>NC_140590.1:308032427-309232427 GCF_964204655.1 Triturus cristatus
AAGCAGGGGCCGAGAAAAAAGGGGGGTCCCAAAACGCGTTTTCCCCATGCATTTTTCCATAGGACCTTTAGACACAGCTACAGCCCGAACGGCTGAACAGAATTACTTGAAATTTGGCAGAGAGGTAGCCATAAGGTCAAGGAAGTGCCTTTTGCAGGTCTGGTGTAAATCTGTTCAGTATTTCCTGAGAAAATAGCATTTAAAAGCATATATATATGTGGGCGGAGCCTAACCACACATCTCATCCTGAGATCTGATTGGCTGTCAGCACTTCATCCAAGAAGTGTTGGCAGCCATCTTGGGACCAATATACATGATAGCACCTCATTAAAAAGCATTGCAGTTAATAGAAGGTTTTAAGACTTTAGTTACATTATAAATCATTTGTTGATGGTACCATACTCATTTTAGGAATTGTGGTATGTTCTAAGGTGATTTCACCATGTGAAAAAGCCTTCTGCTGGGATATCATGATTGAGAGAAAAATATTTTCTCATGCTTTTACCACAGAGGTTTGGAAGGTGATCTATAGGCTAAACTGAGAGCTTATTTTCTGTAAATTCACATTATCTTTCTCAGTCATGTGAGAATGAAGTCTGACATTCTCAGTAAAACATGTACATCCAACAAGGGCAGAGACTGTCAGTTGATTCCTTTGTGTTCTACTGCAGCTTCCCAGAGTGTTCCAAAGAACTACTAGAGCGCTAACAGTCCTACTTATGATAAACGTATGGCGCACCTGAAGCCATCTTGCTTGGATTAAAGTGGTAACTCTTAAAACATTTAATTTAAAAAGGAACAAAATGAGGGGGTTCATTTTTCCATAAAAAGTATGATTAGTGCTGCAGAAAGAAAAATTAGGGCACATTTTGAGTGACTTCTCAAATCCTCTTCTATTTCATTAAAAAATTCTGACATGCAGACTGAAACATGCACTTTCAATACCAGCAGCAGTTTTCCCTGGTGAGCAGTAGCTTTACTACAGTGATCTAATGAGCAAAAAGAGTGCTAACATTCTGAATTTATGGCAAATGTGTGACACATGTGAATGCCTTCTTGATGGAATCAAAGTAAAAAACTGAAAGTATTTCCTACTGAGGAGACTGCAGTAAATGAGGAAATTAGGAAACTTCATAACAAATAAGTCTCTCAAGATGGCCACCAGAGACAAAAGAGCCCAAATGTAGCCCAAATATCACCCAGATGTAGCCCAAGTATAGCCCAATGACAGAATGTCCCAGAATGTTCTTAAAAACAACTAGAGCGCTTACTGTCTTCATTATGACAAAAGTATGGCACACCTGAAGCCATCTTGATTAGAATAAACTGGTAACACTTAAAACATTTAATTTAAAAAGGAACACAATGAGGAGGTTCATTTTGCCATAGAAATTATGATTAATGCTGAAGAAAGAAAATGAGGGCACATTTTGAGTGACTTCTCAAATCCTCTTCTATTTCATTAAAAAATTCTGACATGCAGACTGAAACATGCACTTTTAATACCAGGAGCAGACTTCCATGGTGCAGTAGTTTTACTACAGTGATCTAATGAGCAACTAGAGTGCTAACATTCAGAATTTATGGCAAATGTATGACATATCTGAATACCTTCATGATGGAATCAAAGTAAAAAACTGAAAGCATTTCCTACTGAGGAGACTGCAGTACATGAGGAAATTAGGAAACTTCATAACAAATAAATCTCCCAAGATGGCCACCGGAGACAAAAGAGCCCAAATGTAGCCCAAAATCACCCAGATGTAGCCCAAATATAGCCCAATGACAGAAGTGTGCAAAACACTTATTATTTTGTGTTTTTGCAGTGTTATATAGTGCAGACTTGTCAGGTATTGGAGTGCTTTACATGAGCATTGGTTACATCACACAAGAACAAATTCATTTTGGTTGTAGACATGGGGAGACTAAGTGATTTGACCAGAATCACAGAATGTCGAGCTGAAGCAGAAACTGCAACCTGGTTCCCCAGTTGCAAAGTCTGCAGTTCTGGAAGTAACACCACATCCTCTCCCCTAAGTGCAACATTTAATCAAGTGGTCAACTGGATAAAAAAACATAAAGATAACAAATAATTTAAAAGTGCTTTGTCGCTATTTGAAAACTCAGAAAATATGTCCTTATTTTAGTCTTTTAGAGCACTAACCATAATTTTGATGCCAATAAGACCCTCTCATATATGTAATTTCTAAAGGAAATGCTCTAGGTATTACAGTTTTGATTACATCAAGATGATGTCAGGCGTTCCACACTTTTTAAATAAATATAGAATGTTAGCAATCTAGTTGTTCATTAGGATACTGTTGAGAGGCAGAGGCCAGGGGCACGGACTCTGAAAATTGAAGGCAGGTAGGAGGGTGCAAAGGCAACAATTTAACCACACTGAGCAGGCAGGAAGGGCCGTGGAAGCACAACAGACTATGGAGGGCAGTGGAAAGGGGGGCAGGGGCAACAAACCAACAATACAGGACTTGCAAGAGAGGCTGTTGGAGGGAAGATCTATTACGGGTCAAGGAAGCTAGGGGCGGTCCCCAGATCCCCGGGAGCCACCACAGAACTGAGCAGGAGAGTGAGTCAGGGACAAAAGGGGCACCTTAATTTGAGCCGGGGTGCCTAGGATCGCTTGCTCCAAAAATGAAGAAAACAGACATATGAGACATGGAATTGGAGGCAGAATACAATGGCAGTTTAATGAGAAGATGCAACTTCAAAGAAACCGCAGAATAGAGACATAAAGTACAAAATACAGAATCCAGATAATCATACAGCTGTCATAATATTCTCTGTATCTCAATTAATGTACTGACAGAGAGAGAGAGAAAACACATCTATAAATGCATCATGAGCAACAAGTTACACCAAGGAAAATGTTACCTAGGAACACTCACGTTTACTCTTAGAGCAAGCATTCCTGCAATTACAATACAAAATCTTTTAAATGCAAAAGTAAAGAGAACAATGGTTAAACATAACATGACATTTCATATAGGTAAAATAGAATAAGATACTTCAAGCAAAGCAGAGCAAGACATTTTAAGCAAAGGAAGACAAGAGCTCCCAGCTCTTGGGGAAAACCTGCACTGCCTGTTAACCTACATACAGACGGCGAGGTAGTCCGTCAATATCTGTGGGTGCTCCCTTTTTATATCATTTTGTGGGCTCCTTTGCACGCTACATCTACCTACGTATGCTACCCAAAAGCTTTGTCTGCAGATTTTACCAGACATTTCGTCATTTACCCACTTAATGCTGACAATGGACTGGGTGAAAAGGTCAGTCTCTCAGGCCAATCGCTTATCGTAAGTTCCATAGAGCAAGCAGAAAATAATGGGTATTGTACGGGAATTCAATATATTCATGTATAAAATCTCCTCAGTTCTCCTAACTTGACGCTCTGCGGTTGCCACTTCCTTAAAAGCGGGAAACCTGCCCAGGAAGCAAGTACCAGTCCAGGATGCAGCCTACTGTATGTCGACAGCTTCAGGGGGATGTTAAACTTTGATACCGAGCACGGAGCACTCGGGTAGGGTGGGGGCTACTAGTTTGGATCAGAAGGCCTCGCAGACCTGCCTTCAGACTGCTATACACTAAAATTGCAGAGCTATGGTCAATTTAACAAAGAGGCCTACATATTGAACAGAAGGGCCTACACAGGGGTTTTATGCTGGCTGAGTGGTAAGGATGTCTCAGGATAATTATATAGCAACACAGGACCCGCTGGTCAATTTAATACGGCCTACAAATGCAGCTGGCAGGGCAAGGACAAGGGTCTCATACTTCAGGTGTGGACAGAACGGGCCAGGGGCCCCCTGTGATACAAAATCTACCCTCCTTCAAGGCTGTGGCAATGTAATAGACCATTGTGGGCAGAAGGAAGAGGCAATGGTAGTACAACCATACATGCCAACAGACCCGATTCAGCCAGGAAACGTCCAATGTTTTTAAGCTCAAATGGGCTTTATTTGATCTGTCTCCTGTCTACAATATCCTCTTTTTCAATGTAACTCAAAGGGGAAAATCAATACCCCAGTTTTTTTTCAAAATCTCCCTCTTACCAAGTTCAAAATGTTCGCAAGTATGGTACATTGGATCATGGAAGGAAATGGGATAGGGACATGGACTTGGATAACAGAGGACAGGAGGGACATGGAGAGGTGCACCAAACTGACCCTGCAGGGCAGGCATCAGGGTTTGCAGCAGCACAATACACCACACAGGGCATGCAGGACGGGAGTGCAGCACAACAATCCATAGAAAGCAAGAGGGAGGGGACAGGTCCATGCACATGGACAACAGAGAACAGAGGGGCAAGAGGCAATGGTAGCTAGCTGACCATAATGGACAGACAGGAGAGAAAGCTGCAGCATAACAGACCATAAAGGGCAGGAGGGACGGATCAGGGGCATTACAATGGAACAGACAAGCCAGGAGGGAGGGAGTAGGGCTGGGGGCAAGGGGGCAGGGCAGGAGCAGCAAGATAGCCATGGAGGTCAGGCAGGATGGGCACTAGAAGCAAGACACACCATGAAGAGCAACAGTGAGACTGTGATGGCATACACACAGACCATGGAGGGAAGGTGGGAGGGGGTCAGGGGCAGCTAACTGACCACACAGGGAAGGTGGGAGGGGCCATGGCAGCACAGAAGACCATGCATGGCAAGTGGGAGGGTTAGTGGCAGCACAATGGCTATGATGGGCAAGAAGGAGGGTGGAGGGGCATGCACAAAGGACGATGGAGGATAGAAGGGAGGGTCAGGACCTGTGCACAGACAAGAAAGTTCAGGGGAAGGGACCTCACAACAGACCACACGGGGCAGGCAGGAGGAGCAGTTGCAGCACAACAGACCAGGGAGGGCAGAAGGGTGTGGCAGTACAATGGACCATGTAGGACAGGAGGAAGAGGATAGGGGCATGGCATGTGGACAGGCAGGGTGGAGGTGGCAGGGACAGGTTACAGTCATCTGACAATGCTAGGCAGGTGGGAGGGGAGTGGCAGCTCAACAGAACACTCAGAGTAGATAGGAGTGGCAGGTCCATGGGACATGGTGGGCAAAAAGGATGGAGCAGGGGCATGCACAAAGACATCGGAGGGCAGGGGGAAGGAGAATAGGGGCAGCAAGCTAAGCACAGAGTTTAAGCAGGAGGTCAATGATGGGGCATAGAATTGGGCAATGGAGGGCAGGAGGAGTGGACTGGTACATCATACTAAATTGAGGGCAGTGGCAGCACATCAGACCATGTATGGCAGGAGGGAGGAGGCTAGTCCATGGATTCACACAACAGAGGATAGGGAGGAAGGGGATGGGGCAGCAAGCTAACTGTTCAGAGAAGGCGGGTATTAGGAACTTTATTGTTTTTAAAACATTGTGTCTGTGCGAACTACTTAAAATATGAACAAGTATGCAGCATAATCTCACTTTTATTCAGGAAGAAGAGGACGTTTGTGACTGTGACTCCGGGCTCACTTGGCAGAAACACCCCCTGACCCTCCACCCCCTATCGCAAAATGTAATGCCCGTGAAAAGGGTAGGTGAACACGGTGTTATATAGAACATAGTCCTGAGAGCACGATTGAAAATGAAAACTAGATATAGTGTATGGTATAAACTATGCACCAAAAAGTGTGATATAAGATGAACCGGGCGTGAAATATAATATGCAATACATTGTGCGCAATGACAGATTCATTGGAGAGCGCGAGATAGCACAGGCACTAGCGCGTGCTATGCGATATGCGCCTTGGAGTGTAATATGCACAGGGCAGTGTTGTGTAACCTAACTAGTCTCTAAAGTTGTAATATAAAATATGTGCTGGGGAGTGTAACGTTGCATATGCACTGTGACAAAGATATGGATCCCAGATTGTAATATGTATGGCATAGCACTGTGCGTTATAACATAGGCATCGAGAAAGGCACGTTAGATGGGGCAATATAACCCGTGCGAAGACAAGTGTGGCATGACATATTCACGGGGTGGTGTTACAGTGCACATGGGCTAGAGAGTGTCATAGCATATGCACTAGCTAGTGGAATACAACACAGAGGTGTGTGGCACTCGGCAGGCAATGGTGGGTGTAACACAGCATTGGGCTCTGTCAGGAGCACGCTGTGACTCTCAAGTGATGTTTGTCCCCTTTCCAGAGAGTAAAATAAAAAGTATTACACATCCGGCAGTGGATGTGTGTTTTATTAACCGTGAGGGGGGTTTCTTGCATAGTTTTGGTCGAATTTTTGTCGAATCCCCTTTGAATGGCTTGGTGTGCATGTGTATTAAATGTGCCCGTCAATAGCTACCCATGTTTGTATAAATAAACGACAAGGGTGTCTACCAGGATTAGGCACGGTAGGGCATCAGACATGTCAGAGCTTCACTAGTGGTGTAAATACATTCCACGTGGATTCATTGCATGCATAGTCGCCTTTTAATGAATATCACGCAAATCGTCATGGTGATAGGTACGTACGGTTTGTCCAGCATGTCCTAGGTGTGTCTATGAATATATATTTTTTTAAAATAATAAAAAACAGTGGCCGGCCCTGGGGATTGGGGTCAAAAAACATATAATTAGGAGACTGGCCCTGGGGGATGGGGTCATCAGGGCCAATAAATTAGAATAAGAAGGGGAACCAAACAGCCCCCCTTCTTAAAAAACTAAAATAAATAAAAGACTGGCATCGTGCCGGAGGCCATGCCCCCTCCGTGCAGCACTCTGCAAACGCGCCCCCAACAGGCATCTCCAGTATGCGCCAGGGAGCTGCGCTGCAGCCAGGTGTTCTGAGGCCAAGCCCCTTTTTACACCTCTCTGCAACGCAGCTCTGTGGCGCTTACTGGAGGTACCTAGTGGTCTAGTTTGACCCTAGGGACCCTTAGGATTCAAGGGGACTTAATCTCTCAACTTAGAACAGCCACAGGGCGCGTTTACACAGTGGTGAAGGGAGGGGTCGGGGCCTGAGGTGACGTGTGCAAACACGCACTATGGCACGTTTTAAATTGGGGATATAATTTCCCTTCAATACTGAGGGCCCCTGGGGGCTAACTAGCCCACCAAGTGCTTCCAGTAAGCGCCACTGAGCTGAATTGCAGAGAGGTGGTCCAGGCCGTGCCACTTTTTACACCTCTCTGCAACGCAGCTCTGTGGCACTTACTGGAGGTACCTAGTGGGCTAGTTGGACCCTAGGGACCCTCAGGATTCAAATGAACTTAATCTCCCAACTAAAAATGGACACAGGGCGTGTTTACACAGTGGTGAATGGAGGGGACGGGGCCTGAGTTAACGTGTGCAAAAACGCCCTGTGGCCTGTTTTAAGAGGTAGTTTTAATCCCCATGCCCTATTATATACTAGGGGCTTACAGAGGAGGTCATGCTAATCACAGGGGGACCCCAACGCATAATGTTCCCTAGTGTATGTAGGTGTTTTCACTGTATTCTAAGTGTCTTTTAACATAGCACTGGCTCTAGGACTGGTTAGTCAGACTCAGTTACCACCAGTATCCGTCTGAAAAAGTTGAGGGTACAGGATGATTTTGCAACAAGGCTTCTTTCTGCTCTTCTTTTTGTTCTTTCTGCACGTTATCCTTCTTCCTGCACTTATCTTCGTATTTGAGGACTTCTGTTGCTTCTTTCTGCACTTCTTTTGTTTCTTTCTGTGCATTTTTTCTTCTTTCTTCACATGTCCTATCTCTGTAGGCATAGTTAGAAATTAGCATTTAAAAAACCTTTGAAATTCACAGAAAAAACCATAGGTTTCAGGCACGTTATAGTTAGGAATTAGCATTTAAAAAACCTCAGAAATTCACTGAAAAAACCATAGGTTTCAGGGGTGTTATAGTTAGCTGGACTTTTCACTTGTACAAAACCATTGAAATTCCCCCGTTATAGTTAGTTCAGCTAACTATAACTCGCGCGCCCGCAATGCACTGCTGATGACGTCACATATTACATCACTCATGACATGGTCAGTGACATCACTCATGACATCACTGATGACATCTCAAATGACATCACTGATGACATCACTGATTACATCATCCTTGTGATAGAGTGGCAGACCTCCTCTCACCCTAATATAACCTTTGATACACACATTCAAAAATAGAGACTAAAATTTTCAAAACAATGGACATACCAATACTAGTTACAACAACCTCTTCAGTAATTCTAAGATCCACATACACATCCACTCATTCACCAACAGTCCTATACAGTCACTCATACATGTACTCACTCATCATATGTACTCATACACCTATACATCCTGTTACACAATGCCACTCATCCATAGAGTTACTCACACACATAGTCACTCATGCTAATAAAGAATCAAACATACATTTACTTGCATATACAGTTATACACACACCACCATACTTACTTCTACGGAAACTTACACATACTTAGTCTTTTAAACAATCACTTATAGAAACACATACTTATTCATACAGGAACTCTTTCAATCTCTCACTCTCACATATACTCACATATATACACCAATAGTCACATATACTAGTTTAAAACATATGTAGTTACTCATAAAGACACTATTGAGACAGTCATTCACTCACTAACACACCCATACACACACTCATCCACCCATACAGTCCTGCACACATGCTGTGTTCAACCCATACAAACAGTGAGTCACTCATTCATGCACCTATGCACTACGTAATACCCCCCACCGAACCATGCAGACACTCAGACTGATACTCAAAAAACCAACTAATAACCTATATAGACACCCATGTAGCTACTCACCAACCCATGCAGCCACTTATACACAAAGTGAGAGACTGATACAGATATTTACATATTTAAACATTACTCACTAAGCCATGTATTCACTATGATACACTTAATCAGTCAGTTACACAATCAATTTTTCAAAAACAAATCATCCATTTAGACACTTATATACCCATTTATTCTTCCATCGACCTTGAGATATACATATATAAAACATATTTAATTTTCAGAAAAACACACATTCACTGGATGATGTCATCAGTGATGTCATCAGTGATGTCATTTGAGATGTCATCAGTGATGTCATGAGTGATGTCACTGACCATGTCATGAGTGATGTAATATGTGACGTCATCAGCAGTGCATTGCGGACGCGCGACTTATAGTTAGCTGAACTAACTATAACGGGGGAATTTCAATGGTTTTGTACAAGTGAAAAGTCCAGCTAACTATAACACCCCTGAAACCTATGGTTTTTTCAGTGAATATATATATATATATATATATATATATATATATCAAAGAAACTTCCCAATGTGCAGTTGCGCACAGCAGCAGGAACGGACAACTTCATTTGCCAATGCTTGCAAATAGTATTTATTAAGTATAGGTTACGTGCCTAGTCCATGACGCGTTTCGAGCCACTCGCCCCTTGCTCACATGACAGCGTTACGCGCATAACAGTGCATTTAAAGGGAAATGACCCACCAACACCTGAAAACAATCTAATGGCATTGCTAAGGAAATAGAAAAAATACTGTTGCGTACTCGTTCATTGTTTAACAACTCAGTGTCGTATTCCAAGTATTATTGAAAGAAACACAATTCATTAGATATGAGACAGTTTTTTGTGTGTAAACTGAAATTACCAGAGATATTACCAAAATCAAATGGTATAATTAATAGTCGAGTGATCAAAGACATTAGTTGTACAGTATAATTGAATCTGTCCAAAGATACGTAAATACAAAAAAATATATATATGTATAAATACAGGAACAACTCATACGTTGTCATATAGAGACAAAAAATGAGTGGTAAATTAGTTGGTCAAAGACATTCACGATTGGACTTGGTACATGATGTGCAGGTGAATGGAAGTTAATACTGCTAGGTACAAATACCCTAGTGAACAACTAATGTGATAACTCCACTAATTCATAGATAGGTAAAATACTGTATGCATAGAGGATGATACACAAAAATTTGTCAACTGGAATGACACCCTGGAAACGGTTTACTAGTATTTAATTGGATCTAGGTTAGAAGATATTTTGAAAAGAATAACATAATTGGTATGCCATAATCAAATAAGTGCTCAGTGCTAGAATATAAAGTGAAATGTGTATAAAGTGCTAGTGATTTAAAAATATAATCTAGGTATCAACCGTACAGGTCACCGGCTCCGAAATGGAGAGGGACTAAGAAATATTGAATCAAAATATGGGGTATAGATACCTAAGGCTGATGACTGACTGAAGGGATCCCCCTTAAAAACAACCCAATGTATGTTATAAAACATACAGAGTGAACAATGAATTAGCAAATGTAATGTAGTTGAGGGTCAAAGAACATATCATTGCTGTATAATGCACAAATGTACAAATGTAGATCAACACCCAAATGTCATTAGCTGTTATGTCAGTATCGGTATTGATGTGACGGAATTGACAGTGGCGTATCAAGAGGATACAGGATTGTAGTGAAACTAGAGCGATAAGTAGTTGGCCATAGAATATGGAAACATAGTCACTAACTGATTCCTGTATCTCATGTACTGGCCAGAAGTTAATTAGAGGAAATGGTGCATGTCCTCACCTGTATTGAGACCTTGGGGGTATTTGGTGTTAAGCTCGATGATATAGCGAGATTCCAATTGTCGCAATCGCTTTTCGCGATTGCCTCCCCTTTTCTGGCTTGGTACAGAATCAAGGACACAGTATTTGAGGCAGTTGAGATTGTTGTCATGCACCATTTTAAAATGTCTGGCCACCGGATATGCAGGATCCGAATTGACGATAGCTCGTAAATGCTGGAGAATGCGAGCATAAACCGGCAACTTAGTGCTGCCGATGTATTTAAATCCACAAGTGCATTGTAACATGTAGACTGCATATTCCGTTCGGCAGGTGTAGTACCCTTTAATAGGGTAACTTTCCGTTGAAAAGGCAGTGGTGTAGCTAGTTGTAGTTTTCTCAAATTTACAGGCGCGGCAGGAACTGCACTTGTAAAATCCCAATTTGGGAGATAACCAACTGCCTTTGGTTGTAAGTTCAGGACTAGCTCTGACTAAGTCACTGTGCATGGAATGAGCTTTGCGGAAAGTGATAGTGGGCCTGATGGGAAGTACCTGCTTGAGAGTGGCATCTGTCAAGACAATAGGCCATTGTTTATTGATAATGGTCTTAATGTCTTTGGCTTGTTTGCTATATGTGGTTATGAGCCTACATGAGACTTGATTGCACTGTAAATCATTAGTTGGATTTGATGTGGGTGTGTTTAAAGAATGTACAATATTGCTTAGTAGTGAAAGTCTATCTTTGCTGTTGGCCTTCTCTTTGGCTGATTTGAGTTTAGTAGGATTGTATCCTCTCTCTAAGAACCTCTGGGTGGCATCATTTTGATGGCGGACCAAATCATAGGGGTTGCTACAGGCTCGGCGTATGCGTAGATATTCGCTGTAGGGGAGACTGGTAATAGTGAGGGCAGGATGGAAGCTTTTGGCACGTAGAATGCTGTTCCCAGCTGAGGGCTTGCAATATAAACATGTCTCAATGCGATCATTCTCAATGTAAACTTGATGTCAAGAAAATTACAGGTTACATTATCTATGTTGGCAGTGAAATGTAAATTGATGGTGTTCATGTTAATTCTGTTGACAAAATCCTCAGCTTCCTCATGAGTACCATGCCAAATCACAAAAATGTCGTCTATATAACGCCACCATCGAATGACATGTTTTCTCCATAATTCCCCATGCTATATATATTTCTTCCAATGCCCACTCTACAGGTGAAAAATAGGCACTGACACAGCACAGGATTCCAAGAACATTTATTCAAGCAATGCTTGCCATGTAGCTCGTTTTGGCCGGTAACCGGCCTTAATCACACAAAGAGCACCATACACCATTGGCTATTTATGCTGTGACATGTTGTGCAAAACATAGATTGTTATCACTAAAAAAACAAAGGTTGCAAGGATGTTATAGTTCAGATATAGTATTATTTTAAAACTTAGAAATTCACAAAAAAAACAAAGGTTACAGGGACGTTATAGTTAGGTTCAGAATTTACACACACAAAACCATAGAACTTCAGCAGTTATAGTTAAAATTATCTCAAGAAATCATAACCCCAAGATGGCAGAGCGATAGGACGCGCTCTCTCGTCTCTTCGTTCCCGCTCGGCTAGGCCTCTCTGTATAGCAGCGTATCTGGTTTCCATCGCGGGCAGGTGTCCCCAGGATAATCTCCCCCAGATGGAGATTTAGCTGAGGAGGTGGTTCAAGCTGCATACATGCCCGATTGAGAGCGGAGGATCAGGCGAGGCACCGGAGGTGGTGACGTGAGTGAGCAAAGTGCAGCCAAGAGGAAGAACAGGCAAGGCGCTGCAGAGGCTTGAAGGTGGCCGCGGCGAGGGACCTGGGTGGCGCCCGTGAGGGGAGGCGAGGTGGACCGAGAGCAGCACCCTCTACAGCAGCAAGCGACACCCCAGTGAGCAGTGGGGAGCCTGGCGATGGCCCGCATGGGCTGACCGGAGGGGGCTGGTGGACCCCGCTAGAGGAGGCCGAGAATTTGCCTGATCCGGAGCGGGGTGGATGGGCTGCGGCCCTCTGACCCCGAAGAGCGACAGGAAGGAGGCCGAGAGAGGCAGCGGAGCCGCCCCAGCCACGACCTTCAGCACGTTGGGCTGATATGAGGCCCGTGATCAAAGGGGGGCTCTGCAGATCAGCACAATTAAACCTGGAGCCGGCCCTGGCTGACGTCAACAAGCAGAGCGGCGACCCGCGGCCTCCCGGTAGGCATGCTGGGTTGAGAGGAGACCGGGGGCAGCGTTGACGCACAGGGGCCTCTGGGAGTGGCAGACCAGAAGAGGCCTGAGGAACTCCGTTAAGCAAGTAAGGAGCAGGAGTGCTGGGGCCTGACGGCACTCGTGAGGTGATTGTGGGGGAAAAGATGTCATCCAACGGCCTGGAGAGCGAGGCTAACAACCAAAATCGCAGACACACTCCTCCTGGGTGTTTGCCCAGCAGGGGGGGGGTGAGAAATCAGAGTGTCATCAAAGGGGCTCCCACACAGGAAGGCGAGAGGTAAGGTGTGGCTGGGAGGGAGCTGCGGTCAAGCCCGGACTGTGCCACAGATTCTGCGGCTCTCCTTCGGAGAAGGCCCTTTATGCATACCTGACGCTCCCTAAAGCAAAGTGACGAGGGTAGTGGATTCATCCATTTTGTGGACACTCTGGGAAGGGCTGAGTTCCATTGCTGCTTCCCCCACTCAAGTTCTGCAATTCCCAGGACAATATATATAATGCGCGGAGCACTAAAGCTACCAGGGAGACTGGGGTTTGATCAACCTTCTAACCCTACACACACCAAGAAGAGGTGGAACACAGCCGGCAGTAAGGAGCTCAAGCCTGAATATGGCTTCTGGCAGAGTGAAGAAGGATAGGTCAGTAAAGGATATGCTTCTCAAGACGCCCCAATAACAATCTGAGAGTCCCCCTCCCCTGAGGCCCACAACAGAAGTGGAGGGGGCTAAGGACGCAGAGGCCCTAGTCAGCCATTCCTTTCTGGAGTCCCTCTTCGCTTCCCTTCGAAGAGATCTCACCTACATGAAGCTCGACTTATCAGCGGACGTCAGGGAAGTGAGCCTGGACTTGGATTCACTAGGGGAGAGAGTCAAATCCTTGGAAGACCATGAGTCCAGCAGGGTTGAGGAGTTAGAGGGCCTGCAACGGCAAACACATCAAAAATGTATTTAGTATCAGTTCTACAGGTTCCATCTTCCCAATTATTTCCACAATATCCCCTTCTGCCTACTAGGGCTTAATCTGTTGGACTCATGATCTGTCTGGTCCATAACCCTCACTAAATATCCTGGCCAAAGGTTTATTTATCATTAATTTGCTTTCCTGATCTGTAGTCTGATGAAACTCTGATAGTTTAAATTATATATCTCTCAGATCCTAAGTGCACTGTTGGCGTGTTTGCACATTCTCCATATTCCTATTTTGATGTTCTAATCTGTCTAACTGGCTTTGAATTGACTTGAACACCCCGGCATGTTTGAAGATACACACACCTATAATATAAGCCCTGAAGGCATCCCACACAATGCTATATTCTGAGACAGTTAGAAAAAATGGGAGACCCAATCTACCCTTGAGGGCTTGGGTAAAAGTAAATGAACGGGTAAAAGTGCCTTCAGGGGATTTTTTTCTGTACTAAGTTATATTGCTTTAGTGTACTCTTTGGTGCAAGGATTTTTCATTCACTTGCCAATTTATTTCTTTTCAGAACCTTTTGCAACATAAAAACATACTTATATGATTTGCAGTTCTTTATAAACAATAAGAACCCATGACCAAATCACAACAAATATATACAGAAAACACAGGTGTATATGAAAAATGGAATTTTATCTTTTGAAGTTCATATAGGGTACTCCAACAAAACACACAATGCCACAAGAGGAAAACAAATACAAATATTAGATCCTACAATGTCACAATTGTATACACTTTTTCTCTATCCTAGATTGTTCTCCAGAAAGAAGTGTAAAAGTCGACGTTTCGGTCTCTAGGCAAGCGTCGATAAGACCATCTTCAGGACAACAGTGTATAAAATAGTTGACCCCTGATATGTATTTCCAAAGATCCTGAAACCCAACACAATTTATGTTGTCGAATTTAGTTATGCGGGTGACAGCAGTCCCTATTTAGTAGCTCTGTTTTTCTTTATAGTGATAATCGCCACAAAAAAGGATATCTAAATCCTGAGACCGTCTTGGATGGAGCCTCACAGTTAGCTCTCCTGAAAGGGTTCTCAATTATATGTATAATATGAGAGGTTGGGGCAGTGGCAGCTCCTACGCTAAGGCGGAGGAGCGTTCTCCCAATACTCTGTGAGCAGTAGTTAAAGAAAACTGAAATGATAATAAATAGTGTTATCATTTCAGTTGCCCTTTCCTGGTGCGGTGCGGGGCTGGGCTGCCAGAGCAGGGCAGGAGAGGAGTAGTTTGGCCACTCCAAGGTGCGCAATGACGCTTTGACGCGTAGCGCTGGGGATACGCACCGTACATACACGGGGGTATGACTCGTACGTACACGGGGGTACGCTCCATACATACACGGGGGATATGCACCGTACATACACGGGGGGTACGCTCCATACATACACGGGGGTATGACTCGTACGTACACGGGGCGTACGCTCCATACATACATGGGGGTACGACTCGTACGTACACGGGGGTACGCTCCATACATACACGGGGGGTACGCACCGTACATACACGGGGGTACGCACCATACATACACGGGGGGTACGCTCCATACATACACGGGGGTACGACTCGTACGTACACGGGGGGTACGCTCCATACATACACGGGGGTACGACTCGTACGTACACAGGGGGGTCGGCGCGTACTCACGGGGGCTGGGGGGGTACGGCGCGTACCGGGCCCCCAATTCCACTCGCATCGCGGCGTACTTTGCTTTTCCGGCACTTTTTGGGTGCCGTAAAAATATTGCCATCCGGACCGCTGTCGGTTTGAATCGTACATCCTGGTTCGTGAAACGCTGCCTGAGAGCGTCCCGACGTCACGTCGGCACTTTCCCCGGATCACATTTGTATGTATCTTTTCGTCGGTCGGTGTTTTGTACGACTCGTACTGAAATGGTGTTTCCGTGTGAATCGTACTTGCATGTTTGTAAAGTTTTACAACCGGGTACGAGTCGGACGGAAAAAAGCCTCCGTCCGACGGTTCGTACCCGGTTTTTACAGGATCGTAATTGGCACCAGAGTGTGTGGTTTGGTTAATGAACAACTGCCCAAGTAGCGTGCAGCATGTCTGTAAAGAGACCAAAAGTCTGGAAGTTTCTTTCATGTAGAGTGTAATTGTCCCTCGGGTCCTGAAATGATTGGAGCTGTTTTGTTGTTGAAAAAATCCTCCAGAGTGTCGAGACTAGTCGATGACCAGAGTGCAAGTCATTGAATATTCAGATGAGAGTGCTGATTGGGCAGGCCCATTATTGGGATATTTGCGCGTTAGGAGTCCTACACTTGGTGAGGGAGTCTGACCAGAAAGCACAACACCACCTCAACCAGGCGGGGTATCACTCTGGGCACCCCTGTCATGGAGAAAATCAGTTTATTGATCTGAGCCAAGGCCATGGGGGTTCCCTGATTAATTATCGATGTAAAAAATATAATTCACCAAAATATCAATGTAAAAATATTGAGTACAAAAATATCGAGTCCGAGTCCCTATACTTAAACAGGTAAGTACAATAATATTGATTCAGAAATATCGAAGTAAAAAATATAGATGTAAAAATATCAACTTAAAATATATATGTAACTTAAATAAAATATATTAAATAATATTAATATTTTGAACAATCTAAATTACATTTAATATATATTTTAACTAAATATAACAAATAAACGGAATTTAAAAAATAGATAAACACAAAAAAATGTGTTCCTATACATATATTTACTTAAACACATTTTATAAACTATTATCTTTATTTAATTTATAAACTTTTTAAATTATATAAAAATAAAATGTATACATATATCAATAATTTAAAATAAAATAAAACATTCTATAATTAATTAACGCATTAAACAATTAAAAAAAACTCAAACATACATTTCAAAACACAATAAATACAACAGTAGTGAAAATGTTGGATAGCGGAGGGGTAAAAATTACTATTACCCCTCCAGTGAGTGAAAAAGCAGGGAAAGTGCTGGATAGCGGAGGGGTAAAAATTACTATTCCCACTCCAGTGAGTGCAACAGTAGGGAAAGTGCTGGATAGCGGATGGGTAAAAATTATTATTCCCACTCCAGTGAGTGCAACAGTAGGGAAAGTGTTGGATAGCGGAGGGGTAAAAATGACTATTCCCACTCCAGTGAGTGAAAAAGCAGGGAAAGTGCTTGATAGCGGAGGGGTAAAAATTACTAATCCCACTCCAGTGAGTGCAACAGCAGGGAAAGTGCTGGATAGCGGAGGGGTAAAAATTACAACTCCCATTCCAGTGAGTGCAACAGCAGGGAAAGTGTTGGATAGCGGAGGGGTAGAAATTACTATTCCCACTCCAGTGAGTGCAACAGTAGGGAAAGTGCTGGATACCACACCAATAAAAAAAATCAACAGTTATTAAGTTTTATTTTCATTAAGAAAATAATTAATATTGAAATTTCAATATATTATTATTAAAAAAGATAATAAACATTCATTAATTACATATTGTTTAACACTATAATATCCACAACACACACCTAAAATGAATTACACAATTACAATTAATAATTACTAATTAATTAATACAAATGAATTAACAAATAATTAATAATTCATCAATAAAAAATAAATTACTTCCCACCCTTCCCACCATTTACTCCTATAAACACCACAACACACACCTAAAATTAATTAAACAATTACCATAATTAAATATTAATTCATTCATTTAAATTAATTAACAACTAATTATCAAACAATCAATAATAAATTAATTTACACATTTGACTCTATAACATCGCAATCATACAATTATGAATAAATATAAATTATTGAATACTTTTCATATAATTAAATTACTTCCTACCCTATTCCCCTATAAACCCACAACCCGCAACGGAACTGAGGATGCAAAATTCAATTTTTTTATTTTTTATTTACTACTATAAATAATAAATACAATCTATATAATTAAATTACTTCCCACCCTATTCTTCTATAAACCCACAACCCACTATGGAACTAAAAACGCAAAATTCAATTTAAAAAAAATATATTAACTACTAAAATGTTAACACATATAATAAAAATACAAACAATTCTCATACAAAATACTAAAATACATAACATTAATAATAAATCGATATTTTTAACAACTATATTTTTGTAAACGATATTTAACACTTTGATATTTTTGCAATCGATATTACATACCTAACAATCGATATTCATGACCAAGATGTTTTTTCTATCGATATTTCTCACCCGCGATATTTTTACCTCGATATTTCTGTAACTGGATATTTATACATGGATATTCTTGCTCTGCACCCCCATGGGGGTGTGGCCGTTCCTGTCTCTTCCAGTGCCACTTCTGCCAAAATCTAGACAACCATTGTAATTGGGTTGGTAGGTTATAGGCTTTAAAATGGGGGCTTACAACCCTTCCTGTATTGTACGAAGTTGCACAACCGATATAGCCCCTCAGCGACGACCTTTCAACTATATCAGGTTTCAAAATATGGAGTCTAATTAATTAGGAATAGATGTGTGATGAGGAGGTTGCAGAAGTATTACAGGAGTCTCTGTGACATTACCATTTTAGAGATGGCAATACGACCTGTGATTGTAAATGGGAGCTTCCTCCAGAAAGCCACTTGGGCTCTCAGGGAGGTCAGTTTCTAGGGAGGCCATATGCGGGGAGTGTTCTGACATAGTGTACACAGACAAGACTTGCCCTTATTGACCATGAGGCCTGAGACCTTTACGAAGACTTCATGAATGCATGCTATTCAGTGAAACCCCTCTTGGGGGCCTCAGACATAGAGGAGTACATCCTCTGCGTAAAGGGAGATGACCTGCAGACCATCAGGGAGGGGAATACCCCAAGCTCGACCCCCCTGTCGTATTCTGGCATTTCTGCCTTCTCTACTGTGATGTGGCCACCGCGGTGTAATTAGCGCGCTGCAGCGGCCGATGATACGACGTGACTCAATTAAGTTGGTTCACAGCGTGGTCCCGACTGCCTCTCAGCCCACGTCTCTTTATTTTATCCTCGTGCCTGACGTCATGCGCCAGCGCTGTTACGCGGCATGGGTAGACTGAACTGCTCCCCCTCCGGAGAACATTAAATTCCTTCCAACCTTTATTAATACATAAACAAAACATCAACAAGTTGATCTGTTACCAGTTCCATACGGGCCGTCTGCACTCAGCTCCTACCCCATCACAGGTCACAGTCCACTGCGGGTCTCAGGTTCTTCACACCATGAATCTCGCCAGACGGGAGGATGGAGCCGGATTGCTCCTCAGGCCATATCTGGAGTGTTCTCCCCGTGATGACGATAGGGACGGGGCCACTTCCTGCGAGACCCTGCCCTCCGGGGATCTCCCTGGGGAGTTGGACAGTCCTCCGTCCAGAATTCCGAGCAGTGATGGTGTTCCTCGGTCCGACGTGTCCGACTCATCCATGGGGATAGTTCCTTGGTCATCTTCTTTCTCCTCAGCCATTCCTTGATGACTTGGACCAGCCTCTCTACTCTCCAGCATTGGAAGGTTGAGAGTTCCAGCATTGACCTTCTTGAAGAACGATATGTTCCGTGTGAGTTCTTCTGCTCCTCTCCGGGCAGTTATCATCGTGCCTGTCTGGCGAGTCACTGTCCAAGGACACTGCTCAAACGGGAGACGGAATTTGCACCCTGGGTGTCAGTCTTTGGCATAGATCATGTCCCTTTCTTGGATGGTCGACGCTCTCGCTCTTCGGTTGAAACTGGCCTGGTCGTTGGTACTGGTCCTTTTTGCTAGGACCCTTGTAGTGTCAATCTGGGAGGGGACCCAGTTTAGGTGATGGGGAATAGTGTCTCACACCACTCGACCCATGCTTGCTGGTCCCGGTGCTCTCTCTGTCGTGAGATGGGGCGTCAATCTGTACTCTCTCAGGAAACTATAAATGGCTCTCTCCAGGGATGCTTCTTCCGCATGCGCAATGCGAATGACCTTGTTGAGAGTGTGCATAAATCTCTCCAATTCCCCGTTTGCTTGGGGCCAGCGCGGTGTCACTTTCCGATGTTGGATGCCCCAAGATTTGAGATAGTCGGCAAATTCTTGCCCCTGAAAGTGCGGCCCATTATCCGTCTTCACCACCTCAAAAATCCCGTGAGTCGCAATTATCTTCTCTACTTTGGTGATTACTTCCGTGGCTGTCTGACCTCCCATGATTTCTATCTCAGGGTACTTATAATCATCGATGACTACGAGGTCTATACTGACGCACTCCCAAGGTCGTCGGGGGTTGTCTTCAGTGATAAGGGGTGGGGACGATCCGGTTGGCCTGATACCTGGCACCATCTGCATGTTTTCACCGTCTGCTTGACCATTGGGTCCATCCCCGGGAACCACACCTTCGCTCTTAGCCGATCTTTTGTCTTCACCACGCCCTCGTGCCCTCTGTGTGCGAGGTCCACGGCTTGATGAGCGAGGCTTGACGGGATCACCAGTCAAGGACCTATGAGCAGGCACCCACTCCCGTCGACAGAGAGTTCGTCCTTGATGCGCATGATCGACTCGAGTATTGCTTTTGCTTGGGGAGTCCGTTGGGTCATCGTGGTCTGAATGGGGTGCCAGTCACTCGTCCGAACTGCGGTGATGGCTAGTTGCAGTCGTCATCCTGGGTGGCTTCCATTATGGCTTCCAGGCTTATCGGAAGTGGTCAGGACCTTTCCGCTATGAAACTGACATATTCCTCGGTGTCCACGGCATCCTCTTCCTCTGCTTTGGTTGAGGCCCTCGGATGTCTCGAGAGGTAGTCAGCTGGGTTGGATGAGCCTGGCTTGTATTCCACCCGGTAGTCATACCCCTGCAGTTGCAGGATCCATTTCTCTATCCTCGGGGGGGCTTGGATGCAGAGCCTTGAAATAAGGGAATGAGGGGCTTGTGGTTGGTGGAGACTGTAAATGGGTGTCCATACACGTAGACGTGGAAATGCCAACAGGCCCAGTGGATGGCAATTGCCTCTCTCTCTATCTGGGAGTAGCGCTGCTCCGTGTCCGTTAGGGAGTGGCTCGCATATGCAATTGGAGCCCATTCATCATTGCGTTGAAGCTGCGTGAGCACTGCCCTTAATCCGTAGGGACTGGCATCAATGGCGACATTGGTGGGCTGGGCCGGGTCAAAGTTCGACAGCGTGGTGTCAGCCGACAGGGCTTCTTTAGTGTCTTTGAAGGCTTGGTCTGGGTTGGGTCCCACTGCCATGTGGTGGTGGATTTTGTCAGCTCCCTGAGGGGCTTTGTGATGTTGGATAAATCCGGATTGAAGCGCCCACAGAAGTTTACCATCCCTAGGAAACTCCATACTTCTGAAAAGTTGGAGGGTGCCGGGGCTTCCTGAACGTCTCGCACATTGTCGGGGTCTGGGGCTACTCCTCTGTCCGAGAACGTGTAGCCAAAGAAACTGATCTTGTTCTTCAAGAACTGGCCCTTTTCTTTGTGCAGGGTAAGTTCGGACTCTTCGATTCATTGGAGGACACTGCGAAGTCTTTGGTGGTGATCTTCCAGTGATGAGGCGTACACTAATAGGTCATCACTCACATTCAAAACTCCGGGGAGTCCGCTGAGAACTTCTCTGATGGTGTTTTGAAACACCTCAGCGGCACTCGAGATCCCAAAGTTGAGACGCCTGTATCTCCTGAGGCCGACGTGGGTAGAGAATGTAGTAATGTATTGAGAGTCCAGATATTGGGGCAATTGGTGATATCCTGAACGTAGGTCCATCTTCGAGAACCACACCGCACCGCTCAGTTCCCCCAGAATGTCATCGATGGTAGGGGTTAAGTGGCGTTCCCTTTTTACAGCTGCGTTTGGGAGGCGCATGTCAACACAGATGCGGACCGGCTCTGGCTGTTTTTGCTTTCTCGCCACTACGATCGGGGACACCCACAGAGTAGGCCCGCTGACCTTCTCTATTATCCCTTGCCTCTCCAGTGCTTCCAGCTCTTCTTCGACCTTTTGTCGTAGATGGAATGCTATGCGCCTATGCCTCAGCTCTACCGGTTGGACTGACGGCTCAATATGGAGAGAGACTTCTTTCCCTTTCAGGCATCCAATGCCCTTGAAGACGTTGTCAAATTGCTCCATGATGGCCACCAGGTCCTCTTCTTGTACTGAGAGAGCAAACGAGATCAGCTTCAGCTATTCTGCTTGCTGGCCGCTTACCAGCATTCCACTTCCTTCTTGGGTCACGTACACTGTGGTGGGGACTTTAAGGTCCTGATGCCTAAGTTCCATTTTGAAACATCCCAGGAGTGGGATGGGTGTCTTTTGTCCGTAGGCAGATACTCGGATCTTTGCTTCACGCAAAGGTGGGCATGGACTCAATTGGTTGTACACGTTGGCAGCCATCAGTTCGATCGAGGCCCCTGTGTCTATGGTGGCCCGTACGTGTTGGTGGTGAATTTTGAGTCTACACTTTAGAAGCCGCCGCCTTTTCTGTCGTGGTTGATCTACTGCGAATACATAATGGACGGGTAGTCTCCTGTGTCATCGTCCATATCTTCGCTGTCTTGCGTTTCAGCTACGGTCTGTGCCGTTTCTTTCCGGGGCTTCGACGATCTGCATACTGCCGCAAAATGGTTCATCCATCCGCAGGCCGTGAACCGCTTTCCTCTCGCTGGGCAGTCTTGCATGCGGTGGGGCGTGCCTCCACAGTAGCCACATTCTTTCTTTCTGTCTTGCGGATGCTTTCCTGGGCTCTGGCGTGACTTGGCTTTCACCACGTTTACCTTCTCCACCACGTTTACCTGTTCCGTCTTGATGGGGCGGTGGAGAGCGCCCTTCATGTGGGATGCTCTGGCCTTCGATAGTTATTTTGACCATCCCAGGGTGAGGATATCAGCCAAGGATTTGCCGGACCCCTAGAGGATGTTCTCTCTGAGCTTAGATGAGTAGCACCCTTGTATTATCTGGCCCCTGATCTCCTCTTGTTCATCCTGGAAGCCGCACGTGCTGGCAAGTTCCTTCAAGCGCCCATGGAATGCGCCCAAGGACTCCTCCGCTTCCTGTTTGACCTGGCGAAAAATGAACCTTTCGTAGTCTCTGCTCGCCATCAGCTCAAAGTGTGCATTAAGAGCGTTGAGCATTGTCACGTACGTTTTGGGGGTAGCCTCTACTATCATTTTGTAGAGGCGGTGTATGTCCTTGCCCCCTAGGTGAAGGAGCAGCGCCCTGAGCCTGTCGCGAGCTATGCTCGCCCCTTCAAAATATATTTGGAGACGGTCAGTCCAATCCCTCCATCGAGGAGAAAGGGAGGAGGGGGCGACGTCCACGATAAAGGGCTCGATGGCTGGAATTGACGCCATCCTGGTGCAGTCACAGGTCACCTCGCGGCACATCCACTGCCGTTCAACTGAACTGGGGTGGCAGCCGCCTGACCGAGATCTACTGTCATAATGACCATTAAGCATAATAATCATTAACCCAAGATGGGTATGTTATTGTCATTCTCCCAGTTAAATTCGTCAGGGGGGTGTATGTACTTACATTCACGAAGTAAGAATGTCGGTCAGAGAGGTAAAAATATCTGCTAAATAACGCCAAAGCGATCACTTCCTTCCAGTGTACTTCATATTAGGACTTCGTCCAATAATACGGACAGGAATCACAGTCCTTAGAATGCCTATAAACAAGTTATACCCGTTTAATCAAACACATTGAGCCACAGGGAAAAATAAAATATTAATGTAAATCAGCCGACAAACTAAAAAAATGGAAGAAGAGAAAAAAGAGATATTGAGCAGAAATAAACGCTCCATCACTTTATGTGAGTAAATCAGTAACACCGACCAATCCCGATTTTTTCAAATATACATTGCGTTCGCATATGTCAATGATGTAATTTCTACTTTTATGTGCACCTTGATTATATCATTTTGCATTTTAGAAATTGTCTGTTATATGTTGTCATATGTGTTACTTATATGTATTTTTTCATATGAACTTTTGCAGCCCTGAAGAAGTCCCAAGTTGGACGAAACGCGTCTGCTGCTTTGGCTGTTTTTAATGTTTATATAACAAATGAAAAATAAAGAAGAATGTTTTGAAAAGAAAAGACATCAAGGATATGGACTGATTTAAAACACACTGTATTCGTTGAAGTGGTGCACCTTTTGCTGTGTGTTTATATATGTTCCAGAGGCTGGAACAGCATTGTGCTGGCGGGTGCTAAACAAGAGTGCACACTTGTGGTGAATTTAAAATATCACCAACTAATTTGTATTTGTATTTATGGATATTTGTAAAGCACAAACTTTCGCTCCGAAGGGAGCATCATGGCGCTGAGCGTGCGTATAGGGATCAGATGATGAAAAATCTAGATTGCTGCCAGCACAGAGATATCAGATTGCTGGTAAACCCAGGTCTTCAGTTGTTTCCTAAAGAGGTGCTCGGTCTCGGTCAGTCTGAGGCTTAAGGGCAGTTTGTTCCAGGCCCTAGCTGCTAGGACTGTAAAGGTTCTTCCACCCCTGGTTTGGTATTTGTATCTCGGAATCCTGGTGAGGTTAGCGCCTGAAGATCGCAAGCATCGTGCGGGATCATAGTGAATAAAACGTTTGACGAGGTATTTAGGACCTATATTTTTCAAAGATTTAAAAACTGTAAGTAAAAGTTTAAAAAGGATTCTCTTGTGCAGTGGCAGCCAATGAAGGGAATTTAATGCAGTTGAGGCTGAGGACCTCCTGGGCAGTTTTAGCACCAGTCTTGCCGCCGCGTGCTGTACACTTTGCAACTTCTTCAAGGTGGACTTTTTCACTCCTGCCATCAACCCATTACAGTAATCGAGTCGGGAAAGTATCAATGCTACCACGGCAGATTTCCTGGAGGCAATGGGGAGGAAGTCAAAGAATTTCTTTAAGGATTTAATAAGACCGAAACAGCACCCGGCCGTAATCCTGACATGATCGTCAAAGGATAGAGTTACATCAAATTGCACACCCAGATTGCGCGCAGCAGACACTGCACTAGGTGGGGCCTCTGAGTCTTTGGGCCACCAATCCTTCGGGCAAAAGAGTAAGTCCTGGCCCAATGGTAAAATTTCGGTTTTACCACTGTTGCACCTCAAGTGGTTTTTATTCAACCACTGAAATACCTCCGTGAGACAATTCTGAAACCGGGGCTCTGCACCCGAGTGGTTTTTGTCAATAGAGACGACAAGTTGGGTGTCGTCGGCATATGATGTAACGAGGATCCCATGAGATTCTATCACAGTGAGAAGGGGTGCCATATATATGTTGAAAAGGAGTGGACTTCATATGGACCCCTGCGGTACTCCCGATGTAATGGTTTTATCACTGGATAGGTGAGGGCCCAAAGATATAGATTGGGACCTATTGGACAAAAAGGATTTTATCCATGCTAAGGCTGTGTCTGTCACACCGATCTCTCGCATCCTGTCAATCAAGATGACATGAGAGATAGTATCGAATGCTGCTGTTAGGTCGAGCAGGATGAGGACGGCTTGCCTTCCTTCATCCTGCAGGAACTTGATGGAATCAGAGAGTTCTATCAAGGCCGTTTCGGTGGAGTGGCTAGGGCGAAACCCAGATTGCTGGGGGTGAAGGATGTTATGGTTTTCCACGAAAGCTTTTAATTCCCAGTGCACAATCTGTTCAGTGATCTTTCCCAGAACAGGCAGAAGTGAGATAGGGCGCATGTTCGTAAGGTCCGTTGGAGATTTATTCTGCTTTTTCATCAATGGTTTCACGATGGCCTTTTTCCATTCATTAGGCACTATCCCTGATTCTAAGGATGCATTTATGATGGTGTTGATGGTAGGGTTGACCACCTCGATTAGGTGATGCAGGATGCGAGGAGGACAGGAGTCGGTTGGTGCTCCTGATTTGCAGGCCAAAATCGCCTTACGGGTCTGTTGGAGGGAGACAAGTTGGAAATTGCGAAGGGAATGGTGGTTGTCAACTGTTTGTTTTGGGGGACGCAGAATAGAGGAAATCAGAGGAGGTGGAAAGTCCTTTTGGATTTTTGCAATTTTTTCCTCAAAGAAATCTGCAATTTGGTTACACAAAGTTTCGGAAGGCGGGATTTCGGGCTGGAGAGCTTTGGGGTGAGTAAAGGATTTGACTATGGAGAAGACGGTTTTTTGCTTCTGATGGGCATCGTTAATAGCTTTTGTGTAGTACGCCTTTTTGGCATCCTTTATGCTAGAGAGGTATAATTTCCTCTGTTGAACATAAAGTGCTCTTGAGGCCTCGTCGTATGTTTTCCTCCATTTCCTTTCTTTTATTCTACAAAGTAGATGGCTCTCAGTTAAGGCCTGGGTATACCAAGGGGCACTAGACTTCCTTTTAAGGCAGTTCATGCGATCGCCTTTAGGGTCAGAATTATCTGAGATGATCTGATCCATCCAGACGTGGAAATTGCGAGAATCGACCGAAACATCTCCCGTCAGTTTAGGGGCCGTGGCCAGTAGTTGGGTATCGGGCCTAATACGGTCAATCACCTTTCTCCAATTGGGCGAGGCGAAGGGTTGAGGGCGCTTGGTTATTAAGGAGACAAGGGCTTGTTTCTTAATAACAAAGGGAATGAAACTATGGTCAGTCCAGATTTGCGGAATGGGGGGGGACGTAGTCATAGAGCTTAGGTTGGAACAGATGCTGTCGAGAGTGTGGCCAGCTAAGTGGGTAGATGAAGTTACTAGTTGGGTCAGTCCAAAGATGTTCAGGGTATGCTGGAAGCAAGTAGCATGAGGGTCGACACGCGATTCCAGATGCAAGTTCATGTCTCCTAGTAAAGTGAAATGGGGGTAGCGTAATATGAGTGACCCGAGAACTTCATCTAGGGAGTCCAGGAAGGGGGTGGCATTACCTGGGGGGCGATAGATTAGGGCTCCTGTAAAGGAGGTAGAGGCATCAAGTTTAATCGAGAAACCGATGCTCTCACCTCCCCTGAGAGGAACCAGATCAAATGTATGACACAAAAAGGATTTTTTAACAAGGAATGCAACCCCCCCCTCCCCGTCCGATTGGTCTGTCCTGCCTGAAGATAGTGAAATCCGGAGGAAGGGCAATGACCAAATCGGGATTAGAAGAGTCGTTGAGCCAAGTTTCTGTAATAAAAAGGGCATCAAGATCATGACCTATTATTAAATCGTGGATGTCTTGGCTATGACTACACAGGGAACGGGCATTGATGAGGCCTCCCTTGAAGCTATTACTGCCGTGAATAGAGGGAGCAGAACTTCCAGGCAATTCAGGGGATGACCCGGGAGGGGACCAATTACAATGTAGACATGAGAAGGGGCCCCAGAGAGAATCAGTGGGGGGACAACCCTTACACGGAACACCTGTCTTAAAACGCAATGCTAATAATTCCCTGTTAGTATACCTGATGGTAGATGGTTGTAATCTGGCGTGTCCTGCAACCGGCGCGATCCTGGCGCGGACGGGCGCAGACGGGCTTGGCTTAGGCGCGGCTTCGGCGCGCATCCGGCGCGCCCGCTGCGCCAGCCCGCTGCGCCGTCTGGCAGGTCTGCACATTATATAGGAAGAAAGGAGGGTGGGAGGACGGCGCGACTAGAGCGCTCCCCCAGCCTCACGAAAGATGGCGCCCACAGCCGCCGAGAGTCAGCTAAAAAGCGGCTGTGCAAAGTGGAAGGGAAACACAGGAATCACAAGATGGTGAGAGTGTGTCAGTGTGCCTGATTTAAAATTCCCCTTAACGCTATTAAAAAGCCCCCAAGAATAAAAACACAACAAGTAAAAAGCGTTCCAAGATGGGTTCAAAATTGTTGCCAAAATAAAGATTATCACCACGTTCTGTTTTACACGCAGCTCGCAGCCCCAGTCCCCCTCACTAGGGAGAGCTCCGTTTAGGCACCGAGCTCACTGGAGGGCCCTATTAAATATTCCAGGAGGGCGGGAGGACGGCGCGACTAGAGCGCTCCCCCAGCCTCACGAAAGATGGCGCCCACAGCCGCCGAGAGTCAGCTAAAAAGCGGCTGTGCAAAGTGGAAGGGAAACACAGGAATCACAAGATGGTGAGAGTGTGTCAGTGTGCCTGATTTAAAATTCCCCTTAACGCTATTAAAAAGCCCCCAAGAATAAAAACACAACAAGTAAAAAGCGTTCCAAGATGGGTTCAAAATTGTTGCCAAAATAAAGATTATCACCACGTTCTGTTTTACACGCAGCTCGCAGCCCCAGTCCCCCTCACTAGGGAGAGCTCCATTTAGGCACCGAGCTCACTGGAGGGCCCTATTAAATATTCCAGGAGGGCGGGAGGACGGCGCGACTAGAGCGCTCCCCCAGCCTCACGAAAGATGGCGCCCACAGCCGCCGAGAGTCAGCTAAAAAGCGGCTGTGCAAAGTGGAAGGGAAACACAGGAATCACAAGATGGTGAGAGTGTGTCAGTGTGCATGATTTAAAATTCCCCTTAACGCTATTAAAAAGCCCACAAGAGTAAAAACACAACAAGTAAAAAGCGTTCCAAGATGGGTTCAAAATTGTTGCCAAAATAAAGATTATCACCACGTTCTGTTTTACACGCAGCTCGCAGCCCCAGTCCCCCTCACTAGGGAGAGCTCCATTTAACAAAAAAATCCAGTGCTGTCCTAGAGGGATACCGCTAGCTTCGCTCTTTAGTGTTCACAGTGGTATCAGGCCTGCACTGCTGGTCTAGCTCTTTGTGTGGCTTCAGGGCCTCGAGGACAGGCAGCAAGGAGGATCCAGTGTGGCTGCAGGGCTGTACCACCTGGCCTATGACACTCACAGAGGCCATCTGATTGCAAAAACGGTGTGGGTTCAACACCACCTCGTCGCCAGTGTGGTGTGGCCACCGCGCGGTGTAATTAGCACGCTGCAGCGGCCGCAGATACGACGCGACTCAATTAAGTTGGTTCACAGCGTGGTCCCGACTGCCTGACTAGGGCCACGCCTCCTTATTTTATCCTCGCGCCTGACGTCATGTGCCAGCGCTGTTACGCGATCTCCGAGAGTTGGTAGACTGAACCGCTACCCCACCGGAGAACATTACATCTACCAGTTCGAGCCAAGAATTCATTTGGTGTCAGAGTTTCTGCAAACCAATAAACATCAACTCCTGCATGCCCCCATCAGCTGTAGCCACACTCCTAAAATCAATGACTAGGGTGAACGGGGGGGAAGTGGATAGCCCCCCTGGCTACCCCTACCAACCACAATTGGAGCTGAGACATACCACTCACTTCTGATCCGAGCTATTGGGGCGGCGTAAACGAGACAGACCATTTGGTTAAATCTGCCCCAAAATCTGAATTTTTGGAGTACTGCAAAAAGATACGACCTATCAAGCATATCAAATGTTTTTTTCAAGATCAAGAATAGATGTGATCTAAAATGGCCAGTGTTGTGGTACTGCTGTCATTACACTGAACAATACCTGGATATTAAGGGAAGTCGACCTACTTGGTATAAATCCATTTTGATCTGGATGGACCAGGCATTCAACAGAATGAAACAATGATTGTATAATTTACTGATCATAAAATCAAGCATCCTTGTTTTTATGGCAATTCTACTGTGTATGTATCTCATTTACTCTGCGTGTTCCAGTGCGGGTGTTTTTGAATGAATGATGATGCGAAAGTAATAGATGTGTGTTGTAAATTTGTCTGGTTTTATGAAAAATACATTGGCTTAAAAGTGTTTCTTATTTATATCTTCATTATACTTAATAACGAGAATCCAAAACGAAATAATAAAAAATATGTTTGTAATATTTCCCGTATTTATTTTTCTTTGAGCCCCTTTTTTAAATTATCTTTTCTATTAACATATGAATGTAAATTAAATGATTTGAGTTGCCTCAGATTCTTGTACATTGAACCAAGCATTTGCCCACCCATAAATTTGATCAACCAAGACTTTACTGGTTATCTTTTAGTTTGCGTTTAAGAGTGCTCTGGGCCCACAAGAGAAGGACCAAGAGGGTCCTTAAGTAGTTTCAGTATAGAGACTAGTGCAGTGTCACTAAAAGATGGGGGAGTGACCCGGAATGCAGGGCTTCCTAGTAAAGCTGAGGCAGCTTGGGGGGCAAGAGACGTCTAGTAGGTTTTGTAAAATTTTGTATAATTCAATAGATATACCCCATCAAGGCACGGGGTCGTACCCAAAACCAGGTTTTTGAGTGCAAATGTTATGTTTTGATGGGTAACAGGACCTCGTGGAGATCAGTTTAGAGTTTAGGAAGATTGAGCAGTGACAACAAAAATGTAATTGCTGTGAAGGTTCTCAGCATGGTAGCTTCTATAAAGATGATCATAAAATCGGAATGATGATGGACAAATCTCTCACTGGGTAAACACAGGACCGTCGAGCTGATTGTGAAGAGCTGGACTGGGGCGCTCACTCCGGTCCCCGATAAAATCCAGGCCAAGATACAGCCAGAATTGCCTTCCTCCGAGTGCGTTCCAGCATTATAAGTTGACCAGTGTAGACAACAAAGGTGCATATTTACAAGCCCCTATCACCACCACATCTTCACTTTCCATGATGTTGTGGTGACGATAGGGGCTTCGCTTTATTTACAATGCAGTGTTAAGCCACTTAGCGTGGCTTAACCCTGCCTTGTGAATAAGGCCTATTTTCACGCTATACTTAGCGTGAAAGGAGAAGGGAATGAGTGTTGTGCTGGGTTTTCCACCGCAACACCCAGTGATTTTGACTCTGCCCCGTATTTACAAGGGTGGCGTAAATAGGAGGCACTTCCAAAATTAAGACTAGGGAAAACCTGGTCTTACCCCGGCGCAACAAGGAGAAATGTTTAATTTCCCCTCGTTTTTGCTGTTTCCATGTGTGCTGCACAATGCACACATGGAAACAGCAAAACGCCAATGATTGTTTATATGCAGGAAGGTGTCCCTTCCTCCACATAAACAATCATTTTAAACAAGCATTTGGAAACTGACCTGTGGATCTGTTTGTTGGGTCCCTGCTGCTGGCAAGGTCGGACACCTGCCCTGCTACGGCTGATCCTGGGTTCCTGGGCTTTCTGTGCTGCGGGTCTCCCTCGCTGCCGCCATTCTACTCAGCGGCCGGAGACTACACTTCCCAGGCGCCCCAGCGCCCCAGCGCCCGTCTGACGCCATCCACGCGCCCGGAGGCACACTAAAAGCCCGCGGCTCCCTCGGGGGAGCGGGTAACTTGGAAACTGACCTGTGGATCTGTTTGTTGGGTCCCTGCTGCTGGCAAGGTCGGACACCTGCCCTGCTACGGCTGATCCTGGGTTCCTGGGCTTTCTGTGCTGCGGGTCTCCCTCGCTGCCGCCATTCTACTCAGCGGCCGAAGACTACACTTCCCAGGCGCCCCAGCGCCCGTCTGACGCCATCCACGCGCCCGGAGGCGCACTAAAAGCCCGCGGCTCCCTCGGGGGAGCGGGTAACTTGGAAACTGACCTGTGGATCTGTTTGTTGGGTCCCTGCTGCTGGCAAGGTCGGACACCTGCCCTGCTACGGCTGATCCTGGGTTCCTGGGCTTTCTGTGCTGCGGGTCTCCCTCGCTGCCGCCATTCTACTCAGCGGCCGGAGACTACACTTCCCAGGCGCCCCAGCGCCCGTCTGACGCCATCCACGCGCCCGGAGGCGCACTAAAAGCCCGCGGCTCCCCCAGCGTCGCGGGACGCGCGCTGGCGGCGCCGGGAGAAGCCCGGGACAAGGGCGGGACCGTCTGTGGCCGTCCGGGGCCGAAGGAGGCCGGGCTGGGCCATATCTCTTCGACCGTGGTCACTGGACTAGTGTGGACTCCTAACCATTACAGGTTCTTTTATTCTTGTGTTAAGACGTAGTTTACAGTCTCAAGCTGCGCATAGAGTCTTTCATCTTTTATTAGACATTGTTTGTTTTTAGCCAATTGTTGCACACGGGTTCCTATTTGCACTACTCCAGTCTGTTAGTCTGCACCCGAACTATGGGGAAAACTTCTAAATCTTCATCGAGTCGCCCAATGACTAGACAACACGCTAATTTAAATCCCCCGCTTCCAAGTCTTACAGCCATAGACAAAATGCTGCAGAAAACCATTGGGGTGGTCGCCACAGCCATTGAAAATACGGAAAGACGGCTGTCCATTACCCCTGCATTCACTTTGGCACCCCCTTCTGATGGCCTGGCTGATCTGTCTTCATATCAGGTGGACCTGGAAGCTATGTCCTCTATGTTGCCCTCCTTTACCCAGCTACCTTGTGCACAGGCGACTCTAGATGAGTCTGTGCAAGCGGAAGTTGGCCCACTATCATCATCATATGTTTCTATAGTGGCTCCCAAGAAGCATGCATAGCCAAGGTATAAAAAGCCGAAATCCAAAAAAAGGAGCATACGTCCCGCCCCCCCTGCAGCTGGGTCTGCCTCTTCAGCCCCGGCCCAACACCCTTCCTTTACTAACCCACCGGTTTGGGCTTCTAATTTAATAATAGATCTGCAGTCGTATATAGACCACTGCCTAAACCTTCTTTTAAAATCCCTGTCATCTAAAATCGACAGGTTGGTATCTTTAATTAACACCAAAGGTAGTGGGAAAAAGCTGCCAAGCCACGATCTTCTGCATAATTTAGGTAGCCTGGAGGGTGTGGGTACCCTAGCCTCGACCAATAATGTTCCTTCACAAGGCCAGTCTACTTTGCCCTATCCTACCCCTTCTGTTTCAGCGCAGCTACCCTCGGCGCTGCCTATTGTCCCTTCCCTTGATGCTGGTCTTCCCATGCCTCCGCTTACCACCCGTGTCCCCACTGTTTCATCGGCAGGTCCCCAGTCTCATAGTAATAAGAATTACATTCCTCGGAGCCCTGGTGGGGGTAGGCTTCCCTCTGATACGGGTGGTAATTTAGCTCTCCGGAAGCTGGTCGATTCCTCTCCCCTCGTTCAGCTCCCTCCCGAGGCAGCCCCCTATGTGGTTGTGCTTACAGGTGTTCCTCCTTTAACTAATGCTAAGGGGGAGACCTATTATGAACTCAAAAATAAAGTTACCCACTGGCTGTCCAAAAATAGACCTTTGAATGGAGTTGGGAGAGGGGAGATTCTTTTTGTTCGCAGGGTTACCTGGCTAGGGACTCGACCAAAGGATATTGGTGGGGATTGTGTTCTGATCAATTTTACGGACCCCAGAGTAGTCGGACATATATTGGATTTGGGTGGGAAGTTTAAAATAGGATCTATTGACACGTGTCATCTGGGGTATTTCTATCCCTCTTCTGATGCGATCAACGTGGAACTTCCCAACTTCTATCATGCCTCACATAATCCCTACTTCAATGTCCCGGTTGCCAACCGTTTTGATATGCTTAGGTTTGTGGATTGACCATCATCCCCGAGGTATAACATGGGAGGGCATAGGCATACAGGGGGGAGTTTGGGTGGGGATGGGCATGATGTGGAGATGGACCTCCCCTCGGCTGTTCCTGGTGCCGGGGGCGGTCTTATTTCCTCCTCCTTCCCGCTTCTGTTTAACAGCTCTATGGAAGGGGGCCCTGAGTTGGGCCTCTGTGAGCATATTGCTTCACAGGGTTCCCCCACTTCTTTCCCTCTGGTGGCTTGTTCCCCCTATATGCCTGCACGTAGACCTCTAATAGGGTCTTGGAATGTGGCTGGATTGGAGTCCAAACTCTCCGACCCTGAGTGGGGAGAGTTAATGGACAATTATGATATCTGTTTATTCCAAGAAACATGGCTGCGGCATGTTCCATCGAGGGTGGGATACGCTTCTTTTTTTGTTCCTGCGGCCCAAGGTGCAAGGGGTAGACCCTCGGGGGGCCTTGTTGTTTGGGTTGCAACTCATCTAGGTTGCTCTGTAAAACTCATAGATTCAAAATCCCCAGATATCCTATGTTTATTACTCACATTTTCTACCGGTTATTCGCTGGCAGTACTAAATGTCTACCTGCGTCCTCATCCGGTACAGCTGGGTTTGTCGATCTTGGGCGCCCTAGATGATGTACTACATTTCCTTCCCCCTGCGTGTCATAAATTAATAGGTGCAGATTTTAATTGTCACTTTGAACCTCTCCCTGGGATCCCCTCTCCTACTTGTGATGAGGACGAAAACTATAAAATTCCAGAGCCCACTATCTATCCTGCTAAACGTCTGATTCCACTAGCCCTTGAGATCAACAAGTTGGCCATTGCACATTCCTTGAGGGCTTGCAATGGAAGACTCTGTCCTGATGTACCGGGGTCTTTCACCTTTAACAGACCTGGGAGTTGTTCGACTATCGACTACATCCTGGTGAATGTGGAATTTTGGAGCTCTTTAGCAGCCTTTTCTGTTACTCCGCGGGTCGATAGTGATCATAACCTACTGTCACTGGAACTGGTAAATAATATTGGTGGCAGTGGAGTCCCACGGGGCCTAACACCACTAAATAGTGAGAACTTGGTGTTAGTGGCAGGAGGCAGACGGATTAGGTGGGCTAGGGTTGTGACTGATGAGTTAAAACTTGCAGCACTTTATAGCAACGTTACCAGTTCCCTGGAGGCGGTTTCCCACCTTTTGAGCCCCAATGGGGATATTCCGCCGAATTATTTCCCTGATCTACAGAATATTCACAAGGAACTCCTCGGCGCCCTGGTTGGCTGTTTTTACACCTCTACTGCCCCTAGGCCAAGGGTTGTTAGGCCTGAGCACTGGTATAATGGCTCCTGTAGGCGGGCTAAGGCTGCCCTGATTAAAGAGGTAAAAACGGGCACACAGTCTAGTGTCCAGGCTGCGAGGACCTTCTACAAAAATTTGATTAAGGAGGCAAAATCCGAGTGGGAGGACCTAAGGTGGCAAAATATGAAGCAAGCATTAGTTGATCGTGATTCGAGGGCTTTTTGGAACCTAGTTCGAACTGGTACGGCAGCATGCAGCCCTGCTATTATCCCTAACCTCAGTGAGGAGGTTTGGCTTGCCCATTTTAAACCCCTTTACTCTTCTAGTAATCCTAGGGGAGGTGTTGACCTGGAAACCACCCCTAATGCTATTGTAATGAATCAAGTGTACCAGGAAGATTTAGTGAGTCGATCCTTCTCCCTTCCAGAAATAGAGCTGGCCCTTTGTACCCTTTCAGTCGGGAAAGCTCCGGGGCTCGATAGGATCCCTGGTGACCTTTACAGAAGTGAATTAAAAATCTGGGCCCCTTACATCCGGGTATACTTTAATGCCATTCTGCAGGGCCTTGAGATCCCGGACACTTGGCTGGGAGCAGAAATTATACCCATCCATAAAAAATCTTCCCCTTTGGATCCAGCGAACTATCGCCCTATAAGCTTGATCGACGTCTTACAGAAGTTGTTTGCCCGAGTCCTTTTAACAAGACTGCAGACCTGGATGGAGGATCACCAAATTCTAACCTCCCTCCAGGCGGGGTTTCGTGCAAGGGTCTCCACTATCGACCAATTGTTCAGGTTACAGTTGATCTATTGGAAGACAGTCAGTATGGGCGCTGGTAATCTTTATTTGATTTTTGTGGACCTGCGGTCCGCATTCGATATGGTCCAAAGGGAAAAACTATGCGTCTTATTGTTAGAGATGGGCGCTCCCCCCTACCTTTGTCATTTATTTAAACGTCTGCACGAAGGTACTTATGCAAGGGTGAGATTCGGGAGATGTGGGGAGATCTCAGGGCCATTCCCGGTTGAAAAGGGTGTGAGGCAGAGCTGTGTTCTGGCTCCCACTCTCTTCTCCCTCTTTATCAATGGGTTGATCGAGCATCTTTTGAGCGCCGCTAACTTGGATTCCCCTTTTCTAGCGGGGCGTAAGATACCGGCCCTAATGTTCACGGATGATACGCTCCTGTTGTCTAAATCTTACATGGGCATCCAGCGCATATTAGAGGCCTTTTGCTCCTTCTGTAAATTAAGGGATCTGGAACTGAACCTATCTAAAACAAAATTTATGGTCTTCAGTTCTAATTCAACCAACTGCCCACACCCCAAGATGGGAGATGTTGCATTGGACAGGGTCTCTACCTTCGAATATTTGGGGGTGACCCTCAACGACAAAATGAAATGGGGGTCTCACTTGGCGAAGGCAAATCTCAAGCTAGCACAATCAGTGGGGAGTATCCTGAAGGTTTTCAATAACACCTCTTCTAAACCTCTGGGCCCCCCTATGGAAATTTACAAATCCCAAGCAAGAGGGGGTGCGCTTTACGGCGCTGAACTCTGGGGACATTGCTCTTGTGCTACCTTAACGTCAATTGAGAATTCCTTTATTAGGCGATTGCTAAAACTACCTGCAAGTACCCCTTTAATTCCGTTGAGATGGGATTTAGGTCTAGTTCCTATAGAAGAGATTATCCTGAACCGCCCACTCCTGTTTTGGAGACGTCTCTGGTCAACTCCCGAGCTTGCAAGCTATAGGCAGGATCTTGGTGACGTACTGTCAAGGGGGAATCTGGAAAAAATCCCTTGGTTAACTTATGTAAAGAACCTTTGCTACTCCATAGGGTTGGGGGATCTATGGTCCGCGCCGGAAGTGACTAGTCGCTCACTTTCAAAGAATTCACTGCGGGAGGCACTACATTTGTATCGGAGGGAGATTTTACTGCATTCCTCTCTGGGCAGGCTTACCGACACCTTTTTGGACATTAAGTTTTGCCCCCAGTTTGAAGTTTTTTTGGATGTTATCCAACCCCCTTTGGCGAAGAAACTCTACATTCAGTTTAGACACGGTTCGTTACCATTGAGGGCTCTTACCTGCAGATGGTCTAATGCATCTGATCCCTTAAACACGTGTCCTGTATGCATTGATACTTGTGAAACAGAGCTCCATGCTGTTCTCTTCTGCCCTCTATATAACAAGGCAAGGAAGAAGTGGATTATTCAGCTCTGCAAGTCCAAGGGTTTTAGGGACTATCAGGAGGTGTTTAGAATACTGAAGTATGACACTACCCCTTTAATAGTGTTTGCGACGGCCAAATACCTTCTTTCTATGTGGTTTACCCGGTCTAAAAAACTGCAATCTGTCACACAACCCTCCCGATCCTAGTGATGCTACTTCCAAGAAGCTGTGGCGTAGCGAGAACACCGTGGGCCTTGGACCTAGTTTTAACAATTTGTTTTTATGAAATTTTTATCTTTGTTGGATTATACTCTATGCATTGTTAATTTAATCATGTTTTATTGTATATAATTATTTATGTCTTTTTATGGTATTTTACCGAAATAAAAGCTTGACTGACTGACTGACTGGCAATGCAATAGGTCTCGCATTTACGCGAGTTTGAGCTGTTCGCATTGTAAATTACAATGTCTTTTATTTATGTTTTGGTTTTTAAAACAAATAAAAGGCATTGTCATTTGCAATGCTAGTAGCTTAAACTCTCACAAATGCGAGACCTATTGCATTGCAAATGCTTGTTTGAACTGCCGATGCTGAGCACCGGCAGGACCGGGCCCACTTAAAGCACTGTTTTTACGCTCACGTTAAAATGTAGGGATTTGCGATTCATATGGCAAAGGTCCTGGTAATTCTGGTATTCTCGCTACTGCACAATGCAGGTAAAAAAATTTGCAATGGGTGAAATTGGTGTGCTGATCCCACATAGAATTAGTAACACAGGCCAGTATTACCACTCAATATTGCAATCCAACTCAACACGAGTGCCGAATTGCGCGATCACGTTATACTGTCATTAAAATAAAAAATAGTTCTGCCTTGAACCGGTTTATTCCACGATATTTTTCATTTTTTATCTTACTGATTATCAGTACGGTTTCATAGCAAACAGTGCAGCATGTGAGCCGCAGCGTCTGAAGTACAGTGCACTTCTTCATTATATGTAAACAGGAAAAACAAACACCAAATAATGGAAACTGTAGAGGCGAATCCAAAACCATGATTTATCTACTACAGTACAATGACAAAAGAAATTCACAACGAAAAAATAGCTAGACAACATTTTGTCACACTTGGTGTGTCTGCACTGAGTGGAACGAATGGTTACAATAAAAGTGCGGACAATAAGTATATGTTGTTGTGGACTTTGGGGCAGATTTATGTTTCCTGGCGCATCCCTGCAAATCAGCAGGGATGCGCCAGGAAAGATGCGTCACGCAAGTTTACCCTTGTGCCACCACAGATGCGCCGCATTTACAATGCAGGGCATCATGGCGCAAGGATAAACAGATGCGTGACGCATCTGATGGCATAAGGGCGGCGCATTGCTGGAGTTGTGTCGCAAGCACGACGCAACTCCAGCAATGCTCAGGGGCTGCCCATACCGAACATGCTGCGTCATGCCTTACGCCTCCTTCAAGCAGGCGCAGGGTTTTGACGCAGCAGCGTCGGAAAAGTGACTCAGTGAAATCTTGTAGATTTCACTGTGTCACTTTACAGAGGCTTTTTCCGAGGGAACGCTCACCCTGCCTACATTAAACCTGACGCAGGTTTAATGTAGTGCAGGGCTTTACAACGTGACGCATCTCCCTAGATGCGTCACGTTGTAAATAAGGCGCAACATGGCGCATGCTTTACGCCGCCGCTGCGTCACAGAAGTGACGCAACGGCGGCGTAAATGTCTCGCAAGGGGCTTGTAGATCTGCCCCTTTTTACTTTCCCAAGGCCCAGCATGAGTTAAGATGAGCACTGAAACGGTAGCAAAACTAGATTTTGTGCCACTGACTACTGTGACAGACCAGCTGGTGTGGATTTCAAAAACAGAAACAGCTCAGAAGTTAACAGCAATCTTACCTCTCACAACGCTGTCCGGCGTAGCCCAGCGGGCACTGGTCGCAAATTAATCCACGGCTTTGGTCAAAGTGGCATGTTGGGCTAAAGCTGGGTCGTTGATGGGCGAGAACAGGACCGAGAAGCAAACAGAACAAGCCGAGTAACTTAGATCTGACAGAGGCATGGCTTTGCTCTGGCTCAGATTTACCCTGTTGCGGCATGCTGGAGGTCAGGGGCAGATTTATAAGCCCCGTGCGCCCCTTTTGCGCCGCCGTTGCGTCACTTCTGTGACACAGCGGCGGCGCAAAGCCAACGCCATGCTGCGGGCTATTTACAACGTGACGCCTTCAGATGCGTCACGCATCTGTTTATCCTTGCGCCACGATGCGCTGCATTGTAAATGCGGCGCATCTGTGGTGGCGCAAGGGTAAACTTGCGTGACGCATATTTCCTGTCGTATCCATGCTGATTTGCAGGGATGCGCCAGGAAACATAGATATGCCCCCAGGAGTCCTAGGGTATCCAGGTCTAATCTCGAAATTAATACGACTCACCCCATCGTAGTCTTGCAGGGTTGATTTGCAGCCCTTATTAGTAAGCAATTATTTCGCTGCGCAGATGGTGCTCTCTCTCTCTGTGTGAAGTTTGCTTGCAATTTTCCACATTTTATTAGTACACAAGTGGGCGATCTGTGCACTGGATTCTCGTGTTGTCTCTTTTCTGTGTTGGTCTATGCTTTCATTACAGTTTTTTTGGGGTGTGAAATCCGATCACAACGAAATTGTAGCTTTACCTCTGACTGCTCTGTGATTATCCTTGCAATATACATTTTAAATGTGTGTGTGTCTATATATACACCCACCTATATATACACAACTTTAATAGAGCAATACGGATGCTTCAGCTGAGGCAGCTGCATTTATAGCAAGCATAGGAACCATTTTTATTTTAGTGCACATTACTGGAAAATATGATGGGTGGTGTTGGAAACAAAAGGTACTGTTAGCACTGAATTACTGCAGCTGTAAGAAATAGTTGAAGATACAAGGACGGCTAAAAAAAGGAAAGAAAAAAAACACACATTATCCATTCGAAGTATTGCCCCGTCAGGTCTGACACTTAAGTACAGTTTAGTCGGAAATGGAAATGTGAGAAGGCAAAATGTTGTCACTCCGATTGCAAGAGAGTCAATAGCTCAAGTGAGCGTACCCCTTGACCCACGCTGAGGGTGGTGCGCAGAAGCAAAAGGGTAAATATGAAAGGACGAATGGATGAAGGGGGCTGACCCAGAGCCCCACTCTATATGCTTGTATTTATGATTTTTTTTTTTTAATGTTACTATACGAGGTTTGAATGTCAGCTAAAGCTGTCTCTGAGCCAAGCCCGGTATAACAAACACAGGTGAGCTATTTAGGCATACCCCTACGAAACACGGGAGCTCCGGGTCTCTTTAGGGTCACTTCAAAGCGCCTCAGTGACTTGGGTTTTAGACGGTAATCACGGACTGGGGTTTTTCAGAGGCTTTGCGGATTTGAGTCGGACCCAGAGCTTGGATGTGTTCGCCAAAAAGATATCTGTTTTAAACAAGAAAGCAAAAAGGACACGTTATGAATCATATTTTCTTCCTTTTAGCAGAAGAAAAGGGTGCCTCGTTAAAGTTGGTCCGTTGAGGGGGGCCAGCTCCGTTCCTCAGCTGGCCCTAAATAGGATGCAGGCTGCGCCATTAGGTACCCTCAGGCCTCAATGGGGGGCCTGCGAAGTGTTATCACTGGCCAGCGGCTGGGAGCGAGGCGGGCCCAGAGAGGCCTGCGACTGCTGCACGTTAAAAGTGGGGGTTATTCAGAGGTCATGCCGGGAGTGGCAGGAATACGTTGCTTGGACACTCTGGGCCGTATTTACAAGCCCAGTGTGCCACCGGTACTTCACTTTTAATATGCGAAAAAGTGAGGCATCGGCGGTGTAAATAAGCCCATCGGTGTGTAACAGCCGGGGGCAGTTAGTGTGCACGGACATGGACCCCCAAAAACCCTTAACCGTTCGCATCGCAAGCGAAGACATGATACACATTCACAGCTGCCACTTTTCCACTGTTATGTAGTCTTGGCGCTATGGACAACATCATGTTGCATTCTGGTATTCATAGTTTCATTCTGAAAAGACTTGAAAATCCTAACTCAAAGTGCTGGTGGCGTATGATGATGTCACACATGGCATGGGGTCACCTGACACCTTTGTAGCGCCTGGTTTCCTTTCTTTTGCACCTGCTGCCGTCATGACCGCTGTGACCAGAGATAGCAAGGGCAAGTGAGGGCCAGCGGCTGCTGCCTCTGACGATCCTTTGCATCTCTGAAGGGACCGCCTGAGGTTGGGTCTCTCCACGCAGCCCACTGAAGGCTGCTTTTAATGTGATGGGTAATAGTGCCTGAAACTTCTCATCTTCCCTTAACTAAATCCTAAAAAAAGGATGAATACGTGTCTGTCACCTTCTTCTGCTGCAGGGATCTAAGGTTATGGGACAGAAGGGGTGAAAAGCGCACATGTTTCCCTACTACATTCAGATACTGTAAACCTTAAAATTTAGGATCAACTGTCTGCAAGTTCCACAATGCAAAGGAAACATCTGGACGGGTGTTTTATTCCAACATGGAATTTTGAAGCTTGCAAACTCTGTATTCGGTCAGGGTAGGGGTGTCAAAATACATTCACACCAAGATGCCGGTCTTGCTGCAAGGCTCCTGAATTAACAAATAATCACCGCAAGACGTCTAATAGATCGAAATAGCGTCTGAAATATTCTAAGCTTAAAAAAAAATATATCGATAATCAGAAGTAATAGGGAAGACGGGGGTGTAGGAAAACAGAAAAACGGCAGGAAAAAAGAGGGGAAGGAAGTGGGAAAATATGCAAAAAGGATTACGACTTTAAGGAAAAACGAGGAATAAAAAATATTAAAAAATGGTGCGGAAAAACATATTGCGCCGGTGAGGGTAACTTGAGGGGCTAAAAAGGAAGTCAACGCAAAGAGAATTAAAACCAGACCCCTTCACACACAAGAGGGGCCCATTCATGCCGAGGGGCGGGGTTCCCCGATCCCGTTCCAAAGTCAGCTTTTCACGCAGGAAGACATTAGCATTTTGAAGCATTGTGGCCTTTGCTATCCAGTGAGATAGCCTCAGTGGGCCGCAGCCCCAGCAGCAGCCCAGACATAAAGCGTGCCAAATAGGGTTTTCAGCCCTCAAAGTTTTACGAAGTTCACGTTTTTCATCCTTCAAGAAGTTTCCCGGTTTTAATTCGGATATTTTTCAGTATTTTGTGAGATAAGTTTACTCTAATCAAACCCAGTCAAGCTGGAAAATACTTGCAGCTCTCTACAAATTTACATTTTCTTAACACAATGGCTCTGCATGGAGTTGGAACACCAACCGTTTGCTGCAAACACAACATAAAAAGCACTCGCCATGATGTTTTCGTTTGGCTTTTTCTGCCGTGGCCTCGCCTGCTAAAAGGTTTCTTATTTTTATGGGGCCATGTGTTTGGCCCCATAAAGATAAGAAACCTTTTGCGACGAACGCAAAGCAGGCGAGGCCGTCCAAATGGGACGGCCGAAAAAGCCAAGCGAATACGTCACAACAAGCTCTTTTCCAATGGCTGGCCACCGTTTAGCATAAACTGTGATGCCGGCCAATGGAAAAGAGAGGCGGGGCTTAATGCCCCTTACAGAAAATACCCCATATCATTAAGTCTCGCCAGCGAGACTGCGCATGTGCACAGCCTATGCAAGCGAGACCTAAAAATGACGTTGTGCAACTTCTATGTGTGCTGCATTAACCAGCACACATAGACGTTACAAAACACCATTTAAAGATTGTTTATGTGCAGGAACGGACACCTTCCTGCACATTAACAATCACTCCCCTCAATGCAGGCACTCTTGCACTCGGGGTGCCTGCGTTGGTGCTAGGCAGCTAAATTTAGCACCTGCTGGGGGGTAAACGCAGAGCTGCACCATATTCTTGCAAATATGGTGCAGCCGTGCATTTCTAAAGTGACAAGGCTGCTTCGCCACTTTCCTTGTAATTATACCCCAAAGTTTTTCAATCAAGACCGCCTCTTATTTGTGCAGGCCACTAAAGTCTTCCCTCGCTGCAAGGTCTGTCCCCATTTTCCACTCAGTGGTCATGTATGCTTGCTTCACTTGGCGCAAATCCTGCTGCAGGGACGTGCGCTCACCCTCCCGGGCCCGGTGGCAATAATTGCGGACCAATATCTAGATCACCTCCCATTGTACAGCTCTTGAGGAGACAGTAACCTCATTCTGATTGAAGTGTTCTATCAGTCAGGTGGCCAGGGTCTCCCGAAGGAGCCTGGCTTCCAGCAGAGGGCTGAGATTCGCCAGGTCGGGAAGGGTGGTCCAGGCCTCCCCATCCTAGGGTCAGTGGGCTATGGTGTGAGATATCCCACCCTAGATATTCCATCTGTGTGTTGTGGGGCACAGAGCAGAGATGCATACCACCCTGTCCAATCTTATGTAAAGGTCGTGGACTGGGGAATAGAAAGAATAAAGGCTTATGGTCGGGTCATGTACCTTCCATGCATCCCTAAGAGGCCAGTGATGCAAAAACAATTGCAACGCTTCAGCATTAGAGATTGTCTGTGTCCTGGGGAGGGGAGGTTGGGATGTGTTCAGGCATATGTCTAGCATGGTGTTAAAATGTCCCTCAAACAGCCACAGAATATTCATTTAATCCACCAGATGTGTCCATAATGTTTGTCGATGGACATGTGGTGTGTAGATATTACCGATAACCAGCGGGAGGCCGTCTAGTCTGCCTTCTAGGGATATAAACCTGCCCACTGGGTCAAGAATGAATCTGTTTATACCAAATAGGAAACCGCCTTTTATCTAAATCCGAATGCCCCTGACAAAGGAGGAGGAAATCAATGCAGAATACCTTACCCCGCCAGGGCCTCAGTAATTTAAGCCTCCTCCTCTGGAACAGTGAGATTGTTGTGGAAGTACAATGTGAATTCTGCCGCATTCAAGCAGGGAATGGATTCTTCTGTATCGTTTCACAGGTGTGATGTGGCTAGGATATTCCAGGTGAGAATAGCATCATTGTTAGGTGCCATCATCCAGGAAAGAAAAGACCATTAGGACCCCCTGCGCCCTCCGTTCTTTCTCCCCCTCAGGGCACACCACCACCACGCCAGGCCACTCCCATACCATGGCACCAGGACTCTGGCAAAGGAAGATATACAAATAAAAATAATGAACAACAGGAGACCCCGTTAAGCAATACAAACTGGTTAGGACAGTACGCAAACGGCAGGCCAAACACGAAGAATCAAAATCGTTGTAGAAATTGTGTTGAGGGGAGCACAGGCACGGCAGCTGTTACGTCGTGGGCCTAGGCCCACATGATGATCAATGACGGACACCGACACCGTGGCTATCGTTAGCTAACTGGCCACGAGCACGTGCACTCGGGCCCCTTTATTCGCCGGGTCACCTGACCGGTGACGTCCGTGTTGGATGGGTGAGGGGGTGTGTGTGTGGGCCAGCCCTCGGGGGAGTGGCTGGCAGAAAACACTAAGACTGTGTCCAGCAGGACACAACATTCCTCCCAAATTTTAATAGAACGAAAAACAACAAACAAAAGTCCAACCTATGGGAAGGAATGAGAAAAACAACTAAAATAATGGAAGTCCCACAGTTCAGAGATGTAGTTCGCAGGACACCGGTGGACAGGTGCAGCTGGGAGCACCCGGACGTCTTTGCACATGTCCATACTTTAACCAGGTATATCTGGGGATGAACACGATGCTGCTGAAATCCGGACCTTTCAGCTTCGCTTCAGTTGAGGGATGGTCCACCTACGTGATGTTCATCGGTCCAGCGTACTCTTGCTGTGAGGCAATCGGTGTCTTATTGTTCAACATGGGTGCATCAGGAGCGTATAGATGAGTCCACTGTAACACACCAGACGATTGCGTCGCTTGATCCTTTGACGACAGTCTTGGCCTTCTGTGACCTGTTGAGATTCTCGGTTGGATGGCCTGGGTACTTCCTGGAATCCATTGGTGGGGCACAGTACAGACCATCTCTCACGCTCTGGGAGGCCCCTTGGATGAGTTGCCCCGGGACTGCATATGGGCTCTGACTCTGGAGCCACTGCCTCGTCACTCGTGCAAACTTCAGGGGTGGATGTGTCTTGGCCAGAAACATGCTCTCGCTATCAGGATCAGGACATGCGCTGGTTCAACAGATGGTCACTGTATTTTCGGATCGTCGCTGGTTCTGGCAAATGGTGTGGCACTCCAGTTATTGTTCTTGATGTTCCAAGGATGGCAGTGATGCACATGACAGATGATGGAGTGGCTGCCATAAGACGACTTGCACCACATCTGGTGATAGCTGGCAGTGAATAGGGATGACTGGCGAATCTTTGCAGTCATGATACTCGTCAGACACTTGGTGCAGCTCTTCTGATTTGGCATTTGTGTAAGTAGAACAGGGATGCCCTTTCCTTTAAGCAGCCGGCGACAGGTGGATGACGGTCGCTATGAAGAATGATGTCACCCCACCCCAGTGGCTGTCGTATCTTAGAAGGTGCACTCAGGTGATCGTGCGAGTACTTGTTCTAGTCCCCTTTTGTTGATTCCCACTGTTCACTTGTTGTCGTCCATTTTCCTGGAATAGGACTTTCACTGTCCTATATCTCGCCACTCCTTATCTTCTCTAGAATGTGTCAACAGACCACGTGATGCAGGTCGCTTCTTGCTGCAGTGGCATCTTGCTGCAATGACATCGTGTTGCAGTGGCATCGTGCTGCAAATGGCATCGTGTTGCAGTGGCATCTTGCTGCAATGGCATTGTGTTGCAGTGGCATCTTGCTGCAATGACATCGTGTTGCAGTGGCATCGTGTTGCAGTAGCGTCATGCTGCAATGGCATCGTGTTGCAGTAGCATCATGCTGCAAAGGCATCGTGTTGCAGTAGCATCATGCTGCAAAGGCATCGTGTTGCAGTAGCATCGTGCTGCAATGGCATTGTGTTGCAGTGCAAGTCGCTTCTACACCTGTGCTTCTCAGGTGCGTCAGCCATTTCAGGAACGGCAGTGGAGGTAGGTGAGTTTTGATGGATCCGTTGTGTAAGACCTTCCATACCCTTCCTCTCCTTGACAGAGTATTCCAGCTGTAATTTCGGATCGCTTGGGAGGTATGTATCTCCCTTCTCTTGCGTCAGTAGTGGTGACGTGCCACTCGGAGTGCTGGACTCTCCTCCTGCCTGCACCGGACTGTTGCACACCACAGTCTTAAGGCAGTATTGGGGGCACTCCCTGAATAATCTCTGGCTCACTGCTGGGCGACGTTGGTGCAGGTGGGGTGATTACGATCTCTCTTCCTCCTGCTTTCGGGCCACACAGGGCCCCTCTCCCTTCTGGGAATTTCCTTGGTGCTTTACAGATGGCGGGTAATCGCCCTTCCGTCTCCTCTTTTCCTTGCCTCTGCTCTGGCAGCAGTGGCGCTGTATACTTGCTTTTCTTGCTGCGGTGGTCACTTGCCACAAATAGTGTATATACTTGTCTATCACTTTTTCTGAGAAATATCAGCCAGGTTCTCTTTACTGCGAGGGGACTATTCACCGCAAGTTGGCGTGCAAATGCTCGCATTTCTCATTAGAGCTTGTCACTGTTGTGTGGCTTCTTCTCTCGGTTCACTACACTTTCAGCTTTCCAGGGTAGGTAATTCTCTGACTGAAGACATTGGTAGTGGCATCAGGGTGGCTCTGTGTGCATGGCAGCAGGGTGTCTCTCTCTCCTGGTCGGGGGTCTCTCTCTCTCCACCGGCCTGGGGGTCTCTTCTCTCTCCACCAGCCTGGGGGTCTCTTCTTCTCTCTCCACCAGCCTGGGGGGTCTCTCACTCTCTCCACCGGCCTGGGGGGTCTCTCACTCTCTCCACCGGCCTGGGGGGTCTCTCACTCTCTCCACCGGCCTGGGGGGTCTCTCACTCTCTCCACCGGCCTGGGGGGTCTCTTCTTCTCTCCACCGGCCTGGGGGTCTCTTCTTCTCTCCACCGGCCTGGGGGGTCTCTCACTCTCTCCACCGGCCTGGGGGGTCTCTCACTCTCTCCAGCGGCCTGGGGGGTCTCTTCTTCTCTCCACCGGCCTGGGGGTCTCTTCTTCTCTCCACCGGCCTGGGGGGTCTCTCACTCTGCATCAGTCTCTTTTTGTCAACCTGACATGCAGTCCATGGGGCAGGTGGCACCATTCTGATCCATCTATTGCTGTGATGTCTTGACCATTGCTTAGTTCCTCCCACTCTGTCCTCTCCTTATGTTTGGCTGGGGTGACCAGTACAGTGGGTGTGGGCGCTTTTCGTTTTAGGTGCAGTGTTGTGTTACTTCATGCACTCACTGTGTGGCTGCGTACGTGCTTGGCGCTGTGTTTCTGTGCTCCTGGCGCCTAACTGCGCCTTATCTCTTCATCCTTAGAGCTGTGTAGTTTCTTGGCACCACTTTGGCATGGCGGCTTTCCTGCACAATCACTTTATGCCCTTGTCAGACTTCACTGTGTTCCTGTTCAGCGTTGCCTTTTTCTTGCTGCTAGTGCAATATTGTCCCTTACTTGTATTGTGCTGCAACAACCAGTTCGATGCTGCTGCTGGCACTGGTTGTGTTCTTTAGCGTATTATTATTATTATTTATTTATTTATTCATTTTAACACATGGATAACATTCTTCCCTGGCACTTAGTGCATGCTGCAGAAATTGGATCCTTTTTCTTGTCTGCTTGAGAATATTATTCTTTTCCTTGGCCGCAATAGCGCAAAACGGCCACTAGATGGCGCTGCAGGGAAAACTCTGGCTGTCTGCGGTCGTTTTTCCTTCGTTCTGGAACCACGCTCGGTTCCTTTATGCTGCCGTTTGTCCTGTACTCCCCGGGCTTCGATGGGGCAGAGGAATGGAGGGCAGGCACCTCGTGGTGGGTGCTACCTTCTTCTTTCCAGCCCCGATGCCCACCGAGCTGCAGATACACCTGGACGTTCCTGGGCCTCAGTGCACCGCACCAGCGGTCCTCGTGGCGCCACGGCCACTCTCTACTGCGGCAAGATTTCACTCCGTTTAATTTTTTCTCTGCACAGATCTGAATGGGCATTTAAGCTAATGTTAGTCCCACACCCGGCAGCCCTCGTGTGCTTCGGCACTTTTCATTGACGGTCGCCTGGTCAGTTTGCACTTGCGGTGCTCTGATCGTCCGCTGGCGGGACACGGTCTCTTCCTTACTCCACCCCACCGCTGCAGCCTCGCAGTTCACACGCTGCGCGCGGGGGGGGTGCGTAAGTTTAGCGCAGCTGCCGGTATGGGGCATTGTTAGTCTCCTTCGAGGGGTGACATAGCGGGCTACCGCTTTACTTCCTAATCTCCCCTCATTACGCTGTCTTCACTGCCCCCAATATCCCGCAGCCAGGGCTCACCTCACACCCGCGGGAATTGTAGGCGGATCAACTGCGGGATGGGCCCCCGCTCCGCTCGATTGCATTGTGGCCAGCCTTCATCCCTGCAGTCCTCGCTGGACACAGCTGTGCACCGGCGTGTCTCCGGTCAGCAACGGGCCGCTTCCGTTTACTTTGCGGAGCTCCATGACAGCCCGGCACTATCGCCATCCCGGGCTCACCTTGGCCCGATCGCTGGACAGGCTCACTTCTTCCTCGGGGCAAGTCTCAGCAGTCCGGCCTCGCCCGTGCTCCTTCTGTGTTCATGAGGCTTTACCTCACGCCAGCGGTAGGAACTGCAGGATCGTCATGCGCGGGGCGGGCTTCCGCCACCTCAACTTCACCGTTGGGCCCTTCACACGCCCCTCGGATACTTCGAAGATATGATCACCTGCTTCAGGGTCTGCCCTCTCTAAGGGCGATGCACATTCCCCCTCCTCCCACGGGAACACGGCGGCTGCACACGCGGGATAGACCCGCTCGTCGCCAAATGTTACGTCGTGGGCCTAGGCCCACATGATGATCAATGACGGACACCGACACCGTGGCTATCGTTAGCTAACTGGCCACGAGCACGTGCACTCGGGCCCCTTTATTCGCCGGGTCACCTGACCGGTGACGTCCGTGTTGGATGGGTGAGGGGGTGTGTGTGTGGGCCAGCCCTCGGGGGAGTGGCTGGCAGAAAACACTAGACTGTGTCCAGCAGGACACAACAGCAGCAACTCAGGTCTGCACTCGCGGCAGTGAAAAGAAAATGAGATTGGCGGGGCAAGAAGGTATGTAGGGATTGGCGCATCTGAAGAGGATGAGTTTCCAAGTCTAGTTCATGCCAGAGCCCCCAATTTTCAAAAGTACCAAGCATGGACAAGGTAGAAATCTAGTCCAGGAGGCAGAGCCAGTACCTCTTTAACACTCATAATTCGTGTACAAATAAGTGAAATGCTCGCACTCTGCTCAGCATTCACAGCATGGCCATGAAGAAACTATAAAGGATAGCAAATGGTGAACAGACAGCTGCCAGATCAGCAGTAATCCAAATGATGAAAGAGGCTGACATCATCAGATCCTTTCCTCCTAAATATCACACTGGCTTGAGTGTGATCGTTGAAGGGTAATCCTGCCCTTGGCATTCAGGAGCAGTGGCAGCAGCTGTGGGTCGTGCAAGGAGATGTGGACCCCAGGGACATACCATAGGCCCTGGCACTTACCGTTGAATAAATTAAGCACTTCACAACTCCGGTTCTTCTCAGCACCGATTTAAGCCAAAATGATTTTCTGCCACATGTTTTGTATTTGTAGTTGAATTTGTAGGGCGCACAGCTACCCACAGGGGGTCTCCCGGGATTGCGCCATTCATTTCCAGGGGGCATCCATTTATAAACACTGGAGAGATGGGGTGCATCCTTCATCTTCCTGGATTTCAGTTGGTAATATTCTCTTTTAACTCTCCATCTATAGTAGTTATGAAATGTTATTAAGTATGGTATGAAACCAGGACCAAGAGCACTTTACCGAACGAAACCCCCTGGCTACTCTCCGCTCTCAGAATCCGCACATTCCAATAATATCTAGCGCTAAAATTCTGTCGCATGAGGAGAACTCCATACCTCTCCCCCTCAATATATTACAGGCAATGCAAGAATGATAAAAGGGCAAGAGTATCAGTACAAGACAAATTAACAGCATTAAACACATTGGGGCGGATTTATAAACCCCTTGCGCCTCATTTACACCGCCGTTGCGTCACTTTTGGGACGCAGCGGCGGTGCAAATCCTGCGCCATGGTTCTGGGTACTTACAAAGTAACGCATCTGGAAGATGGCCAGCGCCATGCTGCGGGCTATTTTTCAACGTGACGCATCTTAGGAGATGCGTCACGTTGTAAAGCCAGCGCCACATGTGGGCTACCTGCACGGGGGGGGAGGGGGCGTTCCGGCGCAGGAACTCCTCCTAAAAGTGGCTGAGTGAAATCTACAAGATTTCACTCAGTCACTTTTAGGCCCATGCTGCGTCAAAACCCTGCGCCTGCCTGAAGCAGGCGTAAGGATTGACGCAGCATTAACGAGATAGGGCCCCCCAGAGCATTGCTGGAGCTGCATCGCGCTTGCGACGCAACTCCAGCAATGCGCCACTTTTACGGCACAGATGCGTCACGCATCTGTGCCGTTTTTGCCCCATGGTGCGCCGCATTGTAAATGCGGCGCATCCATGGTGGCGGAGCTGTGGCGCACAATAACTGGCGCATCCCTGCTGATATGCAGGGATGCGCCAGTTATTGTAAATATGCCCCCATGTGTTTGCAGGAAAGACTTCATATCTTCTGACGCTAACTGAGTGCCAATATAAAGGACTAATTCCAGCGGCGTCACTAGGGTTGGTGTCGCCCAGTGCGTAACTCATGGTGTCACCCCCTCATGACTTACCCCATGATGGACATTGGCACATGGAGACAAAGTAAATATTTAGTAGGAGGAAGCGACTGAAGAGAGTGTGTGTTCAATTAAATGTAACATGTGCAAGGTTGCCTCTCTTCGGTGAAGTAGAAAGACATTTTGATGTAGATTTGAAAGCAGTCCAAAATCTGTGACGCCTCTAAAGATGCTATGCATCCACTCAGGACCACAGCATACCAGATGAGTAATTATATTTGTAAATAAGTGCGCTTGTCACAACTGCCCTGAAGTTAAAATGATTCATGGATTTTAATATTTTCAAATATTTTCCTTTCGCTGAAAACAAACATGATTAGTGTAGCTTCAGAACGAGCGGGCATTCCCGGATTAAAGACAGTGTGAGAAAATAAAAGAATTCCAGGCAACCAGTCACAAATAAATGCTACAAGATTAATGTCCGTGGTGTTGCCGTCCCCTAGTCCAAGGAGGGCTTTATTTTTTATTGATGCAGCAGTATCAACAACCTGCAAAACGTTGGTGCTGTTCAGAAAATGGTAAACAGCACAGCTGCGTCGAAATGCAAAACGATGCCCCTCTACTGCACTCCGCGGAATGTGATAGGGTAGGGGCAGAGGAGTCTCCCGTGTGATGTCTCACAGACATGAACTGGCCTTGGGCAGGGGGCAGGGGATGCTTGGAGCTTCGAAGGATTGGAACTCCCTTGCCCGCAGGGGCTTCAGGGGCTTGTGTTACGCCCCTGTGACGGGGACTGAGCATGGGTCATGTTAGTAGGTTGTTGCTACAGAAGAAGATGTGCAATATTGCGGCTCGTAGACAGAAAGATTTCTAGGGTCAGGCCTTGCAGAAATAGTCAACCATTGCAATTAGAAGGACCTACATTTTATTTCTAAGTAAGGTCTCATTGACAAATTGTGAACTTTGTGTTTTCCAATACAGTTTGTGGGAAAATGATGCGGAGAGAGTTCGTGTTTATTGTAATCGTCTTTAAGCACATGAGCACAAGGGACAAAAAGAAGCGGAGACAATGAAAGAAGAGAAAGGCGGGGCCGGGATCGGCCCCGCCGAAAATATGGCAGGGCACCGACCCCCTCCCCCCCCCCCCCCGCCATTAGAAGTCTTCAGCACTTTCCATTTCATAGCTATAGTGTGTGTCCCTCATGAGCTAATTGCAAATCTCTCTTCCTCAAAACCACCAACTACCCCAAATGTCTCAATAAACCTTCATTACAAGTCAATTGTTATGCTTTCTGAATATAAGGTGAAAATTCTGCATATAAACCCTTCACACCATGCCAACCACTCGCCACCCACTTCATCACTTGTTTGAGTACTTGATCCTATTCCAAACTACTTCTCCACTCTGCTTCAACCCCCACTGATTGGTTATGCACTCCATTTCATCATCAATACAAATCTCTACATATAATCCCTCAATGGGCATTCTTGAAGGAAAAATGCATCATGACATTTCTTTTCCCTTGCACATCTTCAACAGTGTAAGTGTACTCTTGCGAATGGTACCCCCAATTTGCTATTCTTGGCTTTGTCTTACTACCCCCCTGGGTGCTGAACAAGTCAACTAATGACTTGTGATCAGTGCAAATTGTGAATTGGGACCCGCAAATGCAAGGCCTGAAATATTACGTTCCCCACTGCAATGGTGGATTCTCCTTTTCGATTACATAATATGTTGCTTCTGTACCATGTAGTGCTCTAGAGGAGAAACCTATCACTTCTTTCCTTCCACCACTCCTTTTTTGAAGCAACACTAAACCTAAACACTGTATTGTTAGCATAAGTAATAATAAAGTAAAGATCTTTGGTGTCAAACAGTTATAATGGATCTGCACTGACAATATCACCCTGCACCCTATTCGAGGTGCCCGACGAAGAGTTGGGCGTAACTCACGTAATTGCATGTAGCGTAATCACACAGAATTACCTAAGAATTCCACAAGGGTGTATTTGAATAAAGCAAGGCATAATCAAAGCTCAGCCCAGTCCTAGTCCTGAGACTTCTGAATCAACTTGTACGTTTGACATTTCTTGAGTAAGTTCCTGCCGCAAAGCGGGAAAACAATTTAGAATAAAGTTCAATAAGTACCAAAAAATATTTCAATTGCTTCTTGTTGGATGGAGCTGGGGCTTTGTCAATTGCTTCCAGAATCTTCATTTTGGGTCAACAGCTTTGTTGGAGAAGTGATGCCCAAGGAAATACACACCCTCGTGTTCTAATCTGCATTTATCATAACAAAGAGTCAAAACCTTGATTTGTAGAATGGTCAACCACGAAGCTCATTGATGTCCTTTCTATACACCAATATATTGTCCTGAAAATACAGTATCTATGGAATTTCTTTTAGATTCATTTTCATCACCAAGGATAGTGAAGCTAGACCGAGAGGCATTCTTTCATAATAAAATACACTTTCTGTTGTTAAAAAGAGGTCAAGTGTTTTGAGTCATTACTAAGTACAGTCTGATGGTATGCAAAGACATGTCCAATGTGGTAAATATCACTGCCCCTTTACAGTACTCAACATTTCCAAGATGTTTGGTAAAGGTTCTCATATATTGTGATTGAGATCACAGAGATCTACACACAAAAAGAGGGAGTTATCTGCTTTGCCGGCCAGGACCACAGGAGCTGACCATTCCATGCTTTCGATAGGTTCTATTATATAAAGGTGGCACAGTTTGTCCAAGTCTTCCCGTAAACGTTCCCTTAATCTTTATGGGCCCCTTCCTACTTTATGAACTACAGACATTCTGTCCTCTTTTAAAACTATAATGTGCTGGAATCCTTTCAACTTGCCAAAGTGTTCTGAGAAAACATCCAGAAACTTCTCCAACCACACATTTTGAAGACAATTCACATTAGGGAGATTACAAGCTTAGGCTCTAACATAACTCTATCAGGATGATTGGGCCCAAAATGATCTCCAGTTCCCCTTGATCATCCCATCCTGATACATTTTAGTCTTTACATGCCACATTCACTTCACAGTGGGCTGATTTCCCTTCAAGGGTCAACAATGCAGGAAATACACTTTGGATATCAATCATTTTCCACCATATACAATCATTCTGACGGATGATTTTTAAATTCTAATGGTTAAAAATGTTTTAATTTTTCCGGTCCTATCAATGTATATGGTGAACCAGAATGGACCATGATTTATATTTCAACCCAATTGTTTATGTTTATGGACTTGTATAGCACATGGCTGCCCGAAGGCTTCCCAGCGCAGAGGTGAAAGTGCAGTCAGGTCGCAGTCGTTATCAAGGAAAGAGCCAAGTTTTGAGTTTTTTCGTAAATGCCAGTTCATCTGTTAGCAGTCGCATTTCTTTAGGTAGGGAGTTCCAAAGACGTGGAGCCTGATGTGAAAAAGATCTACCTCCCCAGCTAGATCTCTTTATTCTTCTCCTTTTCATGAACAGATCTGATGAAGATCTTAGAGATCTACCCGTAACATAAGGAGCTACAAGCTTTCTTATTAAGGCCGGGCCTTTATTTTTCATGGCTCTGTGGGCAATACAGAGTGACTTAAATTTAATCCTGGCTTGGATCGGTAGCCAGTGCAGTATTTTCAGCGCGGCTTTCGCTGAGTGTTGTCTGGGGATGCCTAGTAGTATCCTGGCCATGACATTCTGGACCAGCTGTAATCTGTTCACCACATATTTTGGGGATCCAAGGTAGAGGGAGTTACCATAGTCCAGCTGTGATATCACCATGGCCTGGACCACAGTTCTCCGGGTTTGGAATGGGGTGGTTTCCTCTTGGAATAATGAAAAAGAAGAACCACATGCTTCTTTCTTTAATCTATCCCACCTTGGGGCACTCTCTTTGTTACCCTTAATTATGGTAAGAAAAACATCCTCACCATTATCATCTAGGTCATCCACACTCAATACCACATTTACTCATACTTTGGCAAACTCTCACAAAGTGACTTTTGCAAAACCACTTAAAACAGGATTGAAACATTGCCTGACAATTTTTGCCTGACCCTACATTACTGTGACTTCCACATACAAAACAATTTAAATTGTCCTTGTCTTTTTCTCGAGAAGCTTGGGAATGTTATTTGTTTTAGTTTTCCAGACGTGTTTGCTCCTATATCGAGTCTCTGTCCTTTTGCAATAGAAAACCTCGACTGGTGCAGAGATTTCCATCAAATTTCTCACTGGCCTTGGCAATACTCAAAGCTCATTCTGAGTCTGGATCTTCCATGAATGGTAATCTTTCTTAAAATGTTTTACTTGATGTACACTCTATTAGTTAATTACAAATTACCTCATCCTTAAATTGGTGATAATTGCATGTGGTGGCTACAGTTCTCAAAGCATAGAATAATGGATTCTTCAAGTTGTTGTGGTCTTTGTTAGAATGTATGACTTTCCAAGACCTCATTTCTGCATCGCGCGAATCGTTAATCTAGTGTCTTGATGACGGTAGCATATTCATCAAGAGTCTCTGTGATTATAGATTCCTCCCCCCCCATCATTTTTTGACTTGACTGAATTCTTGTGGTAATTGTGTACCCTTAGACAGCATCTAAATGCTTCTTTCCACCTGGACCAATCTAAAGAAGGTGTTTGCCTGGAACTGGTAAAAATGATGACAAGGACTTGGCCCTTTTTGGCTAAAGTCCCTAAACTTTTTGCTTTCCCCCCAGACCTTTTTTCTGACATGGTGTTGCCAACTTAGATGCTTTGGACACTTTGCCACTGCTAACCAGTGTCAAAGTGTAAGTGTTCCCTGTATAAAGAAGCGGTAATTGGTTGTCCTTGATTGGTATGTTTGCCTTACTAGTAAAGTCCCTAGTAAAGTGCACTATGTGTGCCAGGGCTGGTAATGCAAATGCTACTAGTGGGCCCGCAGCACTATTTGTGCCACCCACACAAATATGCATTGCAGGGCCTGCGTGCAGCTTTTGAAACTGCCATGTTGTTCTGTCAAGTGCACTCACTTGCCAGGTCTTACCCTTCCCTTTCTGTGCACCTAAGACACCCCTATGGTAGGTCTGGGGTCCCCCTGGACAGGGTGTAGTGCATGTGAAAGGTAGGACATGTACTAAGGTGTGTGTCATCTCCTGACAGTAAAATAGTCTCCATTTCGTTTTCACTGTTGAAAGACCATCTTGCCCATAGGACAGAATGGGAGGGCTGTTTATATGTTTTCCAGCCTGTCCTCCCAAAGGTTTAAGATGGAAAAGTGAAGTTTAGTATGCCTGAACTCACAATGTGATAACACATCTTGTTATGTAGGTGGTTTTTGCATTGTGTGTTCAAAAGCCACTCTTTTGAAGGTGGCTGCGTTTTTGTGCTCTGACATTTCTGTGTGTCTCTGCCTGACTGTAGATTGATTGTCTGGATTTGAAAGCGATGGGATCTGGAAAAGGTCTTGACCCAGGGGAGAAGGTGAGACAGCAACAGGCTGACCTGCATCTGGAGTGTAGGGGAAGGAGAAGCCCCTAGGGGTGAAGAGGCCTGGGCTGCTGCTATAAAACAAGGGTACCATCTCCTGCTGAGTGATTGAGAATCCACACCCCCACTAATCAAAGGAAGAAGGTGTCACTGGCAAGGAGGCACCCAGAACTGGTTTGAGCAGGGGTCAGTACCCCCGAAGCAAAAAGAATTCAAAGCCTTTGAGGGGTATAACTAAGAGAACTGAAGCCCTTGAACTTTGGAGAATGGCTTGATCAAGTGTGAACAAGACTGGAGCTACTTTGTGGTCAAAAGGACCTTTGGCAAGGAAGAAACAACTGAAGAGACTGATGGATATGACTGCTCTTGCTGTGTGATCTGGGGCTGGCCTGCTGTTTCAACCAAGGAAAGGCTAAAGGGACTTTGCTGTGTGCTGTGTCCCCCTGCTTGAAGGACTTTGCGGTGTGCTGTGTCCTGAAGTAACTATCCCCAAGGGCCTGAGGTGAGCTGACTCCCTGTTTGGAAACACAGCAACATAAAAGTTTCCAAGAAAGTCTCAGCAGCGTTGTATGAGCGCGCCTGTTGAAGTCTGAGACCCTCATAAGGACTACCTGTGACTGTAGGCGCCTGGCGTCCAAATGAGTCTCAGTGGCACTGTGTGTGCATGCTTTGTGCAGCCTGAGATCTTCAGGAGGATTGGTCTATGATCGGGGGTACCTGGAGTCCAAGCAAGGATCAGCGACGCTGTGTGCGTGTGCTTTGTGCAGCCTGAACCCCTTTGCGAGGATTGTCCAATGATAGTGTGCACCGGAATCCAAGTGAGTCTCAATGCCGTTGTGTGCGGCTGCGTTGTGCACTGTGAGACCTTCATGAGGATTTGCCTTGTCATCGTGTGCACCGGAAGCCAAGTGTGTCTCAACACCGTTGTGTGTGGGTGCGTTGTGCATCGCGAGACTTTCGTGAGGATTGGCCCTGTCATCGAGTGCACCGGAATCCAAGCGAGTCTCAATGCCGTCGTGTGTGAGTGCATTGTGCACCGTGAGACTTTCGTGAGGATTTGCTGTGTTATCGTGTGCACCGGAGTAAAGTGATTCTCAGCGGAGCTGTGCGTGTGATCTTCGTGCAGCCGGTGACTCGTGTGTGGAGTGCCCAGTGATCGTGCACTCGGAGTGAAGGAAGATTCAGTTACTCTGTGTGCGTGTGCTTTGTGGCAGCCTGAGATCTTCGTAAGTGAAGCGGCCCGGACCAGCAGTCCCGGAGGAGCTGAGTTGCGGCCTGAGCCGCCGTTGCCATTTCACAAAGCTGCATTGGAGGCCCAGCCGCTGACCGAGGAGAGGAGAGTGAGTTCAGAGGGAGATGCTCTCGGCCTCTCTCTCTCGTGTTGGCAGTGCGAGCCTCTGCTTCGGCTCGTGTCGCGGCCCGTATCGCCAAAGGAGTGGTGATACAGGGGCCGGAGTGCGGAGCTGCACTTTGGGATTACATCGTACTGTGTGAGGGGCAACTGTGAGAGGCAGAGAGACCGCTTAAGGCCCGGTGATCGGGGCCTGAGTGTATTACGTATTATTCAATTTCTGAAGAACGGAGTACCTGACTACCGTATTACACATTGCATCATTTCTGTATAACGAACTACCTGATTAGAGAATTTTGCATTGCAATATTCCTGCATATGAAACTACCTGATTAGTGTATGACGCATGACATTTTTATCTGCATAACGAACTACCTGATTGTCATATGACGCATTGCATTGTTTCTGAATAACGATCTACCCGATTAGCATTTTGAGCATTGCATTTCTCCTGCATAACGAATTACCTGATTAGTGTATATGCATTGATTTATTTTTGCAGAACGACATATATGGTGGTGCTATCACGCATTGCATTATTTGATCTTGCAAAGTGCCTGATTGTTACATTACGCAAGACTATTATTACATTGCACAAGTATCTGATTCTAGCATTACGACTGTATAATATGATTTTAGGAGTACAGGAGAATGTTTAGAAGTGCTCATTGATATCGCCAGAACTTACAAGGGCTGGATGGCCTAACAACCGGCCAGTAGAAGTATTACACAACCTCAAATGTTGGTTTTATATCGTGTGGTCTTATCGTTTATCTTTTTACATAAAGTTTATACTTGTTTTTACAAAGCTCGTGTGGAGTCTATTTGTGATGTCATCATTGGATTATTGTCAGCGTGGTTGTGAATACTTTACACATTTGCCTTGAAGATAAGCCTGGCTGCTCGTGCCAAGCTACTGAGGGGGTGAGCGGGGCTATCTAAAAAGGTGACCTTCCTTTCCCTGACGTTGGAATGCAGGTCCCTACTTGGCCTAAGGTACCTACCTCAGCCAATCAGGGATCCCGGGTCTAACAATGACGGAGCAGTTAGACCCTCCTTTCAGTTGTGAAATGCAATTCAATGTGCAATAGGTGATCTATAGTCTTGGGGCCTGATTAAGATTTCAGTGGACAGGTTACTCCATCACAACAGATATCTTGTCCACCGAAATATGAATCCCATAATAGCATATGGGATTTATTTTTAGGTGGACCGGATTTCCGTCACTGTTGTGAGGGCGTAACCCGTCTGGCGAAATCTAAATCAGGCCCTCAGTTCTCTTAAGAAAGTATGAGAATCATAAATGCTGATGAGTGGTACTCCATTCCTTATTTTGCCTTAACATCTTTATTATTTTCCATATTAATGTCACAATTCTGCCGACAAAAAGTTGCACGTTTCAAGTAACTGTAAGAAATGCCCACTCTAAAATGGCGTTGGGGCGCTTCTCATCACATGCAAGTATAAGAAGGACGGTGGTAAAACGTTGTTGGAATGTTGTGTCCTAAGTGTGTTTTTAATGAAGTACTCGCCCAATTCAAAATTGTGGCTAGACACACAACATGATCTGTCATGAGTCGACCAAAAGGCCAGCATTGGGCATGCTAACAGCTTTAACAAAATGAAATCCGCTGGTACAAATCTGCACCAGGTTGTCTCCTACGGATCGGGCTGGCACAGGAAAGAAGCAGAAACTTAGTGCAACTCACCAAGGGGCATATTATCAAGAAACGGCATTAAAATTATCGCCGCTTTGGCGGCAGAAGACTGCCGCTAAGAGCGGCTATAATGGGCTTGATAATATGCCCTTGAGAATTCCCATAGAAGCCCATGTTCTGGTGTGAACATGGGCTTCTATGGGAATTCTCTACGGCATATTATCAAGCCCATTGTCGCCGCTTTGGCGGCAGTTTTCTGCCCCTAAAACAGCGATGATTTTAACGCAGTGCCTGATAATACGCCCCCCTGTCTTCCTGCTCAGTGGCAATTCAACAGGCTGGGTACCATTCTCTTTTCCTCACCAGTGGATTGTACGCTGATGATCTCAGGTGTTGGAAGGTAGGATCACAGCTCATTATTATCTGACTTTGTTAGCTGGTTTAGGATTGTTACTAAGTTCAGATATACGGACCAACAGCTCTTCACCCTTAAAACCTCGCCGGCAGTGTCAGTGTATGCTCTGAGAAACCTTGTGTTCAAAGAACATCTAAAGCTGGGATTCTGTTGTGTGAGGAGGACTCCATATCCATGTCACCTCAAACTGTAGGGAAGGCCTTGGAGTGCTCATGTTATCATTTTCTCAAGTATACTAAATAGTTCAATGCTCTCCTGATGTGCTCTACTAAAATTAACAGATTCATAGCATCGCCATGTGGTAGAGTCTCATAAATATATGCTAGAGTTTAGGAAACAAAAAAGCCAGTGGCAAGCACTGCAAACAGTGGCAAAAAATTAAGATCTGCTTGCAGGTAAATTAGCCATTCTGGCAGCTCATTGTCTTGTGCGTTCTACTTCTTACAGTTTGCTCAAATAATAGCAAAATTCCTGACTGTGCAAAGGACTTCAAAAATGCCATAAAGCAATACGAGTAGGATGTGGCAACGATGGCTAGCAGCGCCAACCATGACTCTTAGTAAAAGGCCTGTGGGAGGGAAAGAAGTGACAACAGAAAAGGGCATTACATTTTTAGAGAGAGGCATAGGATCCTTTGTTGAAACTCTATCCTGCAAATCAAGATTATAAATGAGGTAGGGAACTGCAAGATCGGATAGACAGGAAAACGGCCAAGATATTGTGATGCTCCAGCACCGTCAGACTCTAAATTCAGGCGTTAGTATATTTATTGCAAGCAGTGGTGGCTGGTGACCTTTAAAAGTGGTGGGCAGAATCCTCGGTTCGAATTCCAATTCGCTTCTTCTTGAAGGGTTCTTACACACTTTCTCACACTAAGGGCCTCATTCACAAAGATTTCGTAAATGGCAGCGCCGCAAGTCTTTTTGCTGTGCTCCCCTACCCCAAATTGAAATGGCAGGATGCACCGTATCTACAACATACAGTGCATTCCCATCCTTTCAGCCAGTGCCGGTGCTTAAATTGGTGCCTAGCACCAACACAGGCCCCCTTGTTCTGCATTGTTGGCAGGGTTTTGTTTGGGAAAACCTTCCTGCACAAAAACAATCAATGGAGGCTAAATGCAGCACACATGGAAAGAGGAAAAAACTAGGACAAATTAAAACATTTCTTCTAATTACACCTGCTCTGGGTAGGCATAGGTTTTTGGCACTGCCCCAGGTTTATGTGACTTTTGTAAATCTGGGACAGCATCTAAATTCATGCGTGTTGCGATGGAACACCCACTGCAATGCCCATGGCCTGCCTCTTTCACACAGAGTAAGGCATGCAGTGTTTTGCACTGCCTTCTCTTACTCTGTATCTATGAGGCCATACAAATCCATGCAGGATCGTGTAGCTTCATAGATATGATTGAGAGGTCTGTGCCACCGGAGCATCTAAAAAAGTGACTCTACGATGGTGCAGGCCTCTGGTAAATAACCTCCTAAGTTTACTGTCCCACTTTGACTGACTAAGTCTGACTCTGTCTCACTAATTCACACACTCACTCATTCTACTCTGACCATCTCTGGCTCACTAATTCCCACTCATTCTGAAGTACTCAGTCTTAGCAGGACTCACACACACTAACACTCAGTTACACTCACTGTCATTCTCCCTCATATTCATTCTCACACAAACTCATCCCTAATGTCACTCATTCTCACTCTGACTTACTCCTCCACTGACTCTCTTTCACTTTAACTCACACACATAGTCACACGACATACTCACAGTGCTGAAATGATGCAGGCACCGTCATGCACCTGTGTCAGCAATCAAACAATTTCACTAGCTGCCTCGGTTTGCTGGTGGACATGAAGTAGGTGTGCATTTTATTTTTATTAAACCAAGAGTGAATAATTATTCACTCATCTTGATACAATATAAATGGAGCTGTGGAGCCCATAAAGGACAGCCGTCACTGGTACAGAAACACCCATCCAGCAAAGCAATCCATCCACTAAATCATCCTTTCTTTCACACATCCACCCCCTTTCACCCTTCCATTCATCCATCATTTCGATCATCCATCCATCCTTTTGCTTATCCATCCACTATTTTTCTCCATCCATCCATCGTTTCACTCCAACCATCCATCATCAGCCTTCTTTCGATCCATCCCTCAATTCACCTTTTCCCTCAGTCATCCATCCTTTCGCTCATCCATCTATATTTTCACTCCATCCATTCATCCACTCATTCATCCTTTTGCACTTTCAGTCATCCATCCATCATTTCACTCATTCTTCCATCAATCCACCCTTTCTCTCATCATTCATCAGTCCATCCTTTCACTTCTCCATCCATTCACCTGTTCACCTATCCATCCATCCATTCATCCACCCTTCATTTACTCATACACCCTCCTTTCCTTCCACTCTTCCACTCTTCCATTTTTACACCCAACCTTTCACTCATTCATCCATTCATCTATCCATCCACCATTTCATCCATCCATGCACCCATCTATCCATCGTTCCATTGTTCCATCCATCCATCCACTCATCCATCCCTCCATTTAACCTTTCACTCATCCATCCTTTCACTCACTCATCCATCTAACCATCGATTCATCCATCCATTTCATCCAGACATACATCTACTGTACCTTTCACACATCCATCCTTTGTTTTACCCATCCAACTTCATGTACATCCTTTCACTCATACATCCTTTCGCTCATCCATTCATATTTTACTCCATCCATTCATCCACTCATCCATTCTTTTACACTTCTACTTATCCATCCATTTTTTCACTCATTCTTCCATCCATTCATCCTTTCTCTAATCATCCAACAGTCTATCCTTTCACTCCTCCACCCATTCACCTATCCATCTATCCATCTATCCATCCAACCACCCTCCCTTTCACTCATACACCCTCTCTACCTTTCACTCTTTCATTCTTCCATTCATCCTTTCACCTATACATCCATTCATTCATCCAACCAGCCACCCATACTTCCTTTCACTTAGTCTCACTTCCTAGTTCATTATGAGCATTTGTCTGCCAAGACAGAAGAGGCCCATCAAGAACCCCACTCCCTCTGTTGCTGTTAAAGCATGGAGGCGGGTGGGCTGGGTGTATGGGTAGAGGGTGAAAATGTCTCTGATGCAGAGGCTTAACTGCACACTTACCTCTTAGTCCACTAATGCAATTGTTTTCGCAGCTTGTTTCTTCCTTCTCTTGGGCCTCTATGGTTGAGATAAGGAGCACTTTGTTTGCTCAGCTCCATAATTTTTTTTTCAAAATGAAACAAAATGCAGTACTAAACACTTGTTACTGGCAGGAAAGCAGCCCTCCTACAGCCTGCCCCTCTGTGATAACTAACAAATTGTTGCCACCCACTCACTCCTTGTCATCATAGGCCTGCCCAGGGCCACTGTTCATACACCCCAAAAGCAACCGGATCCATGCAATTCTAATTCAGCACTCCCTCTCTTGTGATGTCACTGCTCTAGCTTGTGCCTGCAGGTCTAAGAAAACCTCACACGGCTGGTGCTTGTGCAGTAGGACATCTGTAAAGTTCACTAGAATTCACCCAAGAGATTCAGCACACCTCCTCAGAGCAGTGATTTCTTTTCATCTGCTCTATGCTTATCTTCCCTGTTCTTGCCTCTTCCACGAGGGTGGCAAGGCAAGCTCAGGGCTTTAAGTGGGATACAAAAAGTGGGGGGGTCTCTAAAATGGGCGTGGCCTATGTAATTAAAGGTGTGGCTTAAACATTTAAACTGCATTTATTTGATTTCCAAAGTGTGCCAAGCCACTGGTATTTTGATTTCTCTCTGAGCTTTCTGTTATTACATCCAAGTATAAAACACAACTGACACACACCTAATACCAGCTGGGACTATTGGCTTTGTCAATAGTTTTAGCTGTTTAAGATGAAGGGGTAACAATAGTTTTGCTGGAGATAATCTTTCAAAATGTTTCAATTCTGAAATTCAAGAGACTGTGAATTCAACATAACTGAGGCCTGTGAAAGGGGTAGTGGTATTCAGACAAGCAAGTGATGGCAATCTTAGAAAGCTGCCACCTGCTCGACCCTTCCCAGTCCGGTTTCCGTGCCTGGAGAAGGCACTGGTAAAGGTCTTAGACAATCTAAGACTTTCCCTGGATGACGGACATGCAGCAATGTTGGCTTTATTGGACCTAACAGCAACATTCGACACCATTTCTCACGCAGTGCTAATTAAAAGACTGGAATAGATTGGTGTTGGTGGGAAAGCCTTGGGTTGGCCAAAGAAGTTTCTGAGTGATCACACTCATGCGATTCAGTTAGAGTCCTTTGTCTCCCAAACCATATTCTTGTACAGGGGAGTGCCACAGGGATCTGCATTTATTTCCACTCTTTTTAACATCTATGTGGCATCACTGCACAAGTGATAAAGTCACATGGGTTCAAGCTCATTGCTTCTGCAGATGACACTCAGCTTGTCATCACAATGTCATCACAGTGGGACCAATAGGGAGTCTACTAAAGTAAGATTCCATGGATAATATCGCCATGTAGATGCAGCAGAATTTTCTGCAACTTAATGCAGGCAAAACAAAGGTTGTACTGTTTGGGACGGTCCTCTCGATATGGTCAGATGACTGTTGACCTCCTAGCTTAGGCATAAACCCAACTCCTAAGGTAGTGGTGAGAAACCTGGAAATCATGGTGGATGAGAGTCTGTCCATGAAGGAACATGTGAACTGTATTACGGGCTCATGTTTTGAAACTATGCGCCTCGTCATGGAGCACAGTCGCGCTGTACCCATGACGAGTCCAGCTCGTAATGAGGCATTCCCTGGGGAATCCCTCTGGTGCGGGCACCAGAGGGATTCCCTTTAATTAAAAATAGCCTCGGGAGCTGGGGAAGAGCTTCCCCAGCTCCTGAGGCCCCTCCCTTTCAATGTAATGATGATCACTTTCTACGTGCTCAGGGGGCTATCTCAGCCCCCTGAGCACGTAGTAAGACGGGAGAGGTATCATTGGAAAGGGGAGAATCTCAGTGGATCCCTGCTTGGGGATCACCACAGGAGGGCGATCCCCAAGCAGGGATCCACCCACTAGACACCAGGGAGAGGGGAGCGGCCCCTTGGGCAAGGGCCTTTGCTCCCCCCTGGTTATTTTGGTGCAATTTAGTCTTTTTGCCACCCCTGGCGGGCAGATGGGGGCATTAGCCCCCATCTGCCTCACTGGGGGGGCAAAAAGCCCACTAGACACCAGGGAATTAAAAAAAAAAAAAAATAGGGGTGGGGGCTGGCCAAAACGGGCAGGCCCATGCCCCCACCCCACCCCCCAATTACTACAGTCTTTCTTCCCCCCCTGGGGGCAGATGGGGTATTGGCCCCTAATCTTCCCCTTCGGGGGGGCAGAAAGCCCACTAAATACCAGGGATTAGTTTTTAGGTTTTTTTTAGGGTGGGGGCTGCCCGCAACGGGCACGCCAATGCCCCCACCCACCTGCCACCATTACAGCCTTTCTGCCCCCCCTTGGGGGCAGATGGGGCATTGGCCCCTATTCTGCCCCTTCGGGGGGGGCGGAGAGCCCACTTGACGCCAGGGATTTTTTTCGCGCAATTTTCTTTAGGGTGATGGATTTTATTTAGGGTGGAGGCTGCCCGAAATGGGCACGCCAATGCCCCCACCCCGCCACCATTACAGCCTTTCTGCCCCCCCCACGAGTGAAGCACCGTTTTTATTGGGAGACCCGGGGGAACACTGGGTGGTAGGAAATTTGTGTCAGCCCGGTGATGCCACAACTTTCCCACACAAAAATGTGTCAAAAATGTGATTTTTTCAGCTAAATTTGAGGTTTGCAGTGCATTCTGGGTAAGGAAACGTTGGGGGATCCACGCAAGCCATACCTCCTTGGAATCCCCCAGATGTCTAGTTTTCAGAAATGTGTTTTTCATGTCGCCTCACTACGTTGTGGGCCCTTGCCTGTCGCGGGTACTTGGGCCTCCCACACGAGTGAGGCACTGTTTTTATCGGGAGACCCGGGGGAACACTGGGTGGTAGGAAATTTGTGTCAGCCCGGTGATGCCACAACTTTCCCACACAAAAATGTGTCAAAAAGGTGATTTTTTCAGCTAAATTTGAGGTTTGCAGGGCATTCTGGGTAAGGAAACATTGGGGGATCCATGCAAGCCATACCTCCCTGGAATCCCCTGGGTGTCTAGTTTTCAGAAATGTGTGGGTTTGGTAGGTTTCCCTAGGTGGCCGCCGAGCACCGGGCCAAAAACCCAAGTGACCCCCTTGCAAAACCAGGTCGCTTTGAGATAGGCAATTTTCATGTCGCCTCCCTACGTTTTGGGCCCTTGCCTGTCGCGGGTACTTGGGCCTCCCACACGAGTGAGGCACCGTTTTTATCGGGAGACCCGGGGGAACGCTGGGTGGTAGGAAATTTGTGTCAGCCCGGTGATGCCACAACTTTCCCACACAAAAATGTGTGAAAAAGGTGATTTTTTCAGCTACATTTGAGGTTTGCAGGGCATTCTGGGTAAGGAAACGTTGGGGGATCCACGCAAGCCATACCTCCCTGGAATTCCCCGGGTGTCTAGTTTTCAGAAATGTGTGGGTTTGGTAGGTTTCCCTAGGTGGCCGCCGAGCACCGGGCAAAAAACCCAAGTGACCCCCCCTTGCAAAACCAGGTCGCTTTGAGATAGGCAATTTTCATGTCGCCTCCCTACGTTTTGGGCCCTTGCCTGTCGCGGGTACTTGGGCCTCCCAGACGAGTGAGGCACCGTTTTTATTGGGAGACCCGGGGCAACGCTGGGTGGTAGGAAATTTGTGTCAGCCCGTTGATGCCACAACTTTCCCACACAAAAATGTGTGAAAAACGTGATTTTTTCAGCTAAATTTGAGGTTTGCAGGGCATTCTGGGTAAGGAAACGTTGGGGGATCCATGCAAGCCATACCTCCCTGGAATCCCCAGGGTGTCTAGTTTTCAGAAATGTGTAGGTTTAGTAGGTTTCCCCAGGTGCCGGCAGAGCTAGGGTTAAAAAACTACAGCTCGGCACTTTGCCAAAAAAAGTTCATTTTTCGCTGCGAAATTGAGGTGTGTCCACGATGCGTTTTGCGCCGTTACCTGTCGCGTGCACTAGGCCGACCCACACAAGTGAGGTACCATTTTTCTCGGAAGACTTTGGGGAACACTGGGTGGGTGGAAATTTGTGGATCCAAGTAGATTCCAGAACTTTCCACCACAGAAATATGGGGAAAAAGTGTTTTTTTGGCAATTTTTGAGGTTTGCAAGGGATTCTGGGTAACAGAACCTGGTCGGAGGCAGTCAAGTCACCCCATCCTGGATTCCCCTGGGTGTCTAGTTTTCAAAAATGTATAGGCTTGCTAGGTTCCCCTAGGTGCCGGCAGAGCTATGGTTAAAAAACTACAGCTAGGCACTTTGCCAAAAAAGGGTCATTTTTCGCTACGAAATTGAGGTGTGTCCATGTTACGTTTTGCGCCGTTTCCTGTCGCGGGCACTAGGCTGACCCACACAAGTGAGGTACCATTTTTCACGGAAGACTTTGGGGAACGCGGGGTGGGTGGAAATTTGTGGATCCGCGCAGATTCCAGAACTTTCCACCAGATAAATGTGGGGAAATTGCGTTTTTTTTGGCAATTTTTTAGGTTTGCAAGGGATTCTGGGTAACATAACCTGGTGGGAGGCAGTCAAGTCACCCCATCCTGGATTCCCCTGGGTGTCTAGTTTTCAAAAATGTATAGGTTTGTTAGGTTTCCCTAGGTGCCGGCAGAGCTAGGGTTAAAGAGCTACAGCTAGGCACTTTGCTAAAAAAGGGTAATTTTGCATTGTGAAAATGTGGTGTGTTCACGTTGGGTTTTGAGCCATTTCCTGTCGTGGGCACTATGCCTACCCCTACAAGTGGGGTACCGTTTTTATCGGGAGACTTAGGGTAATTCAGATTTGTAAAGGAACTGTTATTACCTATTGACTTTCGATGCATTTCTGCCTTCCAAATGAAAGACATTGTGTAAAAAAGAAGTCATTCTAAAAAATGACTGATAATTCTCATGCTAGTATGAGTATTCCCAATTTTGGAAATGTGCAAATATCTACTGTTTCTAAACTCTATATTTTGTTCCCTTTTCAGAAATACATAGGTGTCTTTCATACCGATTTTTCCATGTACACATTTTTACAGAATAATTACTATATACCCGGTACATAATAAAAAACCATTGCAAGTTGCTGCTCAGTTTTTGGCTCTGGGTTCGTCAGGTTCTTGGTGAACCTACAAGTCCTAAATATCCCCACAATCAGTAATGTCCAGCAAATGTAACGGTATATTGCTTTCAAAGAGCTGTCATAATTAGAAGAAGTTACAGGTGAAAACGTTGACACAAAAGGCTTTTTTATTCAACAAATTTTCAATTTATCCAATATTTAACTGTAAGTTTCTATAAACAAAACCTTGATGGATCTACACAAATGACCCCTTGCTGAATTCAGAATTTTGTCTACTTCTCTAAAATGTATAGCTTTCAATGATCCATTATTGCTTTTGTACCCATTTCTACCATTAACTGGAAGGAGGTCGAAAGCACAAAAAATAGCAAAAATAGGCTATGTTCCAGAAAAATGCCACAACTGTGTAAAAAATGTTGGGTTTCTGACAAAAGTCTGGTATCCCCTAAAAGCTGGCAAAATGGTGATTTCAGCCCCACAAACCCTTTTTTGATAACACTTGCAGGGAAAAACCCAGAAGCTTTCATTTGCAGCCCGTTTTTCCCATTTTCCCAAAAAAAAACTAAATTTTGCTGTATTTTGGCAAATTTCTGTGACCCCTCCAGGGGAATCCACAAACCCTGAGTACCTTCAGAAGCCCCATGATGTTGGAAGAAAAGGACGCAAATTTGGCGTGGATACCTTATGTGGTCAAAACGTTACAGGGGCCTCAGCGCGCACTACCCCAAATAGCCAAAAAAGGGCGTGGCACAGGAGGGGGAATAGGCCTGGCAGCGAAGGGGTTAAGAAAAGTATTTTAGTGGTTACTACTCCAATCAAGAAAATCCCTAGTCCAGGCCCTTATAATTAATCATACACAAAGCAGAACCTGCCCCATAAAAAAGGTAAACAAAGTGAGCACGCTTTCATCAGTATCCCCTGCAAATTCAAAGCTGTTTTGTTTGATATTGCATGTGCGGCCAATTTTGCCATACAGCAAACGGGTCTGATGTCACTCACTTCTTTAGAAAAACCTCTTCGTGTCTAAGTGTGTATAAAAGTGTTTCCCTGATTATCTTTTTCCCCCAGAAAATGGTTTGTGTAGAAGGAAAAGACAGAAAGAACCATATTTTTATGGTACCCACTCAGAAACAATAGTGGTAGAAAAAAGGTGGAAAGGGACTGGCAGTGCCTCACGGAAGTAACCCCAATGAGGATACGCAGACAGGTACTCGCCTGCTATCTCACGTTCTCATCATCAGCAACTGCCGCCCAGAAAGAAAAAAAGGAATAAATCAAAAACCTCTGATCAATCCCAACAACTGGTGCCTAGTGAAACTTATATACTAATTTGTGTCTATGTTCAAAAATCACAATGTCGACCCAAAAAAGAGAGACTGGGTCTGATCAGAACCCACGTCAATCCAAGTTAAAACCGAGCAAAACTACACTAGCTATGTAACTCTTTATTCTGTGCTGTGTGTCTGCTCATTTAAAACCAACATGTTTCATTGCCTGAATAAATTAGCGGCAACTTCATCAGGGCTAGGGTCGACTGGCCACTCTGCGTTTCTAGTTCAGACCAGTGAACTATCTGTCTGCACCTGAGGGAAACACAATTAAAAACACACAATCAACTTTTTCACCCGCATTGCTCACTTAGATCTTTCATAAACTTAGAAACTTGTGTCTGCACTGATGTGCTAAAAGGACCCGGTGCCTGCAACACCATGAATATGTATATTTACCATTGAGATTGCTCTCGTTCAGCATACCTCAACCCTTCATGTAGATAGGTGTGTGCTACGTCCAAGTGTACTTGTCCACCTGGGCTGGTTACCCAATGGCCGCGTATTTATGTTTCTAAAGGGCACAGAAACACATCCCATTATTACATGCCTTCAACACAGGACGGCACACCCCCCACAACACGTGCAACGAGTATCGCTCATGCTATCGCTAATCAGGCTGCTGCTAGTAATGGCAACCTGTTGCTGCTGCCCCGATATGCACCACATTCATACAGATTCTATGATTCTCCGAGCCGCAGCAATATGACGCAGGCTGACTGGCAAGCAGTACACTCTCTTCAGCAGAATCGTAACATCACTATTAAGCCTGCTGATAAGGGCGGCGCGGTGGTAGTGTTAGACACTCTAGACTATGAAGCTGAGGTGGCCAAACTACTAGATGTGCGCCATAATTACAAACCCTTGATGAGAGACCCCACTAAAAATCTACAGACGACCATTTACAAAATGGTCGCTGAGGCAAAAGAGATGAAATGGATAACAGCAAAGGAAGCAGACTTTTTGATTAATGAGAACCCGAGAATATCTGCCTTTTATATTGTTCCAAAAATTCATAAAGCGCAGAGGCCCCCACCGGGGCGCCCCATAGTTTCGGGGATTCAATCAGTTTTGGAAGCCTTATCCCAATACTCGGATTTTTTTCTGAAGGAATGTGTCATTACCCAACCCTCCTATGTACAGGACACTACAGATGTTCTAAAAATCTTGGATGATATTGAGTTTGATCCTGAACAACAATTCCTAGTGACGATCGACATAGAATCGTTATATACTAGCATCCCCCAGGAAGCAACGCTGGTGGCAGCAGCCCGCGCCCTGGGGGAGTGCGAATGGTTCTATGACGTCCCCCAAACCTTTGTTCTTCAATGTATTGAACTAGCTTTGACCAAAAACTTCTTTGCCTATAAGGACCAACTGTATTTGCAAGTGTCTGGGACTTCAATGGGGGCTACATTTGCCCCAAGCCTGGCATGCATTTGCGTGGGCCTAATCGAGACCAATTACATCCTCCACACCACCAATCCCTTCCAGAAGAACATTGCTCTCTGGAAGAGATATATTGACGATATGTTGTGCATCTGGACGGGCTCTGAGTCTGACCTGGACAGGTTCCTCCATTGGCTAAATAGCCTTGATGATTGTCTTAAATTCACCTGGACAATAAGCAGTACAACAGCCACCTATTTGGATTTAGACATCAGGGCGGTGAGTTACAAACTTGCCACCAATGTCCATCAGAAACCAACTGATAAAAATTCTCTTTTGCACTAAAGATCTTATCACCCCAGGGCCCTGCGGGATAATTTGCCTGTAGGGCAATTCTTGCGATATCGCAGGAACTGTTCTTCCACTGAGGACTTTGTTGAACAATCAGGGGCGTTGTCCCGCAAACTGGAGGAACGTTCGTATCCGACCAAGGTCATTAAACATGCCAAAAAAAGAGCCTTGAATACTCCTCGAGCTGCACTTTTGGCCAGAACATCTAAGACTAAGGGGGAATGTATCCATGTGGTCACCACCTTTGGACCCTTGTCTACTAAAATCAGACAAGTGATTAGGAAACATTGGTCCCTGTTGAATACTCCTACCATGACTATGCCACAACCACGCTTCGCTTTTAAGCGATCCACCAATTTACGAGATCGTCTGGTGCATGCACGACCCAAATTTGAGATTAAAGAAACAGGGATCCCGCCAGGACACTATCAATGTGGCGGTTGTACAGTATGCGAACTCACAACATCAACAAAACGTGTTATTTTAACAGGAGGCAAAACATGGTATCTCAACATGTTTAGCAACTGCAACACGATAATGTCATTTATAGACTTACATGTCCCTGTGGCCTCCACTACATTGGCCTTACCACACGCAAAGTGAAGATCAGAGTGCAGGAACACCTCAGCACCATACGGCTGGGTAAATTGACAACGAAACTGGTCCAACATTTCTTAATGGCAAAACACAGTCCTAAAGATCTTCGGTGGGTTGTATTGGAGAGGGTGATGGGAGACCTTTACAACATGGAAGCCAGATTGATAACAAAAGAGGCACGCTGGATTTACCAGGAGAAAGTGGATCAACAGGGTCTAAATGATTATATTGAATGGCACAAGGTATTGACTCATTAGTCCACTGATTAACACACTCCCCCGTCAAGTCACCCCTGTCATGCACCCATATGTTATGAATTATGTACAAACTTCTGTCTTTGTAACTGTGGGCCTTTTAACAAATTGAGCAGTTACTTAAGCACATATCTATTTACATGGCAGCCCCTCAGCTTCAGTCTATGCACGGTTTAAACCGTGCACTGGTCATCTCTGTATGTTTTTTAACAAATGAGCAGGTTTTCAAAAATCGAGCAGGTTTCTGATCGAAATTAAATACACACAATATACAGCAACCGTGATGATTTCGAGTTACCATAGGACTGCAATTATGTCCGGTCAACATACTGGAATGTAGAGGTTGCTGGCGAGTCCTGCGTAATAGTGAGACAGTGTACATATGGTTTTGTGTAGGTAGTCACGGCGGTTTACACAACATGGCCGCCGGTGACTTCAAGACATTTACATACATCCACACATGCTCGGAAGTAGCGCGCTGCGTGTATTTAAAACGGAAGTAGTCGTTCCGTGAATGAGGCTGAGTATTATCCGGATCAGACGGCTGACGAGGTGAGAGTGAATTTGGGCTTTGGACTGACGTAAGGACTTAATTGATTCACATGTCCAACTAAAACAGTAACTAGCGGGTTCCCTTGAGATATAGGGGATTCCCTGTCGGCGGGCGGGAGTAGTCGGACAATCAGAATGGTGGGGAGGACCCAAGAGGCAGTGATATTAGTCGAACTTCCGGGTAGGAGGTCACACGCACGAGAGTTCAGTGGGGGCTCGGAGAATCATAGAATCTGTATGAATGTGGTGCATATCGGGGCAGCAGCAACAGGTTGCCATTACCAGCAGCAGCCTGATTAGCGATAGCATGAGCGATACTCGTTGCACGTGTTGCGGGGGGTGTGCCGTCCTGTGTTGAAGGCATGTAATAATGGGATGTGTGTCTGTGCCCTTTAGAAACATAAATACGCGGCCATTGGGTAACCAGCCCAGGTGGACAAGTACACTTGGACGTAGCACACACCTATTTACATGAAGGATTGAGGTATGCTGTACGAGAGCAACAATGGTAAATATTCATATTCATGGTGTTGCAGGCACCGGGTCCTTTTAGCACATCAGTGCAGACACAAGTTTCTTTCATAAATATATGAAAGATCTAAGTGAGCAATGCGGGTGAAAAAGTTGATTGTGTGTTTTTAATTGTGTTTCCCTCAGGTGCAGACAGATAGTTCACTGGTCTGAACTAGAAACGCAGAGTGGCCAGTCGACCCTAGCCCTGATGAAGTTGCTGCTAATTTATTCAGGCAATGAAACATGTTGGTTTTAAATGAGCAGACACACAGCACAGAATAAAGAGTTACATAGCTAGTGTAGTTTTGCTCGGTTTTAACTTGGATTGACGTGGGTTCTGATCAGACCCAGTCTCTCTTTTTTGGGTCGACATTGTGATTTTTTAACATAGACACAAATTAGTATATAAGTTTCACTAGGCACCAGTTGTTGGGATTGATTTGAGGTTTTTGATTTATTCCTTTTTTTCTTTCTGGGCGGCAGTTGCTGATGATGAGAACGTGAGGTAGCAGGCGAGTACCTGTCTGAGTATTCTCGTTAGGGTTACTTCCGTGAGGCACTGCCAGTCCCTTTCCACCTTTTTTCTACCACTATTGTTTCTGAGTGGGTACCATAAACATATGGTTCTTTCTGTCTTTTCCTTCTACACAAACCATTTTCTGGGGGAAAAAGATAATCAGGGAAACACTTTTATACACACTTAGACATGAAGAGGTTTTTCTAAAGAAGTGAGTGACATCAGACCCGTTTGCTGTATGGCAAAATTGGCCGCACATGCAATATCAAACAAAACAGCTTTGAATTTGCAGGGGATACTGATGAAAGCGTGCTCACTTTGTTTACCTTTTTTATGGGGCAGGTCCTGCTTTGTGTATGGTTTATGAGTGGGGGGCCACCTGCCTATTAACCCCCTGAGCTCCATATTGTTGATCCTTATAATTAATCGCCTGGACTATGGGAATGTGCTAATGGCTTCTAATATTGAAGGACTGTTCAAAAAACTTCAGGTGGTCCAAAATAAAGCGGCATGTCTAGTTTGTCACCTTTGACCCCTGCAGCCCTCAGAACCCATTCTTAGAAGTCTCCACCTGCTGCCTATAAAAAAGCGATTACGGTTTAAACCTATTTATTTGGTCCACAAATCCCTCTATGGCAATGAACCACAGTATTTACAGAAAAAACTCAAATGTTATGCCCTCACTAGGAGTCTTCGGTCCTGCTGGAAAGTTGTGTTACACCCTCGCTGCATCCGTACCACCAGAAATGAGGGCAGATCTTTCTCGTACCTTGCCCCTCAATACTGGAACCAGCTTCCAATACATCTTTTTGTCACCACTGACCACAGACAGTGTAAAAAAGCTTTTAAAACATGAATGTTTTAGCTGCGTTATTAGTTCATAACTAGAATACCCTAGTCTGTTGTTGCTCAAACCTGTGGATATGTAGCAATGCCTAGAGACCCTGTCAGGGTGATTTGTCATGCTTAATAAGTAACAATAACGCAACGCAACATAACATCACGGAGTGCTTGGAAGTGAAGCTGCATAATTGAAGTCGTAGCCTTTGTTAACCAGGTCACCAACCATCACCCATTCTCTAAGGTATGCAGGCTATCCATTAAAGTGTTAGTGGGCAGCCCTGAATCAACCATCCTCCACTTCCATCTCAGGAGAGTGCAAAAGCTGCCATACCTCGAAAGCTGCCCTGGTGTAATCTGTGTTGCTTCACCAACTCCTCAAAGGGGAGGAGCTGGCCATTGGTGAATAGATGCCCAAGCGTCAACAAGCCAGTCTCACCCCAGGCTAAAAGGTCCCTACTTGATAACCCTAGTGCCCCCAGGGATGCCCAATAGCGGTATAGAGGGAACATATGTGGGAGTCCCACAGATGAGCCAGCAACTCCTCCAGAGATGCAGGAGTGCAAGATGCACCAGGCGTGGAAATGTCCAGGGGTTCTTAGGCCCGGTAATCGAGAGGGCGAGAAGATCCTTCCTGTCATAGGTGGTGTAGTGGGCTCCAGCATCTGCCAGATCCCATTGCTTCACCCAATGAGCTAGCCATTGCAGTTGGTCCACTAAAAAATAAGGATAAAAATTAGGTGTTCTAAGGCCTCCCACCTCCCTTGGGAGTTGCAGCTTATCAATGGCTACCCTGTGTCTGCTGCAATGCCAAATAAGGTCTCCCAGTAATCGGTGTAGTTCTCAGAATGGAGCCTGGCGTCGTAAGATAGGAAGAGTGATAAAATGATAGAGCAGGCAGGGAAACATTACTATTTTCGCCAGGGCTATATGCCCGGCTAAGATAACTGGGATGGTTTGTCAGAAGGCAACTTGGGCCCAGAGGGAATACACCATTCTGATCAGGTTACCAACAAGAAGGTTGCCATCAGTGTGTATACATGGATGCCCAAATATCTAAAAGAGCAGAGTTTCCACCGTAGGGTCACACCACCCAAAGTCACTGGGTAATGGAGTGTCCCTGGCTTCAGAGGATAGATACAAGATTCCATCCACGTTACGTGAAGCCCTGAGAGATCCCCAAAAGTGGACAGGATCTCAGCCAAACTAGCAAGGTCCGCTATGAGGTCTTTAATACAAAACAGAACATCACCCATGTATAGCAAAATTATGTGAGTACGGTGTGGTAAGAGAATACCACATGCACCCCCAGTATGACTAGCGCGCGGCCTTAAGCTCTATTGCCACAGCAAACAGCAGTGGGGATAGGGGGCATTCCTGGTGGGTGCCCCACTCATTAAGGATGGCCGGGGATATGAGGCCTCCTGTGTGAACCCGCACAGTTGGTGCTGTATATAACAAGCGTATGAACTTAAGGGTCAGTCCCCAAACCCATAGCGGCCAATCAGTAATTTCAGCCCAGCCAGTCAAAAGCTTCCTCCAGGTCAAGGACTAGGGCAGCCGCCTGAGGCCAGCTAGGGTGTGAGCCCTCCTGAACATGAAAAAATCACAGGATGTTATACACTATACTGTGGACCGGAACAAAACTGCAATGATCACTATGCGCTACGCGTGGAAGATTGTTGGATTCTGCAGGCCAAGATTTCCATCAGGATTTTGTAAGCTGTATTTAAAATAGCAATGGGGCAGTAGGAGGACGGGTCTAGGGGATCTTTCTTCAGTTTAAGCAGAGAGATCAAGAGTGCATCATGGAATTTGTCCATGAGGCAACATGAATTCAGAACAGATTCATATAATTTGGCCAGTTGTGGGGCTAGAGCCATGGCATTCTGCTTGTAAAATTCAATGGGGAGCCTGTCAGTCCCCCAGGTTTTCCCAGTCGCCACCCCCCATCAATGACACCCTAACCTCTGCCTCTGCTATAGGTGCATCGATTTCCCATCTATCATTCACAGAGAGGACTGGTAGGAGTGCCTCAGCCAGAAACCGTTGAACCTCCACTGCAGAGGCACGTGGAAGTGGGTAATATACCGAGTCATAGAATGAGACGAATGCCTCATGGATATCCCCTTGGGAGTAAAGGCTTGTCCCATCTTCCAGTCAGATTTATGGTATTGGGGGCTGTTGCGACTCCTGCCTGATTGGACAGGCCAGCAATCGTCCCAACTTGTCTCCTTCAGAGTGGGATGTGGTTACAAACACTCTGTAGTCTAGGCAGTGTATCCACTTGAGTAGCTGGGCCACTCGCTTTGTGGCTATGTATGCCCACCCTATCCAGGTTAAGACATCTGATAGAGTACAGCACTCGCATCAGGTGGCACGGATGCAGGTGCCCCTAATGACAACTTTGAAAGCTTAAATCAGTAGCGCTGTCCTTCGTAAAGGGGCGTCCCCCAATAGCACTCAATAAAAAATGTAAACACGTGCAGTCAAGTTCTTTTGGTGAATTTATTATTAAGTATGATTGAATAAACTCAAATTTTCATCATTTTGGCTTTCATATATCAATGAGTTGAATCCATGTTTCAAAAAAACGAAATTAGATTTAGAATAATCCAGATATGTAATTGAACGTGAGTTCCACTTGTTGTACAGTAGCCCAATGCATTTCGGGCCGTAGCCCTTCCTCAGGGGCCGTGTATCTGTGAAAGTTAAGATTGTTTATATCAGTCAAGGCATCGTTTATAAGAGGCGGTGGTATGAAAAGTGTGCGTCTAAATACACTGCATATAGTGAATATTGAAGAATCAGTGATGGTGCTCGTTACTTGGTGTGACAGTTAAACAAGGGTGACGCTCACCGAGAAAAGCGTGTTCGTGAAAATACGGTGAAGAAAAGTCAAAAGAGCTTATACCATAGAAATAAGCCCAAGAGTGACAGAAATCGGAATTAAAAGACCGCTTACTATGTTCAATACGATATCGATGTCCGCATGATGCAAAATAGTTCTGAAAAAATAATACAAGGGTGTAAGATCCCGAAAGATCTGTACAAATGAATAAAAACCGTACAGAATCCCCATGTCTTACCTAGAAGTTGTGAAGTTTCGTGTTCAGACACGGACATACTCTACTTCCGGGTGATGCGTGCGTGGATAACCAGAGACGTATTTAAATAGGGGAAAAAACGTCACGTGATTCTGTGGAAAATAGATACACATACACACTATGTGTTGAAAGTTAATCAAAATCGTACGGATGAGAATAAGAAAAAAGCGAAAGACAAAGGTGTATCTCTCAAATAAAAATGAAAATGAACAAGTCACGTAATTATAAATATGAAAGAAAAAATATGAACGAAGCGTCACGTTTTCCCCTATTTAAATACGTCTCTGGTTATCCACGCACGCATCACCCGGAAGTAGAGTATATTCGTGTCTGAGCACGAAACTTCACAACTTCTAGGTAAGACATGGGGATTCCGTACGGCTTTTATTCATTTGTACAGATGGATGTATGACGTTACAACGCACACTTTTACAACGCATGCACTTACAACGCATTTTTTACAACGCAAAATCCATTACAACGCACTACACTTACAACGCATGACACTACAACGCATTTTTAAAAACTACCTTTACAACGCATACCATTACAACGCATAATATTAAATTGCATTTAAGGTAAGTATTAGATAGTATATGGGTAAAAATTACTTTTCTAACTCCAGGGTGTGCAACAGTAGGGTAAGTGTTGGATAGTATAGGGGTAAAAATTACTATTCTAACTCCAGGGGGTGCAACAGTAGGGTAAGTGTTGGATAGTATAGGGGTAAAAATTACTATTCTAACTCCAGGGGGTGCAACAGTAGGGTAAGTGTTGGATAGTATAGGGGTAAAAATTACTATTCTAACTCCAGGGGGTGCAACAGTAGGGTAAGTGTTGGATAGTATAGGGGTAAAAATTGCTATTCTAACTCCAGGGGGTGCAACAGTAGGGTAAGTGTTGGATAGTATAGGGGTAAAAATTACTATTCTAACTCCAGGGGGTGCAACAGTAGGGTAAGTGTTGGATAGTATAGGGGTAAAAATTACTATTCTAACTCCAGGGGGTGCAACAGTAGGGTAAGTGTTGGATAGTATAGGGGTAAAAATTACTATTCTAACTCCAGGGGGTGCAACAGTAGGGTAAGTGTTGGATAGTATAGGGGTAAAACTTGCTATTCTAACTCCAGGGGGTGCAACAGTAGGGTAAGTGTTGGATGGTATAGGGGTAAAAATTACTATTCTAACTCCAAGGGGGCAACAGTAGGGTAAGTGTTGGATAGTATAGGGGTACAAATTACTATTCTAACTCCAGGGGGTGCAACAGTAGGGTAAGTGTTGGATAGTATAGGGGTAAAAATTACTATTCTAACTCCAGGGGGTGCAACAGTAGGGTAAGTGTTGGATAGTATAGGGGTAAAAATTACTATTCTAACTCCAGGGGGTGCAACAGTAGGGTAAGTGTTGGATAGTATAGGGGTAAAAATTAATATTCTAACTCCAGGGCGTGCAACAGTAGGGTAAGTGTTGGATAGTATATGGGTAAAAATTACTATTCTAACTCCAGGGGGTGCAACAGTAGGGTAAGTGTTGGATAGTGTAGTGTAATATTATGCGTTGTAATGGTAGGCGTTGTAATGGAATGCGTTGTAAAGGTAGTTTTTAAAAATGCGTTGTAGTGTCATGCGTTGTAAGTGTAGTGCGTTGTAATGGATTTTGCGTTGTAAAAAATGCGTTGTAAGTGTAGTGCGTTGTAAAAGTTGCGTTGTAAAGGTTGTTCCCCGTACAGATCTTTCGGGATCTTACACCCATGTATTATTTTTTCAGAACTATTTTGCATCATGTGGACATCGATATCGTATTGAACATAGTAAGCGATCTTTTAAGTCCGATTTCTGTCACTCTTGGGTTTATTTCTATGGTATAAGCTCTTTCGACTTTTCATCACCGTATTTTCACGAACACGCTTTTCTCGGTGAGCGTCACCCTTGTTTAACAGTCACACCAAGTAACGAGCACCATCACTGATTCTTCAATATTCACTATATGCAGTGTATTTAGAAGCACACTTTTCATACCACCGCCTCTTATTATAAACGATGCCTTGACTGATATAAACACTCTTAACTTTCACAGATACACGGCCCCTGAGGAAGGGCTACGGCCCGAAATGCATTGGGCTACTGTACAACAAGTGGAACTCACGTTCAATTACATATCTGGATTATTCTAAATATAATTTCGTTTTTTTGAAACATGGATTCAACTCATTGATATATGAAAGCCAAAATGATGAAAATTTGAGTTTATTCAACTATACTTAATAATAAATTCACCAAAAGAACTTGACTGCACGTGTTTACATTTTTTATTGAGTGCTATTGGGGGACGCCCCTTTAGGAAGGACAGCGCTACTGATTTATTCTTCATCCTCACTCTCAGGAGGATTAACCCATCAGCACCAACAACTTTGTCAATCCATTGGAATTTTTTTGAAATCAGTTCAAATTGAGTGCGTTTGTTCACAACTTATTTTGTTCAACTTTGAAAGCTTCCCATTCTGTGGCTAAGGATGTGGTCGACCCTTTATTGTTATAAAAAAAATCCAGAGACCACACAAAAGGGTTGAGAAAGATAGAGCACTTATAAGATGCGGATGTTCATAAAGGTTGTGAGCCAGAGAGTGTTGTGAGTAGAGTCGAACACCTAGATTGAGGTGGTTCCAAACATCGGAGAGTGACCATTGGTGAAGTCATGCAGACAAACTACGTGCTGTGGATGTTACAGGGGCTGACAACATTGGGGATGTGATCACTCCAGAACTTGATGTGGAACACAGTTAAAGTCACCTCACTAGAGTCATGGCAAGTGCGTCCAGTACACCAAATCGGCTGAGAGACGGTAGAAGTAAGCAAGTTAGTTGAAATTGGGGACATATATACGGCCCAGCATTAAGGGTGTGCCATCGACTCTGCCCTCTAGAAAAACAAAACGGCCATCTAGGTCTATTTCCCGAGCTAGGACATGTAGGGGAAAACCCACTCTCACCTAAACAAGTGCCCCCTGGGCATATGGTGAGTAATTAGTGGAGTAAACCTATTCCCCTCCACCGCCTCAGGAGTCACTCTGCCTCCGGGTGCGTAATGTGCAATTCTTGTAAGAGTGCAATGTCGACTGCTCTATCCTTAAGGAGTGAGTGTATTCTATAGCACAGTGTTGGTGTTTGCATGCTACCGATATTCCAAGAAATAATCTTAAAGGTGCGCGGCATGGGTATTATAGTAGACCAACCCCCCTGAGATCCCCTGAGAGGTCAAGAAGTGTATAATGCAGCTGGGGTGGTAGAGCGTTGTCAGGAAGGGGGGAAGGTGGGAATGGGTAGAGGTGCATGCCATAATAACCTTGTGAACAAAAGGCCTGGATACCAACTGAGCATCCACCTTTAAGAATACTACGAGTGGCTGGCTCTAGCCCATCGTCCAAACTACATATTAATAATCCCCAGTGTGGGGACGGGGCATGCCAGGTGGCTAAGGGGTTCCGAGTCTGGACTAGGCTCATAGAGGGTAGGATATAGTGGGCACCAGGATAACTATGCTGCGGTGGGATGGCAGAAGATGAGGGGGACCTCCATGGGAGGGTCCCCCTCCAAAGACAATCCCCAAGTGCAGTGCGGACAGTGGAGGGTGGTCCAGGGCTGTGGTGACTGGGCAACTGTGGTTCCAAAAAGAGGGATTATAGGGCCATCATTAACTGGGCGGTGTGAAGTGGCAAACTGGCCTAATGGTGATTAAATTATATCGGCAGCTATCTTTAGAGGTGACCTGCTGTAGGTAGAGGTGGGAGAAGTGGCGTCCTGAAATTCCTCTTTGGATGACCAGAGGGATGGCAGCTGGGTATCCCGGAATACATTGCCAATGTCCAGAGCAAAAAACTGACTGTCTTAAAACTAGGTAGGGGGAGGGTGTGGCAGAGGGTCTCCATGCCCTCACCAAGCTCCTCCGAGGTGATCTACAGAAAGACATCGGGACCCTCTTGGGTCTCAACCCACCTCCAGGCCTCCTCTGGATGTGGGAAGAAAAATAATTTGTAACCATCAATAACTTTGAGCTTGGCGGTGAAGAGTAGGGCATACGACAAGCCAGAATCACAAAGCTGCTTCTTGACCTCCAGAAAAGAGGCCCGCTGTCTCTGGGCCCTTAATGTATATTCTGGGAAAAGAAGAATGTTGTCATTATCTCAGTGAATGAGAGCTGTCTGTCTAGCTCTAGGCAAGATAGCAACTCAATCTTTATACTGGAGGATATTAGCCACAAGGGATCAGGTAATGCACCCTGAGGGGGCCGCCAGAATGGCACTCTATGCGCTTGCTCCACCGAGAAATGGGGTGTCATGATTTGCATATGGCTGGGTTCAAACTGGAAGGGCATGGTGAGCAAAAAAACGATGGATTTAGGCCCAGATCTCTGTACTGGGGTGAATGTATGACATTGTTCTGCATTCTGTCCATCAATGTTGTATTTGCATTTGTCACCCCGTGTGGGAAGGGTATGCCCAGACGTGGGTCCCGTGCTCTCCATGCCACTGGAATCAAGCTATCCTGGCTGAAGAGAGGTGAAACCCCGAAACCGGTCCTAGGATGCTTGTTTCCAGTCCAGGGAGGACCTGGCTTGGCAGTTCGGGCTGGACTGTTCCCATGAGGCACAGGGTCTAGACTGATTTGCATATGGCTGGGTTCAAACTGGAACGGCATGCTGAGCAAAAAAAACGATGGATTTAGGCCCAGATCTCTGTACTGGGGTGAATGTATGACATTGTTCTGAATTCTGTGCATCAACTGTTGTTTTTGCTAAAGAAGAATGTTGTCATTGTGTCAGTGAATGAGAGCTGTCTGTCTAGCTCCACGCAAGATAGCAACTCAATCTTTATACTGGAGGATATTAGCCACAAGGGATCCGGTAATGCACCCTGACGGGGCCGCCAGAATGACACTCTATGCGCTTGCTCCACCGAGAAATGGGGTGTCAGCTCCTCACTCAGAAACAGACCCCGAATCCAGTTTTCCAGGAATTCCTCTACTCGTTGACCCTCGATGCAGTCCTGCAGTCCCACCACTCTGATTTTGAAATGGCAAGAGTAGCCCTCTGCATCTTCCTCCCGGTGTTTGAGCAATCTCACCCTCTCTTCAAGATCCTTCATTTGAGTATGAAGGCCAGTTGTCTGTGGCATCAGGCCAGCCAAGGCATTCTCAAATTGGGTGACACGATCCGATAATTTGCGGTGATTATCGCGCAACAGCGTAAAGTTTTCACCGCTGAATCAAATTTGGCCTCCAGGTATACCCAGGAAGATTCAATCACCTGAAGAACGACGTCCAGCCTCACAGATTCCATTACCCGAGTAATGGTGTCTATGGAAGAGGTCGACGGTTGATCGGGCTTGGGTGGTTTTGTGTACCAGATCATGCACAAGTCTGTGGAAATCCAAGCATGCAGAGCTCGAGGAAGAGGAAATAGAGGGGGCGGTGCCCCGGCCCTGGTTGTAGTCACCTGACCACACAAAGGGTAAAGCCGGCGTAGCACGATCAGCCTGCTGATTTTTACCAAGGCTCCTTTATAGATATGAGCAACAGATTGTGGAGAAAGTCGTGGACATCAAAAGTCAATACGATCCAGCGGGTGCTGATAAGTGGTCAGAGGGGTCAACTTTGTGTGAAGTTGGGCCCCCTGCCATGCCACCCCAACTTACTCCCCAATTTCTCTGCTAAGTGGCCTCACCTGGGTCATCAATGGCCCCCATAAGAGGCACCTGCTCACGCCTGGAATGAGCCAGGGTAGCACCACATGATCTCAATGGCTGGGCCAGGCCGAGAGATTGTCCAGTAGCCATCAATAAATCCTTGTGACCTCCGTGCTACCTCCGGCCCCACCCTTGGACCGCCCTCCCCAGAACCGGCAATGCGACCGGAGCTCTCAGGGTGATTTTGGGACACAGCAACCTCCTCCTGTGGGGGAAGGTCCACACTCTCGCACCCCCCACCGTGGCTCACCACTCAACTGATCCACCACCCACGTTTCCGGCTGGGGCCTCCTGTAGTTGCAAGCCATGCCTCAAAGCCGAGCAGCTCAGCACTCCTCCCTCCTGCACCATCGTCGCAAGCAGCCTCCTTGGCTGTTAGATAGCAAGTCTGGTGCCCAGGTTTATGCCGGATTAATTGAGCCCTTGTCTCTGGGGTCTGATTCTATGCAACCCCCATTTTATCCAGGTTAGCCACGGCCCCAACCGTACCTCCTTCTTGTGTACTTGAACAGCCCAGGGGTTCCTAAAATATAACCCACAGGTCTCTATAGCACTATTAGTACATAGAATTAGAACTTGACATAAATGTGCCAGTAGGCCTCCACTCCAGTGACACAGACAAAAATGGTCTGGTCACAACTACTGATTTACAAAACACAATTTGCTGCCTCCACTATTGTCTTTCCAATCTTTATTTCGGCCATTTGGCCATAAAAGAAAAACAATACACATATACAATCCCAATAAATCCAAACATTAAAACATTGGAAGTACATATGTTAAAAATACAATAAAAACTGTGCATCTAAAATTTTAAGGGGGACCCAACACCTTTAAAATGCGGTTGCGCGTATGCCAAACATTAGTAAGAAATTTTGATAATGCGAGGACAGTTGGACCAGAGAGATCAGATTTTAAAATCCTATACATTGGAGCATATTCCCTGCCGCCCATATTCCTAATCAAGGGAAGAAGCCAGTATTTCCGTGCTGCCCTGTAGGCTGGGCAGAAGAAGGCCACGTGTAAATCGGTTTCCTCCAAGGCATCACAAGCCGGGCACTGCGTCGTGGTGGGGGGCGATGACCAAGTACTTGTAAAGGACCGAAAGGGCAGTGAGCCGTATCTCCATTGGAGAAACAGCTTCCTAGCAAGTACCGGAAAGATAGGATCCAATACCCTCTCAAACCTATAAAGGTCCTTGCTTTGCAAAAACACAGAGGATAGAGACCCTTCTGCCTGGGTAACTCGGGCCCTAGCTAATTTGCGTTCGTGGTATACGTTAGTCAGGGACCTTTTAGAGATATTCAGTGCGGCATTCGCTGGGTCAGTCCATAAGTCGGGGAGCCCTAGTTCCATGCAGGTGAATTGGATGTTTTTGACCTTTAGGGATACGGAGCGCTTTTGGGTGGTTCAATAATTCTGCCAGTTCCGCCCTGTATGCTGCAAGATCATTACTGCTCCACAACCTACGCCAGAAGGCTATTGGTCTCAGGCTTATTTCATCAGATAATGGTCGTAGACCGAGGTCAAGCCTCAAGGGGAGGAGCGGGGTACTGGGGGGAAGCGCGGTTATCTGTCTTATAAACTTGTTTTCTATTAATGACAGGCTATGGCATGGTGTGTGTCCCCACAGTTCCGCCCCATACATGATCGCTCCCCTGGCCTGGGCCTTGTATATCTGAATTAGGGCCCCCAGCGGGCGGTATGAGGAGCCGGTCATCATCCGGGCGATACCCCCAGTAATTTGTGTAAGTTTAAGGTTCGCCCTAATCTGGCGGGATCCCCAAGTCATGGTTTCATTGAGAGTCACACCTAGATATTCAAAGGTGACAACCCTCTCGAGCCGTGCTACTCCCAATTGCGGATTCGGCCGCAATTTTTGGCTCGGATTTAAAACCATGAATTTAGTTTTGGCCGCATTGATTTCTAGCCCTCTGTCCGTACAGAAGGCTACAAATGAATCAAGGATCCTCTGTATCCCCATGGGGGTTTTAGATAGCAGCAGGGTGTCGTCCGCAAACTTGATTGCGGGCACCCTGCTGCCATTAAGTTTGGGGGCGTCAGTATAATCGGTGGCATTTAGGTGGGCGATTACCCCGTTGACGAAGAGGCAAAACAGGGTCGGTGCCAACACACAACCCTGCCTTACCCCTCGGTCAACGGGGAATCTATCGGTCAATTCCCCCGACCTCCCACACCTCACTCGGGCATAATTATTAGGGGTGGGCGGAATTTGCGGAATTAACCTTCGCAAATTATCGCGAGAATGTTTAAAATTATCGCAAACAAGCAGAAATATCGCGAAGATGCGGAAGTTTTTTTCCGGCATGTTCGCGAGATTTTCTGCATGGTTGCGGGTCGCCAACTTACCCATGTGGTTGCTTGCGGGCGCGGCCATCTTGTTTTGAGTTGTTCTCGCGGTGCATGATCGCGAGAAGAAAGACGTGATCGCGCGACGCATGACGTCACTGCGGGCGCGAACTGTCGCGAGACAGCGCAAATGGCTAAAAACAATACAACATCTCATGGAGAACGCGACCGGATCAAGAAAACTTGTCGGCGAACGCAGGGATTCAGGTAAGGCGATCGCGCGCGCGCGAGAATGTATCATTTTACAGCGCGAGCAAGAAACAAATTATCGCCAAGCTGCGGAAACCGGAATTTTTGACATTTTCGCGCTCTCCGCGGAACGCAAAAATGTCAAATTATCGCAATTTCCGCGAACGGAACGAAATTTTTGCCCAGGCCTAATAATTATTATGGTGAAGCCTCTGTAAGATTACTAGGATGTCCGGGGGGACGCCCATCTCTGCCAAGACGCTCCAGAGTTTTCCCCTGGGCACCAGATCGAAGGCGGCCCGTAAGTCCACAAAAATTGTGTACAGACTGCCGCCCTCGAATATTGCTGCCCTCCAATAGATGAGATTCAACCTAAAAGCCTGGTCCACTGTGGATACCCCCTTCCTAAATCCCGCCTGATAGGGACTAAGGGCACCCACCTCTTCCATCCAATCCTGGAGGCGATTCAGCAAAACCCTGCCAAACAGCTTCTGTGCTACGTCGATTAAGCTGATGGGTCTGTAGTTGGCCGGGAGGAGAGGCGAGCCCTTTTTAAAGATAGGGACCACCTCTGCCCCCAGCCAAGTACCAGGGATTTCCATGCCGCTTAGAACTCCATTGAAAAGGGCAGTAAGGTAGGGGGCCCATACAATGGGCTCCTGTTTGAACATATCCCCAGGTAAGCCATCCAGTCCTGGCGCCTTTCCAGAAGCAAGACCTGAGATGGCAGCGGTGACCTCACCCAGCGTTATCAGCTCTCCTTCATAGCCTGGCCAACCAACCTCGGTGACAGTAGGAGATTCTCCCGGCTCAGAACTGTAAAGAGACTGAAAGTGAGCCTGCCACACCCCTGGGGCAAAATTGGGCTCTATTGCCGATTGAAGATGCCCCGACCCCCCATTCACTATCTTCCAGAACAGACGTTGGTTTTGGGTCGCTAGGGCCTTGCTAAGTTCTTCCCACTGATTTTCCTCCCACTCGGCCTTAGCGTGGGTAACTAGTTTCTTCTAAGCCCGCCTGCTTTGTCTTAGGCTATCCCCCCCTAGTCCCTCCTTAATAAGTCTGAGGAGTTCTGCTTTTGCCCTTCTGCATGCCGGACTATACCATGTTGTTTTGCCTTGTCGCCCCTCTAGGTTTTCGTGAGCTACTAGAGAGATGAGGGGCCGCAGCCTTTATAAGGTCCTCATGAGCCTTGTACAATTTAGCCCGGGAATCATTATTGCTTGCCTCGTTGTCCAAACTCCCCACAGTTTCCAAGATTGGAGTTATCCCGTCATAGAGCATGGGGAGTTTGTTCTTACTTGTAACCAAGTGCTCCCACCTGATTCTTCTCCTACTATTTTCCAGGAGAAGCGCAGGTTTGTTCCCTTCTACATTGGTCACAGGAGCTTGAGGGCCAGGGGTGACCAGGTCGAGCTCGAGCGCATTATGGTCGCTATCTGACCGTTCCATAACCCTAAAATCCTGAATGGTCGGCCACTTCACTATTTGGGCCAGGACATAATCCAGGCGGGACTCTCTTCCCAGTCTGTTGTAGGTGGTTTTACTGGGTATATCTGATTTCATTCGCCCGTTACAGGCTCTGATTCCGAACTTTAGGGTTAGAGCTGTGATTTGTAATGCAAGTGGGGTCCAAGCCTTCGGGGGGGGAGCTTCCACTGGGGGGACTGCCCATCTGGCCTCTTCTTCCGATGAGAACCCCTCCAAAAGACCAGGAAGTGGCTCAAAATGAGAATTAAAATCCCCTCCCACCACATAAAATGAATCACTCGGTAGTTCAGATATAAAGTTCGTGAGTTCATCTATGGTCGGTGATTCCTTTGCAATTCCCACTGGCCTAGAATAGATGTTAATTAACACAAGTTTGGCTTGGTTAGGCCAGGATAATGAAACCACAAGAATGTCTTCTGAGTTAGCCGGCAGCCGTGTTGCCGTGCAGCCTAGATGAGATGCAACCCAGATCGTCAGCCCCCCTGACGGACGGCCCTTGCCTTCCCACCTAGCTGGGATGGAAAAGGACATGTAGCCTTGATGACCATAATTCTCTCTAGCCCAGGTTTCCTGGAACATACATACATCTCCAGTCTCGATGTAATTTACCCAGTCCGGGTCACCCAGTTTGTTGGCCAGTCCAGCAACATTCCAGCAGATTAGCCTTAGGTGTTCGGAGGTGTCAGTTGCCGTGCCAGAAGGGTTGGAGGAGATGGTTACAGGTGCCGCTTCGATCAATAGTTCTGGGACATTACCGACGGTGGGGGCAGATGGCTCAGGGAGACTGCAGGGGCCATTATCCAGGAGCTCTGGACCATTTAATAGTTCAGGAACATTGCCAGCACTACGGGCGAGTGGATCAGAGGGTCTGCAAGAGCCATTGTCCGGGGTCACCGTGACATTCAATAGATCAGGAATTTTACCAGCGATCGGGGGAGATGGATCAGGAAATCCGTCGGTGCCATTATCCAGAGTCACTGGGCTGTGAGCAGAGAGTCAGTCAACCCCATCCAAGCTGTTCAAGCAGTTAAAACGATTGAAGTGGAAATAGGGTGTATCAGGCACTTGGAAGTTAGGGTGCTGTGCATAAGCTTTGTGTCCGCGTCTACGTTCCACCCTTATCCATTCGTCATGCAGAGGAGCATAGTGCATGCGAATAGGAGGGAAGAAAAAGGATACTGGGCGGGTCTGGATGGTGGAATCCAATGAACGATTTACTCCTTCACAGATATGCAAGACGGTGCCCGGATCTTTAAAAGTTACCAGAATACAGTCCCCTATTATTGTTTTTCTGGTCTTCCCTAGCCAAGGGACCCTTCTAACCATAATAATCTCGTTGTTAAAATGAGATGGTAAGGGTCGGTTCCAATTTAGCCACTTGATCACCTTTTTCTTTAGGGATTGGTAATCTTCATTTTCGCCAGTTCTTAGTTGAGGAGCACCTGCTAACACCACCGTTAGATTATTAGCTTCTGGCGGCAGATCTGGTCTCCGTGGTCTTGGGACTGGTCGCCCCGGGGGAAGAAGGAGGGTGCTTCCAGCTTCGGGGAGGCCATCATTGGTCCCTGTCTGAGAGCTTTGGGGGGCAGAGTCTGTTGGTTGTAAAGGCCTATAAATTGGATTATTACGCGGTGGCTGGACTGGAATAGCCATTAGTTGCTGCAGGGGGGGAGCAGTAGGAGCACCCCGGGAGGGGACTATGTTGGTACCCTGTAAAGCTCCTGTTTTAGGGGCGTTTACTACAGGGAGATGAGGTCCCACATTCTTGGATTGCTTACTAACTAAGGTATTTAGGGATGTCTCTAGTATAGTCAGCCTTATCTCAACCATTTTCAGGCTGTCACTAATAGGCTGCAAGAGGGAACGAAATAAGAATTCTATACTCCCTATAGATGTGAGAGGGGGGTTTGTGTTGGATGTGTTGGCCACTGGATCGCTGTTAATAGCAGCTGTGTTGGGGCTTGGATCTTTGGGGGGGACAGCGATAGGCGCAGTCTCATTGTCCTTCCCAGATTGGAGTGCATTTTTATGTTTTTTGCCAAAATCTAGGTGAGATAGTTTGGTTTTCCCCCGCCCCCCCATGGACTTCCTACTGCGTTTGCTAGGTGGAGGCATGTGCATCTCCACCACAACACTTTGCTTTGGCTTGCTCTTCTTATTTATATTCGAGGGGGGAGATTGGATAACCAGGTTAACTGGAGTGTCAGATGACAAGAGTGGAATTGTGTCTGCGACTTTTTCAGGCAGCATGCCAGGGGTGCTTGGGATTTCCCGAAGTAAGAGGGGGAAGTCCTCAAGGGTCGTCGGATTCAAGCTATTGGGGGGAGTACCCTCCTCTTGAGAGATAGGATACGGGATAATTTCAGTCAGGGGTCTACTCTTCATTGATTCAATGGATCGCCGACGATCCGCCCTACGTCTCTCTAGGGAGTTTTCTTTGCCCCCATCTCTTTTGGCGGGTTTGAAGTAATTGTCCAGCGTCCCAGTATTGCTACCCCCCTCCCTTGCTGGAGTTTCACGTGCTGCAGGTGAGGGCATCACCTTATGCACAAGCAGAGTTCAACCAGAGTTTGGGTGAAAAGGATAAGGGGTATGGCCCAGCCCGGCCTCCTTTGGCCCCTGACGGCCACAGACGGTCCCGCCCTTGTCCCGGGCTTCTCCCGGCGAGCTCCCGCGCAGCGGTACTCACGCGTTAGTTTATAGCTGTGGTGGAGGTGAGCAGGTCGTTGGGGGCGGGGCGGGGAGGGAGAGCAGCCCAGGTGGAGCGGGCGCGGGTTGCTGGGGCTCCTGGGAAATGGAGTCCCAGCCCTCTTGCTCGCAGCCCTCGGCCCCTGGTGTACCCCCGCAGCAGCTTCAGCCCAGGAAAGCGCCCCTCTGCGAAGCGGGACCCGCGCAGCGGGTTCCGCGAGGCGTGGACAAAGTTTCACAGAGTGTCCTCAGGAATCCAAAACGGCAGAGGCAAGTTTGTTGGAAGGTCCCACGAACTGCAGGGCAAGCCGGTATTTAATTCACCTGGTCGTTGGGGGCGGGGCGGGGAGGGAGAGCAGCCCAGGTGGAGCGGGCGCGGGTTGCTGGGGCTCCTGGGAAATGGAGTCCCAGCCCTCTTGCTCGCAGCCCTCGGCCCCTGGTGTACCCCGCAGCAGCTTCAGCCCAGGAAAGCGCCCCTCTGCGAAGCGGGACCCGCCCAGCGGGTTCCGCGAGGCGTGGACAAAGTTTCACAGAGTGTCCTCAGGAATCCAAAACGGCAGAGGCAAGTTTGTTGGAAGGTCCCACGAACTGCAGGGCAAGCCGGTATTTAATTCACCTGGTCGTTGGGGGCGGGGCGGGGCGGGGAGGGAGAGCAGCCCAGGTGGAGCGGGCGCGGGTTGCTGGGGCTCCTGGGAAATGGAGTCCCAGCCCTCTTGCTCGCAGCCCTCGGCCCCTGGTGTACCCCCGCAGCAGCTTCAGCCCAGGAAAGCGCCCCTCTGCGAAGCGGGACCCGCCCAGCGGGTTCCGCGAGGCGTGGACAAAGTTTCATAGAGTGTCCTCAGGAATCCAAAACGGCAGAGGCAAGTTTGTTGGAAGGTCCCACGAACTGCAGGGCAAGCCGGTATTTAATTCACCTGGTCGTTGGGGGCGGGGCGGGGAGGGAGAGCAGCCCAGGTGGAGCGGGCGCGGGTTGCTGGGGCTCCTGGGAAATGGAGTCCCAGCCCTCTTGCTCGCAGCCCTCGGCCCCTGGTGTACCCCCGCAGCAGCTTCAGCCCAGGAAAGCGCCCCTCTGCGAAGCGGGACCCGCGCAGCGGGTTCCGCGAGGCGTGGACAAAGTTTCACAGAGTGTCCTCAGGAATCCAAAACGGCAGAGGCAAGTTTGTTGGAAGGTCCCACGAACTGCAGGGCAAGCCGGTATTTAATTCACCTGGTCGTTGGGGGCGGGGCGGGGCGGGGAGGGAGAGCAGCCCAGGTGGAGCGGGCGCGGGTTGCTGGGGCTCCTGGGAAATGGAGTCCCAGCCCTCTTGCTCGCAGCCCTCGGCCCCTGGTGTACCCCCGCAGCAGCTTCAGCCCAGGAAAGCGCCCCTCTGCGAAGCGGGACCCGCCCAGCGGGTTCCGCGAGGCGTGGACAAAGTTTCACAGAGTGTCCTCAGGAATCCAAAACGGCAGAGGCAAGTTTGTTGGAAGGTCCCACGAACTGCAGGGCAAGCCGGTATTTAATTCACCTGGTCGTTGGGGGCGGGGCGGGGAGGGAGAGCAGCCCAGGTGGAGCGGGCGCGGGTTGCTGGGGCTCCTGGGAAATGGAGTCCCAGCCCTCTTGCTCGCAGCCCTCGGCCCCTGGTGTACCCCCGCAGCAGCTTCAGCCCAGGAAAGCGCCCCTCTGCGAAGCGGGATCCGCCCAGCGGGTTCCGCGAGGCGTGGACAAAGTTTCACAGAGTGTCCTCAGGAATCCAAAACGGCAGAGGCAAGTTTGTTGGAAGGTCCCACGAACTGCAGGGCAAGCCGGTATTTAATTCACCTGGTCGTTGGGGGCGGGGCGGGGCGGGGAGGGAGAGCAGCCCAGGTGGAGCGGGCGCGGGTTGCTGGGGCTCCTGGGAAATGGAGTCCCAGCCCTCTTGCTCGCAGCCCTCGGCCCCTGGTGTACCCCCGCAGCAGCTTCAGCCCAGGAAAGCGCCCCTCTGCGAAGCGGGACCCGCCCAGCGGGTTCCGCGAGGCGTGGACAAAGTTTCATAGAGTGTCCTCAGGAATCCAAAACGGCAGAGGCAAGTTTGTTGGAAGGTCCCACGAACTGCAGGGCAAGCCGGTATTTAATTCACCTGGTCGTTGGGGGCGGGGCGGGGAGGGAGAGCAGCCCAGGTGGAGCGGGCGCGGGTTGCTGGGGCTCCTGGGAAATGGAGTCCCAGCCCTCTTGCTCGCAGCCCTCGGCCCCTGGTGTACCCCCGCAGCAGCTTCAGCCCAGGAAAGCGCCCCTCTGCGAAGCGGGACCCGCGCAGCGGGTTCCGCGAGGCGTGGACAAAGTTTCACAGAGTGTCCTCAGGAATCCAAAACGGCAGAGGCAAGTTTGTTGGAAGGTCCCACGAACTGCAGGGCAAGCCGGTATTTAATTCACCTGGTCGTTGGGGGCGGGGCGGGGAGGGAGAGCAGCCCAGGTGGAGCGGGCGCGGGTTGCTGGGGCTCCTGGGAAATGGAGTCCCAGCCCTCTTGCTCGCAGCCCTCGGCCCCTTGTGTACCCTCGCAGCAGCTTCAGCCCAGGAAAGCGCCCCTCTGCAAAGCGGGACCCGCGCAGCGGGTTCCGCGAGGCGTGGACAAAGTTTCACAGAGTGTCCTCAGGAATCCAAAACGGCAGAGGCAAGTTTGTTGGAAGGTCCCACGAACTGCAGGGCAAGCCGGTATTTAATTCACCTGGTCGTTGGGGGCGGGGCGGGGAGGGAGAGCAGCCCAGGTGGAGCGGGCACGGGTTGCTGGGGCTCCTGGGAAATGGAGTCCCAGCACTCTTGCTCGCAGCCCTCGGCCCCTGGTGTACCCCCGCAGCAGCGTCAGCCCAGGAAAGCGCCCCTCTGCGAAGCGGGACCCGCGCAGCGGGTTCCGCGAGGCGTGGACAAAGTTTCACAGAGTGTCCTCAGGAATCCAAAACGGCAGAGGTAAGTTTGTTGGAAGGTCCCCACTATTGTACATGCTAAGCCCATGACTGGGATGGTAACCTATATATTAAAAGAGGGCACAACAGGTCTGCCCCTCCAGGCTATAGGAGAGGTCTAGAACCTTACTCATGTCAAGGGACAAGCCTATGCCATCCCGCACACACTAAGTTCATGTGAGACAAGGACCAAAATCAAAAAACAGGATACCAAATACTCGCAGTCGGCACTCAGGGCAGGGGATCACAACTACACCATGGAGAGGACATTTTCGACTCAAAAGAAGTCAAATGCAAAAACATGCTCCGGCACAAACACATGCACATTGAGAGGTACACACACCTTATTTATCCCATAATGTGTTTAATGAATAATCGGATAAACCTGCAAGACATTTTAAAATCCATCAAGTATTTCACAATTTTAATGGGCCCAAATGCTTTAAAATGCACCAAGTGCCACAGATGTTCCCCGAAGTGTGTTGCCCAACTGCTACTAATGTTAAACAGAAACGGATTCTACTTTGAGGTTATCGATAATGTTTTTTCTGTACGCACAGCCTGCACTGGGCCCAGCACTGATGAGAATTCCAGGTCAATATGATTACGTTGGATTACTTTATTGCAATCTCACTGTCAACTGTTTCGTTGCAATCACACTGCTGGCTACCTTCACCGGGATCACACTAGGAGCCCCCATCATTGCAGTGACATCACACTTGGAGAAACCCTTGTCTTGCTGCATTAACATCATGCAGGGAGCTGCCCCCACTTCAGTGACTTCACACTGAGAGCTCTCTGCAATGCAGTGACACCATACTGGGAGCTGTCCCCATTGCAGTGGTATCACAAGTGCAGCCCCTGATGCCTTGATATCACAGTAGGAGCTGCCTTCACTCCACTGGCATAACAGAAGCATAGGAGCTCCTCTCACTGCAGTGACATCCCACCAGGAGCTAGCTTGAAAGCAGTGACGCCATGCAGGGGGTGCCCTCACACAGCAGCATTGTATTGACAAATGAATGCAGTGACATCGCACAGTGCTGCTGCCCTCAGTGTGGTGACATCACTCTGCGCGCTGCCATCAGTGCAGTGGCATCACACTGGGCGTTGCCCTCGGTGCAGTGGCATCACACTGGGCGCTGCCATCAGTGCAGTGACATCACACTGGGCGTTGCCCTTGGTGCAGTGGCATCACACTGGCCGCTGCCATCAGTGCAGTGGCATCACACTGGGCGCTGCCATCAGTGCAGTGACATCACACTGGGCGCTGCCATCAGTGCAGTGGCATCACACTGGGCGCTTGCAGTGATATCACACTGGGCGCTGCCATCAGTGCAGTGGCATCACTCTGCGGGCTGCCATCAGTGCCGTGGCATCACTCTGCGCGCTGCCATCAGTGCAGTGGCATCACACTGGGCGCTGCCATCAGTGCAGTGACATCACACTGGACGTTGCCCTCGGTGCAGTGGCATCACACTGGGCGCTGCCATCAGTGCAGTGACATCACGCTGGGCGTTGCCCTTGGTGCAGTGGCATCACACTGGCCGCTGCCATCAGTGCAGTGGCATCACACTGGGCGCTGCCATCAGTGCAGTGACATCACACTGGGCGCTGCCATCAGTGCAGTGGCATCACACTGGGCGCTTGCAGTGATATCACAGTGGGCGCTGCCATCAGTGCAGTGGCATCACTCTGCGGGCTGCCATCAGTGCCGTGGCATCACTCTGCGCGCTGCCATCAGTGCAGTGGCATCACACTGGGCGCTGCCATCAGTGCAGTGACATCACACTGGACGTTGCCCTCGGTGCAGTGGCATCACACTGGGCGCTGCCATCAGTGCAGTGACATCACACTGGACGTTGCCCTCGGTGCAGTGGCATCACACTGGGCGCTGCCATCAGTGCAGTGACATCACACTGGACGTTGCCCTTGGTGCAGTGGCATCACACTGGGCGCTGCCATCAGTGCAGTGACATCACACTGGTAGCCGCTCTCAATGCAGTCATAGCACATGGAAAGTTGTCTCTAATGCAGTTGCACCGCACCGATGCTGTCCCCACTGCGGTGTCTTCGCGATGAAAGGTATCAATAAATACAATGACGTCACACCGCGGTACAATCCTTCTGAAACCTACAGGCCTTGTAGGAGCGGCCCAGAGTTTCAAGTGATACTGCATGGGAAAGTCAGATTAACAAAAATATTTTGCGAAAGTCTGAAAACAAGAAACGTCCTTTGGTTTACTATGAGTGGTCACCTGCCCAGAATGCACCGCAGTGCCTGGAACCATAGCTTCACATAAGACACCCGCCTCCTGCATCACGTGCTGTGGGTACAGTAGTCTACACCTTGGGGGATACACGTCGCGTTCCCAGAATGAGAAGGTCATTGGTGGCTACAACGGGTGGTGTGATTGTTCTGTGGTGACCAGCCGCCCTGAATCCTCGTAAACCACAGCGTGGAATGTGCACAGCGCCCCGAGGCGGCCTTGGCGCTGCGGACCTCTCTGACGTCCACAGTGCAGACCGGGGCGGTCTGCAGAGATAGCCCAGAGTGCGACCTCCTCAGCCCCTAATGGCTCGGGCACACATCTGGAACTCGGAAAACGTTAGCCAATATTAGTGATTGAAGTGTCCGAGCGGAATTGAAGCCAGGTGCCCGCGCTGACGGGGCGGCCCTTACTGGGCGGGTGTGAGTAAGACAGTTTACTGGACGGCCGTGTGTCACCCCTCTCTGGACGTGCCATGCCGTCGGCTGTCAGGAAATGGAAGTCTCCTCCGGACTTCTCATGGCCATTCTCGTTGTTAATTCCAAAATTCACAGCGTGGGTCACAGGAAGGCCTGTGACTGCCCACCCATCTCACGGCCCTGCTACCACAAAGGGTGACACGCAAAGGCCACAGCAGGAAGAGTGATTTTAGACAGACACTGGCCACGAGTTTATCTTTTTAAAGCAAATGTACATCATAGATTACGCCTGCGATAACATTCTCATCATGTCTCTCAGTTTCCGAGAAGAGCCGACCAAGTTCAATGTTTTTTTGTGCGCAAAAATTGTATACATTTCTGTGATCCTCGCATTCAAGATCAGCACTAAACAGGTGGTTAAATAAAACTCTGCCGAAGCCAATAAGACTGTAAGTATGCGCGTTTAGCTGTGTGATATGCTTCAATTCACAGACACAAAACGCACATGCTGTGATGGACCCACATGCACACAGACAACACCCAGCTGCAGATACATCCACATAGACACCACACACACGAACCCTCATGCAGCCATCAGAGAAAGCAGACACACGTGGGTGACGTGTGGATGCACAAATAGATGTTTACATGGCTGTGAGTGGGTACATAATGTGTGCTGATGCTGGATGAATGCAAGCATGGACGGATACATGTTTGGTTGTGTGTGATGGTGGATAACTGATGCATCGGTATGGGTCAATTGATTTATAGGTGAGGGTAGATGTGTGTGAAGGGTGGATAAATGTGGATGTAAGAATAAATGAATGACCTCAAGGGTGGATACCTGGGAGCAGCCGGTGCGGATGCATGGATGGCTGCCATGGTCAGGGTTGGAAGACGCATGGATGATGTTGGACGGAATAAGTACGGTACTTCCAATGAAAATGATCTGCTAGTGAGTAATAAGCATTTGATGGACAAGAAACCTAAAGATCCTATGACCCTGGGTTTGGCCACCACGTGCGGTGTCTTAACGCAGGTGTTGGGCTGGCACTGGTAGATAAGTGGGTTCCAGAATGTGGCGCTTGGGGGTCATCAAGGATTTCAGAAATGGCAGTAGCTCTTAGAATGTTTGTGGGAGGGGTGCTTATGGAGTACTGACTGCCACTTCCTGTGTCTGCCTTCCTCATTGCAACATGCTTGCCGGGTGACTCGGTGTGCCCTGCCTGGACAGCAGTCTAAACATTATTCCCTATAGACTGACTCCTAAGACTGTAATTCATGCCTTGTAAAACCATGCCCCCCCCCCCCCCAACTGCTTTCTGACTTTTATGAACACAAATCACATTTAGATGCAAAAATCACACCCCGGTGCAAAATTACTTTTATTTTTTATTTGCACCGAAATGTATGTTTTCTCCTAAATGTGACGTTTGCTCCTACAGCTCTTAGTGCAACATCAACGGGAATCTGGCGACACTTTATGTGGAAAAAACACTTTGAAGCAAAAATATCATTTTGGTGCAAAGTAAGCTGTAGTGGGTGTGGTGTTGTGGCCTCGCAACGACGACACTGAGACAGGAGTGCTCCGTGACGTGCTATGCCGGGCAGCTTCTCCGGACTCCCTGGTCACGCCTAGCTGGCCTCACTTTTTATTGTTTAACCCCACGTGACATTGGGGTCTATCCCAACTTGAACAAACAGTGATGGGTGTCCGTGTGAAGACACTTCATGTGAACAGTGTGTGGATCGACGCTCCATTTGCGTCACTGAAGCGACACCACAGTGGGGTCTGACATTCAGTGCCAAAATTATTCAGTACAGAAAGAAACTTTGCTCCATGTTACATTAAATGTAAATTACGTGATCACTATGGGCTCACATTTGGATCATTACTCAATAAGGTACAACGTCATCATTGCTGCAACAGCAACATGAGTCTTGGAAAATGCATAGCAACACAAATCAATTTCTGTACATCATCATATTTAGAGGCAAAATCACTTTTAGGTGCAACCTCACCCCTGGGGTAGCGTAAGCAGGACTGTGGTACCACATTGGTTGTATGGCAGAATATCAAAAGCAAAAAATTCAGCTGCCGTAAGTATGGGGCCCAAAATATTACTACATTGGTTGTAGATCTTCTATTGTTACCTACAATAGGGTGATCTTTTTGTAAACAATGTTTAGGAGACTGTTTTTGTCGGACTATATTAAGGCCACACTATTCTGGTACCATACCAACACATTTAGGAGCAAAACTACATTTGGGTTTAATACAACACAACATCGCCTTTAATTCAACATCATGGGAGTGGAATGTGGAAACAGTTTTAGGAGCATATATCAGATTTTTTGGCAAAAACATAATTAGGTTTAAAATCAAATATGGTACAACAGTAACAGGAGTGAGAAAATACGTCTTGAAACTAAAGCCACAGTTAGATGCACATGCATATATATCTGCATAGTCACATTTGGGTCCAAAATCACCCCTTGTGCAAAGTGACCATGATTGGTTTATCAGGGAGTCAGAAATAAGGTTATTGGGAAAAGGGACCCTTATCAATTTATTAAACACAATTTGGATAAGGACAAAACACAGTTCTTAGAGAATCTCTGCTCAACCCTTGGTAACCATGGCAAAAACAGCAGACAACCCTTACAGAAGTTCAGATTAGGTTCAAGTAGGACCAAAACATTTAAAGCCAAGAAGGAAACACAATAAAATTCCCACTGTTATTTGGAAAAATAGAAAAAAAATATACTGAGCAAAGATATACATAACTACTAAATTTGGATAAGGAAAACTGGAGATATGGAGATTTAAAGTGTTTGGGTGAAAAGTGGATAGAAAAAGAAGAATGTCATTGAAAAATTAGATTTTGTGCTATGGGGTCATAACTGGCGTAATTTTCTTTAGTGTGATTACCTTAAAATTACTCGCAATTATGCGTAATTATGTGAGAAGCATAATCCAGTATTTAGCACTATTTTCTTAGTGCAAAATGGTCCAGGGGATTACTTTTGCACTAAGAAAATAGTGCTAAAAGCTACTGGACATGAAAAGCAGTAGTCAGCAACTGCTCACTCTCTCTTAGTTTGTTGTTCCTGTGCTAGTGTGGTAGGATTTTTACTCTTATTTACCCAAGCTGGCATAATAGTGTCATTTCAGTAATTTTGCATTACAAGCATAACTACTGAAAGCACTCTGATTATGCTGGCGTCATTAAAAGTTTTCCCAGGCTTAGTTTGTGGTTGACCGCTACCTTGATCTCGATCTAGTTTTGATTTCACAACAACGGAAATGGAGTGGAAGTCAAATACACCGAGCAGATTGCCTCGATCAAAGTTTTTTATCTTTGGACTTAGGGCCAGATTCGCAAAGATTTTGTGTCGGGTTTGCATTACTTTTTGACTGCAGACCTAATGCAAAATCTAGATTGGTATTTACAAACTAATGCAATGGTGATTTGTGTTGGTTTGTAACCAAAAGTAATGTTATGCAGTGCAATACATTGTTACTTTGCATCAGCTCACATAGAAAGACGACACAAGAACAAGAAATGCCAAAAGATTGATAGACGGCACCAGGCCTATTGGTTTTGCCAGTGCTTGTTTAATTTATAGGTAATATGCTTATAGTGCATATTTCTAACAGCATATCATCCCAGATCCATAAGGGCACACAGGACACACAAACAAACATAACTCATCTGATCACAGTACTAGGTATCACACCACATCAACACGCAGTATCTAACAACAGACTGACAAACACGTAGTCCATGTTATCACACCTCAGGGCATATTTACAATAAAGTGGCGAAGCGATTCGTTATGCCAAGAAGGCCAACGACATGCTTCGTCACTTTAGAAACGTAGGGCTGCACCATATTTACTAAAATATGGTGCAGCCCAGCGTTTCCCCCTGCGCTGGTGCTAACCTTAGGTGCCTAGCGCCAACGCAGGCACACTTGCACCATAGTGCAAAGGAGCCTGTGTTGAGGGAAAGATTGTTTATGTGCAGAAAGGTCCCCCTTCCTGCACATAGACAATCTTTAAATGCCGTTTTGCAACTTCTATGTGTGCTGTTTGATGCAGCACACATAGAAGTGGCAAAACAGCATTTTCTTATAAAAAATTATTGTTTGTGTGCAGGAAGGGGGACCTTCCTGCACATAAACAATCATATGTAATTTGCTGTTTCTATGTGTGCTGCAAAAGGCAGCATGCATGGAAAAAGCAAAAATGAGGAGAAATAAAGCATTTCTCTTCGTTTGGCCTGTTTAAAACCAAGTTTTCTCTGGACTTAATTATGGTGCTGCCCCCGATGTACGCTGCCCTTGTAAATAGGGGGCAGCGTCAAATTTGATGGGTGTTGCGATGGAATGCCCATGCAACACTGATTACCCTCCCCTTTCTCGCTAAATTTAGCGTGACAGGGTGCCTTATTTACAAGGCAGCGTTAAGCCACATCAAGTGGCTTAACGCTGCCTTTTAAATAAGGCGAGGCCCCTATCCCCATCACAACGTCACTGAAAGTGCCGTTGTGGTGGCGATAGGGGCTTGTAAATATGCCCCCTCATCTGCACACAGTGCTTGGTGTCAAACCTCAGTTGTACATAGTCCATGTTATTGCAACCCAGCTGCGCACAGTCAATAGTATCATACCTGTGCTGCAAGAAGTTAAAACTTCTCATTGTCAATAATGTGGTTAACCCATGACTGAAGCGGGCTGGCACACCTCTTCTTGTGCTTCAGGAGTAGAAGGGTGTGGCATGAGTTTTTATTGGCCTGAGAAGCCCTCGCTGTCTAGAGCGGCCTGTGTGTGGCTCGATTATTCTTTTCGCTGGGCATAGGAGAACAATTTCTATTAACGCTTCTTTGGTGGTGCTTTTCAGAGGTGTTGGTAGACAGTGAACCGTGGAAGAACACTGTAAGCAGTCTTTCTATATTTAGAACTCTTCTGAATAAAAACTTCTGGGAACAGCAGCTCTGTTCAGTATGTTGGCCGGAAGAGGAACTTGAGGTCAATGTGTGCTTCCTTCGAAGGGCAGGCACTTCCTACCAGTGTGTGCTTAATTTGAAGTGCTGTAACCCCCTGCAGTATGAGTTCACTTAGACTGCATACAGTTGCTGCCACTGTCTTCTTCATCTGAAGTCCAGGCGTCTTGTGCCAGTGCTTGCTTTAAAGTGCAGATACTCCTGTTCGTGCTGTTTCACTTGATATGCTAGCACTTGCTGTCAGTGAGTGCTCCCATAAAAGTGCGGTTATTCAAGTGCATGCTTCAGTTCAAGTGAGATACTTCATAGAGGTTTGTGCTCCACTGTATAAGAGTAAACACTTGCCGTTGCCTGGGCTTCTGTTAAAGTGAAGGTACCCCACAGTGTGCACATGTTTGGTTATGTCATGACAGGTCCATTGAAATGATCCTAGTCACTCTGAGATGAGAGGTGTACCAGCTCTGTCATTAATGTGTATGCACTGAGATCTGGGGAGTGTTGTCCACAGTCCAGCCAAACAGGTGCAGAGTGGTCACTGAACAGCTTTTGGTAAAAGAGTCCCATTCAGCCCTTTCTTACCAATTACCTGGGGTGGCCAACTTCATTGCTTCCCAGTGTTTGGGGGATAACCAAGACGCAGGAGAGTGAGTCAAATAGTCTAGAAAATGAAAGAGAAGCCGGGATTCAGATTCACATGCTCCGATCCCAATTGCGTTAGTCTGTAAGCACTACTTTTATTAATGAGTTTCGCATTAGTAAAGCACCACGGTGTGCATGTGTGGCGACACTTCACCCATGAGGTATGTGCCAAGCAATTGTTGACACAATCCACACTCTGCGTCTTTTTCAATATATTTATTACGAAGTGCAGGACCTTTCCAAGGGATTTTGCACACTACATACATTCACTCTAAAAATAAAACATGTAGGTAAAAAGCATTGCCATTTACAATGTCAATAGCTCTAACTTACAAATGCGAGACCTATTTGTATTGCAAATGCTTGTTATTGTTCTGGACTTCCACTACTTTTTACAGTCATTTTCAGTCCTGCTACTTTTGCAGTTTAAACATGCTTCTGTGTTTGCAATTGTACTTGTCTAGTTGCGGAGGGAATATTTCACTTATGTACATAATCCCCCTAGCTCCAGGTCATCGTCTCACAAGTTGTTTATACGTTCAGCTCTTATGATTACAAAGGGCCTTATAATGAGTTTGCCCTTGTGGCACAGCCCCGCTCCGGATGCGTGAAATCCATGTTTGAACCACCCACAAGATCAGGAGTTTTTTCTTGACTGGTGGGCTATTTTTTGGCATTCCCACAGTGGTGCTTAGGAAATAGGCACTGCAATGGTAACGTCAAAAAACAGTACCTGCACGGCATGGACTGCTGCAGTCTGGGGTGCATGCACACAAGGGAACACATGCTGTGCCCCCTGTGTACATCCACATGAGGCACCAGGGGGCCATTTAGGGCTCCCTTTGTTTCCCCACCGCAACACTTTTCTGGTGGTCGGACCGCCATGAAAAGTGTGACAGTGAAGAAACTCGTAATGTGCTTCGGCCCCGCCAAGCATATTGCGAGCACAGGACCAATAGTTCCCTGGTGGTTGCAGCGGGTGCGGTGGTCTCAGCGTGACTCAACCACTGCAGTGATAATAAGGCGGTCGGGAGACCGCCACTGTGAGCCTGGCAGTCGACTCATATTTAGGCCCTTTCTATTGACCGAATAAAGATTCTTTGACTTAATGAAGTAAACACTGTGTGACCACTTTGTGCGAAGCTGTAATTTACACTGTGTATTGTGAGTGGGAGGAAAAGTAGGGTTGAACTTGAAATGTACTCCAGCACCTCCATATTTATCCAATCAAAAATCCATTAAGTATGAACTCGCTGGACTGCCATGTGCAGGAAGTGGGCATTCAATCAACCCTGAGCCGAAGGGGTTAAATCAGGCGTGCAGTGAGAAAAACAATCTCATTGTATAAGTATTGTATTTTTCAGTTTTAAAAGAAAATTTATTGAAATCAATTACAACAAAATAACAATAGAACATAATATCTAAACACGTCTAAAGTGCAAAAAGAGACGTCATAGGTACGATAAAGAAATAAAGGGATAAGGGAAGGAAATAAAAGGGAAAGTAAAAGAAAATATCATTTAGTAAAACAAGACATATGCAGTAACAATGTATCCATTAATATACAAAAATTATACAATAAAAATAGAGAGAATACAATGTACACAGAAACTCCTCTAATAAGGATGCATAAAAATAACTATAAGGCATTCAGTAAAAACATACATATGAAACCATCAAGAATATTTTCATGGAGGTTTGGGAACTTCTTCTGTGCAAGGATTATGTAAAGGTAGGGATCGAGCAGATAAGTTTAAGAAATCTGTAATGGGTAGCCATAGTAAATCACGTTTAATAGCAAGAGTAATGGGATAAACATAAGCTCTGTCTAATCTATGATGATAACAAACTCCATACCACCACGCTTGAAAAGAAACATTTGAGGTATCTTTCCAAGATTTAGTGATTTGTTGAAATGCTACGGCTATAAGTAGATCAATAATGGATGTGTTAGCAGCAGAAGAGGACCATATGTCTGAGAGACTACCCAAAAAGATATGTGAAAAAGTAAGAGGGAAAAGGGTGGAAAAAATCTTATTAATCTGACTCCACACATCGGTCCAAAATGTATAAATCACCGGGCATGTAAATAACATATGTTTCAAATCTGCCAGTGAGGTTGAGCAAGACCAGCAAGAGGAGGGAATGGAGGGATCAATGATATGCAGTTTGGCCGGAGTGATCAAAAGTCTATTATATATAAAAAATAACGTTTGAGTTGTATTTGCTGCTCTAGAGGATTTCCTTATCTTGTTCCAAATCTTGTGCCACATAGAAATAGAAAATACTTCTCCCAAATCTGACTCCCAATCATTTTCTACTTTAGATTTATCTCGGCTGTTAGAAACATCCCTCAATCTTTTATAGATTTGGGAAGCGGAGGAAGAAGCTAGTAAATAAGGGAGGGAAAGAGGAGGAGAATCAGTGTGAGTGATGGAGTCAGAAAGGGCATCGTAACTATCTTGCACAACTGTGCGTAAGAGAGTATATTTGGATTCAAACGATATTGGCAAAGAAAAGTGGGATTGAAGGATAGAAAAGGTAATACAAGTACCTTCATCAAACAATTGATGAGTCCAATTAATACCAAAATCCTTGCAGTCTTTCCAAAATAGTATCTTGTTCCTAATTTTAATAAGAGGATTATACCACAAAGGAGATTGCAAAAAACGTGATCGGTCATCTAAACCCTCCAGGAAAAGAGGGGAAAAGATTTTCCGAGAGTTCTTAAGAATAGGGAGAGAGAATTTCTTAGGAATATGGGACAGTGACACAAATTCTTCAAAAGTGAAAGGATGTAAGAAGGAAGATTCAACCTCAGCCCACAAAGGCTGTGAAGTGATATCAGACCTCTGTTGAGATAATAAGGAAACAGAATGCCTAAGGATAAATGAGGTATGATAAGAGGCAAAATCCGGAAAATTAACTCCACGCAGTTGCTTAGGGCACTTAAGCTTCGCAAAAGACATCCTAGCTCTCCTATGATTCCATAAGAATTTTGATAGAGTGGAATAAATATCTTTATAACAAGACTTAGGGAGATTGACTGGAAGATTAGAAAGATAAAACAAAATTATTGGTACTAACATCATTTTAATCGAGTCTAGTCTACCCCACCAGGATAAAAACAAGGGATGCCAACGAGTTGTAGATTCTTTTAGCGTGGATTGTAAATGTTTAATATTTAGTGTGACAGTGTCTTTAATAGAGGGTTTGAACCATAAACCTAAATATTTAATCTTAATTGGACTCCGATGAAAAGAAGAGGTCAAGAAGTCTACGGGAAAACAAAATTTATTCAAAGGGAGAATTTCACATTTATCAACGTTAAGTTTATAACCTGATACGTCTGCAAAGTCAGAGACTTCCGATAAAAAGGATGGAATAGAGGATTGTGGCTTGGAGATGAATAAAAGAATGTCGTCCGCATAAGCAGAAAGTTTCAAATGCTTATCCCCATAAGGGAAGCCGGTAATATCTTTATTCATTCTAATCTTGGTCAAGAAAGGTTCTAATGTCAAAATAAAAAGAAGAGGAGAAAGAGGACATCCCTGCCGGACACCTCTGAAGAGAGGAAACGAGGAAAAATAAGGCCATTAGCTAAGATAAAAGATCGAGGAAAAGAATATAGTAAAGAGATATAAGCAAGAAATTTCTGACCAAAACCGAACCAAACAAGAACTGCAAACATAAATTGCCAGTTAACCCTGTCAAAAGCCTTTTCGGCATCTAACGCAATAGCAGCTAAAGAATGCTGGTAGGAATGGGATTTGCTAAGTACGTTGAAAAAGAGGCGAGTATTATCGGAAAGGTGACGACCCTTAATAAGACCGCATTGCTCTTTACCAATTATGTTAGGTAAAATTTTGTCGAGACGAAGGGCAAGAATTTTTGCAAATATTTTATAGTCTAGGTTGATTAGAGAAATAGGCCTATAATTTTTACATAAAGTATGGTCCTTATTATCCTTAGGGAGGAGACAAATTAAAGCTTCTTGAAAGGAACCTTCAGATTTTTTGGATGATGTAAAGAATGAAAATAGCTGATGAAGTTTGGGAACAAGCAAGTTAGAAAAATGTATATAGAATTCTATCGTGAAACCATCTGGTCAAGGAGCCTTGCCTATTTTAAGCATCTGAATGGACTCCAGGATATCTTTAGGGCCTATAGCTGATTCCAATGATGCAAAGTCAGTGTCTGGAAAGGAAGGAGAAGGGATAGAGGTCAATATCCGTTAACAAAGGAGGGGATTCCGGAGTATAAAGATTCTGATAAAAATTAGTGAATTCTGTCAGAATATCTTCATCTTTATGAAAAGTGGTATTAGATGAGGAGACAATAGACTCGATTTTTGTGCGCTCTCTCTTAACCTTAAGATACTTGGCAAGAAGATTACCTGCCTTATTCTGCGCGCTGTAATACTTGGCACTGGATTTAAGTAAGATTAAATTTGCAGATTCCGTGGAGAATGTATTAAAGGAGAGTTTGGCCTTAAGAAGTTTGTCTAAATCAGACTGGGAATTAGTTAAATAATAAGAATGTTCCAATTGTTTAATTTGTGTGTTGATTGACTGTAAGGATTGGGAGGCAACATGCCTTTTATTGGAAACAAACGAAATAATGAAATCTCTAGAAGCAGCCTTAAAAGTGTCCCATAACACCTGAGCAGATATCAGAGGAGATTCATTTTCTGAAAAAAATAGGGATGAGAACTCAAGGAAAGCAGGAGTGAATTTGGGATCTAATAAGAGAGAATTATTAAACCTCCATCTTCTAGTACCTTTTATGGGGGGGAGTAAATCTAAGCGCAAGGAAACTGGAGCATGATCAGAAATTAAAATAGATCCTATGTCAGAATGAGTAATGTGTTGGATCAGGGCCTTAGAAATAAAAATGTAATCAATCCGGGACTGGGAAGAGTGAGCCGGTGAGTAATACGTATATTCCCGAAGCGTAGGATGGCAGAGTCTCCAGGAATCAACAAGAGAACGTTGGGATATAGCGGATGTGAATTGAGTGTGCATGGGAGAGGGCGAAAAACAAGAATGGGACCTCCGATCTAAAATAGGATCCATAATTGTGTTACAATCACCTCCTAAAATGAGATAATCATCAGAAAATTGCATCAACAAAGTTAGAATCTGGGGCCAAAATAATTTGTCTTGTATAGACGGGGCATACAGATTAAAAATGGTTAAAGGGATTTTATCAACCAACAAAGATACAGTAACCCATCTACCCTCAGAGTCATTGGTTTGATTTATAACTTTGATATTTAACCGCTTATGACAGAGAATAGCAACACCATTACGTTTCCCTGAACCAGGAGACGCAAAAACATGACCCACCCAATTACGACGTAATTTGATAACTTCAGCCTCTTTTATATGGATTTCTTGTAATAACACAATATCCCCTTTTAAGTTTGCTAAGTGAGATAAAACTCGTTGCCGTTCAATGGGGGAACCCAAACCTTTAACATTCCAGGTAAATATATTCAACGACATCCAAATGTATAACTCATAACAAAAACATTATATGCAAAATAATTAAGCATATGGATAACTAAGTAAATAAATAACATCATAAAAAAGTCTGAGAAAGGAACAATGGTGCTAGAGGAGTAGTGAAAGGGTACGATAAGGAAGTATGAAATCATAAATAGTCTTGAAAAGAAGAAATTGTAAGCAGAAAGATACAAAGTGAAAAAAGTAAGAAGTATATATACATAAGGAAAGAGATACCAAAGACATATCAGAAATTGGGAAATGAGAAAAAGTAACAAAATAAGAGAAGAAAAGAAAGTGACAGAAAGGACGAGGACAAAAAACAGAAAAACAACAACATCAATACGCATAATGTGACTATGATAAAGGAAGAAAAAAGAAGGAGAGATAGAAAAAGATGAAAAAGAGCCAATAATCATATAAGAGATGTAAAGTATTACTAATACTTGAGAAGACAAACAAAGGACAAAGAGACACAGCAGAAAAATCCAATAAAATATATCGTAAAAACATACCACAGAAAAACATTGAGGATGGGGGAGGTGAAGCCACATAGGAAAAGGCAGCATATCAAGACGGACAACTCCAGGACTGACGAGGGCACGAGGAACAACGACCTCCAGGGATAATGAATAAGTAAGGAGGAATGGGTAATATAACGTTTCTACAAAGGAAACAGAAAAGAAAAAATGTTAACCAACAAAGTCATATACTGAACAAGAGAGAGAACATGCAAAAATTGACCGTGAAACAGAGAATCACAACAAAAGCCAACACAAGTAAAGAAATTACGATCGAGACATGTCCATAGATTCATCTCTACAAGTGTTAAAAAAATGCTGGAGAAGTGCAGGATCCTCATAATTAGTTGTTTTGTTTTGATATGTCACTTTGAACAAACACGGATGAAATAGACCATAGCAAGCATTCAAATTACGGAGTGCAGGCCTCATATCCAAAAATTTCTTCCGGCGATCCGCCGTGGCTTTAGAATAGTCTTGGGCAAAGAACAAATTAGAGCCATTCCAGAGAATCTTCCCTTTTTGTTTGGCAGCTTGAAGGACTTTGAGCAAATCGGTGTACTCCAAGAAATATAAAATAACACCCCTAGGCTTCACATGAGAGGATGTAGCAGAGGGACCCGGGCTGTGACCCAAGCGGTGTGCTCGCTGGATGTTGAGAGGAGGTGTTTTAGGAAAACCGAGAAGTTTTGGTAGGAAGGAGCAAAAAAATGACAAGGGGTCAGGACCTTCAAGTCCTTCCGAAAGGCCATAAATGCGTAGGTTATTACGCCTATTTCGGTTTTCCAAATTCTCCACCTGCTGCGCCAGATGCATGATCTCCCTTCGCATATCAGGAACGTGATCTATAACAGCTTGAATAGACTCGACATGAATCTCAAGAGCATCCACCCTCTTCTCTGTATTTGACCAATTATCTTCAAGGTGCTGGAGGCGAAAGTTAGTCTCTGTCATGTATGGCTTAAGAGAGCGTATTTCTTCCAACAAAAGCTCCATTGAAAGTGTAGGGGAAGTGTTAGGAGGAGAAGGAGGGTTAACTTTTGTTCTCTTACCCGAAGCTGAAGGCGAGGCAGAGGGAATCTTAGAAATTGACTTAGTACTGGAGCATGAAGTAACAGAAGCCAGAAGTTTAGAATTAACAGAGTCAGAACCAGGTTCCTCCACAGAGTCATGCAGCACACTAAAAGGATTAGAGTCCTCCATTGACGAATGTTTGGGCTGCTGGGCGCTACCACGGCTAGAGCGAGGCATTGCCATTCAGCTCATGAAATGTGGAAAATGCCACAAAGAAATGGTGGTAATGGTAAAATAAACTGAGTATGAAGAGATATCCAAAGGGGCTGGAGCGCTGAACCCTATGAATTAATGTGCCCAAAACCAAATTCTGACTAAAATGTCACACAACGACGTCAGGAAGAAATAAAAGTCAAAAATCTTGAGACAGCTGAGGCCCTAAATGCTCACCGTTGATCACATAAGAAGTCGGGTATGAGGAGAGCCTTTAGTGACGAGACGCGGGAAACCGGAGCATTCAAAATGGCGGCCGCGGCTTTCACGGAGCCGCGAGAAGAAACAAGAAGCAAATACCAGCCAGCCCCGTTATCACTAGACTCCGCTGACACCCCCGGCGATGCAGGCAAGTGTCCCGACCATGTTGCCACAACTGAGAGATCCCGCGGTGAGGAAGGGATGCCCTGGAGGAGGCCCAACGCGCTACTCCGTCACGGAGCTCCGGCAAGTAGCGGCCATTTTCGTCGGCGTTCAAGCCACGCCCCTCAGTATTGTATTTTTAAAATAGGCCTGAACTTGCTTAATGCTGTAGGCCACCGTACATTGCACTTTACGAATCAGGCTGTCCCATAAGTCCAACAAAAACTGCATAGTGCCCGTCATTTATGCTATCATTACTATTGAATGTCTTAATCCTGAAATGACAGCACTCTGCTCCCTACCCGTCGGCCGTAGTCCGGCAGTCACACCTTGTTTAGATTTAGCAGGAACCAGGGGCGTAACGAAAATTGACGGGGTCCCCCTGCAAGGCACATGGTGGGGCCACCCTCCTGATTCATTCCGGAGCTCTGAGGGCAGAGTACTCATAGCTGCCAAGGTTTCAGATTGCTATGTGTGACATTTTCATAATTGCAGTCTAGTTAGGAGTTGCATTTCAACGACTATGAGTTGCACTTTCATGTGCACAAAATCAAGCAACGAAGACGAGGGAAACATAAATATCAGAAATTACACCCATTTGAGCAAAGAGAAACTCTAAGAAGATGTTGCCCTAAGAATAAATTGTCCAATATAGAATCTGGAAAATTCAGTGTTCTAATTGTGGTCTCTCCACTTATTATTATTTTGTGATCCTTGCAAAATCACCGATCTTCATGTACTCGGCTCTCTAACCTACAAAATGGGATTGCTTAAAATAAGTTGCCTGCCTGCTATGTAAAAAAACACACCCCCACCTTCATTTAGTGATTATTAGTTCTGAAATGCTCATCTTTCTAAAGCCACTTCTGGGGGAATGTATGCAGTGCTTTGGGCCAGTACTGTCCGGTACGGAGCACCGGCACTTTTTTGAGAGGGAGACTACTGGCACTTCTCAAGAGAAACACTATACTTAGAGTACCAGCACTTCTCAGAAACAAGCAGGTAATCTGGTACAGAGTACCTGCACTTCTATTTTTCCGTTTAAAGTACTGAGGGGCAGATTTATGTTGCACTTGCGCCACTTTTGCGCCGCCGTTGCGTCACTTTTGTGACGCAGCAGCGGCGCAAATCCTGCGCCATGGTGCGGGGTATTTACAACGTGACGCATCTGGGAGATGCGTCACGTTGTAAAGCCCTGCGCCACATGTAGGCGTTCCAGGGCAGGTGGGGGCGTTCCGGCGCAGGAACGCCTCCTAAAAGTGGCTGAGTGAAATCTACAAGATTTCACTCAGTCACTTTTAGGCCCATGCTGCGTCAAAACCCTGCACCTGCTTGAAGCAGGCGTAAGGATTGACGCAGCATTGTACAGATAGGGCCCCCCAGAACATTGCTGGAGCTGCGTCGCGCTTGCGACGCAACTCCAGCAATGCGCCACTTTTACGGCACAGATGCGTCACGTATCTGTGCCGTTTTTGCCCCATGGTGCGCCGCATTATAAATGCGGCGCATCCATGGTGGCGCAGCTGTGGCGCATAATAATTGGCGCATCCCTGCTGATATGCAGGGATGCGCCAGTTAACATAAATCTGCCCCTGACTGTATGCATGAAAATATTTTAAAGGGGCTACCGAGGAAATCTGTTTCTAAGAGTGGCTATCTCACCAGGTTTCAAGAAATATTTTTCGTGAACTACTTCATACGAACCTGTGTTTTACCTCCATCCAATAGATTGTAAATAACATATGCAAGAAAGAGGCTCTTTGCTCACGGCTTGGAGGTTCTTCTTCATAACTGTTGCTGTTTTTTAGGTTTAACTTTGTTTTATTGGCATTTGCGGCAAAAGGAATACAAACAATCCAGTGAGGGACATATGTACTGTTCATGCATATCCACTCAATGATAAGCCCCCTCTTGTGGAACAAAATCTAGAAATTCAATAATCACCACCAATAACTCCCTTCCGTGCCGCCGCATGAATTATCACGCAGCAAACAACGATGAGGGACAGAGCAGTAATGCCGTTGGAAAAGTAAAAAAACCCCCCTCCCCGCCACCACCCTAACCCCATCACCCTTTCCCACCCCGAACTGGTGTGCCTTCCTAGTGTACCAAGATGTGGCACGGTGACTGAGCAAGCTCCACGTAGATCTCCGCAGGTTATGGCGCAGGGGCCAAGCTGGCGTGCCGAAGGAGTCGAAGATATTTAGGACATGTAATCTCATTAATTTCCTTCGATAATAAAGCCAGCAGGGGTTGCCTGGCATCGGTAAAGCTAGCCATAGTGTCGGAAAGAGAGGCCTGTATACGCTCAATTCCCAGGACATGCCATAGTTTATGTAGCCACCCCAGTCGTGTTGGTCTCCTAGGGGAACCCCAATGCGAGAGAATGTTCTGCGTAGCAGCTAATAAAAAAGCTATCCCCATAAGTCTGCCCTGCCTGGACTTAAGTGGATACGTAATGGGATTGGGCGGTTCCAATATCACATAAGCCGGGAATCGCGGAATCTCAGCATCAAATTGGGTATCGATATCGTCTAGCACCTCCTTCCAATAGGCCTGTAGCTCTCCCCACTCCCATAGAATATGTACCATAATGCCTTCCTTCCCGCAGCCACACCAGCACAACGGGCTACGCGCCGGATTCCCCCTATGCAGGCGGGCCGGGGTCAGATGCCAATACATGGCCACCTTAACTGCCGCCTCACTGCTAGCCGTGTTATGCACTGTATGAGTCACGCAATAATAAATGTCTGCCCACTCTTTGCTCGTCAGTTGTTGCCCCAGTTCCCTCTCCCACCTTCTCTGGCCAGCAGTGGGCTCCGCGGGGGCCCCCTTCCTAAGCATGTCATATATATCAGATATCATTGCCTTGTCTGTGTTTTTAAGGTCTAGCCACTTCTCAAACTTAGTGAGCGTTCTAGATACATGAGGGCGAACATCGGCATGTAAGAGCCAGTGTCTGAGCTGGAAGTAATGAAAACGCTCTGAGTCTGGGAGTCCATAAACGCGTTTGAGCTCAGGAAAAGGGAGGATGCCCTCTAAGTCATAAAGGTGACCCGCCGACCCTCAGTCAGATACCCTCCAGACCGAAAAAGCCCTAACGTCCACTCCTGGGGAAAACTCCTTATTATCAAGGAGTGGAGTCATGGGAGAAGGGAATGTCGTCAAACCCCGCCATACCGCAACACCGTCCCACACTCGCAGCAAGGTCTTCGTGACAGGGGAAACCGGAAGGCCGGGAGGTCTATGAGACCGACGGAGAAAGGGGACCTTCCAGAGATCCATTTGAGCTATTGACATGTCCTGGAAAAGCCAGCTTTTCTCAGATTCTGGACGCTTCCATTCAACTAAGTAATACAATTGCGCCACGCGGAAATACTCTAGAACATTAGGGATGCCCAAGCCCCCCTCATCTGGCTTCAGGTAGCCCAAGCTCTTGCGGAGCCGAGGTCTCTTCCCCCCCCATATAAATTGATTAATAGCGCTCTGCAGGTTTGACAATATGCCTGGGGGCGGCCAGACCGGAATGGTTTGAAAAAGGTACAAAGCACGGGGCAGAAGCAACATCTTGACCGCAGCCACCCTGCCCAGCAGGGAGAGCGAGTGCCGCTTCCAAGCATTCAGATCCTGGACAGTGTGCTGTAAAAATTTAGAATAATTAAGATGAACCGTATGGGACACCGACGCCGCAAGTTCTATGCCTAAATAGGGGATGGAAGGGTAAACGGGTATGCCCGCATATCATCCATTAACCGCCGAGGAATCTGGCCCGAAACCTGTCCAAATTCCTCCAGTTCCTGCAAGAAGGCAGGGACCGAACCTGTCGGTGACTCCAAGGAAGCAATGATATCATTGGAGTATAAACTAACAGCGCGCCATTCTCCCCCAAATGGGATCCCCTTTTTTTCCGAATTGTCCCTGATCCTCTGCACCAGTGGCTGTACACACAACGCAAAAAGAAGGGGGGACAGCGGGCACCCCTGCCTGGTTCCCTGTTGTATCGCAAAAGGCATGGAAGTAATCCCGTTCACCCTAATCACTGCCCTGCGAGTGGTGTAGCAGCTCAAAACCCACGCCCGAAACCGGTTCCCAAAGCCAAAATGGGACAAGGTTCTGTCCAAGAAGCACCAATCCACCCGATCGAACGCCTTCTCGGCATCCACCGACAGGAGAAGAGCGTCCATTTTAGTGCGATGGGCCTTATCTATGAGATGGAAGATACATTTAGTATTATCACTACATTGCCCGGCTTGAATAAAGCCCGATTGTGAGAAGTTGGCCTGGTATATGATGTTCACTAGTTAAAGTGACCACCTTGTACCATGCCAAGCAACCCTTATGGTGTGGTTGTAAGTCAACCTTTTCAGACTAGCTGCCCTAGTGGTAGCGTAGGCTAAGCAGTCTTTGAGGCTAAACTCGTTAAAGCGTGTTAAGCAGGCTGTTTTACCAAATGTAACCCCCCTTTATACCAATGAAAGGACACCACACAGATATATATTCAAAATATATATGTATTTATTACTCAAAGTATCCCCTAGACTCTTTATGAGCACAGGAGCACAAATCGTTAAACAAGACAATGGTATAATACACAGAAGTTGCACTTTATATGGATGGGCCCTGGTGGCCACTCAAACCATATACTAAAATAGTGGTATAAGTACCACGAACAGGAAAGTGAAAAGGCCTAGGGCCTCTAGAATCACTGGGCCTACAAGGAGCTAACTTTAGTTAGTGACCAGGAGGTCCACGGGTCGCGTGTGCAGTGAGGAAAGTTACACGCAGGCTCCCATAGGTTTATAATGGGTGCGTAAAAGTTACAAAGTTACTGCAGAAAGGGTCTTTTGGGTGGACTACGATCTTAAGATTTGAAACACAGACACTAGAGAGGATTCTCTACACTTGGGCACCAGAGTGCCAGCTTTACCTCACCCACACGAAGCGGGTGCATAGGTCTCGAAGTGCGTCGGGTTTCTTCTATCGATTCAATGGAGCCTGTCGACAAATGTGCTGCAGGCGGTCGGTCCAGAAGAGATGCGGTGGATCCAAGAGTGGATCGGAGTTGTAGAAGACCTGAAAGCAGAGGGGACAGTGTTCACAGTCACTAGCCAGTGACCGCCGTGGCACCAAGTAGGTACCAGGCGATGTCGGGTGCAAACAGGTGGTGAAGGGTAGCTTGTCTCCGCAGCCACGTGGTCCCTGAAGGTCGACGACGTCCAGGAGTTGGTTCACAAGCTGTCCCACGCAGGCTCTCGCTGTCGGCGGTGTCGGCGACTCAAAAGAAGCAAACAAGCCTTGGCAAAGGCAGGAGTTGTGGAAAGAGAGGAAAGCTGAATGTTCTGACCAGCAAGGTCAGAGGGGCTGCTCTTTTGGAGAGCAGCTAGGGCCAGTCTGGAGCAACCAGACCAGCATCGTTGATTTTAAGTTTCGTCGCCAAAATGGCCACTAGCCAACGGGCCAGGGACCGGGCAGGCGCATCGAGATGCAAAGTGCAGAGGGGCCCCACGCAGATCGTGGAGATGCTGGAGGGCTCACCTTTGGTGCAGATGCTGCTCGATGGTTGGGCTTCTCAGGACCCAAAGCACAACTTGGAGGGAGCCTCTGTCGCTGCGCTTGCAGCTTGTCGTCGGTCTTTCAAGATGGCTGGCTCCACGTGTCTCGGTGCCTCCACGGGTTCCTTCTTTGCAGGGACTGTGGATCGGGCGGTGAGAGGTCTGGAGGTCCAGGTCTTGTCGGGCTCTGGGCTCGGGCTCCGGCAGGAGGCGGCGGCAAAGCAGACGTTGGATAGCTGGTTGGTGCTTGCGTTAGCAAGATGGTCACTCCCTGACCATAGGGGAGATTTCCTTCAGTCCTCTGTGCAGCAGAGCGTCGAAGTTCCCATCTTCTTCTTGTGGTTAAGTTGATTCCAGGATGTCTGAAGTCTTAGGACACAGCTCCCACCTTTAAGCGGATTCTAGGGGCCGGACTACCTGCTAGGTCCCTCCCTAAGGGTGGGACCAGGAAGGGGGGTGGTTACACCCCCAATCCTTTGTCCAGCTCGCCCTAGGTCCGGGGCTGGTGTGCCCCAGGACCGGTTTGAACTGGCATATGCACTGAGGCTCCTTGTGAGCCTCAGGCATGTCTGGTTTCTTTCAAGCCCTACCTGACCAATACACAAAATCCTGTCTGGGGTGGTGCTCGCACCTCCCCTGGCAGGAAACCCTTTGTCCACGTCTCCCAAGCTGGAAGGACTCCCAGCAGCAGGAGGGCAGACTTGTGTCTGTGGTGGCAGCATCCATTTTGTGGAGCTGAGGCTATGTCTGATTTTACCCGGGTTTCAGGTACTGTACATGTCGTGTCCCTCTAGAAGGGTGGAATGCTAACCCCATCGCCAGAACTGGCGAGGGGTTAGTATTCCAATTCGTATGACACCTTACTCGACATGTTTTGATAAAGCCAAACCAAAGATAGCATTTAACCGCGAGGTTCATAATGCACTTAAGAGTATATGGTATGACGATATCTGGAAACAGTAGAAGGAAGTTGTTCCGACCACTGCAGACAGGCTCAGCTCATGCCAGAGCACCATCTCACATGGAACCAAGCACTCTGCCTTCAGGATTGTCAAGTCCTGCCATAGGAGTGACTTATAGGTTAACATGTGTCCCATTTAAGGTTAGGTATAGGTATACTACACCTAAGTAAGAGGTGGTTACACCAACTTACCCCAGCTGAGTGATCAGCCAGTTGTGTCAAATTTGTTAGGCCAGGCCAGTGGTGGCATAATACATGCTTCAGCCCCTGGTAGGCCTTAGATACACCAATGCCCTGGGTACCTAGTGTACACTGGTACAGGGGCTCACAGGGTGATCCACTTCCAATTGGTTATACACCTAGGGTGCATAGTGTCAATTTAGTTAGAGAGAACAGCAGGCTGGGGGTCTGGTTAGCAGGCCCACAGCCTCAATATGTCAAAAACCAGTGAAGCAAAAAGCAAAAATTTGGGGTGACCATAGGATAGCAGACCCTACTCTCCTACATAACCCTCCCCCCCCAAACGCAGGGACATTAAACTAGCCTTGACCAGTCTCGTCTTCATGTCCTAAGTGGAAGTACCTGGAGAGACCATCTGCATTCCCATGGTCTGTACCTGGCCGGTGCTCCACTGTAAAGTCCATACCCTGTAGGGAAATGGACCTCCTAAGCAGTTTGGGGTTTTCACCCTTCATCTGATTTAGCCACAAGAGGGGCTTATGGTCGGTCTGAATCTTGAAGTGAGTGCCAAACAAGTATGGCCTCAGCTTCTTCAGGGCCCACACCACAGCAAAGGCCTCCCTCTCAATAGCTGACCAATTCTTCTCTCTGGGGGTCAACCTTCTGCTAATAAAAGCAATGGGTTGGTCTTGACCATCTACATTAAGTTGTGACAGCACAGCTCCCACACCCAACTCAGAAGCATCTGTTTGGACAATAAACTCTTTGGAGTAGTCAGGACTTTTCAGGATAGGTGCAGAGCACATGGCCTTCTTCAGGTCATCAAATGCCTTTTGACAGCTTACTGTCCACCGAACCTTTTTGGGCATCTTCTTGGATGTCAGATCATTAAGAGGAGTCACAATGGACCCATAGTTCTTAACAAACTTCCTGTAGTACCCAGTCAAGCCCAAGAAAGCTCGAACTTGAGTCTGGGTGGTTGGAGGAGACCAGTCCTTGATGGATTGTATCTTACTCTCCAGTGGTTGAACTTGGCCTCCACCTACAAGGTGGCCCAAATACACAACCTTACTCTGCCCTATCTGGCACTTAGTAGCCTTGATAGTGAGGCCTGCCTTTTGCAGAGCCTCGAGTACCTTCCTCAGGTGGATCAGGTGATCCTCCCAGGTGGAGCTAAAGACAGCAATGTCATCAAGATATGCTGCACAAAAGTCATCCAACCCAGTAAGGACTTGATTCACCAACCTTTGGAAGGTGGCAGGTGCATTCTTCAGACCAAAGGGCATCACCAAAAATTGATAATGCCCACCTGGGGTTGAGAATGCTGTTTTGGCCTTAGACTCCTCAGCTAATCTGATTTGCCAATAGCCAGCTGTCAAGTCAAATGTGCTTAAAAACTTAGCAGAAGCTAGTTTGTCTATGAGCTCATCTGCCCTTGGAATAGGATGTGCATCTGTCCTGGTGACAGCATTGAGTCCTCTGTAATCCACACAGAACCTCATCTCTCTCTTGCCATCTTTGGTGTGAGGTTTGGGGACCAGAACCACTGGGCTAGCCCAGGGGCTCTCTGAGGGTTCAATGACACCTAATTCCAGCATTTTGTGTACCTCAGCCTTTATACAGTCCCTGACGTGGTCAGGTTGTCTGTAAAGCTTGTTCTTCACAGGCAGACTGTCACCAGTGTCCACCACATGGGTACACCAGTCAGTTTGGCTAGGTATCAAGGAAAACATGTGTTGAAATGATTGTAGAACTTGTCTACATTCAATCTGCTGATGATCAGTGAGGTTGCCTCCAAGGGTCACTCCTTCAACTGAACCATCCTCAGGGTTCTGAGACAACAGGTCTGGGAGAGGGTCACTCTCTTCCTCCTGTCCCTCATCGGTAGCCATGAGCAAGCCCATGTCTGCCCTGTCAACATATGCTTTTAACCTGTTAACATGGAGTACCCTGTGGCGACTCCTGGGAGTTCCTAGGTCCACCAAGTAGGTGACCTCTCCCTTCTTTTCCAGGATTGTATGGGGTCCAGACCATTTGTCTTGGAGTGCTGCTGGGGCCACTGGCTCCAACACCCATACCTTCTGTCCTGGCTGAAACTCAACCAAGACAGCCTTTTGGTCATGCCAAGCTTTCTGTAAGGCCTGGCTTGCCTCAAGGTTTTTGGATGCCTTCTCCATATACTCAGCCATCCTGGAGCGGAGACCAAGTACATAGTCCACTATGTCTTGCTTAGGCTTTTTGAGAGGTAACTCCCATCCTTCCTTCACTAAACACAGTGGGCCTCTTACAGGGTGCCCAAACAACAATTCAAAGGGGCTGTAGCCAACCCCCTTTTGTGGGACCTCTCTGTAAGCAAACAGAAGGCAGGGTAGAAAGATGTCCCATCTTCGCCTGAGCCTTTCAGGTAATCCTTTGATCATACCCTTTAGGGTCTTGTTGAATCTCTCAACAAGCCCATTGCATTGTGGGTGATAAGGGGTGGTGAACTTGTAGTTCACACCACATTCCTTCCACATAGCTGTCAAGTATCCTGACATGAAGTTGGTACCTCTGTCAGAAACCACCTCCTTAGGAAACCCCACTCTTGAGAATACTCCCAGTAGGGCCCTGGCCACAACAGGTGCTGTAGTGGTCCTAAGGGGAATTGCCTCTGGATACCTGGTGGCATGATCCACTACCACCAGTATAAATCTGTGCCCAGATGCAGTGGGAGGATCCATAGGACCCACTATATCTATTCCCACTCTTTCAAAGGGGACCCCCACCACAGGTAGTGGTATCAGGGGGGCCTTTGTTGTGCCACCTGATTTGCCGCTGGCTTGGCAGGTCACACAGGAGCGACAAAACTCCTTGGTATCTTCATTCATGTGAGGCCAGTGAAAGTGAGGGACAAGTCTGTTCCAAGTCTTGTTCTGGCCTAAGTGTCCTGCTAAAGGAATATCATGGGCCAAGGTAAGAAGGAAACCCCTAAATTGCAGAGGTATAACCAACCTCCTGGTTGCACCAGGTTTTGGGTCTCTAGCCTCTGAATAAAGGAGCCCTTCATCCCAATCCACTTTATGGGTACCTTGAGCATTCCCAGCTGCCTCAACAGCAGCCAGCTGTCTGAGGGGTTCAAGAGAGGGACAGGATAACTGAGCCTGCCCCAAGTCAGTCCTGGAAGGTCCCCCTGTCCCCAGAAACTCAACCTGATCAGGTTCAAGCTCTTCAGGGACAGTTCCTTCAGGGTCCTCTTGATCATCTTCCTGGGAAGGCTGATCATCACCTTGAGGCAGGGGGTAAGGCACAGCCTTAACCCTCCTGTTCTTCTTCTTGGTAGGTGCTTGGTCCTTTGTTCCAGGATCCAAGACCTGTGGTTCAGTAAGGCACTTTTTGGCCTGTGACCTGGTCACAGCAAGGACATGTGGTGATATACCTAACATCTCTGCATGTGTCCTGTACTCCACTTCTGACCATAGAGAACTCTCTAGGTCATTGCCCAACAAACATTCTACTGGGAGGTCTGCACTAACCACGACCCTTTTGAGGCCAGTTACCCCTCCCCATGAGAAGTTAACAACTGCCACACTATGTGAAGTAGTGGCATTGCTGGCATTGGTCACCAGGTAATTCTCACCTGGTATGTACTGTCCAGGATCCACAAAGCCTGATGTCACCATAGTGACACTGGCACATGTGTCCCTGTAGGCTTGAGCCACTTTTTCATTAATTAAAGGAGTCTGTCTGTACTTGCCCAGGTTACTGGGGCTCACAGTCAGGGACAAATCCATGTCCCCATCACAGATCAAGACTGCCTGTGTCAGGGTTCTGTCTAAGTCAGAATCTCCTTCAGTTCCCATAGTGATTCCCACTACACCCTTTGTTTGGGGACCAACACTGCTAACAGTAGTACTGGGAGCAGGTGCCTTAGGGGCAACAGTGTTGGGGGCTCCACCCTTCTTACAATCACTGGTCCAGTGAGTTGTATTCTTGCAAAATTTGCACCAGGGTTTCTTTGGACCTTCTTTCTTCTTCCCTTTAGGCTGGGACCCACCCTCGTTAGTACTAGTTTGGGGCCCTGTTGAAGACTTCTGGTCTTTAGATTTCTGATCTCCACCCTTTTGGTCTATTTTCTTCTGATCACCCCCTTGGCCCTGGTTCTGGTTCTTTTGCTTAACCCTGGTTCTGACCCATTTGTCTGCCTTCTTTCCCAATTCTTGGGGAGAGGTCAGATCTGAGTCAACCAAGTGTTGATGCAGTTGCTGGTTCTGACAGTTATTTAAAATCTGTTCTCTCATCATCAAATTGTACAATCCTGTATAATCAGATACCTTACTTCCCAGCAACCAACCCTCCAAAGCCTTAGTGGCACATTCAATGTATTCAGACCAGTCCTGAGTCTGTGTCTTTTGGGTGTCTCTGAACATTAACCTGTACTGTTCAGTGGTTAAGCCTTACCCATCAACTAGGACACTCTTCAGGACTCTGTAATTTCTGACATCCTCCTCCCTAACTGTGAGGAGTCTATCTCTGCCTCTTCCTTCAAAGGAGAGCCATACGATTGCTGCCCACTGGTCTTCAGGAACCTGCTGCACTTTGCAGGCTCTCTCAAGAGCAGTCATCCATTTGTGGATGTCATCCCCACTTTTGTAGGGGGGCACAACCTTGGACAGGTTCCTATTATCAAAGACCCTATCTTTGTCCTTAGGGACAATGCTGCCACCAGTGGGTATAGACCCACTCTCTTTAGGTTGCCTGGCCTTACTCAGTTTCTCTTCCATCAGAGCTACTTCTAGCTCCTGTTTCCTGATTCTCAGCTGAGCTTCCTGCATTCTGGCCTCATGCTCCCTCCTCTGAGGGGTGGTCATCCTTCTCCTGGAGTGACCTTGAGAGCCTCTAGAGGCATGAGAAGCATTAGATTCACTTGAGTGATTCCTTTGCCTCCCAAGCCCCTGGTTAAGTCCACTGGGGAGATCTAATGGGATGATCCCATTGTCAGTCCCCAATAGCCTTAGGTTAGCTGGGCCACGTATAACACTTGGCACTGGGCTAATTCTCCCTTCATCCTCACTACCTTCTGTATCAGTACCCTTCTCACTTTCATCCTCTGTAGTATGAATCTCATCTAAGGGGTGACTATTGGAAAGGGGTACCTCAGTAGCATCTTCAGAAGGGGGGCCTCCTGTTCTAGTCCCTAAGGGGCCTAACTGGGAGGCTTTCTTGAGAGCTTTCTGATCTTCATCAGCTTGTAAAAGCTCCCTGAGTTCAGCAGAAGTAGGGTTCTTGGGCTGTTTAAGGCCCCTGATATTTGCCAACTGCCTGAGCTCATTTTGATTTAGGGTAGCAAAGAGAGTTGGTGCCTTTGGGGGTCACTCTCGACAGAGATGGGTACCTTGGACCCCTCTGCCCCCTCCATTGCTCTTAAGTGTGGGTGGATGTGTTGCAATCTACCTACACTTGGGTTTACCTACTAAACCTATCTAGTAGTTGTAGTCAGGGTGTGCTACTCCCTTTGCTCTACAACAACTAAGTTCAGTAGAACTTAAGTATATCTATCTTGTTTTATATGTACCTACAGGTACCTCTGTGATCTTTCAATTGGTAACCAAGAGATTACAATGGTAAAACACAGCAAGCTCAAATCCAACCGCTGCTCACCAATGTGAGAAGTTGGCCTGGTATATGATGTTCACTAGTTAAAGTGACCACCTTGTACCATGCCAAGCAACCCTTATGGTGTGGTTGTAAGTCAACCTTTTTGGACTAGCTGCCCTAGTGGTAGCGTAGGCTAAGCAGTCTTTGAGGCTAAACTCGTTAAAGCGTGTTAAGCAGGCTGTTTTACCAAATGTAACCCCCCTTTATACCAATGAAAGGACACCACACAGATATATATTCAAAATATATATGTATTTATTACTCAAAGTATCCCCTAGACTCTTTATGAGCACAGGAGCACAAATCGTTAAACAAGACAATGTTATAATACACAGAAGTTGCACTTTATATGGATGGGCCCTGGTGGCCACTCAAATCATATACTAAAATAGTGGTATAAGTACCACGAACAGGAAAGTGAAAAGGCCTAGGGCCTCTAGAATCGCTGGGCCTACAAGGAGCTAACTTTAGTTAGTGACCAGGAGGTCCACGGGTCGCGTGTGCAGTGAGGAAAGTTACACGCGGGCTCCCATAGGTTTTCAATGGGTGCGTAAAAGTTACAAAGTTACTGCAGAAAGGGTCTTCTGGGTGGACTACGATCTTAAGATTTGAAACACAGACACTAGAGAGGATTCTCTACACTTGGGCACTGGAGTGCCAGCTTTACCTCACCCACAGGAAGCGGGTGCATAGGTCTCGAAGTGCGTCGGGTTTCTTCTATCGATTCAATGGAGCCTGTCGACAAAGGTGCTGCAGGCGGTCGGTCCAGAAGAGATGCGGTGGACCCAAGAGTGGATCGGAGTTGTAGAAGACCTGAAAGCAGAGGGGACAGTGTTCACAGTCACTAGCCAGTGACCGGCGTGGCACCAGGTAGGTACCAGGCGATGTTGGGTGCAAACAGGTGGTGAAGGGTAGCTTGTCTCCGCAGCCACGTGGTCCCTGAAAGTCGACGACGTCCAGGAGTTGGTTTACGAGCTGTCCCAAGCAGGCTCTCGCTGTCGGCGGTGTCGGCGACTCAAAAGAAGCAAACAAGCCTTGGCAAAGGCAGGAGTCGTGGAAAGAGAGGAAAGCTGATTGTTCTGACCAGCAAGGTCAGAGGGGCTGCTCTTTGGAGAGCAGCTAGGGCCAGTCTGGAGCAACCAGACCAGCATCGTTGATTTTAAGTTTCGTTGCCAAAATGGCCACTAGCCAACGGGCCAGGGACCGGGCAGGCGCGTCGAGATGCAAAGTGCAGAGGGGCCCCACGCAGATCGTGGAGATGCTGGAGGGCTCACCTTTGGTGCAGATGCTGCTCGATGGTTGGGCTTCTCAGGACCCAAAGCACAACTTGGAGGGAGCCTCTGTCGCTGCGCTTGCAGCTTGTCGTCGGTCTTTCAAGATGGCTGGCTCCACGTGTCTCGGTGCCTCCACGGGTTCCTTCTTTGCAGGGACTGTGGATCGGGCGGTGAGAGGTCTGGAGGTCCAGGTCTTGTCGGGCTCTGGGCTCGGGCTCCGGCAGGAGGCGGCGTCAAAGCAGACGTTGGATAGCTGGTTGGTGCTTGCGTTAGCAAGATGGTCACTCCCTGACCATAGGGGAGATTTCCTTCAGTCCTCTGTGCAGCAGAGCGTCGAAGTTCCCGTCTTCTTCTTGTGGTTAAGTTGATTCCAGGATGTCTGAAGTCTTAGGACACAGCTCCTACCTTTAAGCGGATTCTAGGGGCCGGACTACCTGCTAGGTCCCTCCCTAAGGGTGGGACCAGGAAGGGGGGTGGTTACACCCCCAATCCTTTGTCCAGCTCGCCCCAGGTCCGGGGCTGGTGTGCCCCAGGACCGGTTTGAACTGGCATATGCACCGAGGCTCCTTGTGAGCCTCAGGCATGTCTGGTTTCTTTCAAGCCCTACCTGACCAATACACAAAATCCTGTCTGGGGTGGTGCTCGCACCTCCCCTGGCAGGAAACCCTTTGTCCACGTCTCCCAAGCTGGAAGGACTCCCAGCAGCAGGAGGGCAGACTTGTGTCTGTGGTGGCAGCATCCATTTTGTGGAGCTGAGGCTATGTCTGATTTTACCCGCGTTTCAGGTACTGTACATGTCGTGTCCCTCTAGAAGGGTGGAATGCTAACCCCGTCGCCAGAACTGGCGAGGGGTTAGTATTCCAATTCGTATGACACCTTACTCCACATGTTTTGATAAAGCCAAACCAAAGATAGCATTTAACCGCGAGGTTCATAATGCACTTAAGAGTATATGGTATGACGATATCTGGAAACAGTAGAAGGAAGTTGTTCCGACCACTGCAGACAGGCTCAGCTCATGCCAGAGCACCATCTCACATGGAACCAAGCACTCTGCCTTCAGGATTGTCAAGGCCTGCCATAGGAGTGACTTATAGGTTAACATGTGTCCCATTTAAGGTTAGGTATAGGTATACTACACCTAAGTAAGAGGTGGTTACACCAACTTACCCCAGCTGAGTGATCAGCCAGTTGTGTCAAATTTGTTAGGCCAGGCCAGGGGTGGCATAATACATGCTTCAGCCCCTGGTAGGCCTTAGATACACCAATGCCCTGGGTACCTAGTGTACACTGGTACAGGGGCTCACAGGGTGATCCACTTCCAATTGGTTATGCACCTAGGGTGCATAGTGTCAATTTAGTTAGAGAGAACAGCAGGCTGGGGGTCTGGTTAGCAGGCCCACAGCCTCAATATGTCAAAAACCAGTGAAGCAAAAAGCAAAAATTTGGGGTGACCATAGGATAGCAGACCCTACTCTCCTACACCGATTGATCTGGGTCAATTCTGCCCGGCATCAGTGGACCTAAGCGCGCTGCCAATATCCCTGTGAACAGTTTGAGATCAACGTTAAGCAAGGAAATAGGCCGGTAGGAGCCGCACACCGAGGCGTCCTTACCTGGTTTTGGTAGGACCACTACGGAGGCCAATAGCATCTCCGGGGGGATCGTACCTGGACCCGTGAAAGAACTGAAGAGTCGAGTGAGTACGGGAGCCAGAACGGCGCAGAACCTCTTATAAAACCCAGACGAAAATCCATCCAGACCCGGGGACTTCAGGAGCTTAAGGCGGGAAATAGCCCCCACTACCTCCTCAATGCGTATGGGAGCATCCAACGCTTCACTGTTTAACTGATTTAGCGCCGTCATATGATCCTTATGGAGGTAAGCATCTATCTGCGGGGGTGGGCGATGACCCCCCTCATAGAGAGCTTCATAGAAGTCCCGAAAAACCTGCGCTATTCCCGCGTCATCAGTGACCCGACCTCCTTCTGAATCGGTGATCTCTTTAACCTTGCCCTGTTGTGTCTTCGCCCGTAACTTACTAGCCAACAACCGGCCTGTTTTATCCCCTCCCACATAATAAGAATGTTTGAGGTGAAGATCTGCGTATTCCACTCTGTCAAGATCGAGCCCCGCCAGCAGGGCTCGTGCATTCTTCAACTGGTGCCAGATCCGGGGAGCACCCGTTCGGCTGTGGGCTCTCTCCAGCTCAAGGACTTTGGCCGTGAGTTCGTCCCTCTTTGCTTTGCGCGCCCTATTTTCTGCCACTGACAAGGCGATCAGCTCCCCCCGCACAACTGCCTTGAGTGCCCCCCACAATGTAGCTACTGAGGTGTCAGGGAAGTCATTAAACTCCAAATAGTCCCGGATACACTTAAGGATTTGCCCCTGAACCGCCGGTTTAGCATCGTCTCCCGCAGTCTCCAGTGCCCCACGGGCCGAGCTACCGAAGGGACCCCCAACGTAGCCACTACCGCGTCGTGATCGGGCAAGGCCGCCGCCGTGATATAAATATCCTTGATCTGCGCGCGAACCTCTTTAGAGCCCAAAAAATTATCTAGTCTCGCATAAGTGCGATGTACGTGCGAGTAATAAGAAAATTGGGAGGCCCGAGTGTGAGACTCGCTACAGATCAAGCAAACCCCTCTCCGCCAGCCACTGCTTACCTTCACCCGAGACCTCCCCCCCCGTGAATGACGGCTACCTGATCTGTCCGCCACTGTATCCATGACTAAGTTCAGGTCACCCCCCACCATAATGAAGCGATCTTGTGGCTCTAGGACCTTTGAAAGGGCTGATCTGAGGAACACCTCTTGGCCCGCATTTGGAGCGTATATCGTTCCAATCGTAAGAGCGAGGCCTGCAATCCAAAAACGGTATGCCAGCAAGCGCCCCTGAATTTCGGCTACTTTGTCTCCCACCGACCCCCGAAACTTCCTCGCCACCAAGATCGCCACCCCGCCCTTTTATTAGTCAGAGAGGAGAAATATTGATAGGGGAACACCCTAGACTTCAACCTATGCCAGTCACGTGCCAGCAAGTGTGTTTCCTGCAGCAGGCAGATGTCCGCACCTGCATTCTCTAAGTAGGATAGAATGGCTCGCCTCTTGTTAGGGCCATTAAGGCCCTTGACATTAAGTGTGAGAATAGTTAATTCAGTGTCCTGCATGAGTGGGCAGTGGAGCAGAGCGCGCCTAGGCCTGTGGAACTAGCTGGTGAAAGAAACTCCGGGCCTCCCACACCAGGGGAACTCCCGAAACCACACTTGGAAAACGTAAACACCACACCTAAGCACACCAGTTCCCCTCCCCCTCCTGGACCCCAACCCCAACTCCCAGAACAAACCCCCCCAAAATAGTCCCGCACACACCATATCCAGTAGTGTGCACGTGGCAAAGCAAAACAATCCGGGGCATCTCACGGCAAGGGCAATGCCAACATGCCCTTCGCCCCCTCACCTCCCTGGCCCCCTCCTCACAGTAACACCCGCCAGACCCCAGCATCCTTACGGGGCTCCTGAAGGGGAAGTGTCTGTGGCAAGTGCATCAATGGCTGCTCTGCGTTCCTGTGCCACCACCTCCAGGGCGGGCCCACGGTCCGCCCCCCCCCCCCCCCCGGGGCGTCTCCTCTCGACTGTCTGCCAGCGTGCCGGGGACCGACGGCGATCCGGTGTACTCTCCTTCGCTGGACTCGGGTGTGGCATACCCAACAACTTGCATGCCTCGGCAAGGGACAATATCTGGTGCAAGCGACCCTGCCATTTGAAAATGATGCGAAAAGGGTGCCCCCAGGAATACGCCACCCCTTTGTCCCACAGGTGCACCGTAACATCCTTAAAGTCTCTCCGCTTCTGTAAAGTGCTGGCCGCCAAGTCCTGGTACACAGTGATATTCAGACCCTGGTATTGGACCGGATGCTTTGCCCGAGCTTCTCTGATAATGCGCTCTTTCAGAGGGTAATCCGGAAGGAAGGCCAGCATATCTTGTGGTGGAGCATTGACCCGTCATCGCAAGCCCACCCTGTGATCTCCAAAATGTCGCGGAACAGCCCCTGCAGAAAAGCGGTGATATCGGACCCTTCTGTGCCCGCTGGAACCCCCCGAACGTGAATGTTATTCTGCCGGGAGCGGTTTTCAAGGTCCTCGGCGTGTGACTGCAGGTCCAGCTGCTGCTCCCTCAAGCGGATCACCTCCTGTTGCAGCTGCGTAACTTTCTCGTCCTTAGCCTGCTCCTGGGCCTCGATAGCCGCTACCCTATCCCTGAGGGTATCCACCTCCCTCCGCAGCTCATGCACCTCTCCCGCTACTTCGCACTTTAGGGTGTGAAAGTCTTTGCGAAGCGTGTTGAATAGTGACTCCAGGAATGATTTGGTAATGGGAGTGTCTTCCCTTCGGGATCTGCATTAGCGTGGGGCCCCTTGGTAAGCATCTCCTTCAATGTCCGCTGCTTCCGCCCCCTTTGGTTGGACATGGCGTCACCCGAGCGGAGGGATCACCGAGGGCCAGAGGAACCAAGGCTCTGCTTGAGCAACTCCTAGGGTTAAGGCGCAGAGGGCAACACACCCCAGGGAAGCTCCCCAAGCACCCCAGTAAGCACCACAACCCTCAGCGACCCCGCTAGGTGGGCAGGCGGTACACTAGGCCCCTCTGTGCCAAGGAAGATGTAAACCAGGTGAACAGGACGCAGCCCCCTGCTCAGGGCCACACTCCACTTGCCGCTATGTGAGTCCAGAAAGAGGCTCCACCAGTGATCTCTGCCAAACAATGGGAAGCGGGGGGGCGAGAGTCAAGCCGGGTACCGCCCCACACCCACCAGCCGTCCGCTCTCGAGATGAAAGGCGTTTGCAAGCAAGGAGGGCTAGTCCGCCCCACCACACAAGGTACTCCAGGGGGAACTATGGGGGCGAAGCCCTCTGGAGCGCCACCTCTGCCCTCAAAAGCCAGCCGAGTCGCTCTGGCCGAGACCCCCAATGGTGCAACACAGGCCTGATGCCCTCCAATACATCCAACCGTCTCTTCACCACGCAGGAAGACCCATGTGTAAGGCAGTCCCCGAGGTCTCTCACTCTAGCCCCTGTGTGGTGGGCCACTCACCAGAGCCACCGCCAAACCTGGGACGCCGCTCGCTCACACCCTCGGCAGCTAAAGAAGCAGCCCGGAAGGTCTCCACAAGTCCCGGGCCTCCTCCATGCCTCCCGGCTCGTCCAGACCGCAGGGCACGGCCTCCAATGCTGTAGATGCGCCCCAGGACTCCCGTGCCTCCACACCCATAGCACCAACAGTGCTCACCGACACTCCGCTCCGCCCGTGTCGAACCAGGCCACAGCTCCCCTCCGCTCTTGAGCTCGTTCTGCGCAACAGCCCCGCGGGCCGCCCCCCTAAGCCGATCGCGGGGCGACCCACCTCCAGAGCCGAATGCAGCTCACCACAGCGGCACCTCCATCCACAGCCTCCCAGGTCACCATCACAGCCAATACTCTCGTCCCCTGGGAGGGTCAGCCCAGCCGCTCCGCTCGCAGAGATCCAGCTACACGCATGGTCCAGCCGCCATCTTGCCCTCACTGTGCGCTCCGCAAGATTGGTCCCGGAGGGTACCGAATGTCCGCCCCCAGCCACCCAAGCACAGGCACGAAGCAATAGATAGGCTGGGGGCACAGCCACCACTCCCCAGGCACTCTAGATGGGGGAAAACCTTGGATAGTGGCCGAGTTGGGCATCGGCGGGCGGGGAAGCAGCACACGTCTTACCCACTTGTCATCTTGGCCACACCCCCTGTTGCTATTTTTTAAAGAAATATTAGGTTGATGCACGTAATCTACGATAATTTCTCCAACGTCATAATAACAGACTTGAGCCAGGTGTAAAAGTTGCACGGGCCAGCATTCGGGTGTTTAGATCAGCTTTGGGTCACAGAATGCTGGGAGATCAGTTCTGTATTGGGCTACTTGACAAGCAACAGCCAAGTGATGCCTCGGATGTCAGTTTTGGGCTACTGAATGCCTTAAGGTCAGTTCTGTATGTTACCTGCTAAAAAAGAAATTTATAATCTTTACACATGTATTTTTCACCAGTTTAAATAGCGCAAACCTTGTCTAGGTACAAAAGAGTGCTTCACAACTAATACAAATGACATTAGAGGTTTATTATATAGCGTCTCGCCCACCTGTAGAGAACTCATGTAACCAGGCAGATGTCTGATCCCACGAGCCTCGGGGTTTTCACACCGGTCTGTTTTGTGTCATCCAGCAGCACGGGTTCCAGTTTGGCACTCTGCTGCAAGACTTATCCCAGGAACAAGAGGCTGCGATCATATTGCCACATATGGGGCATATCAACAAGGGCGTTATCTCTGCTTTTTTGGCTTTAAAAGCCGGAAAAGCAGAGATAAAACTAGCACCCTATCAACAACAGGGTGCTAACATGCAAATTTGCATGTTAGCACCCTTTTACTCTACGCTTCCCCTTGCATCTCTAATGAGATGCAAAGGGGGCGTTCCAGAGTAAAATAATAGGAGAAATGTCGCTAAGCGACATTTCTCCTATTATAAAGAATATCGCTAACCCTGTTAGAGACAAAAAAAGCAGCGCTAACCGCGGTTAACGCAGCTTTTTTACGTTTGGTATTTTTCTGACTTAGCCATGATATCCTATGGAAGGAGGATATCATGGCTAAGTTTGTCTGTCCCTATCAACAAGCTAACGTGAGATTATCGCTGGGTTTTCAGCGATAATCTCACGTTAGCCACTTAGCGTGAGGATTTTTATCGCTATTGAGATAAGCGTTGCTAATAGCACGCTATCTCGGCGATAAAAATCAACGCTAGCCGGCGATAATTATCCTAGCGCTAAGTGCGCTTAGCGATAATTATCGCCGGTTGTTGTTGATATGCCCCTATATCATTTCATTCAACTAGTGCCTATCACCGCTAGAAACATCACAGTTGCATGTATTACTCACAAGGGCATTCATCGTGGCACCCCGGCATGCCTGGACCAAAGACTCACCCCTTCTTCTGGTGGATGCAGGTCATAAAGAAACAACAAACTCCCTCCTGCCACAACCACTAAGGTGTAATAAACAAAACACAATCTCTCCTCGGGAAGCACGCCCAAAATATGGAAGTTTATTTCCATAGGAAATTGAACAAACCGCTCGTTCGATCATCATTTTTAATTTTACTTAAGTAAAGTCACACGGCAGTAGTAGGCGCAACGCTGCCTATCAAATTCAAATACCGTTGGCAGCAAGGTGGGAATCTCCTCATTGATACATGGAATCATTAGCAGTTGTACTGCCTCACTCAGCCAACGCCACAGCCGACAGCCCCCAACCAGCGGGATCGCGTGCTGGCAGCCACACCAGCAGCTTTAGCATAGTATCTAGGCAAGCAGGTATTCAGTAGGCAGCTCTAACAGCTTTCACAGATAAGGAACTATGGGGCATATTTACAAGCTGGCGATAAAAATTTCGGGCGAAAAGTGGCGATAATTTTATTGCCTAATTAGCAAGGCCACGCTAACGCGTGAAACCTTGCTTTAGCGTCAGGATTCCTAACGCCCAGCTTTGCATCTCTAATGAGATGCAAAGTGGCAGTTCCTGACCTAACATGACAGGATTTAGCGACATTTCACCTATCATCAAGCCCCACGCTATGAAGCATAGCGTCAGGAAAAGTAGCGATAACCCCTGTTATCGCTACTTTCCTTATGCCTGCTTCAGGACTGACTTAGCCATGATATCCTATGGACGGTGGATATCATGGCTAAGTTTGTGAGTCCCTATCAACAAGCTAACGTGAGATAATCTCACTTTAGGCAGTTAGCGTGAGGATTTTTATCGCTGAGGAGATAAGCGTTGCTAATAGCACGCTATCTCAGCGATAAAAATCCACGTTACCCGGCGATAATTATCCTCACGCTAAGAGCGCTGAGCGATAATTATCGCCGGTTGTTGCTGATATGCCCTTATGCCTGTAATGCGCCACAATGCATTTCAGTGTGGTGATGCGGATCACCGCACTGAAATGCGTTAGTCTGTCTAATGCCTGATACGTGGTACAAACATGGCAGGACTGAGTACTGTGTCGAGGGGGCCCCTCTACCTCAAGGGCCCCCCGCAGCTCGGGGCCCCCACACCGTGGGGGCTGCGGGGCCTGTGTTACCCCACTGTCAGTGCGGTGATGTGGATCACCGCACTGAAATGCGTTAGTCTGTCTAATGCCTGATACGTGGTACAAACATGGCAGGACTGAGTACTGTGTCATGGGGGACCCTGCAGTTCAGGCCCCCCCGCGCCACGGCGGCTGCAGGGGCCTGTATTACGCTCCTGAGTGGCGTCACAAAACTAGCAGAAGCCCCCTGCAAAGTGCAGGGACGATCCCCCCGCCCCCTTGCTTTGGACCATCTCAGGAGCTCTCAGCCCCATTCCTGCATGATGCCAGAGGGGGGCCCTTGTAGTTCTGGCCCCACCCACACTACAGTGGCTGTAGGAGCTATTGTTACCCCACTTGCGGGGGCTTGGTGGAGCAGGGGACATTCATTACATGATTTGCGCTCCTTGGTGGAGTCTCTATTCACGCTATTTTCTGATTCAAAGTCTAGGCTTTCTAAGATAAATCGAATTTGTAGAGGCTGCACACGAAGGGGGCTAGATAGCCGGCGCCATAACGATCGCCATGCCCCTCTCCCCCCTGGCAACCCGGCTCACGGGCAGTTTGTCTTTTTGACGCGCAGAAGTACAAGGCGCAAAAAACAACCTGACCTCGCCTCTCCCCCCCGCGGTGACCGCCGAACAGGCGCCGACCCCCCCGGCCAATGGGCGACCAAGCAACATACAAATCCCCCAATGGGGAGAAGACAAGGAAAAGGCAAGATGACCAAGGGGGGGGGGATATAAGGCCTGCTCCCCCAGGTAAGCTCCATGTTCACGGTCGGAGCGCGGAGCAGCACCACCACCAGAATCTTTTGCCCACCCACCCACACCTACGGAACAACAATGTCGCAGAGGACTACACGGATAATGGTTGGTAAGGAGGCACACCGGAGGGCGGTGCGCCAGGATTGGACCACTAACCTTGGGATGCCTCACGGCTGGGAAAGTTGGCCTAAGGGCAGCGGGTAAGACCACTCACCTTCAGATGCCTCACGGCTGGGTGAGGCGGCTTACCAAGAAGGGGGGGGGGGGTAGCAAACGGAGACGGCGTTCGCAGCCCAGCCCCCGCCGGATGGCAGGGCACAACAAGAATCGGACAAGGTAGCGAGTCGTGGCCTAACTCCGGGGACAGAAGCTACTCCCTCCCCTCGCGCAAAGAGAGCACAAACCCAACCGACCGAAAGAAAACGACCCAGAAGGGCCAAAGGAGACTTGACAGCAAAAGTACAAAGTTTATGCAGGTTGTCATTGTGTTCCAAATAAACTGCGGCCAACGAATGACCACTACACAAGGAATCGTGTACGTTGGTTTCTTTTTGCAGAATGAGGGATACAGTATGGGGGAAATGCACGGAGGGGGAAGTATGGGGCAAGTGCGAGGGTTATAACGGACACAAGCGTGAACTGATTAATTGTGACATTGTCTGATTTTATGTTGTTTTAACTATTTAGTATGTTTTTTGTTATATTGTCATGATTTTATTAATTTGAAACAATAAAAACCTACTACTCCTACTACTTGCTAGTGCAGAAAATCACAGACTTATCTTGTGGCTTTAAGGGTCACAAAAGGAGGATCATGTCCGAAGCCCTAGTGGGAGCAGCCATCTTTAAAAACCATGCAAGGATCAGAGGCTCGGACTGACTACTGACTGCCTTGGCCTGAGGCAGAAGAGTTTTGTGGTGTTGAATTGCAGGGATCAACTGATTATTTAAAGGTAAAAGAACAGTTTTCAACAGACTTCTGCCTAATGCCAGATTGATTAGGAGGAGACAAACATAAAGATGGGCAGGCAGGGATCCTAGGGCTCCTTATATTTCCGGTACCTCCCCTCCCGTAGCTGTGGCCTTGAGTATTTTACACCTGGAAAGTATATTCTGTCATCACCCTTCGATTCTTTACCTCCCCCATGCATTGCATGCACAAAGCAAGCAATCATTTTGTTTTATTTTTGTTTTGTAGCGGCAGGCATTTTTTTGTTGCTTTTATAAGTGCTCGAGTGCGAGTTAAACCGATTAACTTTGCCATGGCTTGTTTTCTTTGTGATATCCTTCCAGCCACCACTTGTGTTGCCAGTATCCCTCTAACCATCATTGCTTGTGCTGCTGAGATGCCACTTCAGTTCTTGCTTGGGTCTCAGATTTTTGTTTCTATATATTCATCCCTTTAATAATCAAAATTGTGTTTGGAGTATGAAGTAAATGAATTAATTGAGTAAATATCACCGAACTACAACTATCAGCATAATCACTAATGTAACCCTAATTGCAATGCAAAACAATGCAAGTTCAAAGGCCATCCAGAGGTCAATCAGCCATGTGGCCATGCAGTCTGCGTTCAGCAAGTGCTCCTGTGCGAGGCCAGCCATAGAAGGAAGGCTTTGAAAGAAATGTATCTATCTTGCTTCAGAATTCTAGTTCATAGTCACTAAAATCCATAATTGTGCCCAAAATCTTCATGTTAGAGTTCTATTTTTCTTTGTCTTTTTTAAGATATCTCTTCTGCAGCTGAAGGATGGCCAGGATCAGAAGCTGCACTGCTCTGACTTGTTAGCGCCTTGAGGCGCAACAAGCAGGCCATTTCTGAAGGCAGCTTTGAGTGAGCTTGGGATATTAATTCCAAAGTTTGTATGCAGGCATTTCTGCCCTCCATATATATATTTATTTTTGACGTTCTGATTTAATAATAACATATCTAAGCCCTTGAGAGGACTACAACACACAGTGTACCATGCCCTGCTATTAGAAGGCTGAGTCCTTGACATACAGGCAAGCAGCGCATGCGTACAGGAGGAACCCACAGGTTTATGGTTTTAATGAAGCTCATCTTGACAATGTTATTCACTTCTATATGTGTGTACATAATAACAGCCATTCTTAAATTTGGAAGTAGTTGTTTGCCGAGATCCGAAAAGACATATTTCGAAAAGATTGTCTCCCAGAACCCTGTAGTCTAGATTTACTAACACTTTGCACCAGGGCTGGACTGCTCGTAGCGGGCACCAGGTGTTTCCCCGGTGGGCCCTCAGGGTTGGGGCTGGTTTTGGACCATTGCTGCAATATCGGCCTCCTGTAACAAAAGTGTTTTCCATGTGTGCAATCCCAAACCCCCTTCGCAGCCGGCCCAATTTAATTGCGAGGGCCGGTTTGCGTTCCCAGTCCGGCCCTGCTTTGCACCATTGCAAAGTGACCCAAAGGCACCTAAAGTGGTGCAAATCCATGCACTGATATTTACTTTGAATCACTAACTGTATTTATTCAGGGAGAGGCAGAAGCGGCTCGCACAGGTAAGAGGTGTGGGGTGGTGGGGCAGGGGTGGTGCGGGGTGGGGTGTGGTGGAAGTCCACAGACGTCGGGTTAAGTAATATTAAATAAGTAAATAAATAAAACCACTTACCTTGCGCTCGCAGCATAGCTAACGTGCTGATGCAGTGAGCGCAAGGTAAGTGGTTTTATTTATTTATTTAATATTACTTAACCCATCATCTGTCGACTTCCACAACCCCACACCCCACCCAGCCCTACCTACCGCTCTTACAAGTGCGAGCTGCCACATGGGAAAGGTGTCATTTTTCAGCATTTGCGCTGCAAGAGTCACTGTATTTCAATAGCCATTAGTGGAGACCTGATCTACTAGATAGCTCTAGGACTCTGCATCTAAGACTAGTGCCTCTTTGAAGCAGGCGCTAAAAAGGAGAAGTTTCATTTCTCAAAAAAACATAGCCATTGAATGTGTGCTGAAGTTCACCACACACATCCAGTGCATGAAACCCTCTTATGTTTATCTAAGCATAGGAATGTGAACTGGAAGGGTGTGCCCTAACAGGCTGTGCATTGCACAAGACAGCCTTTAGGGCAGGGAAAAGCATCAGCTGCTCGGCAGCCTTAATAGATATAGGGGCTCATTTACAATTTTGTGACGCCCAGCAGTGAAGCAAGCCTCCCTGCTGTGCTACCATACGTCAAAATAAAAAGGCAGGAATGCGCTGTATCTACAAGATACAGTGCATTCCTGTCCTTCTCCCCTGCACTGGTGCACAAATAGCAGCCGCGCGCCAGCTTAGACACCCTTGCAACCTTTTGCATTGGTGCCTGCGCTGAAGGGATAATTGTTTTTGTGCAGGTAGGGACACCTTCCTGCGCGAATCAATCATTAAAGGCATTTTCCTCTTTCTGCGCATGCTGCAGAATCCAGCATGCATAGAAAGAGGAAAAAACGAGAAGAAAGAAAAGTATTCCTCCTCGTTGCACCTCCTAACGCCCCCCCCTGGGAGGCATAGTATTCTGCCATATACTCAGGTTTACAAAATGTTGTAAATCTGGGAATGCGTCAAGTTCCATGGATGTTGCGTGGGAACACCCACAGCAACACCCATGGAATGCCCCTTTCACGCAGGGTAATGCATGAGAGGGAAACATATTTGCAAGGCCATGAAAAGTCACGCAGGGTGACTTTATATGGCCTTGTAAATATGGTGTAAATAAGCCCCATAGTGCTTTGCTGTTTCCCCCTTGCATAGTGCAGCCAGCCATATTTTGTTGCTACACTGTGCTGCAATAAAAATGAGTAAATTTGCCCATGTATGGTATTTGACATATCGAAAATGGAAGTAGATGAAAGAGTCTTTCTCAGTATCCTGTAGGCCAGCAGACAGTAGAAGAAATGTTTGTAGAGGTTGCTTCCCCATATTTCTTCCCTGATCAGTGCACTGCTCTTCCTCCTATCCATCACCATAGCCCTTAGCAACGCTCAAGGTAATCGTGTAGCACTACATACTAACAACTGGAACTTGGCAAATGTAACAAGTTGGAGTATTAGTATAGGGGGTAAGTAGCCACCTCAAGTAATAATCACAATTCTTGTTAGGGTGAACCATTAGGTCACTAAGGGCCCGATGTAGGTAAAACCGAAATACCGAGTCCTTAATAGCAAATTTTACCGATTCACTATTAAGGACTCGCAAAATTGAATGTAGGTAGGAATCGCTTAAATATTAGTGATTCATTAACATTCCTTAATAACGAATCCCAAATTGAGATTAGCTAATAAGGAATACCTACCCATTCATTCCTATGGGCTAGGAGGCCCATAGGAATGAATGGGAAGATATTCACTATTAGCTAATCGGTTTTAAGGAATGGCAAATAGTGGACGCTATTTTAAGGGAGCCAGGGTGTCAAAAGGACACCCTGTTGCACCCCTGAAATGTGCATGTGTGCACATGTGGCGCACATACATGCCCTAAGGGCATGAATGTGTGCCACATGGCACTTTAAAAAAAGCAAAAAAAGTGCTTTTTTAAAGGAAATCGCTATTACCACCAACTTGAAGTTGGTGGTAATTAGCAATTCCTTAAGGCTAAAGTGCACTTACTTTTGTGCTACTTACATTGCATTTAAGGAATCGCAATTCCCGATTCCTTAAATGCAAGAGCAAAATAAGGAATCACAATTTTGAGATTCCTTATTTTGCTAGTAGGTTTAAACTCAGCTACATTGCTCGCAGCCAAATAGCGATCGGTAACGCTGGAATTCTGCTAATTTCAGCGTTACCGATCGCTATTTGGCCACCTACATCTGGCCCTAAGTAAATTTGAGTTCAACCACCTGTTAGCCATGGCACATTATCCTTACTTCCCTTTACGTCTACAAGCATCTTTAACCTTTAAAAAAAAAAATATCAGAACAATTATGTTGTTTAAAAAAAGTACTTTCCTATGTGGTAAAGTGCTGCGTGGTAAAGGATGCATGGTAAGGGTTAAAGCCTATACTATGTATTTACCTGCATGGTACTGGTCATGTGTGGAAAGGTGTGGTAAAGGTCATGTGTGGGAGAGACTGTGTTGTAAAGGCTGCTTCCGGTTTCTGATCATGTATGGACTGGCCAATCTAGTTTTAGTTTTAGTTTTATCAATTTATAAAGCGCTTGGTTACACCGCCGGTGTGTCCCTGCGCTGGTAGCAGACTCTCAGATAGGCAGTATAGAGAAAGTATAGAGAAAACCACTCAGCCCGCGGGGCAGATGGCAGAAGTTCTAGAGAGTCTATTCTGGTTTGATAGTGGGAAAGAGCCATATCTTTAGGTTTTTGCAAAAGGTGGTTTCACAGGGATCCGCTCTAATGTCCGCCGGCAATGTATTCCAGTGCTTGGCTGCTAGGTATCTCAATGAGCGTGCACCCATCCTTTCTTTCTGTATTCTCTGTACTGTACCCTGCCTTTGGATCTAAGGTTCCGGCTCGGTGTGTAGGCTGTGATCATAGCTTGGAGATACCATGGACCTTTTTTTGAAAGGATTCGGTGGCAGTAGCACATTGTCTTGAACAATGTACTTTTCTCCACAGGTAGCCAGTGCAGGCTTACCAGGGCTTTCGCTGTAGATGTTATTTTTGAGAGATTCATCACTAGACAGGCTGCCCCATTTTGTATCGATTGCAGTTTGTTTAGCCCTTTTTTGGATGAACCTAAATAAAGGACATTGCCATAGTCCATCTGGGAAATGACCACCGCATGTACTATTGTTTTCCTTGCATTGACAGGTAATAGGTCAAGGATCCTCCTCAGGACTTTAAGGGTCCCGAAGCATTTACCCGTCACTTTCCGGATTTGACTATCAAATGTCAATTTGGAGGCGAACCACACTCCGAGGTTTTTAACTTCTGCCTTTGTGGCTGGTAGTTGACCTAGCGTCTCAGGCCACCAAGCAAATGTCCAAATGGATGGGGCCTTTCCCATGATCAGCACCTCTGTTTTGTTTCCATTAAGCTTCAGGCAGTGGTTGGACATCCATGCTGCTACCTCCTCCAAACTTTGGGAGAATTGGTGGGCTGTCCGTTCCGGATTTTGAGACAGTGTGACAATTAGCTGAGTGTCGTCAGCATATGATACACAATGGTCACGTTATGACCCTCCATTAGCTCTGCAAGCGGACCCAGGTATAAATTGAATAATGTGGGGCTAAGAATTGAGCTGGGACTTCCTGTAACAGGGGGATACTCTTGGATGTATGCAAGTGTTGAGTAACTTGGAAACACCGCAAAGAAAGGAAAGATGTCATCCAACGCAGCGCCAGGCCCCTCACACCGCAAGTCTCTAATCTTTGGAGAAGGAGGCCGTGGGAGACGGTATCAAAAGCCGCACTTAGATCCAACAGGATCAGAGCAGCCGTCTGTCCTTCGTCCATGTATTGCCTTAGTGTTTCTGTGGCCACGAGCAGCACCGATTCAGTTGAGTGCGCAGCTCTGAAGCCCGATTGCGAGGGGTGCAGTAGGTCATTCTTGTCGATATGATTGGTTAACTGTTTATTCGTTACTTTCTCCGCAATTTTTGCAAAGAAGGGTAGTAACGAGATGGGGCGTAGATTTTCTAGCACAGAATGGTCTGTTGATGGCTATTTTTTTTATTGGGCGTACTATTGCTTGCTTCCATTTATGGGGAACTTCGCCCAATTGAAAGGAGCGTGCAAATAACTCAGAAATGGATGACATAATGATGTTTCCTCACTGCATTAGGATCTCTGGGCATGCTGGATCTAATGAGGATCCGGATTTAATTCCACTAGCTAAGTTATTCATCTCTTCTAGCTGAAGCACCTTGAATTCATTCAGGGTTTCTCCCGTAAATACTGTATCCGACCTGCAATCAGTATTTCTGCCCTGACGTACTTCCGTAGGGAAGGTGTCGTATATTTTTGCTACTTGTGTCGTATATATTTTTGCTACTTTTTCTGCAAAGAAATCAGCTATTCTATTGCAGGCCTCTTCCAATGGTGTAGTGAAAATTGGGTCTAATATGTGACCCGCATGGTGCGTTGGAGCATTCACCTTCTGCACTAGGTTAAACATCATGAGGTCTTTACATACAGATTGTGCCTCCAGGTTTTCCATTTCATCAAGATGTATGTTAAGGTTGCCTAGAATGAGCAAATTATTGTGACGTAGAGCTGGTTGAATCCCTTTTTCCCCCAAGCTTGCCACGAATTGAGTTGCCGGGCCGGGTGACAGTAAATTAAAAAGTCTGCTATGGTGTTATTATCTGCTGCTGAGAGAGTGAAAAAGAGAGCTTCGTATTTCTCTAGGTTTACTTCATTTAGGCAGCATTTCATTGATAGTTTATGAATTATCACGATTCCGCCACCTCTTTGTCCTACCCGATCTTGTCTGATTATCCCATAGCCTTCAGGAAGCGCATCCAGGATATCTGGGCTAGAACGCTGGTTGAGCCATGATTCAGTCAGAAACATGGCGTCGGGTATTTTTTCATTCAATATTTCAGAGATCTCATATTTATGTTTTGTTAAAGACTGACAGTTCAGTAGGAAAAAGAGCAGTTATTCCCCCTGCTGTTCATTATGTTTTATCGGTGAGAAATCCTTGTTTCAATTCCCACATATCATCAACCCAGTATCTACATTAATGTTATGCTTGCAGGCCTTCAAATCAGCGGCAACAAATTAGACAGCTCATTTGCTGTATATTTGATACTTTGTTGGGAACTCCAACCGGCAGGGGTTCTGGCCCCTGGACCCAGCCAGGCGCGGACGGGCGCAGACGGACGCTGCATCATGCTCCGTCACACTGATGTTTTCCTAGTGGGCTGCAAGCTACATTGAGGTTGCTTTTAGAGTAGGGTGGGCTCACATGGTCCAACCATGAGCCAATGTACCATTAATAGTTGCAGCCTCCTGCAGCGTACGGCTTGTTTGAATATTTTTTGCCATGGTTAATTTATTTTCGAAGTGGGCCGTGCTTCTGATGCAGTATTTAAGAAAAACTAAATTTCCACATGGCAATTACATTTAGCGGATTCAGCCCAATCACATTGTTGCAATATCAAACTGCATTCTATACAGTGACGGCCCGTGTAGGGCGTTTTACCGGGGCGGTGATGTGGCGCAGAGGAGGGGCAGGGTGGGGGGTTGCAAAATGCGGCAAATGGACGATTTCAGGTAAGTTACGAAAAAAATTAATAAAACGAATTTCGTTGCGCGCGCTGCTTTGTAGTTTCTTGTGTTAACTTTTTTGACAAGTAATTTGTGTATGCATTGAACAGGATGCCCTGATTTAGTGCTTGAAAAAATTAAACACAATAATTATGCTCTGATGGTAGATGGGAGCGAGATAGAGATATCCATGTGTTGGCAGATTTATAGAATGTGAAACCAGGAAACTTTACATCATTCCTGGCTTTTGCTAAACCCTCTTGTGTGTTCTGAGGCAACTAATATTTCCACCCAGCCCCCTTTTCCTTCATTCTCACGTGAGGACAGCTTGGTATACATTCCTTCAGGTTGTGCGTTGTAAAAAGCCTCTCTTGTACATGGTTTATTAGACTAAGTATAATGGTACTCCATCTATTACAAAAATGTTTAGAGGGCATCATTTTTTTCTAAGTTTGTGTTTAAAATCTAGCTCTTCTAATAATTCTCACTCAATGCAAAAATATAATCTAATATAATAAAATGAAATGTCACATTATAAATAAGGCTCCCAGTTTTCCGTTTTGACTGATTTTTATGGATAAATACAGACAGAAAACAATTTGTTTCCTGTTTGTATTTATTTTTAAAAGCTGAAAAATACAGTAAATTGTGGTTCTTGTGAGTGACCCTCCATGCTGTCCTTCATAAATTTCAAGCCAATGGCTGAGCAGCACGGGGAGTTAAAAAACAGCATGAGATTACCTTAAATACAGGTATATGTTAACATATATTTATATATTATGCTACTATTTACCTGTGGGTATAGTGTTTTGTTATATTTGGTTGCATACTTTTCTAAAACGCGAAGGGCATCAAAGTATAAGTGCATGTTTATCAGTTAAATAAATGTGGAAATATACGATTTATGGCTCCATTTATTTTCAAAACACAAAATAAATATGTATAAATACCAATAAGATGGACCAAAAATAAATATGGCTAAATACCAATAAGATGGACCAAAAATAAATATGTATAAATACCAATAAGATGGACCAAAAATAAATATGGCTAAATACAGACGGAAATCTTAGAAAAATAAATACCATAAAACCGGGAGGCCTAATTATTAGGTAAGACACCATTTTGAAGAGTCTTTAACGTATATGTACTGGACATGTGTTGGAAGTTTTAAATTCCAAATAAGATGGTTGCTCGGCTTGCGTTGAGATGCTTAGAGCCAAGCCAGACCCTTAGATCGACTCTCTCCATTAATTGCTGTCTCACTCTGCTCTAAGGTGTATGAACTGTCGTAGGGTACAGCCATAGCAAAGGAGAGTACTTGAAGCAAACAAATTACAACGGGCTATCCCACCAAATATACAGTACGAGCAGGGCACAAAAGTTGGGGGTGCACACAGGTACATGGTGTCCACCCACCATTCTCACAGGGTGGACACTGTCCTCCCTGCCAAGAAGTCAGGCCCCACAGACATATGCTGAACTTGTCTTGGTGTAAGACTCCGTGACACGATCAGCAGCGCTTATACATTGTCTGCTTTTAATTCCCAGAAGCATTGTGCAGTTAACGAGGGAGCTTTTTTTTCACCTCTAGCTGGGCGGTAGTTAGGGGGCCATCAGGCCTCCTTTTGTTTGAATATCCAGACTGGAGGCAGCCTGGAACCTCACTCTTAAATGTAAATGCCACAGAGGGGAAACAAAGGCACACAGCTTGTTATCTGTTCACAAGTATTTAAGAAAGGCATGCTTTTGCCTTTGTTCAGACCCTGTATATCAGAGATGTATGCACTGTGAGAATGTCAGATGTGTTGATCTGTCCCAGTATTTATACAAATAACAATTTCAGTAGCACTATTTTATTTCTTTTATTGCTCTGCTCAACCCAACCTAGGGTGTCAGAGCTCTTTACATAAAATATACATTATACATTGACAATAAATCATGTACGTGTGTAAATCAATGTACAAGATGAGTTACAGGAGACAGGATTACAAGGTGTAGGACAGGGCCAGACTGGGATCACCAACCAGCCCTGGCCGATTGCTGTTCGACTGGCCCTGGGAGCAGGGGAGGGGTGTGCTGGCAAGAAGCACTGCTGCCGCCTTTGTTACAGGGGGCTGATGATATTGCCCCTCCTTCCGCTGAGATTGGATTTAGGACTGAGTTTTATCCAGTATGAGCTAGCCCTGAAACCTCATAAGTTTTGGCGCAGGCTATGGATAACTCCAGAACTGTCCAATTATAGGCTTGAATTAAAGGATGTGCTGAACAATGGTAGTGCAGCGAAAATCCCCTGGCTTGCATTTGTGAAAAAGGAACTGGGGAAAATGGGATTATCGGACCTTTGGTATGAGCCAGAACAGGCATGCAGGGGGGTTTCATGCAAAATGCTTGCGAAGTCCTTCATGGACTACAAACAAAACACATGGCTGCATGACTCCAAAGCTGGCCCTCTGACAACGACCTTTTTAACACTTAAACACTCATATGTTTTTGAGGAGTTTTTTGAATTTCATTTACCCAGTTGGAGCTAGGAAGTTATATATCCAATGGAGATTCGCAACACTACCACTAAGGGCATTCACAAGTAAGTGGTCTACACCAAAGAGCAACTCTTGCCCTGGATGCGGTGCGATTAAGGAGGATGAACTACACATGCTTTTTTTTTTGCCCTGCTTACAGTAAAGCCAGAAAGTACTGGTTGGTACCCTTGTGCAAGAACATGGGCTTTGATAAATGTTTTGTTGCAATGAGAGTCCTTAAAACTGACGCTTCACCGCACATAGTTTTTGCACTCTCAAAGTTCCTGCTAGCTATGTGGTCCAAGAGATGTTCTCTCATTACAGCGGCATCCAGGGGTGATTGTACATCATGATTGCATACCCTGCTTGATAATCTGATTTTATGAAATGTTTATTTATCTCTTGTGGTTTTATACATGTTTTAACTGTTTTAACTGTAATCTTTTATGACTGAAAAAATGTCAAAATAAAGATCAAATGATGATGATATTGCAGCACTGCTGCAAAACCGGTCCCCAGTTGCAAAACGGGCCCCCATGGGCACAAAAACAGCCCTCATCCCTCCGGCCCACCAAGGAAATGCCCGGCTGCCTGCGACGGCCAGTCCGGCCCTGGTGTAGGAGTCACATGTCCTTCAAAGCTCAATGTGCTCTATTACAAGGATTACAATTTATGAATTGCAGGAAACAAAAGGATCTCTGTGCTAAAAGCAGTAACCCAGTTTACTATCTACATAAAAAAAAATCTCTCATCTGCATGTTATGTGATGTGCTTTGCAGGAGACACACTAAACGTATACTACTTTGATTCAAATCTGGGACTTCACAAATCACAGGTCTCCAACAAATGCGTTTAACTCCAGAGTCATCTCACCATTATTACTATTCCCTGAGATTTACTGGGCACCTTTACAGCAGATGCCTTAACCCAATCAAATATTTTAAAATGTAGAGTTTGCAACCAATTAAGTAAGCATAACAGATCTACTGCCATGTGTCTCCTTGTTGCCAATTTCTTTCTGGCACGGCTTTAAAAAAAATGTATTAGTTGAGGCCAAGATTTTGTGTGAGGATTGCGCCACTTTTTTGGCATAACCCTGATGCCAAATCTCATTTGTTAAATCTCATAATGCGCTTAAATGTACTCATGATATAGCTGATAATCAAATGTGTGAGGTCTTAATATCTGATGTCACTTCTTGTGATGTCACTTCCAGTGAGGTCACTTCCTGTGATGCCACATGCAATGTCACGCGTCGTGACATCATGCGCTGTGATGGCATGCGTCATGATTAGACTTGCATACTGCCTAACCTGGTTAGTCCCCCAATTCTTTTTTTAGGACTTGTGCCCTGAGTGCAAGATTGTCATATAGTGGACAAAGGGCAAAAATTCAAGAGCACGAAAAAGATCTGTACTAACCTAGAGACAGGTATTAGAGCTATGTTCATCATCCTTACGCTCAGTGCAAAGCAATTAATATGCTAGAGACACATTTGTGGGGTGAAAGTGTCCGTATGTCCTAGATACGACTCAATACCTGTGAAAATGCCCCGAGGCTGATTGCAGGGTCGGATTAGGAAGGCGGGCACTCGGGCATTGGGCGATGGGCCGGTGCTTCAGGGGCACCTGTGGGCCGTTTTTTTTAGCCTCCGCAAACTGGCCCAAGAGACTTATAGTCTTTCCTAATGCCCGCCAGGCCACTCTAATAAGGCGCCAGCTTCACGTGCTCTCTCCTGACCTGCTGTAATTTGAGACTGGGGGCCTGGAGTTGCTCTGGCTTTTGGGGTATTCTTGCCTCAGCCCCCTGTCTCGTGGGGCCTGCCCGGCAAGAAACAGTGTTATCCCCTGTCGAGCCATGACCTTCAGGTTATCGGGGCAATGGGAAGGGTGTGAATATGATGGGGGGGCGAAGGGGGAGATGATTTTGTGGCCTTTGTGCCATTCTCACCTCAGGCTATGGTGGGCTGGGGGGGTAAGAGAAGTGGCCTCCCTAGGTGCCAGTTGTTGTTACCTCAGCCCCAGTGTCTTTTAAGCCTTGTTGGGGGGGCAGGGGGGTGCAGGGCTTAAATGACTGGATATGGCATTACGGTCAATCCTGAAGCACTGCACAAAATGTGTGCCTAGAAAAGTACAGAAAGCACTGAGTGGAACAGTGTCAGTGCTGTAAACGAACATTAACAAGAGTTAAATTAACAATGCAGAACAGGAAGATGTCAGCAAAACACAAAGCAAGTGCACACATGTTGCAAAACCAGATGGGCCCTTGATTATAGGTAACTGAGTAAATCTGAATTAAGTAGAGTATTATATCATGAACCGAGCATCACCTGTAAACCGTGAGCTCTTGTAAGACAAGCTTCCTAGATCAAATTATCAGAGGCTCCTATGCTGTCAGGCAGAAAGGGTGTTATGCAGCCACAAAAAGGGATTCCTGAACTAGTGTGTTTTTATAAGATATTTGATGCAAACAAAGGAGGGCTGTTCCTGACTTTGTGAGAGTTGCTTGCGAAAGGTCTGTGCAATTTGCACTTCTTGAAAAGTGGGGTACAAGTTTTTTAAAATTGTATTTTTTTTTAGGATTGTGGGTTTCAAGAACGTTCAGGCATGGATAACATCAGAGAATGGTAACTGGGAGTGTTGACTTGTATCCAGATTTCTCATTGTTTAGTCACAACGCACATTTGAGGCTACATTGAGGCACTGAGAAGGTCAAAGGGTGGCGCTGTATAAAACAAATACATAACACATCAGCCCTTTGCATTTATAAAGACATTGGGACACAGAGGGAGGCTTCCCCCAGCACATTTTCAGATTCTGTTCTCTGCAGCCTTGAGCAGTCGAGGGATATAGCTACACCAGAAATGTGAGCGCCCCAGCAGTACTCACTTATAGGGGCATATTATCAAGGACGGCGTGAAAATTATTGCCGGTCTAGCTGCAGAAAACTGCAGCTAAAGCGGCGATAATGGGCTTGATAATATGCCCTGGTGAATTTCAATAGAAGCCCAGGTTCTGGTGTGAACATGGGCTTCTATTGGAATTCACAAGGGCATATTATCAAGCCCATTATCGCCGCTTTAGCTGCAGTTTTCTGCCGCTAAACCAGCGATAATTTTTAATGCTGTCCTTGATAATATGCCCCATAGCGCTTTACCGCTGGGAAAACATGAAAGTTGTGAGTGGACTTCTTTCCACTGTTTGAGAATAACACTTTTAATGAGTCTTCGTGTATTTTCAATCCCAGAGTGGCAATTGAAACATAAAAAAAAAAACACTCTATGCCTTGGAACATCTTGAAAATTTGAAAAAGCAAGAAAAAAAGCGCACACGATATGGAGGGAGCAGCAGGCAGAGAAAGTTTTAGGGGAGAGAAATAGTATCTCAATCAGTCATGAGCAGCGGATGGACATAGATTAACTTGAATCAATCTGTACTTGGTCCCTGCTCCAAAGAAATGACCAGAAATTATGTTTGGCATGGACCGGACAATTAGGGAGCCTTTAAAGAAGAGTGACATCAAGCGCACGAATAGTAAGCAATGCCCGGGCTCCAAGCCCTTTTTGTACACAATAGCTAGGGCATGCTCTCATGGGCTTGACCCTAAAAATGAATTTAATCTTGTTTAATGTAACTGGTGCACATGTAAACTGCTTTAATGACTTCAGGCCGAGTTCACACTATATAAAACTACAAAAAAATAATAACAAGAAATAAACAGACAGAGTCTGCAAAGGCTGGACAATTATTATTAAAGAGAATTATTTTTTATAAAACAAGTCCCTCTTCCATTTTAACATATTTTTTCAGCTTTTCATTTTTCAGTTTAACTATCAGTCACAGAGCATTAAGCCAGCTTTATATCACATTTTAATGTGCTTTCGCCTTACATTTACTACTTAAAGTGCATACCTGGCAGGTGAAAAAATATCAGCTTTGGGTGATTTTCTTCCGTTTGTTACCGTCCATGCGTCAACCCTAGCCAGATCAAGTGTTGTGGCCCTAAGCTGTTTTATTTCTCATCGCCTGCATGAAGTGCTTCTAGCTGTGCCAATGTCACTGGCTCTAGAAGCACTAAGGGGCATATGCATCAACATTGGCATTTGCGATTCCTTATTAGCGAAAAATAAGGAATCGCTAATAAGGAATAGCAAAAGGCTATGCATGTAGGAATCGCTATTCAAATAGCGATTCCTTAACTTTCCTTAATTGCTACTAGCAAATTGCAAGTAGCAATTAAGGAATGCCATCCCAATCATTCCTATGGGCCTCCAGGCCCATAGGAATGAATTGGAGATTGCATGAGCAAATAGCGAGTACCAGTAGGTTCTCGCAAATTGCTCATGCAATTTCAAGGGTGCAAGGGTGTCAAAATGACACCCTATTGCACCCCTGAAATTGATATGTGCACATATGTTGCACACACACATGCTCTAAGGGCATGTGAGTGCGCAACATGAAACTTTGAAAAATGCACAAAAGTGCATTTTTCAAACTTTTAGCAAATTACCATGCAGTTCATCTTCATGGTAATTTGCTCCCCCTATTAGCGAATTCGCTAATTTTTTTACTTTCATGCATTGCATTTAAGGAATCCCAAATAGAGATTCCTTAAATTAAGGAATCTCAATTTGGGATTCCTTAAATGCTATCGCTATTTAAGGAATCGCTATTTAAGGATTCCTTAAATAGCGATTTTTGCTTTTGGGTTGATGCATTGGGATTGGGTATTTTTAACTCAATACCGGGAGCTATTAGCGAATCGGTATTTTACCGACTGGATTTTGGCTTAATGCATGAGGCTGTATAATATTTAATTTACCAAACATTTCTCAAAAAAAATAGTTTAAAGAGACTAACCAGATGGTGATCCATGAAAGGGACGATCCGGGAAAGTGGGCTACTTTTTTTGGGAGTGCCCGGGCCGAATTGTGATCCCAATCCGACCCTGGCTGATTGCTGTCAGGGTCGGACTGGGAAAATAAAAGCAGCCCTGGGAAACATGCTCAAAGCAACCCCGGTCCCTACTTCTCCTCGCTCTCTCTCCCTCTTCCCCATCAATTCTATTTCCTTCTCTCCTATCTCTCCTCCTCTGCCCCTCTGCTTTACCTCTACCTCCCCTGCTTGTTGCAGTTAACTTTGTGGGGCTGGGAAAACTGACGGAGGCACCAGGATCTCGGCACTGGGCTTTCCCAACCGGGTGCCATGGCCCGTATTAAATTTGGAAGCATTCGTAATTCGCCCGTAGGTGAAGAAATGTATCAAATAGGAACATTTAGTCCTAGTGTAGGCCCGGAGGGGGGATGGGCGGGGGCTAATCCGTGCGGGCACGAACATGCCTCTCATTTATATCTAGTTTATTATCTTCTTTACACTTGGTGCTAGGACCAGTCAAATGGCTTTCATATCTGTCTCTGAGGTTAGTACAGATCATTTTTGTGCTCTTGAAGTTCACACTGTGTCCACTAGATGGCAATCTCATACCGTATATTTCACAATAGGCAAGTCCATGCTATTTGTTTGCTTCAAGTCCTCGCCTAGTAAGGCTTATAAAGGAATTCTACCTTCCCTACCACAGACAGGTACAACCCGAGCACGAAGATATCATTTTGCCACACGCAACGCTTCTTAGAGGTGGGTGAGACAGTAAATTAACGGGGAGAGATAATCCAAGGGTCGGTATGTCTTGGTTCTAGGAATCTGAGCACGAGCCAACCCACCACCATGTTTGGCATTTATATCGTCCAACACACACATATTTATATGTTATAGACTTTTTAAACCTGTGTATTCCTTTATAATGTAACGCATTTCATTTTATGCATTTAATGTTATCATTGCGTTGCGTGGCTATTATTAGAAGTGATAGATTCTAAGCAAAAACTTGGAACATTTGTACCCTCTATACCTAGCCTACGGTGTTACTATAGATGGAGTAACGTTATAGTCTATAAAACCCCGTACAAAAGAGGTGTTTGTACAGCTCCTACCATGAACTGATGTCTTTAAAGGTGCTCTTATGTGGTGATGAAGGACAAGGGGGCGGGGTGAAACAAATAATTGCCTAGGATCACACGATGTGGTCAGGTGGAAGCCAAGATTGATGCAAGGTGTCCTGGTTTCACATAATGCAGTTCAGCCAATACATATTCATGTCATTCCCTGTTCCATTTTGCATCACTGCTTAGTGATTTTTGTTTAATTCTTTTAGGCACGAAATCAGTGCATCTTGTTAAATGCATACACACAAAGTAGATGTTAAAACAGGTTAGCACAAGATACCTTGATGACAAAAATACTAAGTTATGGTAAGGCTCAACACCTCAGTGAAGGTGCTTACACCCATTAGCAAAACAAATAGCCTGGGTGATGCAAGAGAGTTACATGTCATCTCATCTCATCAACCGAGTCAAGTGTCAAACCCAGCTGCAGACAGGTTCAGGCAAAGCTCATACCATGTAGGATTTTATCATTTTTTTTATTACAACCTTGGATGTTGACCAGCATATTCCCATCTGTGAGAGGGCAAAGATTATATAACTGTGACATAATATGTGCTATATTGTTATGTCCGAAATAGTAAGACTTGGTTAAAAAAGGCATCGTTGAGATGTTTGTGATGTTTGTATAACGAATATGTCCTACTAAGTCTACACTTGGAGTGTTGGAGTGGTACAGAAGTGTGAGAGAGTATAGGGAAGTGAGGAATGCTCTGGCATGTTGGGTACTTGGAAAGATAACATCCACGACATTGCTGTGCCTGCCAGGGGACACTTGGTATGGTTTAAGAAAGATATCCGTATGGCACTCTTAGCATTCAAATGTGTTAGCACTTATTCTATTTCCCAACTAGGGCTTGCAATGCCCATAATGTGCCCACGGCATGGCTTGTAGCCCTTTCGGTTACTATTCTAAACAGGCTTCCGCCGACGTTGCTGGTGGGCTCTTCCTTGGCGTGGTAGAAAGTAAGGAAAGAGGCATAGATGGGCAGATTTAAGCCTACCGCGCAGCAAGTACATTTTCTTGCCAGCTCCTCCGCCAAAGCACTGCCTTTACCTGATCTAGATGCAGCTCCTGTTCATTATTGCAGACATTAGCAGTCTAGCCTGAGGCCAGAGAGGACGAGGACTGATGCACATGGTGCCATCAGGCCTCCTTTTGCAGGCAAAAACTCTGCACTCGAAGCGGAGCGGAGTTAACCGGTGCCACTCGTTTCCCAGTTTGCCTGACCCTATCATGGGATTTCCTCGGGACAGGCTCGCCTTCACGCAATGTGACATGTGGACTGCAGTTCTTGGTGTCCTTTAAGTTGGGGGTTAGCTGCTGTACTAAGCTCCCGCAGTGAAGCAGAGGAGGCTAATCATTCAGCGCAGTGTGCAGCAGCCACCAGGCCTGCAGAGAGGAGGCTAAGAGAGACTGGCGGGCTCCGCCGCCGTGGATAGCCACCACGTGAAGGAGGAAAGGTAAGTGGGAAACTAGTACTAAACACAGGGTTGCACCAAGCAAGGACTGAAGGTCTTACAAATCTCGTTTTAAGTTACTCCGCCAGGGCGTGGAATTTACCGGAGTTCTCTATGCGGAATTCCACGGAATACAACTTTGCAAGCTCCACTCAGGCCTAACACACACACACGCACACACATACACACACACACACACTCTTTAGTAGTAGACACCCCAGCCGCGTATGCTTACTTTCTACGATGGGGACTTGCGGCATGAGTGTTACACATTCATCTGGTTAGTATGCACTATAAAAACCTTAGCTGCATTGCTGCCATTGAATCCGTGACCAGAGGACTAAACACATAACGCAGTAGGCACAAGAACCCACTGATCTTCCTTGGTGGTTAACATGACAAGGGTCCAGAAAGGACATCCAAAACCATAAAGCTGACATTTTTTGCAATTTGTAGGTAGCATCCTCATTTTCCTCGGATGTACATAAATGACAAATTTTCAGATTTTGTCTCTGAGTGTATTTCAATGTAAATATCGGACTAGACCAACATTTTTATGTCCATGGAACACCTCAGCATGAATCTGGGACTCAACAGCTCTAACGTGCACACGGCAAGAGACAGGGGAGAAAATCAGGTCTAATGGCTTAAGTTACCTGCACATTTAGGTGTAAACTATATGATTTGTGGTGCATCCTTTAATCTCTACGGCCCTCATTTATGAAAAGTGACGCATCGCTGCGAGAAAACAGCGATGCGTCACTTTTCATTGCGCCCTCCTTGCGACACCAATGATGCGTCATATTTAGAGTATGACGCATCATGTCGCAAAGAGTTACAGATATGTCAGTATTTCTGACATATCTGTAGGTGCAAAAATGACACTTTGCTGGAGTGTGTCGCAAAAGTGGCGGAACTCCAGCAATGGGTCATTACTGATGGGCAATGCACATGTTCAATGTGCCTGCATCAGTCTTACGCCTGCCATGGGGCAGGCATAAGATATTGACGCATTTCTGTCCTAGACGTGGCAGAGTGAAATCATATAGATTTCACTGCGTCACTTCTATGACCCTTTCTTGCGTCGAAACGCCCCCCCCCCTGCATACATTATACCTGGCGCAGATATAATGTGGCTCAGGGGTTTACAAAGTGACGCATCTACCTAGATGTGTCACTTTGTAAATGTGGTGCAACAAGGTGCATTTTTTATGCCGCTGGTGCGTCACAAAAAGTAACGCACCGGCAGCGCAAAAATGATGCAAGGGCTCATAAATAAGCCCCTACATGTCTAAATCGTTAATGTGATGACGTAGCAAATATTCTATATGATTGTCTAATTCAAATGTGCAAGGCCTCGGTATGATGAACAGGACCATGTATGCCTCCCAAACCCCCATCTCATTGTACATTGCTCTTTTCCTCACCAGCTAATCTCACTTGATATAAATGCAAGGATTCACACTTGAAAAAAATGTGTGATCCTGGGAAATGACTTCATCTTCATGTGCCCAGTTCCATTTGTCTTCTTAATGTGTGAGACTGGGCACCAGTACTGAGTGCCAAGTACAAGTTTATGGGACATAATATAGGATAGCATACACTCACCTGCATAGAGCTAACAGTGAATGAAAACAGCCTTCTAGTTCTGTTACTCTTTCCCTACAGTGCTGCGCTGGACTGGGCCCGTTGTGTACGGTTTTCGTAGTGCAGCACTTAATTAGAGCATCCTATCTTGTTATGAGAACTGAATAGCATTTTCTCATTTGTTACACCTGGAGGTGGCAGCAACTCGAAGATCCTAGAAAGGTGCGTGGCTTAGCAGTAGGGCACTATGGCTGCAGCTGGTAGGAATGTCCCATCTGCTTGTGCAGAACGTATGCCCCTGAACACCTGGGACTGGCAGCATCTGCCTCAAGATGCAGCCAGAGACACAAGACTACTGTGCCAGGCACCACTGGCAGTGCTCTAAAAGCCTGTGCATGATCCAGATCTCATAATGTTTGTGTTGAAAATGTCCTCCCTTAAGGGTCACCCCGAAACCTTTTGACTTCTTCCTCCCCTTTTTATTGAATTAGTTTTTGTCGGCTTTAGGACTCTGGGCACTTTACCACTGCTAACCAGTGTTGGTGATTGTGCTCTCTCTTTAAAACATGTTAGAATTGGCTTATACCCAATCAGCATATTTTATTTAAGTATAAGTCCCTATTACAGTGCACTACATGTCCCCAGGGCCTGTAAATTAAATGCTACTAGTCAGCCTGCAGCACTGATTATGCCACCCACTTAAGTAGTCCTTTAAACATCTCAGTCCAGCCATTGCACAGCCTGTGTGTAGTTTACACTGCCATTTCAACTTGGCAAAATAAAACTTTTGCCAGGCCCAAACATCATTTTTAATACATATAAGTCACAAGACAAAGAGAGGGAGAGCGAAAAACAGCATCAATCAATCAGGATTTGTATAGCGTTGATAAACACTCGATAGAGTATCCAGGTGTAGGAGAGTAGGGTCTGCTATCCTATGGTCACCCCAAATTTTTGCTTTTTGCTTCACTGGTTTTTGACATATTGAGGCTGTGGGCCTGCCAATCAGACCCCCAGCCTGCTGTTCTCTCTACTAAATTAAAACTATGCACCCTAGGTGCATAACCAATTGGAAGTGGATCACCCTGTCAGCCCCTGTACCAGTGTACACTAGGTACCCAGGGCATTGGTGTACCCAAGGCCTGCCAGGGGCTGAAGCATGTATTATGCCACCCCAGGCTTGGCCTAACAATCTGACACAACTGGCTGATCACTCAGCTGGGGTAAGTTGGTGTAATCACCTCTTACTTAGGTGTAGTATACCTATACCTAACCTTAAATGGGACACCTGGTAACCTGTAAGTCACTCCTATGGCAGGCCTTAACAATCCTGAAGGCAGAGTGCTTGGTTCCATGTGAGATGGTGCTCTGGCATGAGCTGAGCCTGTCTGCAGTGGTCGGAACAACTTCCTTCTACTGTTTCCAGATATCGTCATACCATATACTCTTAAGTGCATTATGAACCTCGCGGTTAAATGCTATCTTTGGTTTGGCTTTATCAATACATGTCGAGTAAGGTGTCATACGAATTGGAATACTAACCCCTCGCCAATTCTGGCGACGGGGTTAGCATTCCACCCTTCTAGAGGGACACGACATGTACAGTACCTGAAACCCGGGTCAAATCAGACATAGCCTCAGCTCCACAAAATGGATGCTGCCACCACAGACACAAGTCTGCCCTCCTGCTGCTGGGAGTCCTTCCAGCTTGGGAGGTGTGGACAAAGGGTTTCCTGCCAGGGGAGGTGCATGCACCACCCCAGACAGGATTTTGTGTATTGGTCAGGTAGGGCTTGAAAGAAACCAGACATGCCTGTGGCTCACAAGGAGCCTCGGTGCATATGCCAGTTCAAACCGGTCCTGGGGCACACCAGTCCCGGGCCTGGGGCGAGCTGGACAAAGGATTGGGGGTGTAACCACCCCCCTTCCTGGTCCCACCCATAGGGAGGGACCTAGCAGGTAGTCCGGCCCCTAGAATCCGCTTAAAGGTAGGAGCTGTGTCCTAAGACTTCAGACATCCTGGAATCAACTTGAAACTAAGAAGAAGACGGGAACTTCGACATTCTGCTGCACAGAAGACTGAAGTAAATCTCCCCTGTGGTCAGGGAGTGACCACCTTGCTAACGCAAGCACCATCCAGCGAATCAACGTCTGCTTTGCCGCCGCCTCCCGCCGGAGCCCGAGCCCAGAGACTGACAAGACCTGGACCTCCAGACCTCTCACCGCCCGATCCACGGTCCCTGAAAAGAGGAGACCCGTGGAGGCACCGAGACATGTGGAGCCAGCCATCTTGAAACGACCACAACAAGCTGACAAGTGCAACAACCGAGGCTCCCTCCAAGTTGTGCTTTGGGATCTGAGAAGCCCAACACCCGAGCAGCATCTGCACCAAAGGTGAGCACTCCAGCATCTCCACGATCTGCGTGGGGCCCTTCTGCATTTTGCCACTCGACGCGCCTAACCGGTTGCTGGCCCGCTGGCTAGTGGCCATCTTGGCGACGAACTTTACAAAATACACCACTGGTCTGGTTGCTCCAGACTGGCCCTTGCTCCCCTCCAAAGGAGCAGTCCCTCTGACCTTGCTGGTCAGAACCATCAGCTTATTTCATCTCCTACAACAATTGCTTTTGCCAAGGCTTGTTTGCTTCGATCAAGTCGCCGACACCGCCGACAGCGAGAGCCTGCGTGGGACAGCTCGTGACCCGACTCCTGGACGTTGTCGACCTTCAGGGACCACGTGGCTGCAGAGACAAGCTACACCTTTCTTCCTGTTTGCACCCGACATTGCCTGGTACCCACCTGGTGCCACGCTGGTCACTGGCTAGTGACTGTGAACACTGTCCCCTCTGCTTACAGGTCTTCAACATCTCTGATCCACTCTTGGATCCACCGCATCTCTCCCGGACCGACCGCCTGCAGCATCTTTGTCTTCAAGCTCCACGGAACAGATAGAAGAAACCCGACGCACTTCGAGGCCTATGCACCCGCTTCCTGTGGGTGAGGTAAAGCTGGCACTCCTGTGCCCAAGTGTAGTATTACATCTCTAGTGCCTGTGTTCCAAATCTTAAGTTCCTAGTCCATCCGGAAGATCCTCTTTGCAGTAACTTTGTACTTTTTACGCACCCATTGAAACCTATGGGAGCACGCGTGTGACTATTTGCTCTGCACACGCCACCCGTGGACCTCCTGGTCACTAACTGAAGTTAGCTCCTTGTAGGCCCAGCGATTCTAGAGGCCCTAGGCCTTTTCCCTTTTCTGTTCGTGGTACTTATACCACTATTTTAGTATATGGTTTGAGCGGCCACCAGGGCCTATCCATATAAAGTGCAACTTCTGTGTATTCTACTGTAATCTTGTTTGACGATTTGTGCTCCTGTGCTCATAAAGAGACTAGGGGTTACTTTGAGAAATAAATACATATATATTTTGAATATATATCTGTGTGGTGTCCTTTCATTGGTATAAAAGGGGGTTACTTTTGGTAAAACAGCTTGCTTAACACGTTTCACGAGTTTAGCCTCAAAGACTGCTTAGCCTACGCTACCACTAGGGCAGCTAGTCCGAAAAGGTTGACTTACAACCACACCATAAGGGTTGCTTGGCATGGTACAAGGTGATCACTTTAACTAGTGAGCATCATATACCAGGCCAACTTCTCACATTGGTGAGCAGCGGTTGGATTTGAGCTTGCTGTGTTTTACCATTGTAATCTCTTGGTTACCAATTGAAAGATCACATAGGTACCTGTAGGTACATATAAAACAAGATTAGATATACATAAGTTCTACTGAACTTAGTTGTTGTAGAGCAAAGGGAGTAGCACACCCTGACTACAACTACTAGATAGGTTTAGTAGGTAAACCCAAGTGTAGGTAGATTGCAACACATCCACCCACACTTAAGAGCAATGGCTGGGGCAGAGGGGTCCACTGTACCCATCTCTGTTGAGAGTGACCCCCAGAGGGCACCATCCATCTTTGCTACCCTTAATCAAAATGAGCTCAGGCAGTTGGCAAATATCAGGGGCCTTAAACAGCCCAAGAATCCTACTTCTGCTGAACTCAGGGAGCTTTTACAGGCTGATGAAGATCAGAAAGCTCTCAGGAAAGCCTCCCAGTTAGGCCCCTTAGGGTCAGGAACAGGAGGCCCCCCTTCTGAAGATGCCACTGAGGTACCCCCTTCCAATAGCCATCCCTTAGATGAACACCATACTACAGAGGAGGAAAGTGATGGGGATACAGAAAGTGGTGAGGATGAAGGGAGAACTAGCCCAGTGCCAAGTGTTATACTTGGCCCAGCTAACTTAAGGCTATTGGGGACTGAGAATGGGATCCTCCCATTGGATCTCACCAGTGGACTTAACCCAGGGCTTGGGAGGCGAAGGAATCGCTCAGGTGACTCCAATGCTTCTCATGGCTCTAGAGGCTCTCAAGGTCACTCCAGAAGGAGACTGACCACCCCTCAGAGGAGGGAACATGAGGCCAGAATGCAGGAAGCCCAGCTGAGGATCAGGAAGCAGGAGTTAGAAGTAGCCCTGATGGAAGAAAAACTGAACAAGGCTAGGCAACCTAGAGAGAGTGGGTCTATACCCACTGGTGGAAGCATTGTCCCTAAGGACAAAGATAGGGTCTTTGATAATAGGAACCTGTCTAAGGTTGTGCCCCCCTACAAAAGTGGGGATGACATCCACAAATGGATAACTGCTCTTGAGAGAGCCTGCAAAGTACAGCAGGTTCCTGAAGACCAGTGGGCAGCAATCCTCTGGCTCTCCTTTGAAGGAAGAGGCAGAGACAGACTCCTCACTGTTAGAGAAGAGGATGTCAGAAATTACAGAGTCCTGAAGAGTGTTCTAGTTGATGGGTTAGGCTTAACCACTGAACCGTACAGGTTAATGTTCAGAGACACCCAGAAGACACAGACTCAGGACTGGTCTGAATACATTGAATGTGCCACTAAGGCTTTGGAGGGTTGGTTGCTGGGAAGTAAGGTATCTGATTTTACAGGATTGTATAATTTGATGATGAGAGAACAGATTTTAAATAACTGTCAAAACCAGCAACTGCATCAACACTTGGTTGACTCTGATCTGACCTCTCCCCAAGAATTGGGAAAGAAGGCAGACAAATGGGTCAGAACCAGGGTTAAGCAAAAGAACCAGATCAAGGGCCAAGGGGGTGATCAGAAGAAAACAGACCAAAAGGGTGGAGATCAGAAACCTAAAGACCAGAAGTCTTCAACAGGGCCCCAAACTACTGCTAAGGAGGGTGGGTCCCAACAGTCCAAAAAGAAGAAAGAAGGTCAAAAGAAACCCTGGTGCAATCATTGTAAAAATACAACTCACTGGACTAGTGATTGCAAAAAGGGTGGAGCCCCCAACACTGTTGCCCCTAAGGCACCTGCTCCCAGTACTACTGTTAGCAGTGTTGGTCCCCAGACAAAGGGTGTAGTGGGAATCACTATGGGAACTGAAGGAGATTCTGACTTAGACAGAACCCTTACACAGGCAGTCTTGATCTGTGATGGGGACATAGATTTGTCCCTGACTGTGAGCCCCAGTAACCTGGGCAAGTACAGACAGACTCCTTTAATTAATGACAAAGTGGCTCAAGCCTACAGGGACACATGTGCCAGTGTCACTATGGTGACACCAGGCTTTGTGGACCATGGACAATACATACCAGGTGAGAATTACCTGGTGACCAATGCCAGCAATGCCACTACTTCACATAGTGTGGCAGTTGTTAACTTCTCATGGGGAGGGGTAACTGGCCTCAAAAGGGTTGTGGTTAGTGCAGACCTCCCAGTAGAATGTTTGTTGGGCAATGACCTAGAGAGTTCTCTATGGTCAGAAGTGGAGTACAGGACTCATGCAGAGATGTTAGGTATATCATCACATGTCCTTGCTGTGACCAGGTCACAGGCCAAAAAGTGCCTCACTGAACCTCAGGTCTTGGATCCTGGAACAATGGACCAAGCACCTACCAAGAAGAAGAACAGGAGGGTAAAGGCTGTGCCTTCCCCCCTGCCTCAGAGTGATGATCAACTTTCCCAGGAAGCTGATCTAGAGGACCCTGAAGGAACTGTCCCTGAAGAGCTTGAACCTGATCAGGTTGAGTTTCTGGGGACAGGGGGACCTTCAAGGGCTGACTTGAGGCAGGCTCAGTTATCCTGTCCCTCTCTTGAACCCCTCAGACAGCTGGCTGCTGCTGAGGCTGCTGGGAATGCTCAAGGTACCCATAAAGTGTATTGGGATGAAGGGCTCCTTTATTCAGAGGCTAGAGACCCCAAGCCTGGTGCTACCAGGAGGTTGGTCATACCTCTGCAATTTAGGGGCTTCCTTCTTACCTTGGCCCATGATATTCCTTTAGCAGGACACCTAGGCCAGAACAAGACTTGGGACAGACTTGTCCCTCACTTTCACTGGCCTCACATGAATGAAGATACAAAGGAGTTTTGTCGCTCCTGTGTGACCTGCCAAGCCAGTGGCAAATCAGGTGGCACAACAAAGGCCCCCCTCATACCACTACCTGTGGTGGGGGTCCCCTTTGAAAGAGTGGGAATAGACATAGTGGGTCCCATGGATCCTCCCACTGCATCTGGGCACAGATTTATACTGGTGGTAGTGGATCATGCCACCAGGTATCCAGAGGCAATTCCCCTTAGGACCACTACAGCACCTGTTGTGGCCAGGGCCCTGCTGGGAGTATTCTCCAGAGTGGGGTTTCCTAAGGAGGTAGTATCTGACAGAGGTACCAACTTTATGTCAGGATACTTGACAGCTATGTGGAAGGAATGTGGTGTCAACTACAAGTTCACCACCCCTTATCACCCACAATGCAATGGGCTTGTTGAGAGATTCAACAAGACCCTAAAGGGTATGATCAAAGGATTACCTGAAAAGCTCAGGCGAAGATGGGACATCCTTCTACCCTGCCTTCTGTTTGCTTACAGAGAGGTCCCACAAAAAGGAGTTGGCTACAGCCCCTTTGAATTGTTGTTTGGGCACCCTGTGAGAGGCCCACTGTGTTTGGTGAAGGAAGGATGGGAGTTACCTCTCAAAAAGCCTAAGCTAGACATAGTGGACTATGTACTTGGTCTCCGCTCCAGGATGGCTGAGTATATGGAGAAGGCATCCAAAAACCTTGAGGCAAGCCAGGCCTTACAGAAAGCTTGGCATGACCAAAAGGCTGTCTTGGTTGAGTTTCAGCCAGGACAGAAGGTATGGGTGTTGGAGCCAGTGGCCCCAGCAGCACTCCAAGACAAATGGTCTGGACCCCATACAATCCTGGAAAAGAAGGGAGAGGTCACCTACTTGGTGGACCTAGGAACTCCCAGGAGTCCCCACAGGGTACTCCATGTTAACAGGCTTAAAGCATATGTTGACAGGGCAGACACGGGCTTGCTCATGGCTACAGATGAGGGACAGGAGGAAGAGAGTGACCCTCTCCCAAACCTGTTGTCTCAGAACCCTGAAGATGGCTCAGTTGAAGGAGTGACCCTTGGAGGCAACCTCACTGCCCATCAGCAGACTGAATGTAGACAGGTTCTACAATCATTTTCACATATGTTTTCCTTGATACCTAGTCAAACTGACTGGTGTACCCATGTGGTGGACACTGGTGACAGTCTGCCTGTAAAGAACACGCTCTACAGACAACCTGACCACGTCAGGGACTGTATAAAGGCTGAGGTACATAAAATGCTGGAATTAGGTGTCATTGAACCCTCAGAGAGCCCCTGGGCTAGCCCAGTGGTTCTGGTCCCCAAACCTCACACCAAAGATGGCAAGAGAGAGATGAGGTTCTGTGTGGACTACAGGGGTCTCAATGCTGTCACCAGGACAGATTCACACCCTATTCCAAGGGCAGATGAGCTCATAGACAAACTAGCTTCTGCAAAGTTTTTGAGCACATTTGACTTAACAGCTGGCGATTGGCAAATCAGATTAGCTGAGGAGTCCAAGGCCAAAACAGCATTCTCAACCCCAGGTGGGCATTATCAGTTTGTGGTGATGCCCTTTGGTCTGAAGAATGCACCTGCCACCTTCCAAAGGCTGGTGAACCAAGTCCTTACTGGGTTGGATGACTTTTGCGCAGCATATCTTGATGACATTGCTGTCTTTAGCTCCACCTGGGAGGATCACCTGATCCACCTGAAGAAGGCTCTTGAGGCTCTGCAAAGGGCAGGCCTCACTATCAAGGCCACTAAGTGCCAGATAGGGCAGAGTAAGGTTGTATATTTGGGCCACCTTGTAGGTGGAGGCCAAGTTCAACCACTGGAGAGTAAGATACAGTCCATCCAGGATTGGTCCCCTCCAACCACCCAGACTCAAGTTCGAGCTTTCTTGGGCTTGACTGGGTACTACAGGAAGTTTGTTAAGAACTATGGGTCCATTGTGACTCCTCTTAATGATCTGACATCCAAGAAGATGCCCAAAAAGGTTCAGTGGACAGTAAGCTGTCAAAAGGCATTTGATGACCTGAAGGAGGCCATGTGCTCTGCACCTATCCTGAAAAGTCCTGACTACTCCAAAGAGTTTATTGTCCAAACAGATGCTTCTGAGTTGGGTGTGGGAGCTGTGCTGTCACAACTTAATGTAGATGGTCAAGACCAACCCATTGCTTTTATTAGCAGAAGGTTGACCCCCAGAGAGAAGAATTGGTCAGCTATTGAGAGGGAGGCCTTTGCTGTGGTGTGGGCCCTGAAGAAGCTGAGGCCATACTTGTTTGGCACTCACTTCAAGATTCAGACCGACCATAAGCCCCTCTTATGGCTAAATCAGATGAAGGGTGAAAATCCCAAACTGCTTAGGTGGTCCATTTCCCTACAGGGGATGGACTTTACAGTGGAGCACCGGCCAGGTACTGACCATGGGAATGCAGATGGTCTCTCCAGGTACTTCCACTTAGGACATGAAGACGAGACTGGTCAAGGCTAGTTTAATGTCCCAGCGTTTGGGGGGGGGGTTGTGTAGGAGAGTAGGGTCTGCTATCCTATGATCACCCCAAATTTTTGCTTTTTGCTTCACTGGTTTTTGACATATTGAGGCTGTGGGCCTGCCAATCAGACCCCCAGCCTGCTGTTCTCTCTACTAAATTAAAACTATGCACCCTAGGTGCATAACCAATTGGAAGTGGATCACCCTGTCAGCCCCTGTACCAGTGTACACTAGGTACCCAGGGCATTGGTGTACCCAAGGCCTGCCAGGGGCTGAAGCATGTATTATGCCACCCCAGGCTTGGCCTAACAATCTGACACAACTGGCTGATCACTCAGCTGGGGTAAGTTGGTGTAATCACCTCTTACTTAGGTGTAGTATACCTATACCTAACCTTAAATGGGACACCTGGTAACCTGTAAGTCACTCCTATGGCAGGCCTTAACAATCCTGAAGGCAGAGTGCTTGGTTCCATGTGAGATGGTGCTCTGGCATGAGCTGAGCCTGTCTGCAGTGGTCGGAACAACTTCCTTCTACTGTTTCCAGATATCGTCATACCATATACTCTTAAGTGCATTATGAACCTCGCGGTTAAATGCTATCTTTGGTTTGGCTTTATCAAAACATGTCGAGTAAGGTGTCATACGAATTGGAATACTAACCCCTCGCCAATTCTGGCGACGGGGTTAGCATTCCACCCTTCTAGAGGGACACGACATGTACAGTACCTGAAACCCGGGTCAAATCAGACATAGCCTCAGCTCCACAAAATGGATGCTGCCACCACAGACACAAGTCTGCCCTCCTGCTGCTGGGAGTCCTTCCAGCTTGGGAGGTGTGGACAAAGGGTTTCCTGCCAGGAGAGGTGCATGCACCACCCCAGACAGGATTTTGTGTATTGGTCAGGTAGGGCTTGAAAGAATCCAGACATGCCTGTGGCTCACAAGGAGCCTCGGTGCATATGCCAGTTCAAACCGGTCCTGGGGCACACCAGTCCCGGGCCTGGGGCGAGCTGGACAAAGGATTGGGGGTGTAACCACCCCCCTTCCTGGTCCCACCCATAGGGAGGGACCTAGCAGGTAGTCCGGCCCCTAGAATCCGCTTAAAGGTAGGAGCTGTGTCCTAAGACTTCAGACATCCTGGAATCAACTTGAAACTAAGAAGAAGACGGGAACTTCGACATTCTGCTGCACAGAAGACTGAAGTAAATCTCCCCTGTGGTCAGGGAGTGACCACCTTGCTAACGCAAGCACCATCCAGCGAATCAACATCTGCTTTGCCGCCGCCTCCCGCCGGAGCCCGAGCCCAGAGACTGACAAGATCTGGACCTCCAGACCTCTCACCGCCCGATCCACGGTCCCTGAAAAGAGGAGACCCGTGGAGGCACCGAGACACGTGGAGCCAGCCATCTTGAAACGACCACGACAAGCTGACAAGTGCAACAACCGAGGCTCCCTCCAAGTTGTGCTTTGGGATCTGAGAAGCCCAACACCCGAGCAGCATCTGCACCAAAGGTGAGCCCTCCAGACTCTAAACGATCTGCGTGGGGCCCTTCTGCATTTTGCCACTCGACGCGCCTAACCGGTTGCTGGCCCGCTGGCTAGTGGCCATCTTGGCGACGAACTTTACAAAATACACCGCTGGTATGGTTGCTCCAGACTGGCCCTTGCTCCCCTCCAAAGGAGCAGTCCCTCTGACCTTGCTGGTCAGAACCATCAGCTTATTTCATCTCCTACAACAATTGCTTTTGCCAAGGCTTGTTTGCTTCGATCAAGTCGCCGACACCGCTGACAGCGAGAACCTGCGTGTGACAGCTTGTGACCCGACTCCTGGACGTCGTCGACCTTCAGGGACCACGTGGCTGCAGAGACAAGCTACACCTTTTTTCCTGTTTGCACCCGACATTGCCTGGTACCCACCTGGTGCCACGCTGGTCACTGGCTAGTGACTGTGAACACTGTCCCCTCTGCTTACAGGTCTTCAACATCTCCGATCCACTCTTGGATCCACCGCATCTCTCCCGGACCGACCGCCTGCAGCATCTTTGTCTTCAAGCTCCACGGAACAGATAGAAGAAACCCGACGCACTTCGAGGCCTATGCACCCGCTTCCTGTGGGTGAGGTAAAGCTGGCACTCCTGTGCCCAAGTGTAGTATTACATCTCTAGTGCCTGGGTTCCAAATCTTAAGTTCCTAGTCCATCCGGAAGATCCTCTTTGCAGTAACTTTGTACTTTTTACGCACCCATTGAAACCTATGGGAGCACGCGTGTGACTATTTGCTCTGCACACGCCACCCGTGGACCTCCTGGTCACTAACTGAAGTTAGCTCCTTGTAGGCCCAGCGATTCTAGAGGCCCTAGGCCTTTTCCCTTTTCTGTTCGTGGTACTTATACCACTATTTTAGTATATGGTTTGAGCGGCCACCAGGGCCTATCCATATAAAGTGCAACTTCTGTGTATTCTACTGTAATCTTGTTTGACGATTTGTGCTCCTGTGCTCATAAAGAGACTAGGGGTTACTTTGAGAAATAAATACATATATATTTTGAATATATATCTGTGTGGTGTCCTTTCATTGGTATAAAAGGGGGTTACTTTTGGTAAAACAGCTTGCTTAACACGTTTCACGAGTTTAGCCTCAAAGACTGCTTAGCCTACGCTACCACTAGGGCAGCTAGTCCGAAAAGGTTGACTTACAACCACACCATAAGGGTTGCTTGGCATGGTACAAGGTGATCACTTTAACTAGTGAGCATCATATACCAGGCCAACTTCTCACACCAGGCACTTGCAGTTCCTGGATGCTTATTCGAACAGCCAGATTTGGGGTCCATTCGGAATTATGGATGTGAGGTGATGGGCTGGAGGTGTGTGGGGAGGCTGTTCCAGGTCTTTGCTATGATGTGGGAGAAGGTGCATCCTCCACTCTGCTTTGGTAGATGTGGGGAGTATGGGCGGGGGGTGTAGTCTTCTCGACGGTTTGTGGAAGTTCAGGTGGTGGTTAATGTATGTAAGGGGATCCTTTGTTGTGTAGAGTCTTGTGTGCATGGGTCATTAGCTTGAATTGTTATCTCTTCTATACGGTGAGCCAGTGGAGTTGCCTGAGGTGGGGTGTGATGTGGGTCATCGGGGAAGGCAGAGGATGAGTATGGCTGCGGTGTTCTGTATGGTCTGAAGTCTCTGTAGGAGGTGTGCAGCAAATGCTGTAGCCCAGTCGGCTGGTTTGAGGGTCTGTGTCATGGAGCGTCTCGTGTGTAGGGGTAGCCACTTGAAGATCTTATGTAGCATGCGCAGATTGAGTAAGCGGGCGGAGGAGATGGCGTTAATCTGTGATTTCATGGTGAACTTGTTGTTTATGATGATTCCGAGGTTCGTGGCGTGGTCAGAGGGGATGGGTGCGGGTTCTATGTCTGATGGGCACCAGGAGTCGTTCCATGTGTTGCTGGTGCTGCCAAAGATCAGTTTGTCCTTCTTGTCTGTGTTCAGCTGCAGGCAGTTCTTCATCCAGCCAGCAACGTTTGTCATGCATCTGTGGAACTTGGTTCTGGTGGTGGTGGGGTTGTCAGTGAGTTAGAGGATGAGTTGCGTGTCAACTGTTTAGGAAATTATGTTGAGACTGTGGTATCTGGAGATGTTGGCCATCTGGCTCAAATATGCTTAGAAGTGTGTGGGGCTGAGGGATGAACCCTGGGGGACATCGCAAGTGTTCTCCTAGGGTTCAGAGGTGAAAGGTGGGAGGTGGATCGTCTGGGTTCTTCCAGTTAACAAGGAGGTGCATGAGACATTCCTTCAGTCTTACATGTTTTGAAATATTTCAAGACTACATCTTCAGAAGTGCTTTATAATATTTATGAAAATTACCTTTAAATAGCGCAATTTGCACCTTTTAAAAACATTCTCAGGAGGACCCTCCAATGCCCCCTGCCCTCCCCACGAACCCTCTTAAACCTGGCGGGCTCACTTGTTTCACTCACTCACTAAGTCAAACTTGTTCTCTTTTCCCCAACTTTTATGCCACATTAATTTGAAATGTCACCAGCCGCAACTGTTATAAGGTAGGATGTATGGGCAGCCTACAGGTAATGTACCCTGGAATACTACCAAATATCTCATTCCAAGTTTCTGTTCATTTCTGTCCAGGCTGTAGACCTCTCTCATATTGGTTGCTTATGATCTTTAAAAGAGGAGAGGTGTAAATGCACTCATCCAATTTGCACTGAGTAAAGGAGCAAAGTGAGTGTTCCTGACCTTCTCCAAAGATGTAAAAAAAAAAAAAATTGAGCCAGATACTGGAGTACTGGACTGAGGAAGTTCACCTGCCCATGATAATTTTGTGATAATGGTGGCAAAATTGTGCATTATTCAGAACAATTTCCCTAAAAGAATATGAAAAGTCTTTGGTGATGCAGAAAATGCATCTTCAATTATGCTCATCATTATGCTTTGGCGTAGTGGAGCAACTCTAGGGGAAAGAGATTTGTAGCAGAGGAACCAGGTAGATTTAAACTACGGGATGCATCACATTTTGCATCTGCATTCAAAGAGTGCATCATGCCTATTTACCTCTTTGCCCAAGAAGAGCACATTGACATTATTGAATGCGGATTGATGTTGTGAACCTGGTATTGGACTGATGCAATTCTCTGTATAAAACATCTACGTTGAAATGGTGTTTATCTTAAGTGCTGCATAAGAAGCAAGGCCTGACTGGAAACCAAAATCAGCTCTGGCAAAAATGTTCAGAGCACCCCTATGCTGCAGGAGGCGGCAGCTATCAATGGTACATGGGGTCTGGCTGGATCATGGGATCCCATGCTGCTATGAAGGCAGCCCCCACCCTAGCTTGTAGCCCACTGGGAAAAGACCAGTGTGTCAGACTGGCCAGTCCAGCAGGGATCAGAAACCATTCACATACAAGGAAAGCAAACAACTCTGACAAGCTTAATGCAAAGCAACCTTATTGTTAACGAAAAGGTTTAACGTTTCGTTCTCCAATACATTATTATAAACTAGGGAAAATTTGGTGGGAGGTGAGTTAGAATTGGGATAAAAATAACTAATTTATCAAACTTCATTTGTCTTCTAATTACAGAGATCAGCACTTGCAGAACCCAGGGGCTCTCAACCAATCAGATACATGGTATCAGTAAAGAGGTGACTTTCAAATGGCTGAGGAAGCCGTCATGGAATTAGATGGGGGAAACACAAGCAGATGAAGGGCCAGCAGACAGGTTACTTTTTTAGCGCTAGTGTTCATGCCCTGTTTATTGCTCTAACAGAAAATCCCCAGGACAGTGGTGACAGACAGGCAATGCGAGCAGGTGATCATCCTGGCATTTGGGTGGATGAATGCTGATTGGTTAATCCTTTCTGTCAAACTTCCCTGGCCCGGTATGGTACTTTGGAGAGGGGTTCGTGACTATCACCCTACACTTGGGAGTTTAGGGCCATGGCTTGCATAAGACCGGTGACTCACCAAGGCAGCTCATGCAGCGTCGTCTGTCTGGGCAGAGAGCTGCCTGCCTGTGAACAGCCGAATCTGCTTTGATAAGGAGCTCTGGATGCTTAGGACACATTGTTTCATTGGGAGGGAACAGTTTCCATTTAAAAATAGCCACAGCAGTGCAGGCGTGACGACAATCTAAGGAAACCCAGAGGGAAGAGAGGTCGGAAGGCTGTCTCACCCAGGAGTAATGAACTCAGCAGAGCTGACCTCGAGCGATACACTGCAGAATAAAGTTCTGACAAGTGACTAAGCATAAAAAAACATAGAGCGAAAGACAGAAATAAAAATGCTATTTCCCATAGAACACACCAAGAAGTGATTCTTCTATAGTCCTTTAAGTTACAGTGACCTCAAAACAGCCGCACACACTGTCCCAGACTCACAACCTCTACCTGATTTGCCATGCAATCCAGAGATAACATTACCAAATTGTTACCATCTATGCTGGGAAAACCTTGCAATGCACTCAGAGGATTCTGGAAGACAATATGCAAATGAACAGAAAAATACTGCATTCCTGTTTCTAAAATAACTCTTTTCGCTTCGCTTCCACTTTTCTTAAAATAGTAAGTAATGCATACAGTTCTACCGTGCATGTGAATGCAGCAAACAACAGCTTGGTGTGTTGCCCTGATTACATTGTTGGAAGAAAACAATCTTATTAGCTTTTATCATGTCTTGAGAACATTGCCAAGTTCCAATCGGAAGCACATAGTCCTTCTATTACCTCGAGCATTGCTAAGAGTTAGGGTGATGTTTAGGAGGCAAAGCAGTGGAGTGGGTAGCAAAGCATCATGTTGGTCTGCCGGCCAACATGATGCTGAAAAGCCTTTACCAAAAAGCTTTAATATTCTTTCCATTTGCAGTGGCGCTGGCAGGGAGCGGGCCCGCGGGTGGCGGGGGGGATTTTTTTTTTTAACTCTTACCTCCTCATAGCCGCTTCTGTCTCTCCTTTGTCATTGCTTCGCTGACGAGTCCCGGAAGCACACAGGCTTCCCTAAGCAAATGTTGTGATTAGTCTGAGCGCCGTTGTTTGGCGCTGGGATGGGGACTGGAGAGCCTGGGCATGTTCTCCACCCATGTTGAGCCCAGTGGAGAACATGCTAAGTGCGCATGACTGTTCGGCCGGCCCTAGATGGCCGGCCAAACCGTCATCCACACTTAAGTGCAGGAACCACTCTTCCCCCGTGGCACCAGCCCAGCCCCGCTCTAACCCAGCCCCGTAGCTCCAAAAAATAAAATGATAATAATGTTATTATTTTATTTTTCCTTTTTCCTGCTCTGAGAGCAGTGGGGTAACGCTCTTCCGCCGTAGCAGAGTAGCTGCCCTTCCATTTGCCAAGTCATGTACTGGGGCAGATTTACTCATTTTCATAGCAACGCAGTGCAACAACCACATTTGTGCAGTTGCTTTGTGTAAGGAGAAACCCAGCGCAGCATCTCACATCAAAATATCAGGAGACAAAATGGGGCATATTATCAAGACAGGCGATAAAATTATCGCCGCTTTAGCCGCAGAAAACTGCAGCTAAAACGGCGATAATGGGCTTGATAATATGCTCTATGGAATTTCAATTGAAGCCCATGTTAAATGTGAAGGACATCTAACATGGGCTTCAATTGGAATTCCATAGAGCATATTATCAAGCCCATTATCGCTGTTTTAGCGACAGTTTTCTGCCGCTAAAGCGGCGATAGTTATATCGCCTGTCTTGATAATATGCCCCAATGTACCTTATACGATCTCCAAAAATGAACAACTCCAAACACAAAGAGTATGAGACAGGGAAGTTCATGCCCGGGATACAAAATATGTCCAATGTGTAATAACCTCACGCTCTTATCCTGAATTTAGTATTTCTAGATTAGGAAGCCTCACCCACAATATGTGGCATGCTTCTTCATTGGCTTCCTCACACCAGTCTGGTAGGATGGTACAACCGGGGCGGACTCAACTTCATATTGTGAGGGAGTTCTTAATAAAAGCTATTTTCTGGGCTAATTCGGGAATCCAGATATAAAAATACCTTAGGGTAGACCTGGAGGATTTATTTTTATTGGTCGGTATAATTAAAAATAAAGAGGGGATCTTATAGGTACAATGGCCTTAACATCCACTCACTTGCCAACAAATTTCTGCCCAATTAGTTGTCCTAATAAAGGCCAGGGGCTATCATCAGGGCTAATAAAGAGGACCCCCTCCATGTAGGTGAGACTGAGCTTTCCAAGTTTTACCTACAGGCGTATATGCATCCTACTGTGGGCCAGTGGCAGCTCGAAGAGAGAGTGCTGCGGAGTGGTGGGGCGGGGTGGGGCGAGGGAGGGGCAGGGTTGGGGGGTAGTGGATTCGGACATACGACAGAATGGAGTAAAGTAAGTAAATAAATAAAACTATTTACCTTGCGCTCGCTGCATCGCCGAGTTGGCAATGCAGCGAGAGCAAGGTAAATAGTTTTAGAAGGAAAAAACAGACACCAAAGGAATTGACATGGTATCTCAGCAGCACAAGCAATGATGGTTGGAGGGATACTAGCAATGTAATTGATGGCTGGATGGATATCACAAAGAGGCTAAGCATTGTCAAAGCCAATAGGTGTGATGCCATCACTCTAGCACTGACAAAAGCAACAAAAATTCCTGATACATCAGAAAAAAAAATATTACTTGTTTCATGGATACCTTACTTAGATGAGATAAAGAATTAAATGAGTGATGACAAAGTATATTTTTCAGGTGCAAAATAGCCTGCATTGTAGATACGGGGAGATGGGGGCAGGGCAAAGAGGTACCTACAGGAGCCTCCCCCAGATCAGTGTGGCAGCATTGAGAACTCTGACGATATGTATTCCTTTACCTTGAAATAATCACTTGGGGGCATATGTATCAACCGAATTTTTAATCGCAAACGCTGCAATTCGCAAAAAACAGCATTTGCGATTAAAAATTCGCAAAACGGGATGTATGAGGCAAATTCTCATCGCAAATTTAAGGAATCGCTAATTTAACGATTTCTTAATTTTGCGTAAGCATTTAAGAATTCGCAAATTGCGATTTCTTAAATGATATGTAACACGCACCAAAGCATTGCGAATTATCCTTAAGAAATCGCAAATTACCACCAACTTCTAGTTGGTGGTAATTTGCGATTTCTGTTAAAAATGCACTTTTTGGAAGTTTACAAAGTGCCACGTGGCGCACATACATGCCCTTAGGGCATGTATGTGCGCCATTTGCACACACATGCTCATTTCAGGGGTGCATCAGGGTGTCATCATGACACCCTTGCACCTTTGAAATTATTCTCAAATTGCGATTAGCAAATTGCGAATCGCAATTTGAGAATTACTTCCCATTCATTCCTATGGGTCTCCTGGCCCATAGAAATGAATGGGAAGGTATTCCTTAATTGCGATTTCGCAATTTGCTAATCGCAATTAAGGAATTTCAAGAAATCGCAAAAGTTTTGCGATTTTTTAAATACATCCCGTTTTGCAATTCTCAAATAGCGATTCTTTAAAAATCGCTATTTGAGAATCGCAAATGGAGATGTTGATACATATGCCCCCGATCCCTATAATTCACAGGCAGATTTCTTTGATTCAAAACATGCCTTTCTCTATTGTGGTTAAACCTCGTGACACTGCTGCCTCAGGCCAAAGGAGGCAGTAGTCAGTTCGAGTACACTGTTTAAAGATAACTGCTCCTACTAAGGTTTTGAACATGAAACTCCTTTTGTGACCTTTGGAGCCATATGGCAATTCTGCAATGTTCTGCACTAAGCAAGTTCAAGTTTATTTCAAAAAGCCAATAATTGTGCATTGAGATTTTTTCCTCCCTTCACGCCTGACTTGACCCTTTCTGCTCAGCATTTGTTTAATGCCCACATGACCCTTCAGCAACTTCATAGTTGATGGAGTTTTGAGTGGGAAAAGACCAAGGTGCTGGGGGGGACATTTCAAGTCCGACCCTATAAGCCAATCACAGTCCTGCGTAATACACACTGTAAATCAACATTTTCATACCAACTGATCAAATATTGTATCATTACTTAAGTCAGCATAAGTGTTGAACGTGTAAAACAAGGATTGGTAAATGCATTAGGTTTCACCAATGTAATAATAAGCTGTTTTTGTTGTAAGTTGTAGCTTGCTGAGTAGTTGGAGAATATAAGTTACATAAAGTCTGTTAAAGTGTTATGACTTGTTTATGTACAAAAAGGCAATATATTGTGCTGTTACTAGTAGTATATACATTAACAATAATTGATATAATAGCAATATGTGTTTAGGTGTTGTTCTGACACCTTTTGGGTTCTGTGTCACTGCTCCTGCTGCACCCTTCAACTCATGCCCATAGTGCTTGCAAGATAACTGCATCCATGACTGCCTGTTTAGTAGTAACATACAGTAATTTTTGGTGTTTAAAGGAGTTATGCCAACTTTTGGCCCTGGTGCCACTGCACCATTCAAATCATGGCCCTAGCACCTGCTAGATAAGTGAACTTGTGACTGCCTGTTTAGTAGTAAAATGTTGCAATATTCTGTGTTAGTGGGGTCCCTAGAGCTTATGGCCCCAGTGCCACTGCACCAGCTGCACCATTCAAATCAAGCCCCTTTTAACTTCAAGATAACTGCAATTGTGTCTACCTCTATAGTCGTAAAATATAGCAATATTAGGTGTTTAGAGCAATCCTGACAACTTTTGGGCCCAGTGCTACTGCACCTGCTGCACCATTGAAATCATGACCCAGTTGTCTACAAGGTAACTGCACCTGTGACTGCTTGTTTAGTATTAAAATATAGCAATTTTGGGTGTTTAGTGGGAGCCTAGAGCTTTTAGTCCTGGTGCTCCTGCACCTCCTGTACCATTCCAATCATGACCCTATTGCTTGCTAGATAAATGCACTTGTTACTGTCTTGTTTATTAGCAATAATCTGAGTTTAGTGGTGTCCTTAGAGCTTTTGGCCACAAAGCCACTGCACCTGCTGCACCATTCAAATCAAGTTCCTTTATACTGCAAGGTAACTGCAATTGTGACTGCCTGTTTAGTAGTCAAATATAACAATATTATGTGTTTAGAGGAGTTTTGACAACTTTTGTGCCCGGTCCCACTGCACGTCCTGCACCATTCAAATCATGACCCAAGTGCTTGCAAGATAACTGCACTTGTGGCTGCCTGTCTAGTAATAGAATATAGTATAGCTCTTGTATATTAACTTTATTTTTAATGCACAGTGTTTATTACAACATTTAGAATTTGATCATAATGACCAAATAGTTTAAATTTAAAAAACAATCTGATAATGCCTACAAAGTGCAAAGACAGGTACTGAGGCATGAATAGGAAATGCCACAAACGTTCTAATGCTAAATCATCGGCTTTAGACACCTAAATAGTAAACAGCAAGCATTCCAACATACTATTTAATGGGAAGATATCTTATCTTGACAGTGAATGGGGCTTAAACAGTGCGAACAGCTTTAGTAGAAGTATGGTAAATGTGTGCAGCAGAGGAAGTTTAAAAAAAAGTTTAACACAAAAGCAAATGAACACAGTAATTCGGCCACGGGAACTGATAAGAACGTGTGGGCTGATGACCTGCACCTGATGAAACGAAATGCATAACTGAAATAGTTTCTAGACACTCAGTTAATTACAGTTGTAAACACAAAGGCACGTTTTAATGGCAAAAGTAGCCGAACTGAGAATGATTGGTAAAATTAGTGAAAGCTGATAACAACACAAATAACTAATGGTATTCAAGTGCCAATTACTTGCCCATATCACGCTCTTGTTAAGAAGTGGTCGGGTGGAACTTTTTTTTCCTTCCAAAAACTGTGTAGTGACCATTCTGCATTTGCTTGGCTGTATCGTGGACAACACTCACCGAATCGCAGTACATACACTTTCATGCCAGAGTTGGTACACTCTCTTCTCAGCGTGGCTCAGATCCTTTCAGTGGCCCTGCCAGAACACAGCATTTACTGTGCATACTGACATGGGGTACCTTCACTTTAACAAACGTTTATGTTGATGGCAAGTGCTTACACTCACACAATATGTGCACTCACATTTAAAACAAACAATCATCTAGGGGAATACCTAGGAGCAAACCAATATAATGCCCACATATCAGAGTGTGTCTCTGTAACCCATCCCAGAGGTGTGGCTAACATCTGGCTACACTACTCTTCCAGTCCCTCTCCTAGTCTAATCTGGCAAGAGATCAATCAAGTGAGGGATGGCCTGGGTCCTATGACATCTGTTCTCCTGCCTTTGACGTCCAGCTTATCTCCTAAGTCCCCTTCCTCTTTCTGGCTTCTCCAGTAAGCAAATTTCGTCCCACCAAATGGCTGTATTGTTGCAGTTCCAGGCCTCTTCACACCTACTCATGTAGCAGCTTGGCTCAGGCTGTGAAATGCTGACCAATCAGAAGAGGCTGCTACAGGGCTGCTTTAGGTAACTTCAGGATAGTAAGTCTTAAAGCTTCTTTCCTGTAATAGTTATAATAAATCCGACCTTGGCAAATTGTTGGATTTATTGTAACTATTATTTTGAATGATATTGCTAGCTAGCTCCTAGCAAAAGTTAGACTTTATTAAGTTTAATAAAGTTTTCCCTATGTTATCCTATAGGGCTAGCAGCACTACAGTAGGGGAAACTACTTTGGCTGTTTTTTTCCTACCAGGACATATAAAATCGCTATCCCTGCTTTCTATAACAAGGCACTCTACCTTTGGGGCACCTAGGCCAAACCTAACAGGTCGCCTATAAGTTGGATATAGTTTCCTTTTTAATCCAGCCTGCAAGGCAGGCCTGGCTTTAAAATTACACCGTACAACACAGTAGTGTACACTTAAGTGCAATAGGTCAACTGCGGTCTCTAAACCTACATGCCCTACCATATGCTAGGGACTTAAAGGTAGGTTGTCTTGGCCAATCAGATTGATACCAATTATTATATACCATTAGACGGCAGAACACTGGCCCTGCTGAGCAGGACCCAGGGCACTTTCAGAGTCTGTAACCACAAGCATCAGTCAAAAAATAAGGGTGATCAGGTCAAAAAGGATGACTTTCCTACAGGTGTGAAGCCATATACTGTGCGAAGGTGAGATTTTGTACCATGGACAGTACAGGTGAGGTGTGATACCATGCACTGTGTACAGATGATGTGTGATAGGATGGCCTGTAAGAAGTTGTGATTCAATACTATGGACTATACAGCTGATGTGTGATACCGCGCACTGTGTGCAGATAATGTGATAAGATGATCTGTGTGCAGATGGGTATTACTATGACTGTGAGTGCAGATCTGGTGTGATACCAAGGACTGTGAGCAGACGATATGTGGTACCATTGTCTATATGCAATGAGGTGTCACTGTGTACAGATGTTTTGTGATACCCTGGACTATGTGCTGGTGGTGTGATACAGTGGAATGTGTACAGGTGTATGTAACTGAATGGACTTTATGCACATATGAGATGTAAAACAATGGTCTGTGTGCAGGGGGCATAATACTATACACTTACAATATACTAAACAAATCCATGGCTGCTGTAAATAATAAGGATGATCTTTTTCATCTGTGTTGGTAAAGCGAGACTGAGAGAATGGGAGTTTTCCTGTGGATATGGGATTAAATGCTCTGTGAAAGATGCATTATCAGCTCAGAATTAAATTGAATATTCTCATTGGAGGAAATACCAACTCATGGAAATGATGCTGAAGGCATGTCATCTCTAGGGCATTGTTACCACAGTAAGGAATTGACTGGCATTGTTTGGACAGGTCTGCTGATTGACTACAACAGTGTTATCCACAGGAAGCATAGGTATTCTGCATGGATGCAACAAAACTGACGCAGCACAGGAAGGGTAGCCTTACTGGGTGGACAGAGCAACAATAGCTGTTCAGGCCTTCACATTACATCATAGACAGACATAATTGCTGATTAGTTTTAGGAAATACACCTCTTACAGTGCCACTACCTTCCCAGTGCTTAATTTGTGCTAGTGGTCGAAAGCGGTGGGCACAGCACACCTTTTTAGTGACCAGGACTTACTTTTCCTCATGGTAGTTTTGACCCAGAGGAAAAGCAAAAAAGACAGACCAGGGAAAAAAGGAGAAAGATAAGAAAATAGTGAAAAGAATCCTGCAAGTGAGATAAAAAGACATTAAGTGCATGGCAGTGTAAGAAAGAGGCATGAGTTGGAATCAAGACTAGGTAGCTTATGAAAGCTACCTAGTCTTGATTCCAATCCAGCATCCCTGGCAATACACAGTACTAACGCTGGGTTCTGAAGACGGTCTTTTATTTATTGAGTTATTAGGTAATTATTTATTTAGGGCGTGATTACGACCTTGGCGGATGGGATTCTCCTTCACAAACATGATGGATATCCCGTCCGCTATATAACAAGTTCAAAAGGATGTCACAGAACTTGTAATACTAGGGGCGGGCTCTGAAGACGGTCTTTTATTTATTGAGTTATTACTTATTTATTTATTTAGGGCCAGATGATGCATCTTAGCGGATGGGATACTCCGTCCCACACATGACAGATATCCCGTCCGCCGTATTACAAGTTCAATAGGATATAATGGAACTTGTAATGCGATAGACGAGATTTCCGTCACACTTGTGACGGAGTATTCCTTCCGCCAAGATCGTAACTTGGCCCTAGTTATTTTACAAAACAAGCACTGCTTGTTCCCCTTCCCACTAGAAGGACTCCAATGGCGGTTTTTAGCATTATTACTTCCTTGTTTTCCTTCATAAAAATCGCCTGTAAAGTTGAATTTAAATCCAATAATAATACTGCGCGCAAAGTTTCCCTTAAGTGTTTTTCAAAATGTAGAATTTGTCATGAATTTTACAAGTATATGAAGGGAAGAACTCACAGTTGTATCGGTTTGTACATGTAGCTCTCAGTACTGGGGGCTACTCCCAACTAAATATATTTTCCTGGCTACGAACCTGAAAATAGTATCTCATGCATTGAGATGGAGCAAACAGGCAATCAGACTGAAGCACTCCTGTGGGTTGAGCCACAGTGGGATCAGCAATGGCTCAAGGGATGGTTGAAGGTTGCTGAGAAAAAAGGCGAATGGCTGAAGAAAGCGGAGTCAAAATCCCTTAGTGTGTTGTGCCTATAACATATAGATATATACACCTATGAAAAGGGATTTATTTAAGGAGGTCTCAGCTGCACAAGTAGAGCTGGAAGGAGGATAGTTCTAATTGTATAGGTTGGAGCAGATGAGAAAGATACTTCCAAAGATACTACATCAAGCATCAGTAGTTTTAACGTCAAATTCAGGAAACGGACAGGCCAAGAACAGCATTGGGTGTTTATTGCATCCACGCACATAGGTGATTATCTCATCGACTTGTCACTCATCCCATAGAAAGCTGCGCACACTGACAATCGTGAGATCCACACGGAGGACAGAAATACGTCAGCCACAATCAAAACCTTGATGATAATTTCTTTTCAGTCGGAAACTGCAAATTGTGGTGGTATTTGGCCATGTCCTAAATGTATATGTGCTATTTTCACAGGGACAACCTGCAAACCCTGATCTATTTTACCACAGTGAAAACCTGGCACGAATATTTGTGCAAATAGCGCATTTCGTGGTTAGGTTCCCTGAAACTCACACGAGTGTTCCAATTTGTGCATTGTTGGACTAAACTTTTATTGTATAACTGTAGTAAAACATGAACACACAGGCCATCTGAAAAGTTCTTGGTGGGAGCTTCTCAGTCTCTCTAGGAGGAAATGACTTCTTACTGGAGGATGGAGGAAGTCCCGCCTACCGTAACAGAACATATAACAGCGGTACGCTTTGTAGGGCCTCATTACGAGTTGCCTGGAGTGATCTCCCCAAGGAGAAATAACTCTGAGTCTCTAATGTTCCGGGGCCCAGAGTTATTAGTTCTGCGAACGCTGCCCCTGAAAATCTCAAGCCCAGAAACAGCCGACCAAGACTTTGCAGGTGGATCTGAGGGGGGTGTGGGCAGCTGGTGTGCCCAGACCCTACACTGCAGCAATAAGGGAGCTGAAAAAATCCCTCCAGGTGAAGTAAAACCAGCTCGCCCTTTCCACTACCCGTGCCCACACATTTACCACCTGCTCCAAGCATGTGATAAAGTGTGCATGTGTTTCCCTAGTAGATGGAAAATACATGGAACTGGATCCAGTATTCTCAAGGCTACTTGTATTTCACTTTCTGGGGTAAATAATAACCCATAATTCCCAAAAGTAGTTTAAGATGTATTGGCTGAAATCAGATATTCAAGCCTTCTGGTGTTCCACACCTCTATATGGGGAAGTTGTATTCTACTCTCAGGTAGGCAGCAAACTCTCATACTTAAGTCACTGCTAGGACCAGTTGGCTCTCATAAATCGCCTCTGGCGCAGACATCATCCACTCAACAGAGCCTAGCACTGTGTTGGTGAGCAAGATGCTAAATTTTCATAGTTCACTTGTCGGTTAAAAGATTCACTAGCAGATTTCAAGACTTAGGGTTCATATTAGCGAAAAGAGAAATAACTAAACATTGGAAGTCGCCGAGAGGTCCCAAGATGGCCCCCTGGACAGAAGAGCCTCTAAAATGGGCAGGATGTGAAGGGCAGGTCCGGATGAGGGAGGCCAAGAGAGGAATGAGACACATAGCAATTGCCAGGGCATGGGAAGCCAGGATGCATGACCTACTACAACCAGATCCAGAAGAGCCGAGGGAAGACGACGAGACCTAAGAGAGTAAGACCCTGATGAACAAATTCATCGCCTATAGATGAGGCAACACTATACTAAGGGTTGGATTTTCCCCTTACGACCTAAATTCTAGCCAAACATCGCACGACCCCCAAACCAGCCCCCCATTAGCGGATACATATAATGCTCACTGATGTGCACATTAGCGCTTTACTTCACAAAGTGAACTCGCAGAGAGGGGAGGGAGGAAGGGGGGAGGGACACTGTAGTTGTCCTTTGTTTTTAGGAGGTGCTCTAGACAAACATGGGAATACCAGTAACAGATGTATCTGTAGAACCAATATTACTAATGTATATTCACTGACGGTCTGTTGTGGTGTAATAAATGATCAATAAAATGTGTTTAAAAAAAAAAAAGATTCATAACGCTGGGATCCAGAAGACAATACATAGCATTAGTCAGATAAAGCGTGGAAAAGTGTGTCACACATGTACTGCGCCAAGGACTTTCTACCCTCCAACAGTTTTACTGGAAAAATGTAAAACAATGAAACGTGTCATATTATATGGTAAGTTGTTTTATGCAATGTCATGTTATGTTACCTGTTGGAGCACGTTGTGCCATTAGTATGTTCTTATAGCACTGTTGTTTTGAAAGATATGTATGTATGTGTATGTGTGGGTGTGTGCTATTTTGAAATTAACTTACAAAAATGAATAAAGAAACCCTCATTTGTTTCTATTACTCAATTCCTACTTTGTCATGCTTTCAGATTCATCAGTTATCAGCAGAAGAGAGTCAAATTCTAATGTGAGTAGCAGCGTGCTGCCATACATGACATTTTTTTTATTTTGCATAGCTTTCCATGCCCCATACGGCGACCTGACGGCAATTTGAAATGCCAAAGAAAGAGAGAAAAGAAGAAGGTGATGGGGTAAAGTAAAAGTGTGAGGAGAGGAAGAGAGTCTCAGGAGGGAGGAGTAAAGACTAGGAAAGAACAGTAGAAGGGAGAGGAGAGAGTCTCAAACTACAAATGGGAATAGATAGCAAAAAGGGGAATGTCATTGTGGGAATGGCTACAGGCGGAGATGGGAAGGGAAATTGCCTTTACTTATGTACCTTTGAGAAACGAATGCGGTACACATTATCACTAGGCCTGGGAATAATTTTAATTACGCAGGTTTAATTGAAGTAATCCTGTTAATTCTTCATTACTTTTTGACACAGATTTACTCATAATAATGCAATTATACCTGGTCTTTCTGTTGCATTTATCCCTATTATATTAGCACAGAATACATCCTTGTGTCAGTTGTAAACACAGGGGAGCATTTTGAGCTAAGAAACGAGAGCTAAATGCCAGGAGTAAGTTGGGACAATATCCCACGCACATTTAGCGAGCATGAGTGGCTGATCGCGATACTATTCATATTCTGTTGCATTTCACGATATTTCTTTAGGTAAATATATCCTTGCGTCCATTTTGGACATGAGAGGACATTTTTGCACTAAGAAAGTTGAGTACAAAGTGGCATTTGGAGAAAATATAGAGTTAAAAATATGAAGTACCAGAACTATTGAGGGGCATATTCTCAAGACAGGCAATAAAATTCTCGCTGCTTTAGCGGCAGAAAACTGCCGCTAAAACGGTGATAATGGGCTTGATAATATGCTCTATGGAATTCCAATTGAAGCCCATGTTAGATGTGAAGGACATCTAACATGGGCTTCAATTGGAATTCCATAGAGCATATTATCAAGCCCATTATCGCCGTTTTAGCGGCAATTTTCTGCTGCTAAAGCGGCGATAATTTTATCGCTTGTCTTGATAATATGCCCCTGAGTTTTTAATATTGTGACAAAAATATGGTGTGCGAAAATATCAATGACAAAAACATCGATTTTTTTAAGGTAAGAAATATTGTTTTTCATTAAGTTTCTTTATGTGGTTAAAAATTATTTAATTGTGTATGGTTTATATTGCTTGTGCAACTGTTGTTAATGTTTTTAAATATAGTTTATAATTTTAAGTTATTTATATTTCTTATTTAATTGTAAAATAATAATTTATAGCCTCAAAGCGGGATGTGAGATTTGTGGGGGTACAGAGCGGGAAGTTAATTAAGTATAGTGAATTAATTGATTTTTCGTTAATATTAATTATATATTTGATTACTAAGCATGTAAATTCTGTAAATAAAAAGTTTAAGGCATATTTTAGGTGTGGGTTGTTGGGTTTGTAGGGGTATAGGGTGGGAAGTTAATTAAATAATAATTGATTAATTATTCATTATGATAAATTATTAATTGATTAATTGTTAATTAGTTATGTAAATTGTGTAAATATTATAATTTTTCATTTACATTTTAGGTGCGTGTTGTTGGGTTTCTAGGGGTATAGGGTGTAAAGTTAAATAATAATTAATTATTTATACATTATTTATATATCATTAATTATGTAAATTGTGTAATTATTATAACTTTGTTTTTAGATATATGTATGTTAAATGTGTGTTGCTAGGTATGTAGGAACTATAATGTGGGAATCTAATGAAATAATTATTAAATAACTTTTTTCTTATATTAATTTTTTTTTTTTTTAAATGATAATTATTTCAATTGTTTAATTGTGTATTCATCTATATCTTTAATTTTAAGATAACAGTTTTATAATTTTATGAAATTAATACTTGTATTAAAACAAGGTATGTGTTTGAAGTGAGGTACTTTCCCTGCTGTTGCACAGACTGGAGTGGTAATATTAAATTTCACCCCTTCTGAGTCAAATGCTTTACCTACTGTTGCACAGACTGGAGTGGGAATAGTATATTTCACCCCTACTGAGTCCAATGCTTTCCCTACTGTTGCATCGCCTGGAGTGGAAATAGTAAATTTTACACCTCCTGAATCCAATGCTTTCTCTACTGTTGCACAGACTGGAGTGGGAATTGTATATTTCACCCCTACTGAGTCCAACGCTTTCCCTACTGTTGCATCGGCTGAAGTGGGAATAGTAAATGTTACCCCTCTTGAGTCCAACACTTTCTCTACTGTTGCACCGACTGAAGTGAGAATACAACATTTTACCCCTCCTGAGTTCAGCACTTTCCCTAATGTTTCACAGACTGGAGTGGGAATATCTAATTTTACCACCTTTTGAGTCCAACACATTCTTTACTATTGCACGGACTGGAGTGGGAATAGTATACTTTAACACCCCCACCACCCCCACCCACCTCCCATCTGAGTCCAACGCTTTCCCTACTGTTGCACAGACTGGAGTTGGAAAAGGAAAGTTTACCACTCCTGAGCTCAATCCTTTCCCTACTGTTCCACAGACTGTTCCACAGACTGGAGTGGGAATAGTATACTGTATTTTCCTAGAATGTTATAGTTTTGTTTATATTCTTTAAAATTAGATTGTATTATGTTTCTGTATATTCAAAAGGATATTTTTTTATTAGAAATTTTTGTAATATACAATATATTTATAGTAAAATGTATTTGTTTATATTGTTTACGTTCTTATGTCCAATGAAATTTGTATTTTATTTTACATTTTTTCGAGTTCATTTGTTACGGTTTTTAATTATATATATATATATATATATATATATATATTATCTACTGGCGGTCGCCAGTAGATAGTTATAGTTAGGACCGTGTTTCCATAGGAAATCTCAAAATTCTATTTTGAATAACTTTGGCGCCGGTTGACGAATCCTCGCGAACTTTTCAAAACTAATGGGGCGCTCCGTTCAGCTCCTACCCTGAAAGTCTCGGGGTGATTCGTCAAGCGGGGGCCGAGAAAAAAGGAGGGTCCCAAAACGCATTTTCCCCATGCATTTTTCCATAGGACCTTTAGACGCAGCTACAGCCCGAACGGCTGAACAGAATTACTTGAAATTTGGCAGAGAGGTAGCCATAAGGTCAAGGAAGTGCCTTTTGCAGGTCTGGTGTAAATCTGTTCAGTATTTCCTGAGAAAATAGCATTTAAAAGCATATCAATATTTATACGCGCGCAGGGTGCGCGCACCGTGCGCGCACCGTGCGAGCACCCTAACGTGCGCGAGCGTAATTCTGATTGGTGATTACATGTTAGTCAACGTTCGAATCGGTCGAAATCAGGAAGTGTCGGCCGCCATTTTGTTTGTTTTCAGTGCGAGAGTGAAAAAGGAAGGTGGCGAACGTGAAAAGGGGGCAGGGTAGAGAGTTCCTGACCCCCTAGCCTTTGTCAGGGGGTCCCTGAAGGACCCCGAAGGCAAAAAAAATGTTTTATTTTTTTTTAAATCGCGGGGGTGTGCAAAAAAAAAGAATTTTAATACGTAGTTTATTGTAAAATAAATATATAAAAAAATAATAATACATAAATAAGTTAGCATTTAAAAAACCTTGCAAATTCACTTAAAAAACCATAGGTTTCACACGTTATAGTTAGGTGGATATTTCACTCGTAAAAAAACAATGAAATTCCCCCTTTATAGTTAGTTCAGATAACTATAACTCGCGCGACAGCCACTCTATCACAAGGATGATGTCATCAGTGATGTCATGAGTGATGCCACTGACCATGTCATGAGTGATGTAATATGTGACGTCATGAGCAGTGGATTGCGGGCGCGCGAGTTATAGTTATCTGAACTAACTATAACGGGGGAATTTCATTGTTTTTTTACGAGTGAAATATCCACCTAACTATAACATGTGTGAAACCTATGGTTTTTTAAGTGAATATAGATATAGATATAGATAGATATAGATAGGTAGATATACTTGTATTATTAAATGTAAACAAAATAACAATATAAATTAAAATTACTATTTTCATTAAAAAAATTCATTAGATATCTGTAAATGAACATACACACATGCATAATTGTGTCTGAGTGTGTTTAAATAAGTATATATTTATATATATTTTTATAGTATTTAAATATTTTTATTTTACATTATATTACTGTTATATGTCAATATGTTTAATGTTTGCTATGTTTAACTATATATATCTTAACAAAATTATATTTCTACATATATTTTTAGATATTAGTGTAAAACAATATTTTTTAAAATATTAACCTACTTCTTACGGATGTGGACAGGACTGGGCCACGACTCCTGCGAATTATGCAGGTTTTCGGGGAAACGTCGGGCTTGTACATGAACCCTCGCAAGTCCACCTTGTGGGCGCTGGGAGAGCGCACGAAAATGGGGGCGTGGGCCTCTTCAGTTCAGTCGGCGGTGGGGGGACTGAAATTTTTGGGGGTGTTCTTGACAGATGTGCCAGCGGTCTCCTGGGAGCGGAATGTGGCCCCGGTATGGGAGCGCGTCTGCTCCGATATCAAAATCTGGTCTCGTATGCCCTTGACTCTGTATGGGCGATCGGCAATATTTAAAATGGTGGCGCTCCCTCGACTCCTATATCAGCTACAGAACCACCCGTATAAGATTCAGCCCGGTTGGTTCAGACAGGTGAATTCGGTGCTAGGGCAATTCCTGTGGGAGGGGGGTAAGGTGCGCGTGGCTATATGGACGTGCTTCCTGTCCACCTACCGTGGAGGGCTGGCAACCTCGGATATTCTGTCATACTATCAAGCTTCACATCTTCTAGTCCTTAACGAATGGTGGTACGGGGACAGGGGAGACCCGGCATATGCGCTGGAACGGCAGCTTCTGGGACGCCACACGCTGCATACACTCCTCTACTCGGCATCCCTGAGGGGTGCGCTGCCCCCGGTCACACAGGTAGTGTTTCAAATCTGGAAGCAGGCCTTGCGCCGTATGGGATGGTGGCAGACCTTGACTCAGGAGACTCCCCTGTGGCACAATGTGCTTTTACCCCACTTGGCGGCCCTACAAGGGTTTAAGGGATGGGATGACATTGGCATCTCCACGCTGGGAGACGTAATGCGAAAGACGACACTCAAATCTTTCCATGAGCTACAGCAGGAATTCCATATGCCACGTGAGCAATTTTTTCGATATCTCAAGCTCAGGCACGCTCTGTCGCCCGCACTGGTGGGACTGGAATCGCATCCTGACTTCAGCCCATTGGAGGCGAAAGTCTTCATGGGGGATCTGCCAGATAAAAAAATTTCCAGGATCTATCAATCCCTGGTTACACACAGCTCCCCCACACTGAGCAAACTTCGGGGGGACTGGGAGGTAGATGTGGACGCTCTGGAGGAAGAGGACTGAAGGGAGGCGCTGGCCGCCCCGCGAGGTGCTGCCATAGCCATGAGGCTCCGGTTGGTTCAATTTAAATACCTGCACCGGGTGTACTTCACGAGGGTGCGATTGTGGCGGGCGGGGCTGATTGCATCCCCAGGGTGCCTGAGGTGTGGCAGGGAAGAGGGCACATTCTTTCACACTATCTGGCAGTGCGCTTCCCTTGATCGATTCTGGAGGGGAGTGTTGGCGTGCCTCTCGGAAGTACTGGGGTGGGAGCTCCCCCGCTCGCCGCGGCTGGCTCTACTCCATGTCATGGAGGATATAGGGGGTAATATATACAAACGTCATCCCTTGCTGCTGGGACTCACTCTGGCCAAGCGGGATATTGCAAGGGAGTGGAAGGCGGCACGAGCCCCCTCCATGTTGAGATGGAAGAACGGCCTGGACTTCTGTATGGGGCTGGAGCGGCCCGTTTTCGAGGCCAGGGGGTGCCCACGCAAACACTTTAAGATCTGGAAACGATGGGCAGATTACCGTGGAATTGGGCTGGAACCTCCCGCAGAGAGGGAGATCAATCCATAGGGGCAGCTATTCACGGACGTTGGTGGTCCTGGGGGGGGCAGTGCAGGGGTGCGTATGCTGCGAGGGGAGAGCGGGATGGACGGAAGGGCGAGAGTAAGGCTAGCGGTAGGAAGTGCGATCTTTGGGGGTTGGGGGGGGGGGTTGGGACGGGAGTTGAGGAGTTATTGAATATACAACTGTCTTTTGCCTCTATGTACATGTTTAAGGATTTGGCAGACGTCTCTGGGTTACGGAGCTCTGCATGGTGATGGCTATATTGACATAATAAAATTTGTTTTAAAAAAAAAATATTAACCTACTTACCATTATATGTATAGGAAAAAGATATTTTTGTGCTCGTTAATTTTGACACAATATTTTTGTATCACAATATTTAGGGTTTCGATTTAGGCCTCATATATTCGCATGGAATGAATGTGTAGTTTTTAAACTGGGATACACAAACAGCCCTGAAGAAGGCCCCAAATCCGATTGGGCTCATTGTGCGGGCTGAAATACATTGCCACTTTAAGAAACCAGGGTTAATTGAGCAGTAGAATGTCAACTATAATCTTGTAGTACATATATTTAATCATACCAACAGTACCCTACTTATAAAGAACCTCTATTTGGCTATACTGTGAGGTATTTTTAAATCTTTCACAGGATAGTCCATCGGACCTCTACATTATCTACTCAGATTTTATCTAAGAACTCCCTAAACCCTCTTTTGGTTGAGTCTGCCCTTGTGGTATCACCCTATCAGAGAGTAGATAGGCGTAAATGATGAAGCATGTCACGATAAAGTGAGTGTGGCTTCTACTCCAATATCTTTGGATACCCCCAGTAGATAGCAGAGTAGTGGCGTCTGTAGAACCCTGCCCCTCCACCCAGTTGCTCTTATGTCAGTTAGTGTCCCCACTCATTCTCATTGGTTTTATATTCTTTAATCCTGGCCTCTGCCCCTGCTGATACCCTTTTTCTTTTAGCCAAGTTCAATCTACTCTGCCAATAGCCTTGTACCACTAACCCTACCTATAGGTTAGTCCTTCTATCACGAAGTAATCCTTACTAATTATTTATCTAAACGATTGTCCCTCACACCGGGTTAAACTCTAGTAGCTCCACCACTATCTACACACTCTAGTGCTGAGACTCCTACATATACCCTTGTACTTCTTCTGTCTCCACTCTCATTAACACATGACATATCTCTTTTCATGATTTTTCTTACAGTTGTCTTGCCTTCAGCAAGCACTTTTGCTCTGGGTTTTTTTGTCAAATCCCACAACGTTTTTAAAAGAAAATAGCTATTTTAATTTTTTTAAATACCTAAAATAGTGCTTAACCAGGCTGAGGTCATCAGGTTGATGTTCTCCATTTTGTTTTTTATCCTTGATGAGCTGATGCATCCATGTCATCCGGATCACCATCAAAGAATCCTTATTTTTGAACCAACAGCGCTTTGCCCTCTGGGTCTAGCACTACATATAGTTGGGATGCACCAGAAGTCAAAATGCTGTAAGTGGTAAAAAACAGACCTCATTGTGTGTGCTCCTGTTTACATTGGGCCTGTTGACAAACCTACCACATTTGAAGGCTAGTCCAGAGAAAGGGTAATTAAAAAACCGACAAGACCAATGAACTATGGGTAGAAAAATGTTTCTGCATTACTCAGGCAGCATCATATTAAACCCTGAACCTTTGTGATTCTAGGTCATGCCAGAAGCAAGTGTGCAGGAAGCTGGTGGAGACGACAACGAAGTCACCTATGCCATGTTAGATAAACAAGCCCTCACAAGGAACATACCAGCCCTGACCTCTCAAGATCCAGGGGAAACTTTATATGCAGCAGTCAATGTGCGCTGAAGGAGACGCTCAGAGCCACACCTTTGGGGAGGAGTTGCTTAGGCCACACCCTTTGGAAGTTTCTAAGGAGTCATCGGGCTCCAAGGAGGTCTCTCCTAAAAGGACATAGTTGATTAAACTCAGGTCCTCCACAACCGAGGCCTGCTGAGTTTATAGCATGTGGTTTAGTTGGCCTGACTGAGCCCAATCATTCCAGCTAGATGTGGTTGCAATTCTATAGTCTTATTGCCGGTTTTCACACTTGAACAAGTCAGGTCAGACCATATTCGCTCTGCAGCTGCATGTGTTTTCTCGCTCTTGACCTCACTGCCACTGGTCAACAATGTTAGGACTAGCGTAGCATAACTAGCACAGTGTAAAGCAAAATAAATCATCCCATCACAGCTAAACTAACTCAAACAAAATCATCTAAATACTCCAGCTTAGATGTAGCTCATTCCAACTCAACCTGTTTCTTATAAACCTGTTCATATCAAACCTCTTTGCCTCTTATTACATAATGCACATCAGCATAATGTATATTTGCAATGCAGACGTTCAACCCGTGGGTTAACTTGGCGCTGAATAATAGTTGTTTATGGTTTCTCAATTCAATGGCCGTTTTGTAATTGGCCTTAGAAGGATGAATAGGTAAGTGGACCACAGTGATTCAGCTTCATAACCATGAGATCAAATGGAGATTCCTGCAGTTTACAAATTAGTCCATTGAGCCATTAGAACCATCTGATGTACTTACTCTCCCATAGTGGAAAACTGCCAACCCCTTACTCCACAGTGATCAGCGGACCTGTCCTTTGGTTTGTATGTATGTATATGGGATTAGAATTGTACAATCCTAACTTAAGGCAGAGGAGCACTGTATAGGGTCAAAGACACAGATACAGACAATGTGGCTGGAGGCAAAGTCATGTTATGAGAGTGGAGGTGTGCAGTTACTTTGTCATGGTCTAACCTCTTTTAAGAGCTGTGTCTTCAGCACTTTCTGAAATAGGAGCAGGTTTGGAGAGGTCCACATCACATCTGCATACTTTTTTCATAGAGTTGAAATCTTCCACAGTCTACTTTACAGTGGTTTGGCAAATATGCTAAAGCAGTCCAACTCCACTCAAGTATCTTGACCACGCTTCGAGATTCCTTTTTGCACATTTACACTAATAGCCGCCTACACACATTCAACTCCAACATAACCAGTTTATTCTAATGCAGTATCGAACAACTGAATGTATATTAGCTGACAGCAAACATAATCTACCCTGCCTCATGGAACCAGTCTTTATTCTGTGGAATCCAGCTAGGTACAGTTGAGTCAGATCTCACTCAAATATAGTGAGTTTAAACTAGTTAATCCAGAACCCCTATGTTTCAGATAACATAAGGTGGGCTAAATGGCATATAATTAATCTGAGCTTAGCTTGTTATTCACCAAAGGAGGCGAAAGGTAGCTAATTTTCTTTTTTTAAATCGACTCCAAACTAAATCATCATGGCATTGCTAGGGTCCTTCTTAATTCCTCCATCACAGATTGTGCTTATGTGTTTTTACGCCGTAAACATTGACAAGCCAGTCCATTGCAGAGGCACCCAAAATCCCCAATTTCTCCTAAATAAAAAACTCCTCCATCATGTTAAATGTTGTATACTTGTAAAGCGCACAGCTGCCCCAGCAAAGGGGCGTCCTGGCGCTGTATACCGCTGGGGAACCCATCCTGGCTTTCCCTGTGAGATGGTCCCTACTGGGCATCTCCAAGGTGAAGACAAGCATCCCCAGCGCTGATGGGGCCGTTAGTGGAGATTAAGCAAGCTATTGCCCAGAGTTGCTGAGTGTGATCCATGATTAGAGTAGGCACCGAGGCGAGAATTATCAAGTCCGCTGACCTTGGCCCAAGACCCTGCCGCGTCGGGAATCGAACCCTGGTCCCTGACCGACCTCTGCTTCCGGGTCTGCCACCTCTAACCAGTGAGCCACACCACTCCACTATCAAAGACTTCTAACCTCATCCATCATCTAAAACTTGTAACCTCGCACATCATCAAATACTCATAACCTCAGCCACCATCTAAGATGCCAAACCTCACTCACCATCCATTATATCCAATTTCACCCATCATCCAAGATACCCAACCTTGCGTGTCATTCAACCCACGTAACACCACCTGCCATTCAAGACTCCCTACATCACTTGTTGTCCAGATGCACAGCCTCATTCATCATCCAAGGCATTCAAACACTCAATCCATCAGAGGTACTGTCCTACGGAACTAACTTTTAGATTTTCTGGGTAGGCCTGCTACTGTGTCAATACAGTGCTTAATGTTTAGTGCGTCAGAAAGTCATTTTGTCATGAATGGCCACAGTTCTCTGTGTGGCTGATAATGGATCCAATTGTTTTCTAGACTTCCCCAAATGGCTCCAGGGGGGTTCCCTGTAGTTATTTCCTCACAGAGCTCCTAGAATTCTGGTCACTGCAGTAATATAATTGTCTGGAAGTGTTGAAAAGGTAAGGGGGTTGTCTTGAATTATGTCCAAACCCTCTGTCTTGCTCAGTTTTATGTTGTCCTGAATTATGTGCCGCTGCCCCTTCTATACTGGTAAATAGGCCTGTTGCCATGAATTGGTTTTGGTGTACCAAAGGCTGGATGGAAGCAGTGTCAGTTTCTTTGAGTCCCCTTCGCCTTCCTTCCCTCTGTAAGCATTACACGGGGAGGAGGACCCTTGTAGGCTCCAATTATCCATTTACCTCATACCCCTGAAGACTGATATCTGGCATGCTGGCCCACTTCCCTTACCCCTCAAGAGACATTAATAATGCCCCTTAATCACCTTATAGGAAAAGAAAGCAATGGAATCTCTGTTCAGGACCCAAAGGTTAGGAATAAAATCCAGAGGTCGAAGTGGGCGGGAGCTAGTGGGAATGACGTTCCCAAGCTCTTTCATAATTTTGCAGGCATAGTCCCAGACTTTTTCTGAAAACACACACACTCCCCAGCACAGCTCAGATGGGAACAGGACAGGGCAGATAGCTTTCTGCGAAAGACTGGAATGATAATTCTATAGGGCGAGGCATACAGTCACGAATGTCTCTAGTATGGAGACTGTGACGAAGATCGCTACATAGTGGTACTTAACAACGGAATGTCTACACCGGGGGAACCCGGAGCATAGTGATAGCTTCTGGAGGAGCTAAGACTCACGGGGTACCCTGGTCCACATTTTGTGGGAGTGTCCTAAATTGAAACAGTTCTGGGATTAGGTTTTACTGGACATTGATACGCACTTTGATACACAACAACCAAGGTGCCCCTCCTACAAAGTGCTGCGGTTCTCCAATCTGCTCACATTCCCACCTAGATCTAGACAAGGCCAACACATTGCATTAGCTTTGGGAGCTGCACGCCAAGCGATACTAGCCCTATGGGGAACAGAGAGAACCCCACACATTTAAATTGGCTACATAGACTATGTCATGTTTTGGGGATGGAGGGAATCTCCCTGACTTTGACTCAACGGGGAGAATCGTACTGGGAACTATGGAAGCCGTTCCTTGCCCTTCTTTTGTAGGAGTTCATGGAAACTGCATGCCCCGGATACCTACAACTGCTCCGGCTAACGGCTCCCGAGGAGTAAACCCATGACCACTCCTGCTTAGGTGGGGCTTTGCATACACGGCACCCTCTGCAGTGCACTCAGCACATATTAGAGTACACGAAAGGGGGGGTAGGAGGTTGGGTGGGGGTAGCAAGTTTTTTTTATTTTTTTAGTTGACTTTCAGCTTGGTAGCACCTGCAATGCTATAAGAAATGTTGTATTTTCACTTCCCCCCTCTGGTTTTCAACAACAAAAACAGATTTAAACCTAAAAAAACACACAACCGTTCCTGAACAGGTAATTCTGATCTCCAGCTGCCTCAGGCTGAAAGGGAGAGAAAGGTGGCGGCAGTTCCCATACTTTTCTTCTGCATTTAAACCATTGATAAAAATCACGTGATAAACTCCTCGTGTGAAGGATAACTGTGCTCTTCTTGTAGCTCGGAGAACCAAATGGTTAGTAAGCATTTTAGGGCGTGCTGAACAAGGGAAATAAATGTATATACACAGAATGTAGTAACTGGGACTTTCCACATCGAAAATATGTGCTAATCGTTCATGCAACAGTAGCTGTTTCCAGCAGTGGGCTGCACTTGTTTGAAATGTTTGCATGCACATTGTGTAATTTGTTTTGACTGCAATAGCTTTCTGCTGCCAATATGGGAGAGCAAGGAACGAGTATTGATTACAATAAAGATGCTGTTATGTGACACCCAGTGCACTGCGTTCTGTAGAGGAGTCATTTCACATCGAGGCTGCTTCTTAAAGGGCCAGCGTGCGTGCACCGAGGTAGGACTGCCGGCACGAACACGGGCACGCCAGCCCGAACAAACATTGGCAAACCCACGAAGTCTGCCCTTCATGTGCTAATGCCGGTTTATTTTATTTGAGCAGTGCTAGGTTTTCGTGTAAACACATTATAGATAAATGGTTTTGCCAATGTCTGAATAATGGTAAGAAGCTGGATTGTTGGCAAAATGAGCTTATGGCCTAGGGGGTATGGGAGTGGGGGGAGTAAACATGTCCACACAGGTGAATTTCAGACGATCCCTGATTAAACAATAATAAAAGCCAGCAGCAGTACAGTGGGAAAAAATAAAACCTGAACGCTTTGTAAAAATGATGGGTATATAAGATAAAACATATGCTGTGCATTTTCTAGACGTAAAGTAATTCCATTTTCTATGGAAGTATTTGCAGGAGGCAGAAACATACATCAAATAGCCAATAGCATGAGGTGAGCACAATTGTCTCTTTAATTACAAACTAAAAGTAAAGAATGCCCCAGGATTGCACTGGGCATCCACGGGTTCAGCAATGCATTCCCATACACATGAAATGTAGCCTAAAACACGGTTTGAGAGATATTTATTAATAAATGGAAACAGAGTTTCTCTTTTTTGCAGTTTTACATTGCGCACAGAAGGCCCATTTGAGCGCTTTACATGAGCACCATTACATTACAGAGGGCATATTATTATTATTTTTGTATTTTAGGCACATTGACACTAAGGCCTGATTGATATATTGGTGGAGAGGGTACTTCAGTGGAGAGGGTACTTCGTCTCAACAACGACGGAGTTCCCACCCCGTCAACATAGTAGTCCATCCGCCAAATTTAGATGCAGGCAGACCTTAGGGTTTAATCACGGTTGTGCCTTCGCCGTGATCAATCCCCTCCAACGGCCCTGGGGAGTAAGGGCCATCGGAAAGATTACTACATGTCCACATTGCCCAATTTAGAGTGGCAGGCATGTAGTAATTTTTTATTGTTCCTTACAGCCAGGTGAAAAATACTGTTTGTTACTGGACTGTGTTCTGCCAATGCAGCCTTGTAGTAAAGAGTAAAATGCATTGACAGGAACCGCTGTGACGACGGTTCCTGCCAATGCCTTTATAAATGACTGCCTGCTTGGTAGGCATTTACACGTTTTGCGGGCAGTCTGTCAGTCATGGGGACGGAGCAATTTACTCCGTCCTCATGGCTGAATGGTGGGCTGCCCGCCTCCTGTTATATAAAGCGGGCCCAAAGTGATTTTCCCAGAACCACATGATGATGAGTTGACGCTGGGACTTGAACCTTGCTCCCCAGTTCCAAAGATGGCAGCTCTAGTCGTAACCCAACATCCTCTCTCCCTTAACTTAAACGTATACAACATTTGTACTAGCAATTGAAACGAACCAATAGAAGGAGGTTCAGTTCAAATCATGGGGTTAGTCGTTAGCAGGAGACTGACAGCTTTTCTTTTCCTGAGCGGCCAAGGTGTCCCATTTAATGTTGAGGTAAGTCACAACAAAGGCAAATACGCAGCTGTGGTGTGGGGGAAATCATGACAGCTGTGCAGTTCCTGTTGGCTCTAGGTGCATCCTCACTGAGTAACGTGAAAGTGTTTATATCTAAATTAGGCAAGTCTTCATTCAAAACATCCCGAAGAAGATCGGACGATGCTGTAGGACCTTAGGGGATGATACTGCACCATTCCGGGGATAGGTCCACCAATGAGGTGTGTCTGACAACTGTCTGTGAACAAACCTCTTCCATCAGTGTGCCCTTACCAAGCAAGTGTGACCTAGAGACCCCAGATGCCCCCACACACTTTTATCAGAGTGCGGCTCAAGCATACCCCCCCGACAGACCTATCTATACACAACGTGGAACACTCTCTAACCACTATTAGGTGACTTCCTGTCCAGCATTGCGCAGTGTACTGGCGTGTGGACTCTATCCAGTGTAAGCAAGTGAAATGGGCACTGTGAACATTGGTTGGATACTAAATTACATACAGCAATAATCGATGATCATTGGGGGGCTGCACGCCTGTAGGCCCTAGTGCCACTGTACATGCTGCACCATTGATCTCAATGCCCTGGTGCATTGCAGCACCCAACATGCCATTTCTACTTATGACACATGGCGCACCCACCGATCAGGCTTTCATTCTGGAGGCAATTGTCAAGATATTTCCTTCCTTTTAATGAAGCTGGGCAACAGAGGGCATTGTGGAGGTCATGGCTTTGGGCGATGGGCGGTTGTACCTCTAAGACCTTGGTGCCTGAAGCTCCAGCTACCGGAGATTATTGTATTGCATTCTTAATATCTGTCTTAAAACTGTATGTGTGCCTGTGAGTGCTACGATACATGGAAGATGTGGTGATGTGCAGTGCATGTAGTTATATGCATGTGTTTGGTGTATCCGTGCTTTTGAAAGGTCCAATACATGGAAGATTTTGGGTTCCATTTTTTGAGATGAAAGACGAACTGGAGGAGTATGATGGGGTAGAGGAATCCCCCTAAACAGATTTGTGGATTGCTGCATTCCTGTGAGCTGGGTGGGACACACTGGAGGAAGGCAGAGTCAAGATCTTCAGTGGGCTTCAAATGGTGCTCTTCGATTCACACAGGGGTCACTGGGACGGGGCCTGGGCACATCTCAGGAAGGAGGAGGGCTTTTTAAGAGAATCATAAAGAGGAGGACTGAGACCCCTTGGCAACCGTTTGATACATATATCACTGATGATGACATCCAGGTGTGAACCTCTAGTCAGTCCCATGGTCTGTGCGGTGGGGCTATCAGATTTGGAGTCACTCCTGCTGTCAAAGGCTGCTTTCTGGAGAAAGGGTAAGGCAGAGGAGAGGGTTCTTCAAAAGGAAGCAGATCCCCAATATTTTAAATCCCATTTGGTGTGTGGAAATGGACTATAAGAATGTGAGCTCGAGGCCGCTACAATTGTCAACTGTCAAGCACCTGTAAGGTTGTGGAAAATGAAGGCTAACATTGACTCTTACTGTACATGTCGTTTAACGGAATTTGGCATCCTTAACAACATGTCCTGTTCCTGCCCCGTAGTGCAAAACATTTGGTATTGTATAAAACATATAATGGCAACAATATTAGGCAGGCCCCTGTCTCTTACATCTGACACAGTGCTTTTGGGTCTGCTGGAAGAATGGGGAGGCCCCAGATCAGGCCGAATCTGTTGGGTCTGGAATGTTTTGTGGCTAAGAGGGACATTGCAGCAGAAATGTATTATATTCACCACTGACTTCAACAAAAGGGACAAATCGGGGAGACCACTGTTTATTCTGACTATATAAGGTTACATTGGGATATTCTCGCTTGACTGGATTTAGACCACAATCCCGGCCAGGACTGACACTGCTGTAACATGTGCCTTTTAAGCTCCCATTCGATGTGCATCTTTGTGGACATCTGAGACTGCAACAACACAGTTAATAAAGACTACAGAGTTGATCCTGAACAGTTTTGAGATGAGATGAATAATGGCTGGAGTAGAAACAAAAGGTTTAAAGTTCAAATTTTGTCCTAGGTTTGAAAGGTGTGGAATGAAGTAGATCAACGGGAAACATTAGAAATTGGTTCTACCTATTGCATCACCTATCATACAATAATAGTACATTTAACATCAGTAAATGTGCAATCTCTCAGTAAAACGTCAACAATCTTCTTGATATTGAAAGGACTTCCATTCAGACATCCTATATCCAAGAGAAACACATCTTATGATTAAAACTTTACTTCAACTTTGGAAAAGATGGTTTTCACAACAATAGTTTCTCATCATAAGTTCAAAAACAGATGTTGTTGCAATTTTGACATTTAGGAGCCTTTTTGTCCAGGTAAGTGACAAAAATGCTGATCCCACACAGTGATATATTATGGGAAGATGTTGTAAACGTTGACTGGTATTAACAATACTGTAGTATTCTTCTGAATGTATTATTGTTCTCTTAGCAATATTAGAAGGTGAGAGTAGAATGTTAGTATGTCACCAGCAGAATGTTATGATTGTTATTTATGGAATGATGGTGAGGGGATACCGGCAGTTGGGGGGCGGCCAATGAGGACTGCAATATTCACATCTGGTGTGGCAGCTAAATGGAAACTAAATGCCTCAAAGAACTCTTGACCAGTGGTGTTTCATTTTACACATGAGGACACCACTGATAGTCTGAGCAAATGACGCAAATGTTGGTGAAGAATAGTTTCTAACAAACACTACACAGTCAATTTCCGAAAGGAAGATATTGATCGTTGAAAGCCTTAATATTGTGATGGATAAGATGCTGCTTGTTCAAACAGAGAATACTTTATCCCCTAAAGTGAAAGCCAAGCTGTTGCATTTGGTGCTGGTTATTGTTTGGTAACACTTCTACTGACACGTGCATGATTGCCTGTTCTTCTTGCATGTACATAAAACATACTCTTGGATGGATTGCCAATTAGTGGGCTTACAGAGTGTTGGAATAGTGAAGTTGACACACTACTTAATTTTATTTTCAGAGCATGAACCGTGTGAGCTAGTAATAGCTATAGCAATACAAAACGTAGTCCAAAGTATGGAAGCTTGGTAAACACTAGTTATTGACAAGCTCCCAGGATGTAGCAACACATAACACTGGATGCTGGTAAATCAAAGGTGACTGAGACACTCTTGCTATTGGATGCCAGCATAAAAAGAGTGAGAGGCTCAAAACACCATAAATTAGCTGCTAAACTCAAAAGATTAGGGAATAGCAACAAAGAGGGAAGGTCAGCAAAGTGCCCAGACTAATAACATCTGTTAACGGACAAGTAAACACACATTGTACAAACAGCAGAATGAATTTGCTTTGCTGAATTATCACCTGACACAATCTAGAATTAGTCAACCTTTACAAATGCTATCACTAATTATTACCCTCTGGAAATGTGAGTGAGGTAGCACAGGATGGCTAGGATTCTTAGGAACTGACCTGTGGTTCACCAACCCTCTAGGGGTACTGCCACCTGCTATATTTAGAGATCCCTGCCTGATTTGGCAGCGATCATTATGCCTTTACAGGAGCCCTTAACACTGCTTTCATGAGCAGCCATGTTTAATGCTGCAGCTCAGCAAAGTTTCTTTTTCCACAAAGCATGAAAAGTGGCCTGTGATTTTTCTCCCCAGGAACTTAGACTGACAAGCCAATGTCAGCAGCAGAGCCACAGTAAGCTCCAATTTCAGAAATATGATGCTTTGCCCAACTCCTACTAGAGTGGTGGATGGAGCAAGAGTTTGGCAGACAGGGTGTTTGGTGGAGTACCTGTCAGCCAAATTCTAAATAAGGCCTTAAGTCATTTAGTTGTTAGATAGGCGTTTACTGCAAATGGTTTTGGGTTAAGTTTTAATTTGAATCTAAATCCAATTGTCCTTTTTTACTACCTGCACAGTCTATGGCACCTATTGCGCAAAGAGTAAGGAATAATGACAACATAACAAAACATTAAACTAGGGGCAGTCTCTCATAAACAGAATGTGCTCACTGAAGATTATCTGGCCTTGGCGTCCTTTACTTTTGCTCATCTAGCAGTTTTGAATGAACTGAAACAATATGAGAACTTGTCAAGCTTCCAGTACCATTTTTGAAATTTGACCTTAATATTTCTGAAGATCGGGGAATGAAGTAAGGGAATAAGTCTGGCATCATTTAAATGGGATGAAAACATTGGAACAATTTTGTTTTGGGTGTAAACATTATTTACTTGCCAGAGGCGCTAGCCACAACTAGTCTCATAGATAGAAGCTTATACAATAACATGGAATAGTTTAAGAGTCTCTGACTGGGTAGAATGTAAACAATAAAGAAGAATATTCGACCCGCATTTACCAAACATCCTTCAGAAGCTTCATATCACCGTTATAGCAACTCAAATAACACAGTTCCCAGGTAGCAGCTTTAAGCTTTGCCTGTATTTTAAATTTCATTCGTTTTTAGTATAGATGTTACATTACTTGTGCAATTTTGAGGCAGGAACAAGAAGAATAAGGGCACCAAAACGATAACGTACGGCAGAAATAGTGGTAGGACAAAAAAACTGTTCTCACTAGATCAAAGAAACAAGAGAATTGCTTTCTTCCTGTGCTTTTAATGTGTGTGGATCTTCTCTCCTAAAATTAATTAGAACGTCAGATTTATTTAATATATTGCCCATAATGTAGTGTAATGGATTGTGAACATATTATTAGGATTATCCTAATGTCATGTAATGTTTTTTTACTTATTGTTTTTGAAAATGTGCTATATTATTCCTTTTCTCAGTTGTTCTTTTTATGTTTTGTAAATTGCAATATGTGTGGTATATATATATATATATATATATATATATATATATATATATATATATATATATATATATATATATATATATATATATATATATATATATATATATATATATATATATATATATATATATATTTTTCCACTGAAACATTATAGTTAGGCTCAGATTTCAAACATACAAAACCATTGAAATTCAGCAGTTGTAGCTATCTGAGCTAACTATAACGTATGCCCCCGGAATGCACTGCTTATCACCTCAGATATTAAATCACTCATGAGATGGTCAGTGACATCACTGATGACATCACTGATGAAATCTCAAATGCTATCACTGATGACATCAAGCACAGAACCACTCACACATCCACTCACACCTCATACAACCTCTCATGGACCCAAATCGTACACCTACACAACCACTCACATTCCCATTCACAGACCAATAATAACTGACACCTGACACACACACACTCACTCACTCATACAGTCACTCACACAGCCACTCTCTCACCCATACAGCAACTCACACAGCCATTCACAGACCCATACAGCCACTCACGCACCTGCTCACTTACCCATACACTCAGTCAAACATACACTCTTACCCATAAGTCCACTTACACATCTAGTCAATCTCCCATAGAGCCATTCACACAGCCACTCAGTCACCCATACAGCCATTCACAAACACACTCATCCACCCATAGAGCCACTTACACAGCCAACACAGTCACTGATACAACCACTCACACACACACTCACCCACTCATACAGCCACTCACATAATCACTTACTCACCCATACAGCTACTCACACACCCACTTATACTGTAAGTAGTTTATGGGTGTTTGAGTTGCTGTGTGGGTCGGTGAGTGGATGTGTGAGTGGTTATGAGTGTGTCAGTAGGTGTGTAAGTGGCTGTATGGGTCGATGAGTGGGTGTGTTAGTTTTGTAGGTGTGTGAGTAGGTGTATGAGTGGCTGTATGTGTGTGAGTGTGGGTCAGTGAGTTGCTGTGCGTGTCTTTGAGTGTATGTGAGAGTGGGTGAAGAGGTGAATCGGTAAGTGAGTGAGTGTCTGAGTATATGGGTGGGAGTGTCAGTAGCTCTGTGAATGACTGGGCCACAACGGAACCTCACCTGCCCCTTTATCCAACAAGAGCCCACAGTTTTACATAAAAGGCCATCCCAAATGCAGTACTTTCTACTGCTTAATTATGGTTATCTCGTTGGGTAATAACTAGTGCATTCTAAACTACAGCTACATGATAGACCACGAGGAAATGTCTCCAGTGAGCTTGTGTGAATGAGAATTTAGAAATGTGATTGTTCCTCGAACGTCATGATCCACAAATCTGTGACAATATTATTTCTCGTCTAGAAAACAAGATGAGTCTTCAAAGAGGGGACTCTCCACCAAACAAGGTTACTTCCTCCTAACTATATGAACTAAATGCTTTGTTGTTTCATGAAGACTCCTCAAAGTTCCTCAGCATTCACCTCCATTAAGAAGTTCAGATAGTTTTCCAATGTGGAATACTAGAGGAAACACACCTGCATTGCTTTTGCCAAAACCAAGAAGTTAGGATCATTTGTGCTCTATAGAAGAGGAGCTTCAACTGGGGCACCTGCTGTGTTTATATTTGTAAGTGCTTCCTGTTGAGGTTTAATTTCTGTGAAATGAACACCAGGGCCAGAATGGAACCCAATTTTTTCCAAGAAGAGTCCATAGATCTGCTGAAAATGTCTACCCAACTGGAGTACTTTCTACTGGTTAGTTATTAAGTGATACCCATTGGGTTATTGTCTAGTGCCTATTCTCCGCTACAGCTGTGTTAAGGATCACAAGGTAATGTCTCCAATGACCTTCTGAATGAAACAAAGGATTCTCCAGAAATGACAGATAATAGATAATAGAGCGGGGCAGGAAAAACAATAAGAAAAAGGAAAGAACAACCCACCTCCAATTTACATGCTCTACATAAAGAGTCAAATACAATAAATACAATAATGAATAGCAAAAACAGATTATAATAAATGGAGTATATCGAATGAATTACTTTATTTTACATTATACATCATTCTTTCATTTTCAAAGCATAATAATATATTGGAGCAATATAGTCATAAGAGAACTACTCACCGTCTCCCACTAAACATCATCATACTCACAGACTTCAATCATACCACTCATGCCTAACACATCTTACAATAACACATTAAAACAGTAGTGTACCATGTCTCTGTGACAAGAAACACTAATACATACAGAATCTTTTAATGCTTTGTTTAATTGGAATACATTCGTACTACTTCCCAACACATAGTGGCCTCAAAAAACATTTACAGACCCCCTATGGAACAAATCCAAATGCACTTTATAGACACATCAATTAAATACATTGCATCTTGTTGCTATTCATATTGTTAGATACCTGTTGTTCCAATGTTCTGTCACATGGACAGTGGCACCAGTGCCGAAGCGCCTTTCGGTGGCCAACTGGTCACACACCTTCTGGGCACACATATGGATTCAACATGAAATAGAAGAAGGAGGGGTCACAGCCCACTGGTTTTCTCTGTTGGTAGACAAAGTCCCAACAAAAATATAGTAATAATAAAAAAGAGGTCTGATAAGGGGTTTCCTTTGTTGATATATATTCTCAACAATTTTCAGCAGTCTTCAGTGTACTCATTATATACAAACTGCAAATGACACAGTGCTCAAGTGGATGTGACAAAGCATAACATATAAACATAAGACACTGTACAACCTAGGCTCATCCGTTAATTTATGAATTAAAAAAATGTTAGCAATTATTGCACCTTCATAATCATCATAATCAAAGTGTGAGCCAGGGATAGAATGTCAACGTTTTGACCTTGGTTTATTTGAAGGGTCATCTCAGGACCAAGTTGTTTGGTTTAAGACTAATATGTATGAATCGCATCTTATTAGGCCACTTGATGTGTATTCATCTCTAGATCGATGCAACCTGGGGGCCTGATAGGTCCATCATGAATAGAGTCTCAAAAAATTTGCTTGATGAACATGATTTCCTGTTTACAAATTGAGAACAGAGGGGTCTATCTGAGGACCCCCCCCCCTTCAGTGCGGGCACGCACAAGTGTCCTCCGTTTCTAGCTCCAGTAATTGAGCATCCACTTTTAACAAAGGTGACTCCTACTTGCCCCTCTTGTCCCCCAGCTTAGAAAGTGCTATCTTTCCCTATAATATCTGAATATCTGCATCAAGTGTGGGGATCACTGATTGAGAGTGTGATTCCCACCCAATAAATGACACCCATGAGACCTTGTACATATATATATATAATACTTACTCCTGTCAAGTTGGGCCCATAGGGTGGACCGTGTTTTGAACTTAGGTAGACGAAGAAAAGCCAAACTTGTTCAAAAGTCAAAGGAACCAGCAAAATTAAGAGAAAAGGCAATTTCTCATGTGCTTGAGTGAACCTCTGCATAAACCAATAGCAGACATCGATTCCAAGAAGATTAGAAATCCTCTTTGAACCTAAAGGGAAGGAACCCCAAGGCAAATTTCGATTACTAGAAACAGGCCCCACATGGAGTATGAGTAGGTGCAAGAGTCAGGGTTGAGGAAAAACGCCTCAGAAGGTCGCCGCTCCATAAACAAAATGTGACCCCGACAGGCAAAAAAGGCATTTAAAAATAAGTACAGCCAAATCATGAAATTCTCAAATTTATGCTAAAAAAAACAAGCATGATTGTTTAATTAATCCCTGGGTGGGCCAGGTCCGGGTGGTATGCTAATGAAATAGGAGGGGGGCACACAGGATCCTCTTCCTAGGGCTTATGAAAGCCCTGGGGACCGCTATCTACCCGGTATAAATGTTTATTCTAAGGTGGGGGGCCGCTAAGTCCCCTGCCGTCCCAGGGACCACCACCTCCTGGGTGCTGAACTTTAAATTAATGCGGGGGGCCCATAAGGCCTACTCCACAGCCCCAAGGACAGCCACCTCCCCAGGGCTACTCACAAAGCAAATGCAGGGGGAGCCATGCGCCCCCCGTAGCCCTGGGCAATTTATCAAAAATAAGGGGGGCTATGTGCCCTCCCGAAACCCCAGGGACCACTACCTCCTCAGGGCTGAAATACATTAGTGGAGGGATCTGTCTTGGACTTCCGGCCCCAGGGGACCACCACCTCCACCGGGCTAACTTCCTATGATGGAGGGGAGCTGCTTAGCCCTGCTCATGAAGCCATGGATGGCCCTAGGGACTGCCATCACCCCAGGCCGGCTCCTGCCACCTCCCAAGGTGCCCATCCTCGGAAGGTCCTTGGGGGCCAAGAATCCCTCCTGTTACCTCCAGCAAGTCTCACACAGTGGGATTCCTGAGAGCTGGTCGGAGGCCCCACCCCCTTTCTCCACCACTCTGCAAATGCGCCTCCTGGTTCACTACTAGTTGGGGGATTAAGTCCTCTTGGGTGCTGAGGGTCCTTGAGGGCCAAGCACCCCTCCTGTTACCTCCAGTAAGTTCCACACAGCGGGACTGATGAGGGCTGGTCAGAGGCCCGGACCTCTTTCTTCACCACTCTGCAAACATGACTACTAGTTAAAAAACCATAGAAATTCACTTACAAAATACAAAGATTACAGGGACGTTATAGTTAGGAACAATAATTTAAAGAAAAGTAGAAATTCACTTGAAAAACCAAAGGTTACAGGGACATTATACTTAGGAAATAGAATTTAAAAATCCTTAGAAATTCACAGAAAAAAAACAAAGGTTACAGGGACATTATTGTTAGGCTCAGATTTCACTCGTAAAAACCATAGAAATTCAGCAGTTACAGGTACCAGAGCTAACTATAATGTAGGCCCTCACAATGCACTGCTTGTGCTCACCTCACATACTACATTGACATGGTCAGTGACATCACTGATTATGTTGCAGGGATTATGATCTTAGAACAGAACTATGCTTGGAACTATAGAACATCAGTATGTAGGGTCTGAGTCACTATACCACTTCAGTATCTATGAGTCCGAGTCCGACTAGATATAGTGCCTCACTCGCCCTCCTAACCATACCAGAGAAATAAGTGAATTGGCACCACAGAACACAACACTCTTGACCCTCTCAGGGATCTTGGTAACAGGACACATTATTTCTCTCTCTCACTCGTACTGGTCCACAATAAAATAACCAGGAGACGCAAAGGAAGTTTAGAAGATTTATTTAAGCTACCGTGCTCTGAAATGCAGTATACGTGCCAGAATTAGAACACAATTTCATACTAACAATGCTGTTAGCATGGTCAATAATCCATAGACCATAAAAGCCCTGTCATTTTATAGGACAGAGAAACCTAAAACCTAATGAAGCTAAATGATTATATAGCGAAGATCTCTGGGATTACAGGCAGAACCTTAGCATTCATAGATGAATGTTCTACATCTCAGCAGACACAGTGCACTTGTCTCAGAACTCTTTCCATGTGTGTGTTTTTGGCTCATGTGCCCATCTATATAATAGGACATGTCTGAACAAAAACAGCAGCTGCATTCTTGTGATTTGTCTAGGTGCTATTGCTGACCAGAAAGAATAACAAGGGACATTGTTGCTTGACCTTGTCTATGGTGTTCAAACTAAATCCCAGGAATAAAAAGAACGAGAAAAAATATGAGGGTTCAGTGAACGTACAATGTGGCACAAAAGCAAACAAGCATGTTTACAGTAAAGTATGCAAAGGAAAATGAGTCTGTCAACCTAATACAGAGGTTGGACTGAAATCTGCTTCTGAAACAGCTGGTCAGAGGCTTTCCGCACAACATCCTAATTGGGCCCATAATTATTTATGGAGCTCTCATTATCCATCTGAATTGTGTTGTGGTGATGAGAGTTACTAAAACAACCACTGGGGAGTCACCTCAGATTCTTAGGGGCATATTATCAAGACAGGCGATAATATTATAGCCGCTATAGCGACAGAAAACTGCCGCTAAAACGGCGATAATGGACTTGATAATATGCTCTATGGAATTCCAATTGAAACCCATGTTAAATGTGAAGGACATCTAACATGGGCTTCAATTGGAATTCCATAGAGCATATTATCAAGCCCATTATCGCCGTTTTAGCGGCAATTTTCTGCCGCTAAAGCGGCGATAATTTTATCGCCTGTCTTGATAATATGCCCCTTAGTTAGGCAGACTTGTTTGGGTTTATTCGAAAAATGCACCTGAGAACTTTCATTGACGCAGCAACATGACTAATTAAGACTGACAAATATTGACTGGGCAGTGAATCTTGTTTTCCACAAACCTAGTTCCATCTCTTCAACTGAACTAATGAAAAAAAAATGTTTCACTGTTTCTGACTTTGCAAAAAAAGTGTGATATCAGTTTGGTTCAAGTTGTACGCTGGTGCAATACTTTATTTTGGATTTAACTCCTTTTTCACCAATAACTACTATATTGGCAACATAAATGGTGCACGCATGCTTGCCCTGCCTTCTTGTTTTGCCTCAGTGCAATGTTTCCATAATAAAGCTCATCATATGGACAATGTCAATTGATCAAAAAAAGTCAAAATGTGTGATAGAACAAGAAATGGATTGTTACTGTAACAATAAAAAATAATAGTTTCATTAGAAAATATTTGTGCCCACTGAACTGTGGGCCCGGGATTTTATCATACCCAAAGTATTGGTCTGGGAGAATCCTGGCCAAGGGCTAGCTAGCCCATGGCCTGCCAGAGCATGGACAATGCAGGGCTGCCCCTCCCTGGCCTTGGTCTCTTGATGTCATACTTTACCTCTTTTTAATGCAGCAATATTGATCTTTAGGTTAATCATCAAGGGGATTCATTCTGTGCACAGCACATGGAACATGCAAGGCTGCCTCCTTGACTCCTTCTAGACCCATGGGTAAGAAGAAACGGTCTGTTATTCCAATTGAAAGTTGAAAGTGGGATGCTGAAGGTGCAAGAATCAGAACTCTCTATTAATGTGTCGAAGGGTTCTAATAAGGAAGGCCTTAGTGGGGCATATGAAATAAATTAACAGATAATGTATGGTCCATGTGGAGGCAATGCAGGGGCTCTGTCATAACTACCAGAACAGATAGCATCATACATTGGAACACTGAGGGTAAGGAGATTACTGTCACAGATACACATGGTTTCTTGTAGGCTGGACCAAGAGCTGAATGAGCAAACAAGCAGAAATTATACAGGTAGAAGTGGCAAAAAATCACACATAAAGTGAAACATTTTGTGGCATTATCATTTCATTGCCTTATCATGTGTATACAAATTAATAATGTCTGGCTAAAGGTTGAGCTTATTAATACTAGTCTAACACCTATATACAGAAATCAGCATCTGGAAGAAGAAGATTTGCAAAAGACTTGAGGTTGATCAGCACCACATTTAAATATTTTGAGACATAGACACATTCTTTTTTTAAATGCGGACATTATGTAGCAGATGGTAGATTATGTGTCTAGTGCTATAAATGTATGATGTGCAGTGAAAACAGAGGACATAGAATTGCATTATTCTAATGTCCTTGCCTATAATTTATATGGGCAGTCACCACTCCTTATTAGTTTTGAGTAATAGTAGCTTATAACATAGCCAACTGAGTCCCTTAATGTAACTCAAAACATGAATTTACTTTAGGGGTATTCAATTCTCTCAGCATACATTCTAAAAGACCATTGAATAATATCACCTCAGACTAACCGCTTCCCAAAAATCTGAATTTGAGAACCATTGCACACGGAATATCAAAAGATGTTGCCCATTAGAAATTAAGTTGTTGGTTGACTGAGGTGTGAGCTGTGGTCACGCAATGGCCACAATCTCTTGCAAGTTACTAAAATAAACTGTGATTAACTCTGGGTAGCTTTGCATAAAAAGCAGTCGGGCTTAACTTAGTGGCAACGTGTAAATTATTTCTGCAGCACACTAATGGTACTAAAAAGAAAACACAAGAAAAATCCCAAACCATATTAGAAAAATAGAGTAAATTTTAATAAAGTATTTGACACCAAAACAATAAAAAATCTAATAAGTAGAACAGGAGTTATAATTTTTTTAAGATTTTAGTGAAAATAGAACCAAAAGACACAAACCCTCAACTATTTATATCTGGTCAGGATAGACCGGATCAAAGTCTGGCTGACTTTGATTGAGCGCAGGTCAGCTACATTCAACAGGTTAGCTCTGCTGAAGTTTTATCTTCTCAAATTCATGTCAAGAGTCCCGTTCACGGTTGAGGGGACCGCAATGTGCAGGAAGAGCACCGCTGGAGGCTGCCAGAGTAGAACGAAGAGCAGGCCTGGCGTTTCGGACAGGTGATGCTGGAGTTTTGCTCTGGCTGTCTCCGCAAGTAGTCGATGCTGTAGGGCGAAGGGTTGGGCTGTAGGCGCATTGTGTTGATATGCGGTGCGATACGCTGAGGTCTCAGTGCAAACTGGCCTGTTTGCAGTCACAAAGAGCCCAAAAGTTTGAATATAGCTCTCTAAGCCACACCAAGGGTCCATGACCTGAGGGGCACCACTTGGGGGTCAGGATCTCACTTCAGCTGGGTCTAGTTACTGGAGCAGGATATTGGGGAGCCTTTTATGTCCCTAAGGCTCATAAGACTAGCCCTTGGAGTCACTATGCTAGCCCTGGGTTCAAGATGAAGTTGCAGGTCCTGTTCGTCTTTCCCAGGCAAGAGACACCAGGGCAGAAAGTCAAGAATTCTGCAAGGCAGCTACAGGCCAACAGTCCAGAACAGTGGCAGTCCTTTCAGCAGCACAGCAGTCCTTCTTCCTCGCACAGTATCCACGGGTCCAAAAGTGTACTGAGAGTGGGTCTGAAGGCCCTATTTTTATACGTTGGTGCCCTTTTCTGGAAGGTGGGAGAAGATTCTGGAAAAGTTCTTTAAAGTGCATGGAATTTCTTGACTCCCCTACACCAGCTCCAAACTGGCTGCAGTGACACCGTGGGGTCATTAGGCCCTTTGTGTGAAGGCAGAGATCATGCTATTCCGTGGCAAGTGGGGCTGTGCTGAGCTCTGCCCCCTCTATCCTGCCAGCAGACGACCCATTGTGGCACACCTAAGCCCTCTATTGTGTCACTGTCTAGGAGGAATTCACAAAGTCTAACTGTCAGCTACACCCAGTCATGTGACCCAAGACAGGCCTCAGGAGCAAAGGGTAAAGGGCAGAAAAATGGCAACTTTCTAAAAGTTGTTTAGCTAGCAACCCCAATTTAATTCTAAATTCAGGGCTCATGACTGAAAAATTTGGATCAGAGAGCCGTTGGGAGATTCCAATCAGTGACGCATCAGAAGAATCACTACTCCGTATGTTCTGTCAGGATCTGTTGAACAGTGATAGAGATAAATGAAGGAGGCGCCTCGTATAGACTTGTCCCACAGGGCAAATTAGGATGCAACCGCCACTGTGGCGCTCGCAGTGCCCATGTTTTGTATTGTGGCGGGTGCTGCACTCTGCAGCACCCGCTGCAAGACAAAACAGATACCCCACACATATCCCTGCACTACATGGCAGGTGCCATGTGGTGCCTACCACATGGTGTAGGGATATGTAGAGGGCCCACAGGTGCCCCCCCCGGCCTATGTGCCAGGCCCATGGGTTTAGGGGTGCCTGCTATGGGCCCCCAAATCCGTTTCAGCCTGCAGTTTTGCTGCGGGTGGACCGCCGCAGAACGACCGGCAGAAAGGGATATTGTAATGCCTATGGTGGTGCCTGACAGGCACTGCTGCCATTCTAGGACTACAGAGAGGTCCGACAGGCAGTCAGGTAAAGACACGTCCAGAAGCCATTGTAACATGGCGGACGGAGATCCCTGTTACGAAGGTCGAGGGAGCGTCACCAACAGCCTATCGGTGGTGGTCCCTCTGCCATCGTAATGAGGCTCAAAGTGTGAGAACGGATGGGGCCAGCACTGCAGAGTGGCAGCAGCAGGGAGCGGTGTGCTTTAAAATGTGCATATCTTTTTGTCTGGCAGTACTGGGACAACCAGACAGACATGCACATTTTAAAGTTCTTCAACCTAGTTGTCTTAGAGAGCTGGGTTAGAGAAAGCAGAGGCCTCCAGTGCTCCTAGGAGCGCTGGGAGTGCCTGCTCTATCCAATCCTGGCGCTGTTTTCATGCTGTGAAAGCAGCACCAGGATTGGGTAGTGCAGTTTCCTGCATTGGGAGCTTCCTGGAAGACGCCAGAGGGAGGAGGAAGTGTTACGCTCCTCCCCCCTTGAGCGTCACACGAGCCGTGTAGCGATACGAACTTACCTCGAGGTGTGGAGGGCACTCTTCAGGGAGTCAAGGCAGAGACTCTTTGGCGATGGCTGACCGGGTGGTGGAGTCGGGACAGCAGTGCACCGGGAAAAAGGACCCTGGAAACGGACGGACGCCCCGACATCGAAACTACACTTCCCATGTCGCCTTGCACTTCCGGCAGCCGTTCCGATCACGTGGGAACATACCGGAAGTAGAGACAGCTTAAGACGCCGCCCGGTGTTCCACTCGTTGCTGGTTATTCTTCCGAAGCAGCCGTGGATCGTGAAACCTGCAGTAACCCGTGTAGGGTAAGGGTGCACCTGCACCACCAGAGAACTCGAGAGCTGGTACCGCTCTCATTATTGTGAACGCGGAGTACCCGCGCATTGTCCATAGACCTTCCTCAGTTAAGAGGAGAGCCCGCATTTATGTATCTAAAAGGAACTTGAACCTTTGTATCACAGTATAATTACTTGCTCAAGGCTTGGGGGCTATTAGGTGTTTAGGAGGGCCAGCTACTCACAGCAACATTACGCCCTACCTGTTTGTTGGAAATCGCTTATGTAAAACAGAGATAAAAGACTTATTTTGACTCCCTTCTTTTGTGTATTAACAGGGGGTTTAAGAGGCGGCCTTCTGCTCTTCCCCTGTGAAGTGAAGCGCTACAAAATGTATGGTGTGTATGAGTATATGCATGAAGAGAGTGTTTGTTTCACTTGGCCACAGTGTGAATAAGAACGTGTTTTATGATGCCTTCCTTTCATTACTAGAATTCCAACTAGCGCTCAGAACAGAGTATTGATTGCGTTGAGTCCAGGATGATTACACTTGGAGAACGCTGTCCGTAGTTTATTTTTACAGGTACGAACTCCTCACAGGTTTTGAGTTAAACATGCAGTACTTGATAGTGGCTAACGTATTGAGTGTCTTTTCCTTTTCAGATCTCCCTCCCCGCTGTTCCCATCCTTTCCTTCCCCCGCTTGACCATCCCACTCTCCTGTGCTTTAACAGCATTCAGGGTTGGGGCTGTCGAGAGGTGGACCCCTTTTGGCATCGATCCGCTCCCGAGGAATCATCGAGTCAACAGGAATTCCCGCTGTGGAGGTAAGTGAATTTATTTATTTATTTTGTGCGTTCATCACCCTCCGTACACGCCAGATGCCACTGTGAAATAGGTGTTACTATTAGTACTATGTCTGTGACATAAACATGAATAGTGAAATATAACATTATCATGACAAAGACAGACGCTTTCTGCCCTATTTTAACGTCATCGAAGCATTTGTTTAAGGCTGCAGGCAAAATCCCTTTCCCAGCCGAACAACTGCAAATGCTCTACACCATATAGGAGCAACTAGCACTCGGTTTATGCCTGATTGAACAGGGCCCCTCTACTCCCTTGATTGGATTTGTGTATTTCAAAAAATACCTATACACTTGCCTTGACCAACTATTAGAATCTTTTTGGATTCTTTATTCCATTGTTTTGGGCGGGGCCTATGAGTGCTTTTGGTTTGTTCTTGAATGAATTATGTGTTTATGTGAGGTTGTATGAATGAAAGTTTTTTCTTGGGTTTGAATGAATGTATGTCTGATCAAATTCTCTCTCTGACTGGGAACCTGTTTTCCTTTATTCTGTTGTGTATTATATTTGTTCATTTTTTGTACAATTATTTGTAGTCGGTTTATGTATGAACTTTTGTGATATATATTTTGTGTGTGCAAAATACAAAAAAAATATTTTTTTGAGTCATACATTGTGATCACTTTGAAAGAGAATTCAACTACTTTTTATATAAAAGAAAGTACCAATAATAAAATTTTAAAAAAAGGGGAAAAAAAAAAAATCCTGTAAAATCGATCCTTTTTGTCTTTTAATAATTTTGGGTGTCTATATGTATGTATATGTCATATGACCTTGATTCAGCCAGAGTGTCATTCTGCTTGCACTAAAATTTATGATACATTGTACATTCTTTAATAACAAGGGTAGGGTATATCTTCTTGTGTTCTCGCTAGCAGTCGGTTTATGCCTGATTAGAATTAGAATTTTGGTGGAAGGGGACCGGTTAACCTTTGAAAAGTGTAAACACCTAGCATTGCGCGGCACCCATCAAAATGATTTTTGATTGATTTCAGCAAGAAACAATTTTGAGGTTTAGGGAAAAAATCTTCAAATTATGCAACTATGGATTATGGGGCAGATTAATATATATGTAGAAAATGGCTTCAGTTCTTTGGTCCAAAGGGTCCTTTCTGTACCCACTTTCAGCATCCAGGTTGCAGTACATGAGCACTAACATTCATATGGTGACAAATGTAACAAGCCTCATGAGGATTGCTTACACATGGCTAATTTATGCAGCGCAAAATCCCTGCTGAATTTAAAGTTTAGGTGCACATTTTTCGTATAAACAATAACACAAGTGCACATTTTTTCTCAGGCCCTCGTTACAGGTGGCCTCATATCGAGGGTAATAATTAACGCAGATGATAAAATCTGACCCCCCAGTGGTTGGAATTTATCAGGCGTGATAAAGAGGGTGTAATACAAGTTTTTGAGTAGTAACATGCAGATTGTGGAATTTACTGCCCTAAAATGTGCATACTGCGGTAATTATGGGGCCTTTTCCCAGAGTTACATTCTGGCTGGTCTGACCTACTGAAATGTACCTCAATGGGTCGGACTCTATTATACCTGGTAATTTCCGAGTGTGATAAAGTCTGCACTATTCAGAATGCTGACACTACGAAAACAGAGATTTGTGTAGGACTCGGAATTTAAGAAGAGTCACTCGTAATGAAGCTAAATAAAGTGGGGAACATAAAAATAAAAATACCACAAAACCAGGATACTTTGATGTACATCACCAACAGCAAGTAAGGCTTAAATTCAAACATTTCGTCTCCCACGCTGCCCCCTCCCCCTCTTCTGTTGGCACAGGCCTGGCATCAGCCTCGTCGGTGCCAGCTCTTGAGCTGAGATTCATTGCATGCTCGAGAGAGTGTTTTATTTTAAAGCTTTCTTGGTTTATCGAAAGGAAACATGTCCTTGGAAAACCAGGGTGAGTGCAGAAAATGAAGGAAGGGATCTTGGCAAGGGCCTCCCCGATTCCCGTAACTTCCCCCCTCCCCTCTGGGCCCTCCATATTTACACAATGGTCATGATGCAAGCTTAACGCATGCTCGACGCAGGCAAACAATTGGAACTTGTGCTAAAAGGGACAGGCATGTAGTCAGAATAGTTGAGCACCTTTGAGGAAAGCGCTTCGACGCTTCGTCAGGGGTAGTAAGCGCTATATAAATGCAATTACAATACAATACAACCAAAAACTCACCTGCAAAACTTTCCGCTGAAAATCACACGGTTCAGACAGATACACAAAAAACACCCTCACAGATATACACTAGCAGCCCCGCCCTAAAAACACTCTTCCAGGGATACATGGATCGTAGTAATGTAAACTCCGGCTATTTCCGGAAGAGGCAGTAAATTCCCCATCGCTGGGATGAAGGGCCATGTTCCAACTGACAGCTTTACTGCTTCTGCCAGGAAACTGCAGATTTTACATCGCAGCCCACCACTAAATCGGCCCACAGACATAAACATCAGCACGGGCAGAAGAAGAAACACCATTTCCCACTTCGACAAAAAAACTGTCAGAAGATGAAAATAATTTACTGGAACACACAGTAGTTTTCAGTAGGACTGGGCTAAAATTTCGTTCCGTTCGCGGAAATTGCGATAATTTGCCATTTTCGCGTTCCGCGGAAAGCGTTTGACATTTCAGCATTCCGCAGCTTGGCGATAATTTGTTTCTTGCTCGCGCTGTAAAATAATACATTCTCGCGCGCGATCGCCTTACCTGAATCCCTGCGTTCGCCGACAAGTTTTCTTGATCCAGTCGCGTTCTCCATGAGATGTTGTATTGTTTTTAGCCATTTGCGCTGTCTCGCGACAGTTTGCGCCCGCAGTGACGTCATGCGTCGCGCGATCACGTCTTTCTTCTCGCGATCATGCACCGCGAGACACCTGAAAACTAGATGGCCGCGCCCGTGAGCAATCACATAGGTAAGTTGGCGAGCCGCAACCATGCAGAAAATCTCGCGAACATGCGGGAAAAAAACTTCCGCATCTTCGCGATATTTCCGCGTGTTTGTGATAATTTTTAAAATTTTTGCGATAATTTGGGAAAGTGGATTTCGCAAATTCCGCCCACCCCTAGTTTTCAGACACATGGGCACACAATACACCCACAGACATGCAATCTTGTAGGCACTAAAACACACAACTAAAATCAAACACATTATTCTAGTCACGATTTCACAAACACGCAAAGCCTGAATTGTGAAAAAGTAATACATCTGCATCCACAGGGGTAAGGGTAAAAAAATATATAACTTTTGGGGAAATCATTGCCAGCAGTAAGCCTGGAAAGATGCTTTATGAGCAGGTATCCAGTGTTACAATTGGCAACGTCAAGTGACAACTACCACAGGTTCCAAGCCCCCTTTTGCACAAATCTACATAGTTTAGATGTAGGCAATGCAATCCCCCCCCCCATCCAATCCCCCCCCCCCGAAACGCACAATTGTTTCTCCTGTGCATAAAGCATTTTTGCTACTAGAGAAAATTCCCCTCTACAACCTGAAGGAGACTTACACATGATCGTTGTGTCTGTGGGCATAAATCACAAACTTGTAAAGGCAGCAGGTCTTGAATTATCCACTTTCCACGCGTGTGTGGCATTTAATAACACAGATTTCTCCACACTTGTGGTGGTGAAATCTACAGTTCTAAATCCATTTATGCCTGTCAGGAACCTCAAAATGAGCATCAAAATATGCAAAGTATTGTGTTCTGATGCTCGTTTGATATCTACTTTGAGCTCAATCTCTAAAGGTCTCTAATTTTTGGGATCATGCACAGTGCGCAGGAAATAGTGGTGTGTTAATTTTGTCTCTGTGTATGTATTTTCTTGGCTTCCACCTTGTGTTGAAATGCTTGGCAGTGCACTGGGCCATCAGGCTAGTTTTCTAGGGCAGCAATCTCACTTCAGATAACACCTAGGACCCTAATTTGGAAGTTGGTCGGAAAGCTCAGACAGCAGGTGGGAGGCTTTCCGACCGACATCCAAGGTTTCAAATCCGACCATCGTGTTACAATGACAGTGATTGGATCTGAAACTGGTCGGTCAATCTGACTGGGTTCCGACAGGCTCAAGGAGCATGTCGGCTAGTTGGACCCCCAACATAATCCTGTACGGATGGTGTTTCCGCCGTTAGGATTATGATGTCGGTTTCCGACAGGCTTTCCATGTAGGGTTTTCATTAGCAATTTTTGGCACTTCGCTAGTAGCTGCAGACAAGTGGGTACTTAACTCATTGATGTAAATAATAAAAAACTGTGGAACCAAAATATACCCCTGACGCAACCAGCTAGCTAAGGGAAAATTATCAGAGATTTCCCCTGCACGGCTGTAACCAACCCTGGCTCCTAGGTTTTCAAGTAGAGTATGCAAGAAATGCATTGGAGGAATTTGCACTCCTAGAACTAACAAAGTCAGCAATAGCTTAGTCCTGTTCATGCAATCAAAAGCACTGGATACATCCAAGAAGGCCAGGTACAGTGGACAGCGCCATGCAATGGTATACTTACCCACAAACAAGTGCAGACTGATATAGGAACAAAATGTTGTTAAGACTAACCCAGAACTGTAAACGGTTAAAAATTACCATCCCAGAATCTTTACTGTGCTATCAATAAAAGTAATCAGCCGATACCAATTGGGTGACCCACGCGCGTCTTTTTACCCATAGACTTCTTTTTTTTACAGATTGGAACAAATATTGATTGTGCCAAAGAGCACCCGATCCTACTACATAGAGAATTGCTAAACAGATTTGAAAGCAAAGGACCCCAAAGCTCAATATACACTTAAGGGGATCCATGGGTATCCCGTCTGAACCAAGAGCGTTACCACCCGAACTCTGCCCGAAAGCTTCCTCCACTTCCTCTGGGGAAGTATGGAATGGAGGAGGGTTTCCTAAAGGAGCCTGCAGCAAATCATTACATGTCATGTCCTCGGATATCTGAACAATGGAGGTGAAGTGCTTAATCCACTCTGCACCAGGGGCCCGATTCACAGAATTAACTTAAGACAAAATCCTAAACTTACTACTTTTGGTATTCACAGAATGCACTTACTACTTTTGGTGTTCACAGAATGCACTTACTACTTTTGGTATTCACAGAATGGAAGTTAGTAGTCCTAACTTTACGCAGTGGCGTCACTAGGGTTGGTGTCACCCGGTGCGGGTAACTCATGGTGTCACCCCCTCACGTCTTACCACATGGACCTCCTCCGCCCGAGTCCGCCAGTGGACACAGTTGGCAAATAACGGGACCATACAGAATCCTTAGTAACGTTTGTAAATGTAGGTCCTATATTTACAAAATGTGCCTGTTAACAACAGTGTGATAATGATTCATTAATCAGGTTGTACAGTGGGCTACCTGCTAGTCAACACTTTATTGGAATTTATAATGTCATAGGTATGGTACTTTTTACTGGTGTGGTGTTCCCACTATCCAGCAACACGATATATCAGTGGTCGAAGTGGGGGAAAAAAAGTAGGGGAACTGTGGGCGGAGAATCTGAGGGCGGGAATAACCCAAGGATTGGATCAGTGGGCGGAGCCAGAGGTGTGGCCAGAATGCGCAAACATCCCAATTTTTTGTATTTGTTTGGTTTCACTGCCCAGTTTTATCAAAACACGTGATTATTTAAGGTTATAATGAGTTATTGACAGTAAAATGTGTTCACAAAGTGGGATATGCTTCTAATCACAGAATGTCCCCAAATACGATAAAATGTGGAAGCACAAGCCATTTGTCTCCGAGCCATGGAGTTTCTGTCATCAGCACTTCTCCCTTTTCCAAAACAGCAGTTCAAACATGAATGGCTAAAAATCCTAGTTTGCAAATGTTTTCTAAATAATAATGGCTCTGCCATATTTGCCTCATAATGCAAGATCTGCAGCATGATCTGACCATTTCAACTAATAAATTGTTGGTAGCTCAAACGTATCAAAAGTTAATAAAAAATGTGACTTGTGTTGCTGCGGAGTAGATAACAGTTAATAGTTCACTGTTCTATGTTACGATTTTAACTTATAAACTGCAAGTAACAAAAGGATCTCTCTGACAAAAGCAGTAGCCCACTGGCCTATTTACATTATCTGCACTTTGTGATCTGCATGGTACATGTTCTTTGCAGCAGGTACATTAACCCTCTGAGCTACCTTTCCATGAGTCAAATCTTCCATTAGACAAAATTACGATCTCTCTCTACGAAGAACATTAACCACCAGAGTCATCATGACATTTTTATTGTTACTGAAAATTACTGGAGGCCAGGAAGGAGGCAGCAAGCGCTTTTAAAACCATAATATAATTGCAAAAATGATGCCTCCACCTAAAGTGAGCACCTGGTGCGGTCACACCGGTTGCACCGCCCTAGAGCTGGCCCTTCTCAAGGGTCCTGTGATCTCAGTGACAGGGTCACTGTTCTAGGGTGTACTGCTTCATAGGCCTGCCCGCAAGACTGGAGGTGAACTTCAGTATGAATAGTGGTGGACAAGCCTTGAAGGTTAACCTACACTTGTCACTCTAGGGTCCACCTGCTGGTGCTACGACACCGGGGCTTCTAATGTCTTGCGAAGCCTTCTAAGGTCTAGCATGAGATAGTGCTCTCTCAGGAGAGTGGTCTGGCGGACTGGTTATTAAGGCTGAACCTGGTTACCCAGTTCCAAATTCAGCAGCTCTGGCCATAGTGCCACATCCTCTCCCCCACTGAACACCATACTAGCCCACTGAGAAAAACTCAGACTGCCTTCAACTACAACCCAATTGTTGCCAGCTATAAACACCTGGATGCGGCTCAATTTAAATTACGCACTGGGCAAGAGCAATATGTGGCCTACAAAAAAAAGTGACAGCATCCTGGAAAAAGCAAACAATCATAGGGAATGCAAAATTTTGCAAACCATGTGAAATGTAAGCAGGAACAACATGGTTACCTTAACGCTTTTACACTCACTGTTCAGGAATCAGTGAGTGCTTTTGCCTGAAAAGTTAAGGACATGACAAGAGGGCCCTGAATGGACCCATTTCAATGGCCATTGCTTATCTCCTTACAAAACGTAAGCAGTATGGTAAAAAAACGACAACATCCCTAGATACAGAGCAGCAGTACAAATTTTGTTTTTCAATCCTCACATTGCAGTACCTCCAGGATTGGTGCACTAGTTCCAAGCCCAGGGAAAAGAAAGCCAAGACAACAAAAATAGCGCTTCACTGGCAAACTCTGTAAAAGTGGCGCTAATGTGTTTGGGTGTGAATAAAATCAATCTGGACAGTTTGCTACCACTCTGTCTTACTTTATTTCGTTATTTATTTTTCATATTTTTAAACTTTTATTCCCGATGCTGCATTTTGGAATTAAATTTCAGAAAAATACGACATTGATTTCCAGCAAAAGTGATTTTCTTTTTTGGATCCATTTCACGGGGAAGCAAATAAAAGAAAGGAGAGGAGACAGTGCGCACTGCGCACAGGCACCTCCTCCTCCCCATGTGAGGGTGTCACCCGGTGCGGTCCGCACCCCCCGCACCCACCCATAGTGACGCCGCAGACTTTACGTCCGCACCCGGGCCGGACATTCCGGCCCAGAGGTGGAGCTTCCGGCCCAGAAGTGGGGCTTCCGGCCCTGAGGCGGATGTTCCGGCCCAGAGGCGGAGCTTCCGGCCCGGAGGTTGATATTTCGGCCATGGCTAAATCTTCGCCACCGGCCGGAATCCCCACCTCCGGGCCGGAAACTCCGCCTCTGGGCCAGAAGCCCCGCCTCCGGGTGGGAAGCTCCGCCTCTGGGCCGGAATTTCCGGCCCGAGTGCAGACGGAAGTTAGTAGTCGTAAATCCATTCTGTGAATACCAAAAGTAGTAAGTGCATTCTGTGAATACCAAAAGTAGTAAGTGTATTCTGTGAATACCAAAAGTAGTAAGTTTAGGATTTTGTCTTAAGTTAATTCTGTGAATCGGGCCCCAGGTATATAAATGACTAGGAGCTGGCTAGTTAAAGCGTTCCTCTGACAAAACCTGTTAACAAAATCCCAGAGCATTTTGCTATTGTTCCGCGAGGCTGTCAATATAATCCGTTTCCAGTCCCTATTTTTCAAAAAATTCTTCCTGTCCTTAATGGTTCATTGGTATTCATTCCTGGCCTCCAGCACCTCCTCAACATCTCTTGGGCGTCCAGAGAGAGCCTTCCTTAAACTGAGGTTAACCACATACCAAAGCCCATCAAAAAAACCTGGGCAATCTTGGGCTGGCCGGAGGGGATTCAGCAAGTGACTCTTGATACTTGAACATAGATATTGATAGCTAAGAAATAAAGCTTCTCCAGTATCTTCTGTAAAACATCCCATATGCATTGACAGATGTTGTTTAAGACAGACACCAATCATAGCCTTTGGGTCCTTTAGAGGACAAACCAATCTAAGCCCATCTTTTGAGCTGCAGGTTGATTTCAGTGCAAACTACTGGTGGTTTGTCCTTTCTCACAGGAAGAACCCTTTCTATAAACAGTGGGTTATAATCCCCCCTCATTGGGTCTCCAATATTGTGCATTTGGAAAGCCACTGAAGAAAGTTCCTCATGGCAAATATATAATCAATAATGGATGACCGCTCTCCCCACTAAAAGTAAGTATACTCAGACCATCACCCTGGTAGAGATTAATTAAATCCATGAGATCATTAGAGGCTAGAAAGATCCTCAGCTCTCTACCTCTAATATCAACAGAATCAGTGCCCTTGAAACCCAACACCTCCTGCTGGTTCCCCAGTTTGGCATTAAAATATAGGTAGGGAAGTGGCACCAGATCCCATTGCTTTCAAACTCGATATAAAATAAAACAATCCCTCAAAAAGATGATAAAAAGAGTTGGTAAAATCGTTATTATAAAAATGTACTAAATAGAAATAAAATGAGCCCACACTATCTTTGATAAGCACTGCCTGATATGCAGGACTACCAGAATTAATAGTTGTCACTACCATTCAGAGGTTCAATTTTACCCATATATAATAAAGACCACCCCAAGCTCTCCCATGGGCAGAGGACAGAGCAGGACAAGAGTGACAAGAAAATTCCCTACTTGATATTTGTGTGAAAGCCCAGATTTCCTGTAGAACAACAAAATCAAATTTATCAATAAAGTCCAACCAATCTGGAATTATAATCTTATGTTTAAGCCCAGCTACATTCCAAGAATTGATGAGCATTACAGGCTTTCTCTAATCTCCTTCTACAGACTTTCTTTCCCCTCAGATATATTAAAGGTTGATCCTCTAATGGGGCAGTCAGTCAACTTTGAATAGGACATCAAACTGGTTCCCCGCAGGCACATTAAACTGAACATTATTGGAGACAGATGGGGTAGCAAACAAACCAGGCTGTGCTGCAGCTGGCAACCCCTCTGGAATAGCAACAGCTCCCTCCCCCAAATTGCCCCAGCCGGCAAACTGCGTAAAGCTGCAGACACGGAGATCAAAATATTGTCGGGACCACCCTTTTACATTATAATCCCCCTTGGGTGGATGAGGGCCTGGGGGGGGGGGGGGTGACCTGTTCTCTTTTAAAAAAAGGAAAATGCATACAAATAACATACAGAGATGTGTGTGAGCCCCCCCCCCCCTCCGGGAGTCAAATAATGACTGGAGAATTATCAATTTTTACTTTTTAAATATTTTGAGGATGGGGTCCCACTTCCCTGAGCCATGTATTGGCCACTGGGACACCATGCTAACTAAGGGAGCCAGAGGGCCACCAGGGCTATTGCCCCACCACAGCTTCCCCATAAGGCTGCCAATGTTGCGAGTGTCCCAGGTCGGACCTGGGATCCCATAAAAAAAAGATAGCCGCCACTCAGGCTAGGGAACCAGGAGGGCTGTGGGGGTCAGGGGACTCCCTTCCTGGGCCCCTACATTGATTACAGTTGTTGGTGCCCCTACTGCGGTCAGTCAGGGGGAACCAAGAAAAAAAGATATTTGGCTGGCACCCAGGATGGGTGCGGGTCAGGGAGCCGGCGGACTGCAGGGGCCTTGAGCCTCCCCTCATGGCACTCAATGTTGGAGACAATTGTCTGGTGCCCTCAGTGGAACCAAAGCATTCAAACAAATAAAACAAAAAAAAATAAACATGGCAAAAATAAGAAATTAGCAACAAAAAAAATGCTCATTTCATATTCACCGTATCTGCCAGCGAGTGGCCCATAATATCCAGCTAGGCCTTTTTATTTGTATTTTTGGTTCCTTGTGATGCCAGCACCACCAATCAATTGTTTAATGTTGTGGAGGGCGGCAGGAAGCACAGCAGACCCCATAAGAACATTTAACTACTTGCAGTAAGTTTCCTAAGTCATCGAATACATGATCCCAGGAGAGTGTTCCATTAATGTTAAGGCATTCTGAGCTGGAGCATATGCTCGCCTACTGGACTGTGGGGACTCATTGTAGTTGGTCATATGGCTGCATTTTGTGGCCTGAAGAGTGTTAAAGAAAAACTCAAACATATGTTTATGGTTGTTTTGAATAAACAATGCTTTATTTAAAATATGTTGTAACTATTAGTAAGCATTGGTATATGTTTATTAAAAATGAATGCATTGATTTATGATTATTGCTAAATTATTGCAGTGACCTTTGATAAAGCAACTAGGTCTGCTTTATATAGGTTAATGTGCTTATCTTCTGATAAATCCAACTGGCCTGCCTTTTTAATTTTGGTGTTCTGCTCTTTGATAAATCCAGTAGGTCTGCCCAACTTAAAATGACACCCTTTTATATTATTATTCAGAAAATCAAAGAAAAAAGCAAAAGTTAAAGTGGCATTAAAGTTTGTGAAATTGTCTGTTAACACATAAGATTTTAAACTAAAACAATGCTGAAATTCACCAGTTACAGTTAACTGAAGTAACTATAACTTACATCATTACCTTGCACTGCTTATGATCTCACATGTTCTATGACATCATTGATAGCATCACTGTAAAGGTGAGAGCCCAATTATATGTACTTCAGATAACTTCAACTGGTGAATCTTCCTGTGTTTTTAGTTTACAATGTTATGTTCTAACTGACATTTTTACCTAACTATAATGGCACTTTAACCTTTGTTTTTTCAGTGAAAATCTATCTATCAATTATTTTATTCCTTAATACTTCTTTAAATTTATGACATAATGTGCTTAAGTTTTTATTAAAAATAAAAAACTTTATTAAATTTCCCTGTACTTTTCCCAAAGGGATACTCCTACCCCATTGGTGGAGATCTCCACCAACAAGTGAAAAATTACTAGTACTAACTTTTTACCTATAAATCTGCAATCGGGATGGGGACCAGCAAGAAAGTGAAACATTACACCTAGATGTATGAGTACATTTACATGAGAATAAATATACATCTGTATATTTATATTTATGAATTCGGCCCATAGGCTTTATTTCAAGCTCACTTGTAGGGATGGGATGCACACCTTCTTTTTTCAAGTTTATCTAAACATAATTCCAATAATGCGTGCAGACTGGAATGGTGCCAAGCCCAAAAAGCACCAGACTGTATTATCGACATTTAGAAATGGGGCGACGTCTCACCCCAACCAATCGCACAGCTCAAGTGATGCCACCATGGCAGTCATGTATACCAAATTTTATCAACTCAATATTCCTTCACTCCGTCATATTCAACAAGTTTTTCATTTCTTCAATAGTTTTTAGAATCCACACGTGGAACGTAAAATGCCAATTTTCAAGTTTTCAAATGTTCAACCTGTGTCCATCCGGACCTCTTGAAAGAACACGATCAATGCAGAGTTCATTTGAAGCAGCGTTTATTCAATAAAAACCCAATGCATTTCGGGCTGTTAACGCCCTTCTTCGGGGGTTACTGTAAATAAACAGTGAAACAACAACAATTACCATTTTGAGCCATGTTCTACCATGACTGTATGTTTTATGAATTAGCTCAACAATATGTCCCCCATCAAGCATTATACACTATTAAGCCCCTTGTCTCAACATTGTGTATTATCTCCCATTTCCCACATGGCGCGCCAATGCTTTCTTGAGAAAACGTGTTCAGACCTTCATTCTTTATTCACCCGGTTCTTCTCCACCAGTCTCCTGTTTATAGTTGCTACCAGACTGTGTGCACAACGTTTCATACTTGCCTCCCCTCTATCCCTCAACATCAGTGTCATCCCTCCATTTGCATATCCAGCAATGTGCAGCATTTAACTCAATGCGCTATACCCATCCTTAGTTAGCTTCATCTAACTTGTAATACAAGTGCTGAATAAATTCGCTAATATTTAAAGCTGTGTGCTGTCATCACCGAAACGTTAACTTAGTTTGTACCCCTTAACTACCATCTCCCGCATGACACTTCTCATACCTGCTTCGTAGTGTTTTAAAATCTCACGTCCTCAATTTCGTTCAAACGAGAAAAGTGTACGCCCTCCACTTTTAACTGGTTTCCCTGCTACCTCCCCATTGGCTGTTTAAACGGTTTTCCGCCATAATGGTGACGTGAACCTTTTCACTAATTACTTCAATGTTAAGCGAACTTCACTACCCATAATTCAACCTGCTTGTGGTAAATAAAACAAGGAACGACTCAAAAAAAATCACAAACTAATAGTCAGTTGGCAATAATATTATGCTCTGTGTCAACAATTGATGGTGTTTTGAAAGTTCGTATCCTTGTAAATAAACATCATTTATTTCAAGCTCCTCAACAATGCAGCACCTGTCAAAAATACGGACACCTCTACACCAGTTCCTAAAAATATTAATGACTTCTACACTACCATAGGGTAACACTATTTACCAGTAAACCCAAGAAGTCAAAAAGAGATGCCACCACCTGTGTAATTATATAAGTATGTGGTATTTTTATACACAAATGCTATGCAAGGTTAAAGACAAATATAAAATCATGGAATGATAGGAGAGGTGGCTCGTTTGAGGACTATTAATACATTGGAATGTAGCCTACTCTAAAGAGGTGCGCCTTCAGCTCTTTCAGAAACTAGACTCTTTGGGGTGGTCCTGATGGATAGAGGGATGTTGTTCCAGATCCTGAATGCTTAGATGGAAACGTCTTATTGCCTTACTTTTTTTTCTAAATTCTAATACTTCTTAGGGGCTGATTACGATGTTGTTAGGAAGGGCTCCGGATTGGATTCGGTATTGTCGAATCCGATTCGGAACCCTTGTATGCGCCCGAATCGGTCACCCTTCCGGACGAGCGACTACGATGCAAGGAATCAGTTCTGAACACGATTCAGGCAGCCCGAGTCGTTCGGAGCTGAATTGTACAGCCTCATGGAGACGGTTTCCGAACGAGCGAGTACGATGATCAATTCGGACATCCGCTCCGAATCGGTTTGCCCGAGACGAAACAGCTTTGGGAGTCAGTCTGTGGGGGCGCGTTGCGGGCCCCCCTTCACCTGGAGGTGACCGAATGTAGCCCGTGGTGGTACCTAAGGGACCGCTCTTCCCAACCATTCACAATGTGGCAGGCACCATGGGATGCCCGCCACAGGGTGCAAAGTTTTCCCCAACCACACCTTTTTTCAATGGGAGCCTGTGTTCGCGTTCAGTACACAGGCTCCCATTGAAGTCAATGGGAATCCGACCGAACCGAGTCCGAAAATCGTAATCGGTTGGTAGGACTCCCCAAATATGAATTGTTAGGAAAGCATTCCTAACCTGATTTGCTGGGAATGCTTTCCTAATGAGAATGTATGATGATACAACGCGTACCATCACAACGCGGTATATTACATTGCGGTCTTCACAACGCAAGTCGTTACATCGACTTGCGTTGGAGGGCGCTGGATTTAGGAATAGTGTGAATTACTATTCCAACTCCAGTTTACGTACAGTAGGGAAGATGTTGGAATAGTAATTCACACTATTCCTTAGTCTAGAGTGCCCTCCAGTGCAAGTCGGTGTAACGACTTGCGTTGTGAAAACCACGATGTACCCATACCACGTTGTAATGGTTGCGTGGTAAAGGATGTTAGGTTCCTAATGACATTGTAATCTGCCCCTTAGTCTGCAGTGTGATGGTGGCCTGGCTGTGGGTGTCAGGTTTTCATTCACCTGAAGAGAGGAACACTCTGTAGGAGCTAAGTGTTTCCACCCTAATTCCGGTAAGGTTGTTCTCAACATTCACTTCTGACTGGACGCTGGAAACAACCATGATGGGAGGAACATTCAAAACAGGAGATGACAGCTACTTCAACTTCACGGTCAACCTGCCCATCTCCACATGTGGGGTATCTTCGTCAAGATATGCATAAAGGATCACCAATAACCTTAACACCAAATAAAGTATACAGCTGGTAAGGCCTTTGCATAATTTAAAGTTTCTCAGTCAAATTGTATTTACCGTAGTTAACAGATACTCTCATCCATGCCCTCAACACTGGATGACATACCATCTTCCGCCAGGAGTTGCCGAATGACACCCAGGGCCCTTTTCCTGCTAAAACTGCAGCTGCACCTTCGCTTGCAACGACTGCAGGACTAACAAATACTGGACCTGACCTCCCCAGCTGTATCCTGCGCAACACATGATCCCACCACAAACAAGCCGGGGATATCTCGGACCTACTCGACTACGTCTACCCCGACATCGCCTTCCTTGTGGAAACCTGAATTAACTCCACCTGTGCCCCTGACATAGCCACAGCCATCCTGGATGGCTACAAGATCATTCACAAGGACCACATCAGCAAACCGGGTGGAGGCATCGCCATCATACAGAAAACCACCCTCCGCCTCACCACCCACTCGGACGACCATTCCACCAACATGGAGCACCTCCACTTCCAGGTCCAGACCAACCCAAACACCACCCTCCGCGGCACCCTCATCTACATCTACAGACCCCCAGGACTCTATCCAACCTTCAGAGATTCCATCATTAATTTCATCACACCCCCCACTCTCGCCTCCACGGACTGCATCCTCCTCGGTGACCCCAACTTTCACCTTGTCCCTGCTATAGAACCTCGCCACCCTCGGACCCAAACAACTGGCCACCTCCCCAACCCACTCAGCAGGACACATGCTATACCCCATCTTCTCTACAAGCAACAGCATCACCTTGAGCCACAACTCTGAGCTCCTTTGGACCGGCCACCACTGCGTCCACTTCTCCTTCACCAAACCCACCGTCCACCACCATGTCCACCGCTACCCAAACAGAAGATGGAACAAGGTCACCGAAGAACAGCTCAGTCACCACCCCCATCAGTAAAACCTTACCACCAACATCCACAGATGCTACTACCTCAGCACATAGCCTCCACCGATGGATCTCCAACTGCGCCGACACACCGGCTCCCCTGAAGAAAGCCCCAGGCAAGCGACACTCCAAGAAAGCCAGCTAATTTTCTGCTGCCCTTCATGAGTCCAGACACACTTGTAGACAGCTCGATAAGAGATGGAGGAGCAGCAAGATCATGGTAGAACACTCAGCCTTCAAAACTGCTGTCACTGCACACCACCACCTCATTAAACCAACAAAGAAATCAGCCCTACAAGAAAGGATCAATGCCAACACACTCAATAGCAAAGAACTTTTCGTCATGGTCAAAGAATTCATTCACCAAACCCAGCACAGAGACAGCAGACATCTCACCCTCCCAAGACCTCTGGAACAACCTCAGCACCTTCTTCGACCACAAGATTAAGGAGATCTATAACAGCTTTGACAGCCTCGATACACAAGACCCTCTCCCCTCATCAGCAACCACTGAACCCAACAACACTGGACCCCAGCAGACCCTGCTCAGCTGGACTCCCCTCACCGCTGATGATACCCTCAAGATCATGAAGAGCATCAAATCTGGAGCACCCTTAGAGCCCTGACTTCACCACATCTTCCTTACACAAAGAAACCCCCTTTGGGAACTCCACACTTAACCAACCAGTGATACACACAAACCTCACAGTAGTAGGGTGAGAATGGACACTAAGGATGTAATCAAAAAACAGTATCTAAGAAAAGATTATTTAACAAGTTTATTCACAGATCTCAAATAATCACATATATCACAAAATATAAAATAATTTGTTTTGATAAAAACCTGACAATCTCAGGAACTTGTACAAAAGGAGTTTAAAAAACCCATTAAAAAACATATAAAAAGTAGAATCAAAAGCACATGAATTATCCTACAATGCAAAGTTTTTGCAAATTGGTAACAAAGAAAGGAAAAGTAAATCCTATTTCAAAAGAGGAAACCACCAAATCAAGGATTCATCAATTGTGACCACATTAAATATTAATCCAAATGCATATATCAGAAACAATTGTCATCACAAATGTTATGCAGTTTCCTCTTCAAAAAGCATTGAAGCGTTTCGGTGGGCACTAATACACAGCCATCACCTTTTATTTATTTATTTATTGGGCTTATTGAGCGCGACAGCTACCCAAAAAGGGTTTCCCGGCGCTAGAAGATACTGAACCATAAAGGCAAGAGAAAGTCTCAGGAAAGAGACCGGAGCAGGTTACTGGTTGAAAAGCCAGGTCTTAATGGCTTTGCGGAAATGAGTGTAGTGAGTTTCCAAACGGAGAGGTTGCGGGAGGGAGTTCCAGAGCTTGGGGCCTAGAAGGGAGAAGGATCTTCCTCCCATCCTCGCTCGGCATGTTTTGGGGACACAGAAAAGGCCTTGAGTGGAGGACCTCAGGCAACGAGCAGGCGTGTAAGTGTGCACGAGGGTTTGGAGGTATCCGGGGCATTGCCCCATTTTATTCTATGCATGAGGCTAAGAGTTTTGAATTTGACCCTATTTTCGATTCTTAACCAGTGGAGCGCTTTAAGGTGACTGGACATGCGTTCCCTCCTATTGCATTTGCATAGCAGTCTGGCTGCAGCGTTTTGTACCAGTTGGAGGCGTTGCATGACTGCCTGTGATGCCCCTAAATAGAGGACATTACCGTAATCTAAACGGGAGGTGATTAGTGCGTTGACCACAGTCTTTTGTGTATCGTCCGGGAGCATCCAAATGATTTTTCTGAGCCATCTCAGAATTGTAAAACAGGTAGCTGTGAGGTTGTTGACCTGGGGCTCCATAGTTAGGCCATTATCAATGGTAATGCCAAGATTACGAACTTGTTGCGACGGGGTTGGTAAGGGGCCGTTTTCAGATGGCCAGTGTCTAGAATTCCAGAGGTTTTGGTTAGGACCCACTATTAAGACCTCTGTTTTGCTGCCGCTGAGTTTAAGCATATTAGTGCTCATCCAGGTGGCGATGTTCCTGAGGCCTGTCTGCAGGAGGGAGGGGGAAGCGTTATCACCATTAGAAAGGGAAAATACGATTTGTGAGTCGTCGGCGTATATGAACATTTTGAGACCAGCTGCTTCAGCGATCTGGGCGAGCGGGGTTACATAGAGGTTAAAAAGCAGGGGGCTTAACACCGATCCTTCTGGCACTCCACAGGGGGAAAGATGCACTGCTGGAGGAGATTTGAAATGTCCTGAGAGTCAGGAAAGATGCGATCCAATCTAGTGCATTACCTTTAAAGCCCATGTTGGAGAGTGAGGCAAGCAGTATGTTGTGAGAGATGGTGTCGAACGCTGCGCTGAGGTCGAGTAGAATCAGCGCAGCTGAGTCCCCTTTATCGACCAGTAGGTGGAGATTTTCCATCACTCCGAGTAGTGTTGTCTCCGTCGAGAAACCGGGGCGGAAACCCGATTGGGAGGGGTGCAGGATGTCGTTAGCCTCCGCGAGGTTTTCATGGTAATATTGCTCCAAGATTTTGGAGAAGACGGGCAGGAGGGATATTGGACGGAAGTTTGCCAGGATTTTTGGATCAGCCGATGGTTTCTTGAGTAGAGGTGAGACCATGGCATGTTTCCAGGATGACGGGACCTTAGCCGTGGAGAGGGATAAGTTCAATGTTTGACATATCACGGCAAGTAGTGGGGTGTCCAGGAGTCTGAGTATTGAGATCGGGAGGGGGTCGGCGGGCGAACCAGATTTTACTTTCCCTAAGATGTCTCGCAGACCCTGAACATCGATCCCGGGCCACGCTGTAAGTGGCTCATAGGACGGATGGGGTTGGGAGGAGGTGTCCTCTCCAGTAGGGCCGAGGACTTGCACCCTTTTAGCATGAACCTGGTGCTGTTTTAATATCTCCTGGTAGATTGTCTCAATCTTCGTTGTGAAATATTTCGCTAGTTCTTCACACTGGAAACTGTTCAGAGGAAGAGGTTTGGCTGATGTATTAGAGCCTGCTAACTCTTTTACAAGGTTAAAAAGAGTCTTAGATTTGTTTGTAGCTTCAGAGATAGATTTGGCTACATAGTTGGCTCTTGACGTGTTACAGGCTTTATGATAAAGCTTGAGCTCGTTTCTATAGTTCGAGCTGGCAACCGGGGAGTAATCTTTCCTCCAAAGGCGTTCTAGGCGTTTGCATTTGGATTTTGTATCCTTCAGTTGCTCATTATACCATAAGGCAGGGGAGTTGTGAGGGATGGATTTTTTGTGAGCTTGGGGCAGGCAAGTGTCTAGGGCACCTAGGAGCCATTTGTTAATTTTGGTGGCTACGATCTCTATGTCTTCGGTGTCAAATATTTCATCCAGAGGGGCAGCAATTAGGACGAACGCGAATTGGTTTATGTCCAGTTTTTTCCAATTTCTTGTGAAGGACTTGCTTGTCCCGCTCGGAAGGCTAGAAGTCACATGATCATCCACGTTGAATTTTATTAGGAAGTGGTCTGACCAATCTAGGGGCAGAGCAGGCTGGCAGTGTAGCAGGGGAAGGCTGGAAAAAATAGGGTCCAGGTGGTGGCCCCCTTTGTGTGTTTGGCCAGAGTTCCATAAGGTGAGGTTCATGGCGGCCAGGTCATGAACTAAATTGTTTCCTTGTTTGTTTGTTGGGTCGTCGAAATGAATGTTCAGGTCGCCTACGATAGATAGGTTGTTGTAGTTTACCCTTACTGAAGCGGTCCAATCCACTAGTTGGGTGGCCCAAGGTTGTATAGGGCCAGGTGGACGGTAAATCAGGAGACCTGTGAAGGTGAAATTCGGGTGGAGTTGGAGTTTAAAAAGGGCCATCTCACAGGCGGTTAAGGGAATGGGTTCCAAAGTACATTGCAGCGATTTTTTGAAAATGACTGCTAACCCACTTCCAATGCCAGTGGTTCTGTCTTTTCGGATGATGGCATAATTCGATGGTAGGGCTTCAGCAATGTCTGGGCCAGAGCTGACGTGTAGCCATGTCTCAGTGAGGAATAGGGCGTCTAGTGAGTTGTCGGACAGGAGGTCAAATATATCTCTTTTGTGTTTGCTGAGTGACCTGCAGTTCAGGCTACCAAGACGCCATGTGTGTGCCGACTTACGGCCATTGGATCCGGGCCGACAGAGCTGCGGGACGTCAGGTTGAAAGTTGCATGCAGGGCATGCAATACAGGTGTTTCTATATTTGGGTAAGATTTCACAGTTATGTTTAACAGGGGGTCGCAGTGAATGTAGCAACTCAGGCGTATAGATGTTAACTATACTGGAGTTTCCTCCAGGGGTTACGGGCCCTGGGCCCGGCCTGGCGCGGACGGGCGCAGACGGGCTTTCCTTTGGCTCGTCCGCTGCGCTTCCGGAGGATGCACATTTTTATACAGAGAGGGAGAGGGTCGGTGTGGGCATGGCCTCTCGTAAGGGGCGTGGCCTGTGGGCTCGCCGGGAATGGCGGCAAAGGACTTTGGGGTTTGTCCCACGGCAGCGCTAATATCCGCTGCGCGGGTGTGACAGGAGCGAGGTAGAGCCCCGAAAACAGAGTGCAGGTAGGATTAAAAACAATATAATCGTGACACTCAAATTTTAAAAAATGTGCTTTTGCGATCGTGCTCCCGGCTTCCGCCTCAGGAGATTCAGTGCTTTCTTCAGGAATTTTGCATAAGGTCCAAATTAAACTATAACAATCTGTAAGTCTAGCCAGGAAAACTCGTCTACGAACTCGAGCTGCCACTTCAAGTAAGAATCAACGAATAGCCTTAGACCAGTATACTACACACTATACCGACTGCTAGATGGTCGTCCGTTTATTCAAGTGCGGTCCTCACAGATATTCGACTCATACAAATGTGTGCCTTAAACACATAATAAATGCAGATTCCAGCCGTATACTAGGCCGTCACTGTGCTTAAGTGATGATCTCCAGGGATGATCAATGGATAGGTATCTTGAGTATTGTGTTTTCATCCATAAAGCGATAAAAATAGGATAGTCCCAAAACTAGGATCTATGCAATCACTGTATTCAGCTTATTATGGCCCATGGGCTGACTTCCTCCGATCTTCAACAGAGCCAGCATCGCCCTTGAACTCTACTGCACCATCAACTGCTCCATCATCTCCGCTACCTTCGCGGAAGAATGGAAACATGCAGAGTTCAACCCCTTGCTGAAGAAACCCTCTGCTGACCGGAAGGACCTCAAGAACTTCAGACCCATCTCTCTTCTCCCTTTCCCAGCCAAAGTCATCGAGAAGGCCATCAACGCCCAACTTTCCGGGTCACATCCTGGACCTCTCCCAATCTGGCTTCCAAAGTAATTACAGCACCAAGACCACCCTCCTCACCACCACAGATGACGTCCACACTCTACTCGACTGAGTGAAACTGCAGCCCTCATCCTCCTGGACATCTCGGCTGCCTTCAAGACCATCTCCCCCGAACCCAATGCATAAGACTCCACGACACCGGCATCCGCGACAAAGCCCTGGAATGGATCTGCTCCTTCGTCACCAACCGAACACAGAGAGTCAGACTACCACCGTTTCACTCTGAACTCACAGAGTTCAGCTCTGGAGTGCCTCAAGGCTCCTCCATGGGCCCCACTTACTTCAACATGGCCCTAGCTTGCAGCCATTGTCAGGAACCAAGGACTCAATATTGTCTCCTACGCCAACTACACCCAGCTGATTCTCACCCTCACCAATGAACCCACAGTCGCACAGAACAACTTCCACAACTGGAGGAAGGCTGTCACCACCTGGATGAGAAACAGCTGCCTCAAGCTCAACAGAGAGAAGACCAAAGTCCCCTCCACCTCGGATGACTCCTGGTGACCCACAGCACTTGGAATCCCCCCACACCCACGGACCACGCACAAACCTTGATATCATCTTGGAGTCCTTGCTCACCATGAACCACTAGATGAATGACGTCCAATCATTCTGCTTCCACACGCTACACCTGCTCTGAAAGATCTTCAAGTGGATCCCCACCGAGTCCGGAAAGATGATCACCCACGCACTCTTCAGCATCAGACTCGACTACGGCAACGCACTCTATGCCGGCATCACCCAGGAACTACTCTAGAAACTGCAAAACATTCAGAACGCTTCCGCCAGAATCATCCTCAACATCCCCTGCTGCAGCCACATCATCAGCCACTTATAAGACCTCCACTGGCTCCCAGTCAACAGAAGAATCACCTTCAAGCTCCTCACACATGCCTACAAAGCACTACACGATGCAGGACCTGCATACCTTAACCACCGCTTCGCATTCCACGCACCCACCAGAGACATTTGCTCCATCCAACTGGCCCTGTCCACCATCCCACATATCCACAGGTCCAAGGCCGGAGGAAGACCCTTCTCCTACCTCGCAGTAAAGACCTGGAACCCCCTGCCTCTCCACCTCAGGCAATCACCATCATTGCCTCAATTCAGGAAGGACTCCCTCTTCAACTGAACCAGTGTCTTCAATGGATCATTTTGCAATAATTATATTTTTCGGTTATATTAAGGTGCCGATCAGGATCCGGTAAAAACCGGGTACGAACCGTCGGACGGAGCATATTCTCCGTCCGACGCGTACCCGGTCGTCAATTTCTACAAACAAGGAATTACGAATTGCACGGGTACACCATGACCGTACGATTCGTAAAAAAGTCCGACCGAACAAAAAAACACCTACCAATGCGATCCGGGAAAGTGCCGACCTGACGTCGGGACGCTCGCAGCCAGCCATTCACGACCCAGGAATCACGATTCGCACCGACGTCACCCCGCACGGTGAATATTTTGCGGCAGCCAAAAACTGCCGGGAAATCAGGACGACGCGAACAAGGACCACCAGTACGCGACGGACAGACGACGACGCGAACAAGGAGGACCAGTACGTGACGGACACACAGGACGACGCCACCAAGGAGGACCCGTACGCGACAGGACGACGCGATTGGAGTACCAGTACGCGACGGACAGACATGGACCCGAACCTACAAGTCATCCCTGCCCTCATAGCAGTCCACCTGCTCTACAGGCACCGACGCAGACACCGCAGAAGGTCAGAATAACTAAGGGAGGGGGGAAAGTGGGGTGGGGTGGGGGTGGCACGACCAGGGCAGGCCACAAAACAACCACATAAGTCACACATGGCCTGGACATACCTGACTCCCATGCCCTGGTCACCACGAGGGGGTGGGGGTGTGTCCTGATAAGCCAGCGACCGCCACAACGGAAGTCCGTCACCACGCGAACCGGCAACACAACCAGACAGGTACGTCCCGTACCCACGCCTGAAGAGCGTGGGTACGAGTCGTACCACGCCCACACACACGTCACCCCAACAATGGCGGGACGGATCGTACCCACGTGGCAAAGGCCTGGGTACGGCCCGCACAAGCATCACATAGCGTGGGGACGGATATGTACGGACCCTACCCCCACCCGCGTATGCATGGAGCGTACCCCCACCCCAACAGTGTAAGTACGACTCGAACCCTCACCCGCGGACGTACGGACCGTACCCCCCATGCCAACATTGTAAGTATTACCCGTACCCCCACCCGCGTATGCATGGAGCGTACCCCCCATGCCAACAGTGTAAGTACGACCCGTACCCCCACCCGCGTATGCATGGAGCGTACCCCCCATGCCAACAGTGTAAGTACGACCCGTACCCCCACCCGCGTATGCATGGAGCGTGCCCCCCACCCCAACAGTGTAAGTACGACTCGAACCCTCACCCGCGGACGTACGGACCGTACCCCCACCCCCACCAGTGTAAGTACGAGCCGTACCCCCACCCGCGTATGCAAGGAGCGTACCCCCCACCCCAACAGTGTAAGTACGACTCGAACCCTCACCCGCGGACATACGGACCGTACCCCCACCCCCACCAGTGTAAGTATGAGCCGTACCCCCACCCGCGTATGCAAGGAGCGTACCCCCCACCCCAACAGTGTAAGTACGACTCGAACCCTCACCCGCGGACGTACGGACCATACCCCCACCCCCACCAGTGTAAGTACGAGCCGTACCCCCACCCGCGTATGCAAGGAGCGTACCCCCCACCCCAACAGTGTAAGTACGACTCGAACCCTCACCCGCGGACGTACGGACCGTACCCCCACCCCCACCAGTGTAAGTACGACCCGTACCCCCACCCGCGTATGCATGGAGCGTACCCCCCATGCCAACAGTGTAAGTATGACACGAACCCTCACCCGCGTATGCATGGAGCGTACCCCCCACCCCAACAGTGTAAGTACGACCCGTACCCTCACCTCGAATGCATGGAGCGCACCCACACCGTGTATGTCCCATGCGTACATATCCAGAAATTGGAGGTGTGTGTGCAGAGTCCTCCCAGCAGTGCCCAGAGACAGGAGGGTGTGTGCAGAGTCCTCCCAGCAGTGCCCTGAGACAGGAGGGGTGGGTGTGGAGTCCTCCCAGCAGTGCCCTGAGACAGGAGGGGTGGGTGTGGAGTCCTCCCAGCAGTGCCCTGAGACAGGAGGGGTGGGTGCAGAGTCCTCCCAGCAGTGCCCTGAGACAGGAGGGGTGGGTGTGGAGTCCTCCCAGCAGTGTCCAGACCCAGGAGGGGTGTGTGCAGAGTCCTCCCAGCAGTGCCCTGAGACAGGAGGGGTGGGTGCAGAGTCCTCCCAGCAGTGTCCAGACCCAGGAGGGGTGTGTGCAGAGTCCCCCCAGCAGTGTCCAGACCCAGGAGGGGTGTGTGCAGAGTCCTCCCAGCAGTGCCCAGAGACAGGAGGTGTGTGTGCAGAGTCCTCCCAGCAGTGCCCTGAGACAGGAGGGGTGGGTGTGGAGTCCTCCCAGCAGTGCCCTGAGACAGGAGGGGTGGGTGCAGAGTCCTCCCAGCAGTGTCCAGACCCAGGAGGGGTGTGTGCAGAGTCCTCCCAGCAGTGCCCAGAGACAGGAGGGTGTGTGCAGAGTCCTCCCAGCAGTGCCCTGAGACAGGAGGGGTGGGTGCCCATCACTCCCAGCAGTGCCCTGAGACAGGAGGGGTGTGTGCAGAGTCCTCCCAGCAGTGCCCTGAGACAGGAGGGGTGGGTGCAGAGTCCTCCCAGCAGTGCCCTGAGACAGGAGGGGTGGGTGTGGAGTCCTCCCAGCAGTGTCCAGACCCAGGAGGGGTGTGTGCAGAGTCCTCCCAGCAGTGTCCAGACCCAGGAGGGGTGTGTGCAGAGTCCTCCCAGCAGTGCCCAGAGACAGGAGGGGTGGGTGTGGAGTCCTCCCAGCAGTGCCCTGAGACAGGAGGGGTGGGTGTGGAGTCCTCCCAGCAGTGCCCTGAGACAGGAGGGGTGTGTGCAGAGTCCTCCCAGCAGTGTCCAGACCCAGGAGGGGTGTGTGCAGAGTCCTCCCAGCAGTGTCCAGACCCAGGAGGGGTGTGTGCAGAGTCCTCCCAGCAGTGCCCAGAGACAGGAGGGTGTGTGCAGAGTCCTCCCAGCAGTGTCCAGACCCAGGAGGGGTGTGTGCAGAGTCCTCCCAGCAGTGCCCAGAGACAGGAGGGTGTGTGCAGAGTCCTCACAGCAGTGTCCAGACCCAGGAGGGGTGTGTGCAGAGTCCTCCCAGCAGTGTCCAGACCCAGGAGGGGTGTGTGCAGAGTCCTCCCAGCAGTGTCCAGACCCAGGAGGGGTGTGTGCAGAGTCCTCCCAGCAGTGCCCAGAGACAGGAGGGTGTGTGCAGAGTCCTCCCAGCAGTGCCCTGAGACAGGAGGGGTGGGTGCCCATCACTCCCAGCAGTGCCCTGAGACAGGAGGGGTGTGTGCAGAGTCCTCCCAGCAGTGCCCTGAGACAGGAGGGGTGGGTGCAGAGTCCTCCCAGCAGTGCCCAGACACAGGAGGGGTGTAACACATGTGTGTGATGCCAGAATTACCCACATCCATACTGCCTACAAGGGAACATGTCCCCATGAACTCATGTCAACTGACTCCACACACAAGTACAGTGATCACCAAGGATGCCACGATTGTTGCAGGTGGAGACATGCCCATGCATGCATGGCCAAAGTAGAAGGGCTCTGTCACACACACAGCTCATGTAGACACAGTTCTGCGCTAAACATTGTGAACACCCTGCAGGGAAGAAACTGGGTACACAGAGGAAGGAATACACCCTGGGACATTTGAACCATGCAGTAACTGCTGACATGACCTAAGGAAGTTAGCCAACACCTTGTGATGGCACACAGATCCCAGGGTCGCCCCAAAGAGCAGAACACTACTACAAATCCCACACACCCAAAGCGTTAAACACCACCCAAAACATTGTAGCAGCCCCACCAACACCAATACCACCATAGCAGGAGTGTGAGAATGACAACAAAAATAAGCTTTATTCAGCATGAGCACAATGTCCGTGGATCGCAGGCAGTTCAAATTCAACAAAGGCCATAGGGCAGTCAATGATTCCCAGCTGGATGGGGGACACAGTGGGATGTGTGTCCCCTACCTTGCCTGCACAGTCAAATGCCATCGTCTTCCATACTGGTGAGGGCATCAGGGGGGGGGGAAGCAACAGGCACCGCAGGGACATCAGGGCAAAGGGGCGGCGTTGTGGGTGCAGGGATGGAGGACTCAACCACAGGGGGTGTGTCATGGCCAAAGGCGGAGGCCAGGATGGCACTACACACCTTAGCAAGGTCCTCCAGGGAGTCCCCTGCACCCGAAGTGACCTCAGGCCCCAAGGAGGGGGGGGGGTCAGAGGGATGGGTTGCAGCGCCACCGGGGGAGGGTGGAGACAGGGGGGGAGACTCAACCACCCTGACCGAGGACTTCCTTGACCGCTTGCGTGGTGGCGGAACTGTGGGGCTCAGGGACAGAGCGGCCATGAAGGAGTCCTTGGGGGAGATGTGGCCAGGAGAGCTGAGGGGAGGGGATTTGGAGGGAGTGGATTGTGTGGAATGCGGACTCCCACTCTGGCTGCGTGTCACACGTTTGCCCCCCGACCCAGTGGGTGTGCCTATCTCACCCTGTGTGTGCGTGTCAGGAGGAGTGAGGTGGACCTTCCCTGCTGGTGTGGTGCCTGTGTCTGTTGTGGTGGGTGCATGCCGACGTCTGGGTGTACGTGGGACAGGCATGGAAGTGGGAAGTGTGGATGGGGCAGGGGTAGGTGGGGGGAGGTCGTGCTGCAGGAGACCCACTGCTGCAGTCAGTGTGGAGTCTATGGACCTCAGCAAGTTGCGTTGGTCAGCCTGCGAAGAATGAATGCCCTCCAAGAATGCCTCGATGTTGGTGAGGGTTTTCCCGTGGGAATGGAGGACATTAAGGATCGCAGCCTGACCAACCTGCATTTGCCGCTGGATGTCCATAGACTCAGCATTGGCGGCAGCTGTGGAGACAGGGGCAGGGGGTGCGGTGCCTGGCAGGAAGGAAACATGCGGTGACCGGGCACGCTGGGAAGGGACACGAGCAAGTGGGAGGCGGCTGATGGGAACTGAGGGGGCGGTGCCAGGTGTAGTTCCACTGTCAGCTGCTGGTGCAGCCTCCGCCAACTCGGAGACATCCTCCTCGGACCTGTCAGCCTCGTATTCTGATGTGCCAGTCGACAGGTCCTCGGCCGCACTATCCTCCGCCTCTGTCCCACTCGATGTGCCAGCCCCGATGTCACGGCTGGCACTGGTGCTCGGTCCCTCCGCCTGGTCTGTGTCCATGTCTCCCTCTGTGTCCCCCGACGATGCTGTGGGCAGGGTGGAGAGACAGAAATTAATCAGACACCTGTACACATCTGTCACATGAGTCCAATCTACATAGTCAACATTGCATAGCCTGAAGAGGAAGATCCCTAACATCTGCTAAACAAGGTACCGATGTAGGGCATGAAACACACAGTTGGTTGAGCCACCATGCCACTGAAATACCATGGAGAGTATGAGACAATAGCTAAAGACAGGAAACGGAGTCTGACATAGCACCCAGGCCCTGGGGACAATCCTGCCCAGCATCTGCACCACACAGCGTTGGTGAAAATACCGATGACCAGGGACAATAACCATGAACTTGAGACACATGCTGCATAGGTAATGCTGCAAACATGCCCAACATTACTCGGTCACTGCACCTTGCGTGTGTGTCCAGTAACATCACACACTGGCCAGACCCAGCAAGTAGAAATCAGGATTTGACACATAGGCATTGCCCGCCCCAAACAACCCCCACACGATGCAAATTGTTGAGACACAGGTGGCACCAACATCTCATAGTCTGGGTGATAAACACAGGGGCAGGCAAAAAGCAAGATTGGACGCCAAACAGCCAAGGTGCGCCTGTACAAATAATGAGGCACCAGTGCCCATCCTCAGATGAGTATAACAAGACACACAGGCACTGGCAACTGTGAGTATGAAGAAGGACAATCAGGTCAGGCTGCACAGTGGACACCTGTACATAATAGCACGTCTATATACATGGTGACAGGGGACAATGGCACAGAGCACAACCTACGCTGTAGACAGTGAGAGTGTCCACGTTGATGATGACACATACAATACTGAGGATAAGGTGCCCCAGGGGACAGTAGTGGGCACGCAACTACATGCTACAGAATGGTCATGACTGCTACACACGTCACCATCCCTGCACTATGCGTATCGCACACTCATGCACATCATGTCACAGGCCACAACATAGGACATGCGCTATGAGGCATGACACATGAGAGACCAACTCCCATGTCTGGAGTCAGCATCAGTGCCAACTGACATGGAACCCACATGCAGTGCACTTGACAGTTCACAGGCAAGGTCCCACAACCTGTTACACACCACCACCACACATGATGCTACAGTCATTGTTCTCGTGGACAAAGCGCCAGCCTACATTACCTTGTGAAGGAGTGACTACACACAGACCAGGGAACACATTGCAAGGAGGGGAAGGGTGGCAGGGGCGCAGCGCTATACTGGGGCAAACAGGATCTGCACAGCACCTTTAAACCCTGCCAATGAATTCATGCCACAGTGCCCTTACAAATGCCGGTGACACACAACAAACGCACATGTACCTACCCCCTTCCGCCTGCTGCATCGCCTGTAAGCGCCTCTCCAGGTCTGGAAAGACCACCGGCAGCACACGCCTGTGGAGGTGGCTCAGACGGCGGCGGCCGCGGTTCTTGTGGCTCTCAGGTGAGTCCCCCAGCAGGAGCCGTGCAATCCTCCGCGTCCAGCACCGGATATCCTGCCAGCGTTTCCTCACCTGGGACAGGCTCCGCCTCCGACCATCCACACGCCTCACGGCACTGACGGCGGTCAGCCAGATCTGCTCCTTGGCAGTGGCGCCTACCTGTGAGGAAGAACAAGTGACACCACATCAATACACCAGCCACATGTCACATAGAGACATATGAGAACAAATTGGCTGGTTACAACAAGGCATGTCATGCAGCCAACGCATTGCACCTCTGTCATAGGGACATCATCCTCTGGTGAGGGAAAAGGCAGTACGTGCCATAGTGGGTACACAGGTGGAATGATGGCAATGTCACAATCAATGATCAAGGCTCACACTGTGCATCACACCCACCCCTCCTGTCTCAGGGCACTGCTGGGAGCCCTCTGTACCCACCCCTCCTGTCTCAGGGCACTGCTGGGAGCACTCTGCACCCACCCCTCCTGTCTCAGGGCACTGCTGGGAGCACTCTGTACCCACCCCTCCTGTCTCAGGGCACTGCTGGGAGGACTTCGCACCCACCCCCCCCTGGTACCCCCCCGACAGTACATGGCATGTGTGTCACACCAGGACACAATGCCGGAAGTCACAGTCAGAACACAGGGACAGTCTGTGGCAGTGGCCTATGCACTCACCTGATACCCTGGTCGCCCATACAGCATGGGGTACTGTGGGAGGATCACATCCAGCAGAGCCATATTCTCCTCCAGGGTGAATGGCTGTGACCTCTCCACAGCCCTTGACATGGTTCCAGGGAATAAGTAGCAGCAGCTTGGTCGACAAATGCAAATATGTGCAGGCAAGTACTCCCTCATGGGACCTGGCTGCCTTATATGTGCCCTTCTGCCCAGTCTCATGCACAGGAGTACAGAGTGATTGGTCACTCACATTTGCATCCTATGTTTCCACCAATCCCTTCAAACCTAGCAGTCTGTGGGTTCCCTATCAGTTTCATTCTCCTGCATGATGTAACCCCCACAAACACATTGCAACAAAGTAGAACAATTCCAACAGACTTCTGCTGTGCACCTTCCAGAACAATTTCGAAATTTGAACTTTGTCTCCATGACAACCAGCATGCATGTAGGCCTTAATACTTGTCCCCTATGTAATTTGGAGAATCACACACAGGTACGGTGCGTTTCGGGGCCCTAGGGCACCCCAAATGCATGGCAACGGCCCGTACATGCATCCTACGTTCACTATCACTATGGGTCTGCACGCGTATGTGTACACGTAGTGGTACGGACCGTACACACGCATGTACGCTCACTATCACTACGGGTCTGCACGCGTATGCGTACACGTAGTGGTACGGACCGTACACACGCATGTACGCTCACTATCACTACGGGTCTGCACGCGTATGCGTACACGTAGTGGTACGGACCGTACACACGCATGTACGCTCACTATCACTACGGGTCTGCACGCGTATGCGTACACGTAGTGGTACGGACCGTACACACGCATGTACGCTCACTATCACTACGGGTCTGCACGCGTATGCGTACACGTAGTGGTACGGACCGTACACACGCATGTACGCTCACTATCACTACGGGTCTGCACGCGTATGCGTACACGTAGTGGTACGGACCGTACACACGCATGTACGCTCACTATCACTACGGGTCTGCACGCGTATGCGTACACGTAGTGGTACGGACCGTACACACGCATGTACGCTCACTATCACTACGGGTCTGCACGCGTATGCGTACACGTAGTGGTACGGACCGTACACATGCATGTACGCTCAATATCACTACGTGTACGCATACGCGTGCAGACCCATAGTGATAGTGAGCGTACATGCGTGTGTACGGTCCGTACCACTACGAGTACGCATACGCGTGCAGACCCGTAGTGATAGTGAGCGTACATGCGTGTGTACGGTCCGTACCACTACGTGTACGCATACGCGTGCAGACCCGTAGTGATAGTGAGCGTACATGCGTGTGTACGGTCCGTACCACTACGTGTACGCATACGCGAGGAGACCCATAGTGATAGTGAGCGTACATGCGTGTGTACGGTCCGTACCACTACGAGTACGCATACGCGTGCAGACCCATAGTGATAGTGAGCGTACATGCGAGTGTACGGCCCTCTCACTATGGTTCAGCACGCGTATGCGTACTCGTAGTGGTACGGACCGTACAAATGCCTGTACGTTCGCCATCACGATGGGTACACATACGGCAGCACTCCCACAGTGATTTGGAAACATACACAGGCACTCTTAGCAGCAGTACGGCGGTTTGTACACATCACTGTGGTGATAGGCAACACACAGGTAGGAATAGGGCGGACATACATGTCCATCGATGGACATACTTGTCCAGGAATGGACATCAATGCATCGCCTGTGCATTACTACATGTGTGGGGCACAGGTGTCACAGGCTGTGATGTGGAACATGCCTCCTGAGTGGAGGAGGCACCAGATGTATGATGAGATGTGTACAGGTGTACTGTGTGAGGGTGCAATGTGTGCCAGGCATACCCTTGACTCCTATGACATGTGTGCATGTCGTACTGCGCACGTGGGGTGAGCGTCACTGGCATGGCACGGACACCAACACACGGAAGTGTCCCATGATGCCCGGTACAGGGGTCATGACACATGACTTGTCACTAGCCACAGTGCACAATGTGACCATGTCATTTATGTGTCCGGGATTTACATCAGGTTGATGTAGTAGCACCCTCAAAAGCTGCAGCCGTTGCAGCAACCAACATGTGTCTGTGTGTAGATTGTCATTGCACACTGTTCCGCACACCATGACACATGTGTTATCGGATGTGAGGTGCACATGTATGCATGGGACACGGAGTAGCGTGACAAGGCCATGTCAGCATCCTCACAAGGAATGTGTGGTGAGTCATGACATGTGCACCTTCATGGCAAGGTGTGTGGGCAGGCCTAGTGTAATGTCATGTGACCTGTGGCTCCGGTGTTCCGCTACCAGTCTCTGCAATCGGCATCCTACTTCTGCTGATGTGTGGGTGTATGTCACTCCTGTGTTGCGTCTGGCTGTTCACTTGCACTGGGACACAGCTATTCCCATGGCGTGGCATGGGGAGGTTCTCAATCTCCGTGTGTAGCTGGGTCTTGGAAGGAGTGTCACCTTGCATCCATACGTGTCCTGGGCATGTAGCACGTATCTGACTCCCTATGTGGCATGTGTGTATTGCCAGATTTACATGTGCTCAGTAGACATGAGTTGTTGTCGTAGTGCACTCACTCTTCCTTGTCACTTCCAAATTACTGCAGAGCGCCGCCTGTTGCCCGAATAATTCCAGACTTGGCTGCCATGCAGGAGAATGACAGGATCCGGCTCTACCGCTTCACCCAACCGTTGATTCTGGAGCTGACGGCGAGACTGGCACCACACCTGCAACCGCAGCACAGGTATCCTACGGCACTGACACCCCAGCTGAAGGTAATGGCTGCCCTACATTTTCTTGCCACGGGTACCTTCCAAAATACCATAGCTCATGTTGGTGGCATGTCCCAGAGCATGTTCAGCGGTGTGCTGCATGATTTCTTGGAGGCCATGTTGATTCACCTGGATGACTTCATCAAGTTCCCAACCCCTGAACAGATGACAGAGGTCAAGCGTGGTTTCTATGCCCTGGGAGGGATGCCCCATGTCATTGGGTCCATAGATGGGACACATGTAGGTTTGGTACCACCACACGCACGGGAGGTGGCGTACCGAAATCGAAAGCACTACCACTCCATCAATGCCCTTGTGGTGTGTCTGTCCAACATGGTGATTTCACATGTCTGTGCTCGTTTTCCAGGATCAGCACACAATGCCTACATCATGAGGCGTAGCGGGATGCCTGATATGATGATGCAGCTGCGCAACGAACGGGCATGTGTTGTTGGTGGGTACAGTCTGTCTGTCCTGTATTCTGTATAGCCGAGCAGCACGACCGCTTCGCCAGTTCTAACGATATCCATGTGCTTTCCATGTAGGGGACGCTGGCTATCCCAACATGCCTTGGCTGCTGACACCTCTCCGCAACCCCATCACGCCGGCCCAGCTCCGCTACAACACCGCCCATGGCCGGACAAGGCGTGTGATAGAGAGGACGTTTGGCATGCTGAAGAGCCGATTCCGGTGCCTCCACAAGACCGGCGGCGCACTCCCATATGCCCCGGCGAAGGTTTGCAAGATCTTCATGGTCTGCTGCATGCTGCACAACATGGCAGTTGAAAGAGCTGTGCCACTCATCCTGAATCAACATGACGAGGACCATCCACCCGTGGAGGACGAAGGCCTTGGCAATGGGTCTAGTGATGTGGAGGATGTGAAGCCGCAAGAGGACATCCGGACTCGGCTCATACGCGACTTCTTTGCTTAGTGGTGAGTACCAGTGTCTGAGTGTGCACGCCTTGGACCCCGTGTGGCATGTGTTGTGATGTGTGTGTCCACCTGCATGTATGGCACGTGAGTCAGAGGTGTGTGTGGGTGCGTCACTGGAGTGATGGTGGCAGTGATGGTAGTATTTCCCCAGTCATAATTGTGACCTAGCATGTTGTCATCCATACATGTGTCGAGTCAATGCACATGCAAGTGGCTGTGCTTTTTGTGGCTGACTTCTTGTGTGTCTCTCTTCCCCAGGTACCTGCGCATGCCATCTGCTGGTTGCATTGTTGTGGCACTGCTATTCCTCATGGACATGGCATCGTGGGCTGACTCAGCGTTACAGGCACGGACACGTTTGGAAGTCTCCATGGGGTAAGGGATGCATCTGGGGTGTATTGGGTGTGGCAGTTGTTCACGATGTGTGCACACTGCCCAGGTCGGGGTTTGGTTCCTCTGCAGTCATGTGGCATCCCCATGGGACACGACATGCAGCTGGGTACACCAGAATAGATGGGCTGCCTGGTTGTCAGTCATCAGTGATGGGATGGTGGATTGTGATGATGGCATCAATGTGTGTGACACTGCCCTCGGACACATATGGTTGACATTGGCTTGACATGGCGTGGGACTTCCACATCAGCGGATCTATGGTGTATGGCAGGCTCTCCGTGTGCAGCTGTGGGTATTTAGCTGTTAGCCGACGCTTGTGTGCCAGTACCATGGCTATCACGCATTTGTGCTGCAGAAGGGGGGTGCCAGTGTTTGAGCCACATGTTACTCCACATGATGTGTTCATGTGTACTTCAAGTTGCCTCTGCAATCCCAAAAACATGACTATTAAAGGTGTCCCTATGCCTCCAAGGTGCCTCTGCTCAGTCAATGCTGGTGTGTTGGCACGGTGCATCCTGCATGTCTGGCATGGTATTCCCAGATTGTGGCTATGTGTCAATGTGTCGAGTGGCAAGATGCAAGCTGTGTGTGTGTGCTGAGACTGTGTATTGGGCATGATGTCCATGACTGTGTGGGTAGTGTGACATGTGCCATCCCCATGCATCCAACGTTGTCCAGGCCCCCATTCTCTGCATCCACCGGACTCAAGCTTGCAGGACATGGTTCTGCCACCTGTCTACACGTACCTGGGTGCCCCCCAGGACACGGGCCAGGTTCCCTGACCTCTGCGCATGACTGTTGCTGTACTCAATGTGTCTGTCAGCACGGTTGTTCGGCCACCCCCTCAGCTGGTTCTGACCATCACGGGTGTGTATGGTGCTCCATGTCTGTCTTGCCTAATAAACTGTGACCCATGTGTCCTGTGCCAGACTCAGGCCCCAGGGTGTGGATGGTTGAAGTGAACAGATGACTCAGGCATGTTTAGACTGTACAAGACACATGTTAGGTAATAATGCTACCAGCAGGCATCTACTCTTAATAGTGTGATTTATTAGGGGGGGGGGGGGGACAAAGTGGGGGGCTTTCCGGGATTAGGGAATCCAAAGTTCAGTAGGGGAGTTGGTGTCCTTGCCATTGGAAATCCTCAGAGTCCATGCCACAGTCTTTGTCAACATTGGTCAGCCAGTGACCAGCAGGGCCATGTGGCAGAGAATGTCTCTTGATGCTGTGATGCTGTTGCTCCAGTGGGCCAGGTGCCAGGCCAGGTGTCCTGGGAGATGGTGATGTAGCAGCCACCCTCACGGTCCTTTCCGTGGACGACCCGGCTTCCTGCGGGGAACCTCAGCAGCAGGCCGTGACGACGTCTGGGATGCTCCGTCGGATGTTTCCTCCTCCTCCTCATGATCCCTCCCTGTGGGTGGTGATGTTCTCCGCCTTCTGGCACAGGGAGGGTCGGCCATGGTGTCGGCCATCCGACGGAGTTCAGCGTGAATCCCCTGGGACGCCGTCACTTGCTCAGCCTGTCTGTCCTCCATCCTCCGTTGGTGTAGCTGTAGACAGGCTATTAGCTCCGCATGTTGCTGGGCCTGCTGGACCTTGATCCCCTCGAGGACGGACACAACCTGGGCCATGCCCGTGGTGTCCTGCCGGTATGAGTCCAGGATGTTACGGACATGTGAAAATACCGGATCCCCAGCCAACTGGTCAGGCTCGCGCCTCCGCCGTCCTCCACTCCCACCACCCCTGCCCACTTGCGTCTGGCCTGCACTTGTGGGCACATCGGGTCTCCGGGACCCCTGAGGGGTGGCATTGGCGTTGTCGCCTGCCTCCTCCTGGGTGCCCGGGACACCGTGTCCCTCCTGGCGAGCCTGGCTGCATTGTGGTGTTGGGGCAGGGATCCTGGGTGTCTCCTGGGATGTGGCAGGAGTGGGGGTGGTGGTTGGCACGGTTGTACCTGACGCAGGTGCTGCAGGTGGTTGGACACCAGAGGGGCCAGGTCGGTCGGGGTCGTCCGCAGAGTGGTGAGAGTGGTCGCTGCCGGTGGGATCGGTCTCCTGCAGATCCGGGTCCTGTGAGTGTTCCCCCCCAGTGTTGGGGGGTGCAGCACGACGTTGACCTGTGTGTGAGAGAGAAAATGTTAATTTTGATCCATGCAACATCCATGTTTCATCCGTTACAAAGTTGGCACATTTCCTCTTGGAATTAGGATCTGTCTTGCATTCCACTCACAGTGCACTTGTGCATGTGTGTGTCCCTTGGGCACCAATTTGGCCCCTTTAACTATGTGTGGCACAGTCTTACTTGCTGCGTCAAGTGTGACTGCAGTCAGCAGTGGAGTGTGCATGTGTGCCGAGCTATGCATTTGCGCCTTCCTTGTAGCACTGTACATGTGCACATGGAGTGGATCCACACACTCATATGATGCAGGTGGCTGTCCTTGTGCTCGTGTACAGGTTGTGACATGGCCCTGCATTTTGCCATGATGAAGAGGGGGGGTTCTGGCACTGGCCACCCTTGTCTACATGCACGCAGTCCACCTGCTGACGAGCAGACATTCCCACACACCACAGGACTGATTTGCTCTCCCTGTGTCTCCCTCCTTCTCTGTCCCCCTCTCCCTCCCTCTCTGTCCCCCTCTCCCTCCCTCTGTGTCCCCCTCTCCCTCCCTCTCTGTCCCCCTCTCCCTCCCTCTGTGTGTCAGCCTCCTCCCTCTGTCCGTCTCCCTCCCTCTCAGTCCCCCTCTCCCTCCCTCTGTGTCCCCCTCTCCCTCCCTCTGTGTCCCCCTCTCCCTCCCTCTCTGTCCCCCTCTCCCTCCCTCTGTGTGTCAGCCTCCTCCCTCTGTCCGTCTCCCTCCCTCTCAGTCCCCCTCTCCCTCCCTCTGTGTCCCCCTCTCCCTCCCTCCGTGTGTCACCCTCTGTCACCTTGGCCCAGCTTCCTGGGCACACACTGTTAGCAGATCTTTGAGTGGCCCTTGGCCTGTTGATGTGAGTTTGTTTCTGATCTCCAGGCACCCATTTTGTCTGCTGTGTGTCTGTGCGCTGCTGCTGTGGTGGTGTGTGCTGCCACTCTTTCACACTGTTGGCTGTTCATTAGCTGCTGGCATGTGCAAAACAGTGCCTTCACCCCCATGTGTTGATGCAAGGCATCCGCCATTTGCTGGCAAGTCATTCCTTTGTTGGGACACAGTGTTTGTCTGGCTGTGACCTAGGCCATATGGGCAGAGGGCATTGTTGTCTGCTTTGGAGTCGCACTATGTGATTCTTGGTGCCCAGCCTCCCGCCATCCGGGTTACCGTGTCATGTGTTGTTGTCTTCTGTGGCCTGTGACTTGACATTGTCCAGCTGGGTGCATGGGGCATGGTGGCAGCAGTGGCATGTGCCTGCTCATGGAGTGTGGTTGAGTAATGCGATGGCTTGTGGTGGTTGCGTGCCTGTTATTAATTTTGGTTGTGGTTGCAGTTCCCCCCATGTGAGGTGCGTTGTTTGTGTACTCACCCGGGTCTCGGAGGCCTTCTACTCCTTCAACTGCCTCCACCGGCAGTATGGCCATCACCCTCTCCTCCCAGGGATGGTACTGTACGGGTCTGCGGGAGGGCCCTCCTCCGGTGGCGTTGGCCTGGTCGTGTTCCTCCTGTCTCTTGGCTCTGACCCTTCTCCGCAGATCGTACCACCTGTTCTGGCAATCCTGCTTGGTCCTCCTGGTGTCCGCAACAGCATTCACAGCATCGACGATGGTCTGCCACATGGCTGTTTTGGCTGCCTGGCTGGTGCTTCTGACCAATGTTCCAAAGATCTGTGGCTCGACTCTGAGGATTTGATCAACAAGGACCTCCAACTCTCGGTGACTGAACTTTGGATTCTTGGTAGTGGGCATGGTGAGGGGTGTGGGTGGGGATGGTGTGGGTGTGGGGGGTGTGTGGATGTTGGGGGGGTGTGGATGGTTGTGTGTGTGTGTGAATGTGATGAGAGGGTGTTTGTGAGGGTGGTCGTGTGAAGGTGTGCAAGTGTAAGATGTGGTGTCGCTTGTAGTCTGGTTCTGTGGTGTCTGGCAGCAGTGGGTCTGTTGCAAAGGCTCATGGTTTGTGTGTGTGGGCCCTTTTTATTGGTCCATGGGTGGGTGTGGCAGTGTTTGAATTTTGGGTGGGTGTGTTATAAGGAGTGGTGGTGTATTGGGCCTCTGTTTGTTTTTGACAGTTGCAGGTCAGTGATTGTGTTATTTTAGTGGTTGTTGGCCATGTTTAGTGGCTGTGTGCCTTTCGAATGGTGTATTGTTGGGTTGTTTTGTTTTGTCCTTGTTGTGTACGTGCGTTTTGAGCGTGTGTACGGTGTGTACATGGGCCATTTGGTTGTACGATTTGGTCCTTGTGTGTGGCTTTGTACGACTCGTACATGCGGTTGTGATGTTGGGGCATGGGGTGCGCTCCGTACTTAGGAGGTTGTGTTGGGGGTGCGCCAGGAACGTACTGGGGTGGGGGTACGACTGGAACGTACTGGGGTGTACATAGACGGTGGTACGACACGTACAGGGGTGGGGGGGTGTACATAGACGGTGGTACGACACGTACAGGGGTGGGGGGGTGTACATTGACGGTGGTACGACACGTACTGGGGTGGGGGTACGACTGGAACGTACTGGGGTGTACATAGACGGTGGTACGACACGTACAGGGGTGGGGGGGTGTACATTGACGGTGGTACGACACGTACAGGGGTGGGGGGGTGTACATTGACGGTGGTACGACACGTACAGGGGTGGGGGGGTGTACATTGACGGTGGTACGACACGTACTGGGGTGGGGGTACGACTGGAACGTACTGGGGTGTACATAGACGGTGGTACGACACGTACAGGGGTGGGGGGGTGTACATAGACGGTGGTACGACACGTACAGGGGTGGGGGGGTGTACATTGACGGTGGTACGACACGTACAGGGGTGGGGGGGTGTACATTGACGGTGGTACGACACGTACAGGGGTGGGGGGGTGTACATTGACGGTGGTACGACACGTACTGGGGTGGGGGGGTGTACATTGACGGTGGTACGACACGTACTGGGGTGGGGGTACGACTGGAACGTACTGGGGTGTACATAGACGGTGGTACGACACGTACAGGGGTGGGGGGGTGTACATAGATGGTGGTACGACACGTACAGGGGTGGGGGGGTGTACATTGACGGTGGTACGACACGTACATGGGTGGGGGGGTGTACATTGACGGTGGTACGACACGTACAGGGGTGGGGGGGTGTACATTGACGGTGGTACGACACGTACTGGGGTGGGGGGGTGTACATTGACGGTGGTACGACACGTACTGGGGTGGGGGTACGACTGGAACGTACTGGGGTGTAGGTAGACGGGGCTATGACACGTACTGGGGTGGGGGTGTGGCTCGAACGTACTGGGGTGTAGGTACACGGGGGGTACGACACGTACTGGGGTGGGGGTACGACTGGAACGTACTGGGGTGTACATAGACGGTGGTACGACACGTACAGGGGTGGGGGGGTGTACATTGACGGTGGTACGACACGTACAGGGGTGGGGGGGTGTACATTGACGGTGGTACGACACGTACTGGGGTGGGGGTACGACTGGAACGTACTGGGGTGTACATAGACGGTGGTACAACACGTACAGGGGTGGGGGGGTGTACATTGACGGTGGTACGACACGTACAGGGGTGGGGGGGTGTACATTGACGGTGGTACGACACGTACAGGGGTGGGGGGGTGTACATTGACGGTGGTACGACACGTACAGGGGTGGGGGGGTGTACATTGACGGTGGTACGACACGTACTGGGGTGGGGGTACGACTGGAACGTACTGGGGTGTACATAGACGGTGGTACGACACATACAGGGGTGGGGGGGTGTACATTGACGGTGGTACGACACGTACAGGGGTGGGGGGGTGTACATTGACGGTGGTACGACACGTACTGGGGTGGGGGGGTGTACATTGACGGTGGTACGACACGTACAGGGGTGGGGGGGTGTACATTGACGGTGGTATGACACGTACAGGGGTGGGGGGGTGTACATTGACGGTGGTACGACACGTACAGGGTTGGGGGGGTGTACATTGACGGTGGTACGACACGTACTGGGGTGGGGGTACGACTGGAACGTACTGGGGTGTACATAGACGGTGGTACGACACGTACAGGGGTGGGGGGGTGTACATTGACGGTGGTACGACACGTACAGGGGTGGGGGGGTGTACATTGACGGTGGTACGACACGTACTGGGGTGGGGGGGTGTACATTGACGGTGGTACGACACGTACTGGGGTGGGGGTACGACTGGAACGTACTGGGGTGTAGGTAGACAGGGCTATGACACGTACTGGGGTGGGGGTGTGGCTCGAACGTACTGGGGTGTAGGTACACGGGGGGTACGACACGTACTGGGGTGGGGGTACGACTGGAACGTACTGGGGTGTAGGTAGACGGGGCCATGACACGTACTGGGGTGGGGGTGTGGCTCGAACGTACTGGGGTGTAGGTACACGGGGGGTACGACACGTACTGGGGTGGGGGTACGACTGGAACGTACTGGGGTGTAGGTGGACGGGGCCATGACACGTACTGGGGTGGGGGTGTGGCTCGAACGTACTGGGGTGTAGGTACACGGGGGGTACGACACGTACTGGGGTGGGGGTACGACTGGAACGTACTGGGGTGTAGGTAGACGGGGCTATGATACGTACTGGGGTGGGGGTGTGGCTCGAACGTACTGGGGTGTAGGTACACGGGGGGTACGACACGTACTGGGGTGGGGGTGCGACTGGAACGTACTGGGGTGTACATAGACGGTGGTACGACACGTACAGGGGTGGGGGGGTGTACATTGACGGTGGTACGACACGTACTGGGGTGGGGGTACGACTGGAACGTACTGGGGTGTACATAGACGGGTGGGGGTATACATATACGGGGGGTACGTGTCGGACGTACGGGGGCTGGGGGGAGTGTTGGGCGCGTATGCGGGCACATGTCTCCATGGTTGCTATAGGTGTTCGGTGCGGACGGTGTTTTTTCCATACGGTTGTAGGCTCGGACGCACGGGATGGATCGTGATTCCTCGGTCGGACTTGGATTTTTACGTTTGTAAGGTAAATCGTCCGAGGACGTGTCGGACACATTTTCCGACCCGAGGACGTGTGGGGAATGATTCCCGGTGCGGTTTGTATGGACTTTTTACCATGCGAATCGTGATTGCCAGTTCGTACGGCACTTGTACGATTCGTACGGTAAAAAGACCCGATACGAGTCGCACGGGGGAATTTTTTACCGGATCGTGATCGGCACCTAAGTGTGGGCTTCTGGGTTTGTAGGAGTATAAGTTGTGAAGTTAATGAAATAATAATGAATAATTAATTATTAATAATTATTTGATTTATTAATAATTATGTTAATTGTGTGATACTTATTCATTTCAGTTATATTTTAAGTGTGGGCTGCTAGCTTTGTGGGAGAGTAGTGTAGGAAGTTAATTAAGTAACAAAGCACAACTATTTTTCAAATTGATAATTAATTATTAAATTATATAATAATAATCATGTAAATTGTTTAATTGTTTTCTATTTTTATATATATAATTTGGGGGGATTAATAAATTATGTTCACATTGGGAGTTTTATATTTGGTATAAATTAATAAGGTTATTCAAACATGTTATGTGTATGAAGTGAAGTACTTTTCCTTCTGTTGCACAGACTGGAGTGGGGATAATAAATATGACCCTTCCGAAGTCCAACGGTTTACCTACTGTTGTACAGACTGGAGTGGGAATAGTAAATGTCATTTCTCTAAGTCCAACGCTTTCCCTACTGTTGTACAGACTGGAGTGGAGAATAGTAAATGTTGCCACTCCATAGTCTATGCTTTCCCTACAGTTGCTCTATGACGTCCAACACTCTCCCTACTGTTATACACACTGGAGTGGGAATAATAAATGTTACCCCTCCATAGACCAACGATTCGACATCTGAAGTCCGACTCTTTTCCTGTTGTTGCACAGACTGGAGTGGGAATAGTAAATTTAACTCCTTCGAAGTCCAACACTTTCCCAACTGTTGCACAGACTGGAGTGGGAATAATACATTCAATCCCTCTAAAGTCCAGAGCTTTCCTTATTGTTGTACATACTGGAATGGGAGTAGTAAACTTTACCCCTCCATACTCCAACGCTTTCCCTACTGTTGCACTGGCTGAAGTGTGAATATTACATTTTGCTACTCCATCCTCCAACGCTTTCCCTACTGTTGCACAGACTGGAGTGGGAATAGCAAATGTAATCCCTCCGAACTCTAACTCTTTCTCTACTGTTGCACAGATTAGGGTGGGAATAGTCAATGTAAGCCCTACGAAGTCCCTACGAAGTCCAACACTCTCCCTACTGTTACAAACACTGGAGTGGGAATAATAAATGTTACCCCTCCATAGACCAACGATTTCCCTACCGTTGCACAGAGTGGAGTGGGAATATTAAATGTTACCCCTCCGAAGTCCAACGCTTAACCTACTGTTGCATAGACCGTTTGAAGTGTGGTCGACATGTTTCTGCATTCGTTTCCCCGAAGGGTATGTAGCATTCCAAAGGGGAGGTTACTACCCAAGGGCTCACCTTCTCACACCTAGTGTAAAAAGAGAAGAACCTTCCTCTAAAGTGGAGGGGGCTGTGGGCTTAGAGCTCCCCTCGTGGTGTAGTACCAATGCAAGTGACTCTGTAGGAAACAAAAAGGAAACAAAAGGAGAGACATACAGACCAAAGCGGGTGAGTATGTACACAAAAGGCACACTATACCATCCATACGGTGCCACACCTATTGCGCGCGTGGTGTGGTCTTTATGAGACATGTGACAAATAACCTCTGCCCCTGCTCCGTGTCACAACCACACTTCAAACGGTGAAGGGAGAATAATGTCCCACATCACCGGTCACTTCTTTTAAGTACCGTACATTTGTTCCAGGAATAAATATAGTGTATGGACAAATGTAATGGTTTTTAAGTCACTTATCACTTCCCCACGGCCATTACTTAGCTTTAGAAGTGCATCCCTGTCTTCAGGTGCATGCCCGCCCTCTATCAAACCAAGTTTTTAGAGGGCGAGGACAGCCGATGATGAAGCATGACACCGGGCGGTGTGTGAGGCAAGTCCGTTACTTTTTATGAGGTGTACATGACTGGCCTCTTTTTTTGTTTTATGGGGCTTCACAAGAGTGCTGGGGATGCCGGTGTGTGGTTTGCACTTCTTGCACAGTTCGGCAGGGCAGCTTATCGTACGAACATGTTGATGGCGGGGCACTATGGTGTAGCGCTACACTGGGGTGTGTGTGGTTTGCTGGGAAGTCGCTCCTGTTGTTGCCCTCATTCGGCTGCGGCATGAGTATTGAGGAGGAGGCCCGGTCATACCTGTAAGTGTCGGACTTGCTGTCTCAATGTCCTGATGATTGGTGTTGGTGGGGAAAGCATTCCTTTTCCTCGCGGTGGCAGCAGGGGGGGCCCACATTGACTCTCAGGGCCCGTCCTGCCTTTGTGGGTCGACAGTCCCGCGCTGAGTTGGAGCTGTGTGGGTGGAGGGCTCACGGTGCTGGCTGGGGTTCACTTCAGGCAGACGGGCCGGTGCAAGGGCGTTAGCTGATGGGAGCCATCGTGCCAGCTCACCAGACAGCCATTGGCTTATCCTGTCATGCCACTGTGCAAGCAGTAGGAGCAGGGGGTTGCCTCGGGCTAGATTTCACTCATGGGGCACAGCAGAGCGGCAGCCACCAGGCATGCAGGGACAGACCCCCACCTCACCATTGTCGTGTTTTGAGCCCTAGGCCCACATGCTGGACAAGTAACCACACAACTCACTGTAGTTGGGCACTGGAACTGTCCCAGGGCACGTGCGCCCGGCCCCTTATATTAGCAGGGTCACCTGACCAGTGATGCCTGTGATGGGTGGGTGCTAGTGTGGGTGTACTACACAGGCAGAACACTAGAACGTGTCCAGCAGGACACTACACAGGGCAGGCATAGCTGCAGCATTAAAAAGTAACTCTAACATTAGTTCACCAGTGACGTGTGTCTTGATTCTCATAAGTGCTACGCTGCAGAATGTTCAGAACTGAAAAATTTTAAATAAGTTAAACTCTATATTAGGAATAGGAATTAGAAGTGCAATATATTGCATAGGTAAGATAGCTTTTGTGACTGCGAATGTACGAGTTATGTTTAAAAACCACAGTAGTGCAACCTCAATTATTAGGAAGGAACTAGAAATGATTTATTAGTACAAATGTCACAAAAATGCTATTTGAAAAGGTTGATTATTTATGCCTAATGCCCAGTAATCCATAAATCATTTCTGGCAGTCCCCCATCCCCTGCTAGCGGAGTCTGCAACTTGATTTCCCCAGCCCAGAGCTTAGGCCAGAAAGGGGTGAAAGCTGCCCTCTTCCTGGAGGATCATGGCCCACTCAGCCTTGCTTGGAGATCCGCATGAAGGATATGTTTACATACAATGTCTATTGAAGCTTCTATAAACCATACATATTAAAAATGTAATCAGTAGGTAACTATATGTATAAAATCCTGCCAAAATGTTATACAATCCATTTAAAGCAGTATTCATAAATGTAGATACTAAACTCGTGTTGCATGCCTCATAGTTTGGTCGTCCATTGAGACACATTTACAGAGTTCTGCTTCAGGAAAGGACTGAGATTCTGTGGTGTTACTACATCTGCTGCACTTGTCCTGTCTTGCATGAAAAGAGCAGGGATCACATATTGTTGTTGCTCCTGCCCAGACCTGCAAGAGAGAGCAGATTGTGGTTTTCCAGCACCATTTTCCCCAGTGTTGATTGGAAGCTGGAAGCCCCAGGCACTCCTTCCATGATTAAGAAGATGCAGTCCTCCCTTGGTACTCAGAGTGCCTGTTACCTCATGCGTTCAGACCAAAGCAAATGAGACAATAACCCAATATTTGGGTTGTGGGTTATTATACAGGTGATGCCACGCTTATAGAAGGCAAGTTTTCTTCTTCTGCAATTAATTATTAAAGCCACTTCAGGGTGGAGAAGTGAATTAAAACCACCCGATTACAAATATTAATTTTAAATCCAACAATCAACACACATCCATGAAAAGCCTTATACATTGCTTTTAATGAATCTTCATAATGCATGCCTCTACAAATGCAAAAGGTGAACTGTTACAGTTTCATACTTGTTCCATGGTGGAAACGATGCCAACTCCACCGATATGCAGGCTAAGTACCATGCACTTCTCTCAGGTATGTGGAGGGAAGAGTGCTCTGTTTGGTTAATCACAATAGATCAAATCTTTATTGCACATACTTCCATAAAAATATAATCTCTCTAAACTCACTTACTCCTCTGAGCTAAACTTTACTTTGCTGATTGGATCACAAATAACTTTAGTTTTGTTAACTCAGCCATCACATACAGATTCAAAGCTTTGCAGATAGAATTAGAACTCAAAATTAATCTTTTAACCAAACAAATATGCTCAGAGTGTATTTTCTTTTTTCTCTTTCGATGCGTTTATAGGATCTTCAAAGTCTGTGGGTAGATGGAACAGTAGCCACATCTTACATAGTGCTCTTTCCAAGGAAGGCCACATATATTGGCACTCCATGATTGCAAGCATCTCGAAATGAAGAGTGTGTATTTATTGATACAGAACTAGAACTGGGTTTCTCCTTTAGTTATTTTAAAGCATTATGGATGTATCAGAGTCTGTACTTTGTGCTTCTCCTTTGGTTACTTCAAAGCACTAGAGATGTGCCAGAGTCTGTAGTGATTTCTTCTTCTTCGTCAGTTACTTCAAAGCACTATAGGTATAGAATCTGTACTTAGTGTTTCTTCATTGGATACTTGAGAGTACTAATGATGTGACGGGGTATGTACTTAGCTCTTCTTTGGGTACTTGAGCACATACAGATGTCCCACAATCTTCACTTTGTGCTTGCCAGAATCTTCACTTTGGGCCTGATTACGAGTTTAGCGGTGCGACATCGGGATGGCCCTGCCGCGGCACCGCAAAACCGGTGTGCGAACCGCCCTCTAGATGATGAGTTTTCTCGTGTCAGCAGGAGGTTCTTTGGCTTTCCCAGGGCGGTGCCTATGAAATAGGCACTGCAATGGGAACATCAAAGTCAGTACCTGCACGGCATGGACTGCTGCAGTCCATGCTGTGCAGGTACTAGGGTGCATGCATGCAGGGGGGCACATGCATCCCCAGGCCTTGAGGCAACAGGGGGCCCTGTAGAGGATCCGCCATGAAAACTGTGGCGGAGAGGGAACTCGTAATATGCTTGGCGGGACCGTGGCAGTCCCACCAAGCATATTGCGGCCTCTAAACCACAGCACCATCGCCAGGGATCTCTGATTCCTGGCGATTGCAGCGGTTCCAGGGCCGACCGCCCAAGTCATAATAGGGTGTCCCGATGACCATCACCACGATGCCCCCACGAGTCTGGCAGTTCGGGGACTGCCAGACTCGTAATCAGCCCCTTTGTGTTTTTCTTTGTGTGCTTCAGAGTGCTATAGATGTGCCAGAATCTGTACATTAGGATTACTAGAGTCCAGTCGTGATGGGCAATGACTTTACGCAATTTTTAGGTCCAACCTGGGCCGGAGAAAAGAAAAATTATTTTGGGAGGCATGGCCCTCAGTATTTTCATTAAGCAAAGTTTTTTTTGTCTGATAGGTTTGGTTTTGAAACCCTTAAAATGTTAATGTGAACATTGCATGTTACGAGAACATCTTTTTTCAGACATGAAGAGGAGATTGTGCTCAAATCGGGATAATGAACCGTTTTCCTTGCGCAGATATATCTAGTAAAATAAGCTTTTGGCTATAGGTTTGATGCCGGCTGTCAGCTTTTTTGATTTGTCAGTGCTTGTTTTGCTTTGTGTTTATGTTTGTACAACATCATTGTGTAGAAGTCTTCGGACCCAACTATTGGCTGGACACAAATATATTTTTTGATATAAAAAAAGTACATGCCTCCTGTAAAAGCTTGTGAAAGACTACTCGCTACGAAGTCTGCCAATGGCTGAAGCGGGCCGACCCTTTGCCCAATTCTGTGTTCTGTAGTGGGCAACAGAAAAATGTGAATGACATAATAACATACCAAGATGAGATGAGGAGTGCTGGCTGAAAGCCCCTAAACTAGAGTGTGTATATATAGATATATATATATCAGAAACAACTGCTCAGCAGATAGGGGCGCACTCAGGAGGCAAAAATTAGTCTCAGGCTATCATGAGCATGTGCTCGCCTGACGCGTTTCGGATATCTTCCTTAATCATAGGCTCGACTCAAATTGCATGGCCAACAGCACGTTTTATTTAAATACTCGCCCTCCAATGGGCTCCTCGCATGAGAATCCCAGTGCCTGCTGGGCAATGTAGTGTCCGTGGCTTACATCCTACCACAATGGGCTTGAGTCCACTGAAGAAAATCAGTCCCCAAATGAGCCAGAAATGTCCGTGATGCCTACCATCGCTGACTTGTCTGCCCACAATAGACACATGACATGATTTCTGTGTCCGTGGCCCCTGTGAGATCCGAGGGTGGTGCAGCCCCTCGCGCCCGGAGCCGGCGCGTACAACATCAAAAACAACTGCTCAGCAGATAGGGGCGCACTCAGGAGGCAAAAATTAGTCTCAGGCTATCACGAGCACCTCACCAACAGTGCTCGCCTGACGCGTTTCGGATATCTTCCTTAATCATAGGCTCGACTCAAATTGCATGGCCAACAGCACATTTTATTTAAATACACGCCCTCTAATGGGCTCCTCGCATGAGAATCCCAGTGCCTGCTGGGCAATGTAGTGTCCGTGGCTTACATCCTACCACAATGGGCTTGAGTCCACTGAAGAAAATCAGCCCCCAAATGAGCCAGAAATGTCCGTGATGCCTGCCATCGCTGACTTGTCTCCCCACAATAGACACATGACATGATTTCTGTGTCCGTGGCCCCTGTGAGATCCGAGGGTGGTGCAACCCCTCGCGCCCGGAGCCGGCGCGTACAACATCTGAAACAACTGCTCAGCAGATAGGGGCGCACTCAGGAGGCAAAAATTAGTCTCAGGCTATCATTTGCACCTCTCCAACAGTGCTCGTCTGACGCGTTTCGGATATCTTCCTTAATCATAGGCTCGACTCAAATTGCATGGCCAACAGCACGTTTTATTTAAATACTCGCCCTCCAATGGGCTCCTCGCATGAGAATCCCAGTGCCTGCTGGGCAATTTAGTGTCCGTGGCTTACATCCTACCACAATGGGCTTGAGTCCACTGAAGAAAATCAGCCCCCAAATGAGCCAGAAATGTCCGTGATGCCTGCCATCGCTGACTTGTCTCGCCACAATAGACACATGACATGATTTCTGTGTCCGTGGCCCCTGTGAGATCCGAGGGTGGTGCAGACCCTCGCGCCCGGAGCCGGCGCGTACAACATCAGAAACAACTGCTCAGCAGATAGGGGCGCACTCAGGAGGCAAAAATTAGTCTCAGGCTATCACGAGCACCTCACCAACAGTGCTCGCCTGACGCGTTTCGGATATCTTCCTTAATCATAGGCTCGACTCAAATTGCATGGCCAACAGCACGTTTTATTTAAATACTCGCCCTCCAATGGGCTCCTCGCATGAGAATCCCAGTGCCTGCTGGGCAATGTAGTGTCCGTGGCTTACATCCTACCACAATGGGCTTGAGTCCACTGAAGAAAATCAGCCCCCAAATGAGCCTGAAATGTCCGTGATGCCTGCCATCGCTGACTTGTCTCCCCACAATAGACACATGACATGATTTCTGTGTCCATGGCCCCTGTGAGATCCGAGGGTGGTGCAGCCCCTCGCGCCCGGAGCCGGCGCGTACAACATCAGAAACAACTGCTCAGCAGATAGGGGCACACTCAGGAGGCAAAAATTAGTCTGTTGGCCATGCAATTTGAGTCGAGCCTATGATTAAGGAAGATATCCGAAACGCGTCAGGCGAGCACTGTTGGTGAGGTGCTCGTGATAGCCTGAGACTAATTTTTGCCTCCTGAGTGCGCCCCTATCTGCTGAGCAGTTGTTTCTGAAGATATATATATATGTATATATTCACTGAAAAAAACCATAGGTTTTACAGACGTTATAGTTAGAAATTTGCATTTAAAAAACCATTGAAATTCACTGAAAAAAACATAGATTTCCGGGGGCGTTATAGTTAGCTGGACATTTCACACGTACAAAACCAGAGAAATTCCACCGTTATAGTTAGTTCAGCTAACTATAACTCGCGCCCCCGCAATGCACTGCTCATGATGTCACATATTACATCATTCATGGCATGGTCAGTGACATCACTGATGACATCACTGATGACATCATCCAGTGACTGTGTGTTTCTGTAAAGTTTAAATTTGTTTTATATATATGCCACGGTGTATTGAAGAATGAGTGGGTGTATAAGTGTATGGATGGACGATTTAGCAGGTGTGTGACTGATTGTAGAAGTGAGTGATTAAACGTGTCTTACTGAATGCATCGGTTAGTGACTAAACTGTGTGAATGTCTGTATCAGTCTGTCTGTTGTTGTGTAAACTGCTACATGGGTTTGTTAGTAGGTACATGAGTGTCTAAGTGGGTTATTGTTTGTTTGCCTGAGTATTTGTATGGGAGACTGAGTGTGTGTTTGGGTGGGTGGGAGGTGTGTGACGCTGTGCATAGATGTGTGAATGGTTGATTCACTGGGTGTGTGGGTTCAAGAGTGCATATGGGAACAGCTGTATGGGTGGGTGAGTGTCTGTATGAGTGTGTTGGTGAGTGAATGGATGTCTCAGTGGTACATGTCCAAGTAACTACATATGTTGAAGGCAGTATATGTGAGTGATGGCGTATATAAACAACTATATGTGAGAGTGAGTGATTCTGACAGTGGCTGTATGGATGAGTGCGTACTTGTATCAGTGATTATATAAGAGAGTAAGTATGCGTTACTATCTGTATGAATAAGTGAGGTGGTGTGTATATAATTGTATAGGTGAGTAAATGGGACTGTGATAGATTCTTTGCATGACTAAGTGGGTGTGTGAGTAACTGCATGGATGAGTAGCGGTGTGTGATTGTCTGTATAGGTGTATGAGTAGATATGATAGTATTGTATTTATGAGTGACTGCATGTATGAGTGATTGTATGGATGAATGAGTAGTTGAGTGTCTAGACCTAGCAATCAGTGAGTGCGTATGTAGTAACTGGTATTGATGTATTAACAATTTTGAAAATGGTTGTTTGTATTTTACAGTGGATGTATTAAAGGTTATATTAGACTGTGAGGAGGTGCATCAGATTTTCACATGGATGATGTCATCAGTGATGTCATCAGTGATGTCATTTGAGATGTCATCAGTGATGTCATCAGTGATCTCACTGACCATGCCATGAATGATGTAATATGTGACGTCATGAGCAGTGCATTGCGGGGGCGCGAGTTATAGTTAGATGAACTAACTATAACGGTGAAATTTCTCTGGTTTTGTACGTGTAAAATGTCCAGCTAACTGCCCCTGAAACCTATGGTTTTTTCAGTGAATTGCAATGGTTTTTCAAATGCAAATTTCTAACTATAACGTTTGTAAAAACAATGGTTTTTTCAGTGAATTTCAAAGGTTTTTTAAATGCTAATTTCTAACTATAATGTCTGTAAAACCTATGGTTTTTTTCAGTGTATATATATTGGCTCACAGAGGGAGAGCTACGGACTGTTGGCTTGCAAAGGCACAGCAGCGTACTGGCTCGCAGAGGGGCAGCTGTGGTCTGACTCGCAGAGGGAGAGCAATGCGCCGACGGGCCTGCTAGCAGAGACACAGCTACGAGCTAACGGGCTGGTTCGCAGAGGTAGAGCTGCGGGCCCGAGCTGTGAGCCGACGGGCTGACTCGCAGGGGATGATCAATGGGCTGACAGGCCTTCTAGCAGAGACACAGCTACGAGCCACGGGCTGGCTCACAGAGGTAGAGCTGCGAGCCCGACGGCTCGCTGGCGCAGAGCTGCCAGCCGATGGACTGGTTTCTAAAGGCATAGCCGCGAGCCGCAATTGGTTCTGACCATGATAGAACACAGATACATCATCCTGTACAATATCACAACATATGAAACAATGTTGTGTCATGGCAGTTAATTTTTCGTGAATAATGATAAATGCTGCAGCATCTTAAAAGGTATTTCGTACATTGTGACTGTGTCACAACGTGTAGTTTGCTGTAAAAACGTGCTGTTTCCTCCGTCACATGGGAGTTTCGATACCTCGATTTGGCCTTCCATTCCGACCTTGAAGGCAGAGTTCGACAAGCTGATCCGAAAAAGAGCCTTATTGTCCCAGAAACAAGTTTCTCTCACTTCTGCCCGTGAGACTTATGTCCTGCAGGAGGCCAACAGAAGAACAGAAGTTCATAATCTTTTAAACACTGATCTCCCACAACATTTTGGTGAGCTAATTCATTCTATTTTCAATGCTCGCATACAACAGGTCTGGCGCATTTTTTTAGCTTGTGGGATCCGGACTTGTAACGTCTTTTCAAACTATTTTTGGTGTGATCTCTGCTTTCATTCATTCTATTTTCTCTAGTGTTTTCGGCGGGTTGCCACTTCAACTAGCTTTGGCTGCCGGACCTTACCTCTTGATCTGCATGCTCAGAAATGTCTGATCCACCTGTGCTCGTTCACATCCCAGCCCTACTACAGCTACTTTGCAACCGCATGCTTGACTGTTATGGTACCTTGCCGCTGGCCACTCTCAGTGTGGCTTACAATTTGTCTTTCCGCTATCCCTGGTATACTTGCGTCCAACCAGTGTTCTCATGCATGTCCTGTCCCTTCCAATGGGCGTTGGTTCAATGCCTCACAAACACAGCGTCGTCTGACCCGGATTTTCCTTTCCTGATGAACCCTTTGGTAAATCATGAGCGTGAATGTTCCAGTATTGGTTTCATGGCATGTGCTACTGCACTTGGTGTGCTAGCTCAGTGGGATGTATGTACGGCTGCACATAATTTCCAGTTACATCGAGTACCACGTAAGTTGCCCTGCTATGGTGCTGGAAGCACCGATAATCAATGAGCACGTTTGCTCCTTCGAATTGCTGAATTGGATGGCGTCTACTTTTTCAGACGAAAATAATGATTTCCTGTTGGAAGATATTGCAACTTACTGCTTTTACTCACTGATGGATTAATTTGGCGGTGCCACATGTTTTATTTTTGTTTTCTTTCTCTCTCACCATGGTATTAGTAAATTTTTCTCTTTTCAACCCTGTTGACATTCTTCGCCTACTTCATTTTTCTATATTGGATATCTGCTCTTCTTGGCTCAGACTTTTTGGACTCTGGTGCCGATCACGATCCGGTAAAAACCGGGTACGAACCGTCGGACGGAGCATATTCTCCGTCCGACGCGTACCCGGTCGTCAATTTCTACAAACAAGGAATCACGAATCGCACGGGTACACCATGACCGTACGAATCGTAAAAAAGTCCGACCGAACAAAAAACACACCTACCAATGCGATCCGGGAAAGTGCCGACCTGACGTCGGGACGCTCGCAGCCAGCCATTCATGACCCAGGAATCACGATTCGCACCGACATCACCCCGCACGGTGAATATTTTGCGGCAGCCAAAAACTGCCGGGAAATCAGGACGACGCGAACAAGGACCACCAGTACGCGACGGACAGACGACGACGCGAACAAGGAGGACCAGTACGTGACGGACACACAGGAAGACGCCACCAAGGAGGACCCGTACGCGACAGGACGACGCGATTGGAGTACCAGTACGCGACGGACAGACATGGACCCGAACCTACGAGTCATCCCTGCCCTCATAGCAGTCCACCTGCTCTACAGGCACCGACGCAGACGCCGCAGAAGGTCAGAATAACTAAGGGAGGGGGGAAAGTGGGGTGGGGTGGGGGTGGCACGACCAGGGCAGACCACAAAACAACCACATAAGTCACACATGGCCTGGACATACCTGACTCCCATGCCCTGGTCACCACGAGGGGGTGGGGGTGTGTCCTGATAAGCCAGCGACCGCCACAACGGAAGTCCGTCACCACGCGAACCGGCAACACAACCAGACAGGTACGTCCCGTACCCACGCCTCAAGAGCGTGGGTACGAGTCGTACCACGCCCACACACACGTCACCCCAACAATGGCGGGACGGATCTTACCCACGTGGCAAAGGCCTCGGTACGGCCCGCACAAGCATCACATAGCGTGGGGACGGATATGTACGGACCCTACCCCCACCCGCGTATGCATGGAGCGTACCCCCACCCCAACAGTGTAAGTACGACTCGAACCCTCACCCGCGGACGTACGGACCGTACCCCCATGCCAACAGTGGAAGTACGACCCGTACCCCCACCCGCGTATGCATGGAGCGTACCCCCCATGCCAACAGTGTAAGTACGACCCGTACCCCCACCCGCGTATGCATGGAGCGTACCCCCCATGCCAACAGTGTAAGTACGACCCGTACCCCCACCCGCGTATGCATGGAGCGTACCCCCCACCCCAACAGTGTAAGTACGACTCGAACCCTCACCCGCGGACGTACGGACCGTACCCCCACCCCCACCAGTGTAAGTACGACCCGTACCCCCACCCGCGTATGCATGGAGCGTACCCCCCATGCCAACAGTGTAAGTACGACACGAACCCTCACCCGCGTATGCATGTAGCGTAACCCCCATGCCAACAGTGTAAGTACGACCCGTACCCCCACCCGCGTATGCATGGAGCGTGCCCCCCACCCCAACAGTGTAAGTACGACTCGAACCCTCACCCGCGGACGTACGGACCATACCCCCACTCCCACCAGTGTAAGTACGAGCCGTACCCCCACCCGCGTATGCAAGGAGCGTACCCCCCACCCCAACAGTGTAAGTACGACTCGAACCCTCACCCGCGGACGTACGGACCGTACCCCCACCCCCACCAGTGTAAGTACGACCCGTACCCCCACCCGCGTATGCAAGGAGCGTACCCCCCACCCCAACAGTGTAAGTACGACTCGAACCCTCACCCGCGGACGTACGGACCGTACCCCCACCCCCACCAGTGTAAGTACGACCCGTACCCCCACCCGCGTATGCATGGAGCGTACCCCCCATGCCAACAGTGTAAGTACGACACGAACCCTCACCCGCGTATGCATGGAGCGTACCCCCCCACCCCAACAGTGTAAGTACGACCCGTACCCCCAACCGCGTATGCATGGAGCGTACCCCCCACCCCAACAGTGTAAGTACGACCCGTACCCTCACCTCGAATGCATGGAGCGCACCCACACCGTGTATGTCCCAAGCGTACATATCCAGAAATTGGAGGTGTGTGTGCAGAGTCCTCCCAGCAGTGCCCAGAGACAGGAGGGTGTGTGCAGAGTCCTCCCAGCAGTGCCCTGAGACAGGAGGGGTGGGTGCAGAGTCCTCCCAGCAGTGTCCAGACCCAGGAGGGGTGTGTGCAGAGTCCCCCCAGCAGTGTCCAGACCCAGGAGGGGTGTGTGCAGAGTCCTCCCAGCAGTGCCCAGAGACAGGAGGGGTGGGTGTGGAGTCCTCCCAGCAGTGCCCTGAGACAGGAGGGGTGGGTGCAGAGTCCTCCCAGCAGTGCCCTGAGACAGGAGGGGTGGGTGTGGAGTCCTCCCAGCAGTGTCCAGACCCAGGAGGGGTGTGTGCAGAGTCCTCCCAGCAGTGCCCTGAGACAGGAGGGGTGGGTGCAGAGTCCTCCCAGCAGTGTCCAGACCCAGGAGGGGTGTGTGCAGAGTCCCCCCAGCAGTGTCCAGACCCAGGAGGGGTGTGTGCAGAGTCCCCCCAGCAGTGTCCAGACCCAGGAGGGGTGTGTGCAGAGTCCTCCCAGCAGTGCCCAGAGACAGGAGGTGTGTGTGCAGAGCCCTCCCAGCAGTGCCCTGAGACAGGAGGGGTGGGTGTGGAGTCCTCCCAGCAGTGCCCTGAGACAGGAGGGGTGGGTGTGGAGTCCTCCCAGCAGTGCCCTGAGACAGGAGGGGTGGGTGTGGAGTCCTCCCAGCAGTGTCCTGAGACAGGAGGGGTGGGTGCAGAGTCCTCCCAGCAGTGCCCTGAGACAGGAGGGGTGGGTGTGGAGTCCTCCCAGCAGTGCCCTGAGACAGGAGGGGTGGGTGCCCATCACTCCCAGCAGTGCCCTGATACAGGAGGGGTGTAACACATGTGTGTGAGGCCAGAATTATCCACATGCATACTGGCTACAAGGGAACATGTCCCCATGAACTCATGTCAACAGACTCCACACACAAGTACAGTGATCACCAAGGATGCCACGATTGTCGCAGGTGGAGACATGGCCCTGCATGCATGGCCAAAGTAGAAGGGCTCCGTCACACACACAGCTCATGTAGACACAGCTCTGCGCTAAACATTGGGAACACCCTGCAGGGAAGAAAGCTGGGTACACAGAGGAAGGAATACACCCTGGGACAAGTGCACCATGCAGTAACTGCTTACATGAACAAAGAAAGTTAGCCAACACCTTGTGATGGCACACAGATCACAGGGTCCCACCAATGAGCAGTACACTACTACACATCCCACACACCCAAACCCTTACACACCACCCAAAACCATGTAGCAGCCCCACCAACACCAATACCAGCATAGCAGTAGTGTGATAATGAAAACAAAATTAAGCTTTATTCAGCATGAGCACAATGTCCGTGGATCGCAGGCAGTTCAATCTTCACAAAGCCCATAGGGCAGTCAATGATTCTCAGCTGGATGGGGGACACAGTGGGATGCGTGTCCCCTACATTGCCTGCACAGTCAAATGGCATCGTCTTCCACACTGGTGAGGGCATCAGGGGGGGGAGAAGCAACAGGCACCGCAGGGACATCAGGGCAAAGGGGCGGCGTTGTGGGTGCAGGGATGGAGGACTCCACCACAGGGGGTGGGTCAGTGCCAAAGGCGGAGGCCAGGATGGCACTACACACCTTTGCAAGGTCCTCCAGGGAGTCCCCTGCACCCGAAGGGACCTCAGGCCCCAAGGAGGGGGGGGGGTCAGAGGGATGGGTCGCAGCGCCACCGGGGGAGGGTGGAGACAGGGGGGGAGACTCAACCACCCTGACCGGGGACCTCCTTGACCGCTTGCGTGGTGGTGTAACTGTGGGGCTCAGGGACAGAGCGGCCATGAAGGTGTCCTTGGGGGAGATGTGGCCAGGAGAGCTGAGGGGAGGGGATTTGGAGGGAGTGGACTGGGTGGAATGCGGACTCCCACTATGGCTGCGTGTCACACGTTTGCCCCCCGACCCAGTGGGTGTGCCTACCTCACCCTGTGTGTGCGTGTCAGGAGGAGTGCGGTGGACCTTCCCTGCTGGTGTGGTGCCCGTGTCCGTTGATGTGGGTGCATGCCGACGTCTGGGTGTACGTGTGACAGGCATGGGAGCGGGAAGTGTGGATGGGGCAGGGGTAGGTGGGGGGAGGTCGCGCTGCAGGAGACCCACTGCTGCAGTCAGTGTGGAGTCGATGGACCTCAGCAAGTTGCGTTGGTCAGCCTGCGATGAATGAATGCCCTCCAAGAAAGCCTCGATGTTGGTGAGGGTTTTGCCGTGGGCATGGAGGACATTAAGGATCGCAGCCTGACCAACCTGCAGTTGCCGCTGGATGTCCACAGACTCTGCATTGGCGGCAGCAGTGGAGACAGGGGCAGGGGGTGCGGTGCCTGGCAGGAAGGAGACATGCTGTGACCGGGCACGCTGGGAAGGGACACGAGCAAGTGGGAGGCGGCTGGTGGAAACTGAGGGGGCGGTGCGAGGTGTTGTTCCGCTGTCAGCTGCTGGTGCAGCCTCCGCCCACTCGGAGACATCGTCCCCGGACCTGTCAGCTTCGTAGTCTGATGTGCCAGTCGACAGGTCCTCGGCCACACTCTCCTCCGCCTCTGTACCACTCGATGTGCCAGACCCGATGTCACGGCTGGCACTGGTGCTCGGTCCCTCCGCCTGGTCTGTGTCCATGTCTCCCTCTGTGTCCCCCGACGATGCTGTGGGCAGGGTGGAGAGACAGAAATAATCAGACATCTGTACACATCTGTCACATGAGTCCAATCCACATAGGTAACATTGCATGGCCTGAAAAGGAAGATCCCTAACATCTACTGAACAGGGTACCGATGTAGGGCATGAAACACACAGTTGGTTGAGCCACCATGCCACTGAAATACCATGGAGAGCATGAGACAATAGCTAAACACAGGAAAAGGAGTCTGACATAGCACCCAGGCCCTGGGGACAATCCAGCACTGCATCTGCACCACACAGCGTTGGCGAAAATACCGATGACCAGGGACCATATCCATGAACTTGAGACACATGCTGCATAGGTAATGCTGAAAACATGCACAACATGACTCTGTCACTGCACATTGCGTGTGTGTCCAGACACATCACACACTGCCCAGACCCAGCAAGTGGTAATCAGGATTTAACACATAGGCATTGCCCGCCCCAACAAGACCCTACATGAGGCAAATTGTTGAGACACAGGTGGCACCAACATCTCATAGTCTGGGTGATACACACAGGGGCAGGCAAAAAGCGAGATTGAACGCCAAACAGCCAAGGTGCGCCTGTACAAATAATGTGGTACCAGTGCCCATCCTCAGATGAGTATAGCAAGACACACAGGCACTGGCAACTGTGAGTATGAAGAAGGACAATCAGGTCAGGCTGCACAGTGGACACCTGTACAAAATAGCACGTCTATATACATGGTGACAGGGGACAATGGCAGAGAGCACAACTTACGCTGTAGACACTGACAGTGGCCACGTTTATGATGACACATACACCACTGAGGAAAAGGTGCCCCAGGGGACAGTAGTGGGCACGCAACTACATGCTACTGAATGGTAATGACTGCAACACACGTCACCATCCCTGCACTATGTGTATCGCACACTCATGCACATCATGTCACAGGCCACTACATGGGACATGCGCGCTGTAAGGCATGACACATGAGAGACCAACTCCCATGTCTGGAGTCAGCATCAGTGCCAACTGATATGGAACCCACATGCAGTGAACTTGACAGTGCACAGGCAATGTCCCACAACCTATTACACACCACCCCCACACATGATGCTACAGACATTGTTCCCGTGGACAAAGCGCCAGCCTACATTACCCTGTGGAGGAGTGACTACACACAGACCAGGGAACACATTGCAAGGAGGGGAAGGGTGGCAGGGGCACAGCGCTATACTGGGGCAAACAGGATCTGCACAGCACCTTTAAACCCTGCCAGTGAATTCATGCTACTGTGCCCTTACAAATGCCGGTGACACACAACAAACACACATGTACCTACCCCCTTCCGGCTGCTGCATCGCCTGTAAGCGCCTCTCCAGGTCTGGAAAGACCACCGGCAGCACACGCCTGTGGAGGTGGCTCAGACGGCGGCGGCCGCGGTTCTTGTGGCTCTCAGGTGAGTCCCCCAGCAGGAGCCGTGCAATCCTCCGCGTCCAGCACCGGATATCCTGCCAGCGTTTCCTCACCTGGGGAAGGCTCCGCCTCCGACCATCCACACGCCTCACGGCACTGACGGCGGTCAGCCAGATCTGCTCCTTGGCAGTGGCGCCTACCTGTGAGGTAGAACAAGTGACACCACATCAATACACCAGCCACATGTCACAGAGAGACATATGGGTACAAATTAGCTGGTTACAACAAGGCATGTCATGCAGCCAACGCATTGCACCTTTGTCATAGGGACATCATCCCCTGTTGAGGGGAAAAAGCACTACGTGCCACAGTGGGTACACAGGTGGAATGATGGCAATGTCACAATCAATGATCAAGGCTCACACTGTGCATCACACCCACCCCTCCTGTCTCAGGGCACTGCTGTTAGTGACAGGCACACACCCCTCCTGTCTCAGGGCACTGCTGGGAGCACACTGTACCCACCCCTCCTGTCTCAGGGCACTGCTGGGAGCACTCTGTACCCACCCCTCCTGTCTCAGGGCACTGCTGGGAGCACTCTGTACCCACCCCTCCTGTCTCAGGGCACTGCTGTTAGTGATAGGCACACACCCCTCCTGTCTCAGGGCACTGCTGGGAGCACACTGTACCCACCCCTCCTGTTTCAGGGCACTGCTGGGAGCACTCTGGACCCACCCCTCCTGTCTCAGGGCACTGCTGTGAGTGATAGGCCCCCACCCCTCCTGTCTCAGGGCACTGCTGGGAGACATCAGGCACCCCCCCCCTGGGACCCCCCCGACAGTACATGGCATGTGTGTTACACCTGGACGCAATGGCAGAAGTCACAGTCACAACATAGGGACAGTCTGTGGCAGTGGCCTATGCACTCACCTGATACCCTGGTCGCCCATACAGCATGGGGTACTGTGGGAGGATCACATCCAGCAGAGCCATGTTCTCCTCCAGGGTGAATGGCTGTGTCCTCTCCACAGCCCTTGACATGGTTCCAGGGAATCAGTAGCAGCAGCTGGGTCGACGAATGCAAAGATGTGCAGGCAAGTGCTCCCTCATGGGACCTGGCTGCCTTATATGTGCCCTTCTGCCCAGTCTCATGCACAGGAGTACAGAGAGATTGGTCACTCACATTTGCATCCTATGTTTCCACCAATCCCTACAAACCTAGCAGTCTGTGTGTTCTCTATCGGTTTCATTCTCCTGCATGATGTCAGCCCCACAAACACATTGCAACAAAGTAGACAAATTCCAACTGACTTCTGCTGTGCACCTTCCAGAACAATTTCGAATTTTGAACTTGGTCTCCATGACAACCAGCATGCATGTAGGCCTTAATACTTGTCCCCTATGTAATTTGGAGCATCACACACAGGTACGGTGCGTGTGGGGGCCCTAGGGCACCCCAAATGCATGGCAACGGCCCGTACATGCATGCCTACCCTCTCCATCACTATGGGTCTGCACGCGTATGCGTACCTGTAGTGGTACGGACCGTACACTCGCATCTACGCTCACTATCACTATGGGTCTGCACGCGTATGCGTACCCGTAGTGGTACGGACCGTACACTCGCATCTACGCTCTCCATCACTATGGGTCTGCACGCGTATGCGTACTCGTAGTGATAGTGAGCGTAGATGCGAGTGTACGGTCCGTACCACTACGGGTACGCATACGCGTGCAGACCCATAGTGATAGGGCCGTACACTCGCATCTACGCTCTCTATCACTATGGGTCTGCACGCGTATGCGTACTCGTAGTGGTACGGACCGTACACTCGCATCTACGCTCACTATCACTATGGGTCTGCACGCGTATGCGTACCCGTAGTGGTACGGACCGTACACTCGCATCTACGCTCACTATCACTATGGGTCTGCACGCGTATGCGTACCCGTAGTGACACGGACCGTACACTCGCATCTACGCTCGCCATCACGATGGGTACACATACGGCAGCACTCCCACAGTGATTTGGGAACATGCACAGGCCCTCTCAGCAGCAGTACGGCGGATTTTACACATCACTGTGGTGATAGGCGACACACATGTAGGAATAGGGCGGACATACTTGTCCATGGATGGACATACTTGTCCAGGAATGGACATCAAGGCATCGTCTGTGCATTACCACATGTGTGGGGCACAGGTGTCACAGGCTGTGATGTGGAACATGCCTCCTGAGTGGAGAAGGCACCAGATGTATGATGTGATGTGTACATGTGTACTGTGTGAGGGTGCAATGTGTGCCAGGCATGCCCTTGACTCCTTTGACATGTGTGCATGTGGGACTGCGCACTTGAGGTGAGCGTCACTGGCATGGCACCGACACCAACACACGGAAGTGTCCCATGATGCCAGGTACAGGGTTCATGACACATGACTTATCACTACCCACAGTGCACAATGTGACTATGCCATATATGTGTCCGGGATTTACATCAGGTTGATGTTGTAGCACCCTCAAAAGCTGCAGCCGTTGCAGCAACCAACATGTGGCTGTGTGTAGATTGTCATTGCACACTGTTCCCAACACCATGCCACATGTGTTCTCGGATGTGAGGTGCACATGTATGCAAGGGACACGGAGTAGCGTGACAAGGCCATGTCAGCAAACTCACAAGGAATGTGTGGTGAGTCATGACATGTGCACCTTCATGGCAAGGTGTGTGGGCTGGACTAGTGTAATGTCATGTGACCTGTGGCTCAAGTGTTCCGCTGCCAGTCTCTGCAATCGGCATCACACTTCTGCTGATGTGTGGGTGTATGTCACTCCTGTCTTGCGTCGGGCAGTGCACTTGCACTGGGACACAGCTATTTCCATGGCGTGGCATGGGGAGGTTCTCAATCACCGTGTGTAGCTGGGTCTTGGAAGGAGTGTCACCTTGCATCCATACGTGTCCTGGGCATGTAGCACATGCCTGACTCCCTATGTGGCATGTGTGTATTGCCAGATTTACATGTGCTCAGTAGACATGAGTTGTTCTCGTAGTGCACTCACTCTTCCTTGTCACTTCCAAATTACTGCAGAGCGCCTCCTGTTGCCCGAAGAATTCCAGACTTGGCCACCATGCAGGAGAATGACAGGATCCGGCTCTACCGCTTCACCCAACCGTTGATTCTGGAGCTGACGGCGAGACTGGCACCACACCTGCAACCGCAGCACAGGTATCCTACGGCACTGACACCCCAGCTGAAGGTAATGGCTGCCCTACATTTCCTTGCCACGGGTACCTTCCAAAATACCATAGCTCATGTTGGTGGCATGTCCCAGAGCATGTTCAGCGGTGTGCTGCATGATTTCTTGGAGGCCATGTTGATTCACCTGGATGACTTCATCAAGTTCCCAACCCCTGAACAGATGACTGAGGTCAAGCGTGGTTTCTATGCCCTGGGAGGGATGCCCCATGTCATTGGGTCCATAGATGGGACACATGTAGGTTTGGTACCACCACACGCACGGGAGGTGGCGTACCGCAATCGGAAGCACTACCACTCCATCAATGCCCTTGTGGTGTGTCTGTCCAACATGGTGATTTCACATGTCTGTGCTCGTTTCCCAGGATCAGCACACGATGCCTACATCATGAGGCGTAGCGGGATGCCTGATATGATGATGCAGCTGCGCAACGAACGAGCATGTGTTGTTGGTGGGTACAGTCTGTCTGTCCTGTATTCTGTTTGGCCGAGCAGCACTACCGCTTCGCCAGTTCTAACGATGTCCATGTGCTTCCCATGTAGGGGACGCTGGCTATCCCAACATGCCTTGGCTGCTGACACCTCTCCGCAACCCCATCACGCTGGCCCAGCTCCGCTACAACACCGCCCATGGCCGGACAAGGCGAGTGATAGAGAGGACGTTTGGCATGCTGAAGAGCCTATTCCGGTGCCTCCACAAGACCGGCGGCGCACTCCCATATGCCCCGGCAAAGGTTTGCAAGATCTTCATGGTCTGCTGCATGCTGCACAACATGGCAGTTGAAAGAGCTGTGCCACTCATCCTGAATCAACATGACGAGGACCATCCACCCGTGGAGGACGAAGGGCTTGGCAATGGGGCTAGTGATGTGGAGGATGTGGAGCCGCAAGAGGACATCCGGACTCGGCTCATACGCGACTTCTTTGCTTAGTGGTGAGTACCAGTGTCTGAGTGTGCACGCCTTGGTCCCCGTGTGGCATGTGTTGTGATGTGTGTGTCCACCTGCATGTATGGCACGTGAGTCAGAGGTGTGTGTGGGTGTGTCACTGGAGTGATGGTGGCAGTGATGGTAGTATTTCCCCAGTCATAATTGTGACCTAGCATGTTGTCATCCATACATGTGTCGAGTCAATGCACATGCAAGTGGCTGTGCTTTTTGTGGCTGACTTCTTGTGTGTCTCTCTTCCCCAGGTACCTGCGCATGCCATCTGCTGGTTGCATTGTTGTGGCACTGCTATTCCTCATGGACATGGCATCGTGGGCTGACTCAGCGTTACAGGCACGGACACGTTTGGAAGTCTCCATGGGGTAAGGGATGCATCTGGGGTGTATTGGGTGTGGCAGTTGTTCACGATGTGTGCACACTGCCCAGGTCGGGGTTTGGTTCCTCTGCAGTCATGTTGCATCCCCATGGGACACGACATGCAGCTGGGTACACCAGAATAGATGGGCTGCCTGGTTGTCAGTCATCAGTGATGGGATGGTGGATTGTGATGATGGCATCAATGTGTGTGACACTGCCCTCGGACACATACGGTTGACATTGGCTTGACATGGCGTGGGACTTCCACATCAGCGGATCTATGGTGTATGGCAGGCTCTCCGTGTGCAGCTGTGGGTATTTAGCTGTTAGCCGACGCTTGTGTGCCAGTACCATGGCTATCACGCATTTGTGCTGCAGAAGGGGGGTGCCAGTGTTTGAGCCACATGTTACTCCACATGATGTGTTCATGTGTACTTCAAGTTGCCTCTGCAATCCCAAAAACATGACTATTAAAGGTGTCCCTATGCCTCCAAGGTGCCTCTGCTCACTCAATGCTGGTGTGTTGGCACGGTGCATCCTGCATGTCTGGCATGGTATTCCCAGATTGTGGCTATGTGTCAATGTGTCGAGTGGCAAGATGCAAGCTGTGTGTGTGTGCTGAGACTGTGTATTGGGCATGATGTCCATGACTGTGTGGGTAGTGTGACATGTGCCATCCCCATGTATCCAACGTTGTCCAGGCCCCCATTCTCTGCATCCACCGGACTCAAGCTTGCAGGACATGGTTCTGCCACCTGTCTACACGTACCTGGGTGCCCCCCAGGACACGGGCCAGGTTCCCTGACCTCTGCGCATGACTGTTGCTGTACTCAATGTGTCTGTCAGCACGGTTGTTCGGCCACCCCCTCAGCTGGTTCTGCACATCACGGGTGTGTATGGTGCTCCATGTCTGTCTTGCCTAATAAACTGTGACCCATGTGTCCTGTGCCAGACTCAGGCCCCAGGGTGTGGATGGTTGAAGTGAACAGATGACTCAGGCATGTTTAGACTGTACAAGACACATGTTAGGTAATAATGCTACCAGCAGGCATCTACTCTTAATAGTGTGATTTATTGGGGGGGGGGGGGGACAAAGTGGGGGGCTTTCCGGGATTAGGGAATCCAAAGTTCAGTAGGGGAGTTGGTGTCCTTGCCATTGGAAATCCTCATAGTCCATGCCACAGTCTTTGTCAACATTGGTCAGCCAGTGACCAGCAGGGCCATGTGGCAGAGAATGTCTCTTGATGCTGTGATGCTGTTGCTCCAGTGGGCCAGGTGCCAGGCCAGGTGTCCTGGGAGATGGTGATGTAGCAGCCACCCTCACGGTCCTTTCCGTGGACGACCCGGCTTCCTGCGGGGAACCTCAGCAGCAGGCCGTGACGACGTCTGGGATGCTCCGTCGGATGTTTCCTCCTCCTCCTCATGATCCCTCCCTGTGGGTGGTGATGTTCTCCGCCTTCTGGCACAGGGAGGGTCGGCCATGGTGTCGGCCATCCGACGGAGTTCAGCGTGAATCCCCTGGGACGCCGTCACTTGCTCAGCCTGTCTGTCCTCCATCCTCCGTTGGTGTAGCTGTAGACAGGCTATTAGCTCCGCATGTTGCTGGGCCTGCTGGACCTTGATCCCCTCGAGGACGGACACAACCTGGGCCATGCCCGTGGTGTCCTGCCGGTATGAGTCCAGGATGTTACGGACATGTGAAAATACCGGATCCCCAGCCAACTGGTCAGGCTCGCGCCTCCGCCGTCCTCCACTCCCACCACCCCTGCCCACTTGCGTCTGGCCTGCACTTGTGGGCACATCGGGTCTCCGGGACCCCTGAGGGGTGGCATTGGCGTTGTCGCCTGCCTCCTCCTGGGTGCCCGGGACACCGTGTCCCTCCTGGCGAGCCTGGCTGCATTGTGGTGTTGGGGCAGGGATCCTGGGTGTCTCCTGGGATGTGGCAGGAGTGGGGGTGGTGGTTGGCACGGTTGTACCTGACGCAGGTGCTGCAGGTGGTTGGACACCAGAGGGGCCAGGTCGGTCGGGGTCGTCCGCAGAGTGGTGAGAGTGGTCGCTGCCGGTGGGATCGGTCTCCTGCAGATCCGGGTCCTGTGAGTGTTCCCCCCCAGTGTTGGGGGGTGCAGCACGACGTTGACCTGTGTGTGAGAGAGAAAATGTTAATTTTGATCCATGCAACATCCATGTTTCATCCGTTACAAAGTTGGCACATTTCCTCTTGGAATTAGGATCTGTCTTGCATTCCACTCACAGTGCACTTGTGCATGTGTGTGTCCCTTGGGCACCAATTTGGCCCCTTTAACTATGTGTGGCACAGTCTTACTTGCTGCATCAAGTGTGACTGCAGTCAGCAGTGGAGTGTGCATGTGTGCCGAGCTATGCATTTGCGCCTTCCTTGTAGCACTGTACATGTGCACATGGAGTGGATCCACACACTCATATGATGCAGGTGGCTGTCCTTGTGCTCGTGTACAGGTTGTGACATGGCCCGGCGTTTTGCCATGATGAAGAGGGGGGGTTCTGGCACTGGCCACCCTTGTCTACATGCACGCAGTCCACCTGCTGACGAGCAGACATTCCCACACACCACAGGACTGATTTGCTCTCCCTGTGTCTCCCTCCTTCTCTGTCCCCCTCTCCCTCCCTCTCTGTCCCCCTCTCCCTCCCTCTGTGTCCCCCTCTCCCTCCCTCTGTGTCCCCCTCTCCCTCCCTCTGTGTCCCCCTCTCCCTCCCTCTGTGTGTCAGCCTCCTCCCTCTGTCCATCTTCCTGTGTCTCCCTCCCTCTGTGTCCCCCTCTCCCTCCCTCTGTGTGTCAGCCTCCTCCCTCTGTCCATCTTCCTGTGTCTCCCTCCCTCTCTGTCCCCCTCTCCCTCCCTCTCTGTCCCCCTCTCCCTCCCTCTCTGTCCCCCTCTCCCTCCCTCTGTGTGTCAGCCTCCTCCCTCTGTCCATCTTCCTGTGTCTCCCTCCCTCTCTGTCCCCCTCTCCCTCCCTCTCTGTCCCCCTCTCCCTCCCTCTGTGTGTCAGCCTCCTCCCTCTGTCCATCTTCCTGTGTCTCCCTCCCTCTCAGTCCCCCTCTCCCTCCCTCTGTGTCCCCCTCTCCCTCCCTCCGTGTGTCACCCTCTGTCACCTTGGCCCAGCTTCCTGGGCACACACTGTTAGCAGATCTTTGAGTGGCCCTTGGCCTGTTGATGTGAGTTTGTTTCTGATCTCCAGGCACCCATTTTGTCTGCTGTGTGTCTGTGCGCTGCTGCTGTGGTGGTGTGTGCTGCCACTCTTTCACACTGTTGGCTGTTCATTAGCTGCTGGCATGTGCAAAACAGTGCCTTCACCCCCATGTGTTGATGCAAGGCATCCGCCATTTGCTGGCAAGTCATTCCTGTGTTGGGACACAGTGTTTGTCTGGCTGTGACCTAGGCCATATGGGCAGAGGGCATTGTTGTCTGCTTTGGAGTCGCACTATGTGATTCTTGGTGCCCAGCCTCCCGCCATCCGGGTTACCGTGTCATGTGTTGTTGTCTTCTGTGGCCTGTGACTTGACATTGTCCAGCTGGGTGCATGGGGCATGGTGGCAGCAGTGGCATGTGCCTGCTCATGGAGTGTGGTTGAGTAATGCGATGGCTTGTGGTGGTTGCGTGCCTGTTATTAATTTTGGTTGTGGTTGCAGTTCCCCCCATGTGAGGTGCGTTGTTTGTGTACTCACCCGGGTCTCGGAGTCCTTCTACTCCTTCAACTGCCTCCACCGGCAGTATGGCCATCACCCTCTCCTCCCAGGGATGGTACGGTACGGGTCTGCGGGAGGGCCCTCCTCCGGTGGCGTTGGCCTGGTCGTGTTCCTCCTGTCTCTTGGCTCTGACCCTCCTCCGCAGATCGTACCACCTGTTCTGGCAATCCTGCTTGGTCCTCCTGGTGTCCGCAACAGCATTCACAGCATCGACGATGGTCTGCCACATGGCTGTTTTGGCTGCCTGGCTGGTGCTTCTGACCAATGTTCCAAAGATCTGTGGCTCGACTCTGAGGATTTGATCTTTGATCAACAAGGACCTCCAACTCTCGGTGACTGAACTTTGGATTCTTGGTAGTGGGCATGGTGAGGGGTGTGGGTGGGGATGGTGTGGGTGTGGGGGGTGTGTGGATGTTGGGGGGGGTGTGGATGGTTGTGTGTGTGTGTGAATGTGATGAGAGGGTGTTTGTGAGGGTGGTCGTGTGAAGGTGTGCAAGTGTAAGATGTGGTGTCGCTTGTAGTCTGGTTCTGTGGTGTCTGGCAGCAGTGGGTCTGTTGCAAAGGCTCATGGTTTGTGTGTGTGGGCCCTTTTTATTGGTCCATGGGTGGGTGTGGCAGTGTTTGAATTTTGGGTGGGTGTGTTATAAGGAGTGGTGGTGTATTGGGCCTCTGTTTGTTTTTGACAGTTGCAGGTCAGTGATTGTGTTATTTTAGTGGTTGTTGGCCATGTTTAGTGGCTGTGTGCCTTTCGAATGGTGTATTGTTGAGTTGTTTTGTTTTGTCCTTGTTGTGTACGTGCGTTTTGAGCGTGTGTACGGTGTGTACATGGGCCATTTGGTTGTACGATTTGGTCCTTGTGTGTGGCTTTGTACGACTCGTACATGCGGTTGTGATGTTGGGGCATGGGGTGCGCTCCGTACTTAGGAGGTTGTGTTGGGGGTGCGCCAGGAACGTACTGGGGTGGGGGTGCGACTGGAACGTACTGGGGTGTACATAGACGGTGGTACGACACGTACAGGGGTGGGGGGGTGTACATAGACGGTGGTACGACATGTACAGGGGATGGGGGTGTACATTGACGGTGGTACGACACGTACTGGGGTGGGGGGGTGTACATTGACGGTGGTACGACACGTACTGGGGTGGGGGTACGACTGGAACGTACTGGGGTGTACATAGACGGTGGTACGACACGTACAGGGGTGGGGGGTGTACATTGACGGTGGTACGACACGTACAGGGGTGGGGGGGTGTACATTGACGGTGGTACGACACGTACAGGGGTGGGGGGGTGTACATTGACGGTGGTACGACACGTACTGGGGTGGGGGTACGACTGGAACGTACTGGGGTGTACATAGACGGTGGTACGACACGTACAGGGGTGGGGGGGTGTACATAGACGGTGGTACGACACGTACAGGGGTGGGGGGTGTACATTGACGGTGGTACGACACGTACTGGGGTGGGGGGGTGTACATTGACGGTGGTACGACACGTACTGGGGTGGGGGTACGACTGGAACGTACTGGGGTGTACATAGACGGTGGTACGACACGTACAGGGGTGGGGGGGTGTACATTGACGGTGGTACGACACGTACAGGGGTGGGGGGGTGTACATTGACGGTGGTACGACACGTACAGGGGTGGGGGGGTGTACATTGACGGTGGTACGACACGTACTGGGGTGGGGGTACGACTGGAACGTACTGGGGTGTAGGTAGACGGGGCTATGACACGTACTGGGGTGGGGGTGTGGCTCGAACGTACTGGGGTGTAGGTACACGGGGGGTACGACACGTACTGGGGTGGGGGTACGACTGGAACGTACTGGGGTGTAGGTAGACGGGGCTGTGACACGTACTGGGGTGGGGGTGTGGCTCGAACGTACTGGGGTGTAGGTACACGGGGGGTACGACACGTACTGGGGTGGGGGTGCGACTGGAACGTACTGGGGTGTACATAGACGGTGGTACGACACGTACAGGGGTGGGGGGGTGTACATTGACGGTGGTACGACACGTACTGGGGTGGGGGTACGACTGGAACGTACTGGGGTGTACATAGACGGGTGGGGGTATACATATACGGGGGGTACGTGTCGGACGTACGGGGGCTGGGGGGAGTGTTGGGCGCGTATGCGGGCACATGTCTCCATGGTTGCTATTGGTGTTCGGTGCGGATGGTGTTTTTTCCATACGGTTGTAGGCTCGGACGCACGGGATGGATCGTGATTCCTCGGTCGGACTTGGATTTTTACGTTTGTAAGGTAAATCGTCCGAGGACGTGTCGGACACATTTTCCGACCCGAGGACGTGTGGGGAATGATTCCCGGTGCGGTTCGTATGGACTTTTTACCATGCGAATCGTGATTGCCAGTTCGTACGGCACTTGTACGATTCGTACGGTAAAAAGACCCGATACGAGTCGCACGGGGGAATTTTTTACCGGATCGTGATCGGCACCTCTGTGTTCTACTTTGCTCACTGTGCATAGGACCGGCCAAAGGGGAGGGTGTCATTGGGGTTAGGAGGTGCCAACGAACGTTGCTAAGTTAGCATGAGTTCGTACCTTGCATCACAGCCATTTTAGCCGCTTTTTCCACACGACTGTAAATGCATTGGTTCTCAGTACAGAGAACAAATAAGATACTATAGCTAGCCGGATAGGGGTTTCTGTGCACTGAGGTATGTTTTTGGTACACCACAACATACCGAGGTCCTGGTTTCCTGTGATGTGGGGAGCGAGCCGCGAGCCGGTGATGTGGGGAGAGGGACCGTGAAAGGGGTATCTCGCACAGACAGAGCTGCTGTATATTTTCAATGTTGCCTCACAGAGGTAGAACTACGGACCCGATGGCTTGTAGACAGAGAGATGCGAGCTGACGGACTGAATCACAAAATGGCTGCCAACACTTCCTAGTTTCAACCGTTCACAGCCAATCTGCCGCAAGCTCGTGCTCGTCAACCCTCAGCCAATCAGATGTCAGAATTCCCAAATATCGATATCTGTCAAATTTGATATTTCTCAAAAACTACTGAACGGATTTACACCATTTCAACAAAAGCGTGCTTTCTGGACCAAGACCTTTCTCCCTACCAAATTTGGCATAATTCCGTTCAGCAGTTTGACCTGTGGCCTTGTCTAAAGTTTCCTATGGAAAATGCATTGAGAAAACACCTTTTGGCACCCCCTTTTTTCTAAGCCCCCCCTTGACCAATCACCCCCAAACTTTCAAGATAGGAGCTGATCAAAAAAGAGAAACGTTTTGGAAATTTTTGTAAAGATTCGGCAAACGACGGCAAAGTTATATGCACATGAAAAAATGCTTTTCCTATGGAAACGTGGTCCTAACGATAACTACTTACTGGCGACTGCCAGTACATACTATATATATATATATATATATATATATATATATATATATATATATATATATATATATATATTCACTTAAAAAAACCATAGGTTTCACACAAGTTATAGTTAGCTGGACATTTCCCTCGTAAAAAACCAATGAAATTCCCCCGTTATAGTTAGTGCAGGCAACTATAACTCACGCGACCGCAATCCTCTGCTGATGACGTCATCTGTCATCAGTGATGTCATGAGTGATGTCACTGACCATGTCATGAGTGATGTAATATGTGACATCATCAGCAGTGCATTGCGGGCGCGCGAGTTATAGTTAGCTGAACTAACTATAACGGGGGAATTTCAATGGTTTTGTACAAGTGAAAAGTCCAGCTAACTATAACACCCCTGAAACCTATGTTTTTTTCAGTGAATTTCTGAGGTTTTTTAAATGCTAATTCCTAACTATAACGTGCCTGAAACCTATGGTTTTTTCTGTGAATATATATATATTCACTTAAAAAACCATAGGTTTCACACACGTTATAGTTAGGAATTAGCTTTTAAAAAACCTTGCAAATTCACTGAAAAAACCATAGGTTTCACACATGTTATAGTTAGCTGGACATTTCACTCGTACAAACCATTGAAATTCCCCCGTTATAGTTAGTTCAGCTAACTATAACTCGCGTGACCGCAATCCACTGCTGATGACGTCACAAATTACATCACTCATGACATGGTCAGTGACATCACTCATGACATCACTCATGACATCTCAAATGACATCACTGATGACATCACTGATGACATCATCCTTGTGTAAGAGTGGCATACCTCTTCTTATCCTAATATAAACTTTGATATACACATTGAAAAATACAAACTAAAGTTTTGAAAACTATAAAGATACCAATAGCAGTTAGAACAACCTATTCAGTAATTCCAAAATCTACATACGCATCCACTCATTCATCAACACTTCTATATAGTCACTCATACATGTACTCAGTCATCATATGTACTCATGTCATCAGCAGTGGATTGCGGTCGCGCGAGTTATAGTTAGCTGAACTAACTATAACGGGGAATTTCAATGGTTTTGTACGAGTGAAATGTCCAGCTAACTATAACATGTGTGAAACCTATGGTTTTTTCAGTGAATATATATATATATTTATATATATATTTATATATATATATATATATATGCTTGAATATCCTTGCCAACGCAACTGTGCCGCAAAGAAAGGTGCCTGAACATCAAGTAAATCCAAAGGGTTTTATTCAGCTAGCTGACGCGTTTCGATCAGGAGGTCTTTGTCAAATTGCTGCCCGCAATAGAACCGTCTTTGTTTGCTCGTGAAAACGTCAATGGGTCAGCACGTGCCGCCGAAGACTGGCTTCGGTATGGTTCCCAACAACCTCAAAAATAGGATTGTCACGGAGCAGCGGTGACAGTGAAATAGACTTTATTTAAAGAAACGAACAAAGTAAATTGTAAGGAATACGTGTGGCATCACCCACTGGAGGGCTTGATCGAACTGCAGCAGTGGACCACTAATTCCAGCATGCTTTGCAATAGAGACCCACTAAGGGTGCACACCAGAGGTCCATAAATTATATAAAATGTAGCAAGTGCATAGTGGTGGCTGCTCAAACAGATGCTATGGCGAACCTTTCATAAAGGTCAAAGTATAGACTGAAACGCGTCAGGACTGCCTAAGGACAAAAATAATAATTTAAATAAAAGGATTTACCTTCACCGCTGGGAGTGTGACTCTTTTCTTTCCGTCAAGGATAGAGTGTGGATTATATTTCAACGGCTTGGTTCTGCTGTGTGTCACGCACTGCCAGCAAGAGCGCCATCGCTGCCCGCAATAGAACCGTCTTTGTTTGCTCGTGAAAACGTCAATGGGTCAGCAGGTGCCGCCAAAGACTGGCTTCGGTATGGTTCCCAACAACCTCAAAAACAGGATTTTCACGGAGCAGCGGTGAGAGTGAAATTAACTTTATTGTAAGGAACACTTGTGGCATCACCCACTGGAGGGCTTGATCAAACTGCAGCAGTGGACCACTAATTCCAGCATGCTTTGCAACAGAGACCCACTAAGTGCGCACACCAGAGGGCGATAAATTATAAAATGTAGCAAGTGCATAGTGGTGGCTACTCAAACAGATGCTATGGCGAACCTTTGATAAAGGTCAAAGTATTGACTGAAACGCGTCAGGACTGCCTAAGGACAAAAATAATAATTTAAATAAAAGGATTTACCTTCACCGCCGGGAGTGCAACTCTTTTCTTTCCGTCAAGGAGAGAGTGTGGATGATAATATATCTATATAAACATATCTATCTATATATATATATATATATATATATATATATATATATATATATATATATATATATATATATATATATATATATATATATATATTACTGAAAAAAACATAGGTTTCAGGGGTGTTATAGTTAGCTGGACTTTTCACTTGTACAAAACCATTGAAATTCCCCCGTTATAGTTAGTTCAGCTAACTATAACTCGCGCGCCCGCAATGCACTGCTGATGACGTCACATATTACATCACTCATGACATGGTCAGTGACATCACTCATGACATCACTGATGACATCTCAAATGACATCACTGATGACATCACTGATGACATCATCCAGTGAATGTGTGTTTTTCAGAAAATTAAATATGTTTTATGTATGTATATCTCAAGGTCGATGGAAGAATAAATGGGTATATAAGTGTCTAAATGGATGATTTGTTTTTGGAAAATTGATTGTGTAACTGACTGATTAAGTGTATCATAGTGAATACATGGCTTAGTGAGTAATGTTTAAATATGTAAATATCTGTATCAGTCTCTCACTTTGTGTATAAGTGGCTGCATGGGTTGGTGAGTAGCTACATGGGTGTCTATATAGGTTATTAGTTGGTTTTTTGAGTATCAGTCTGAGTGGCTGCATGGTTCGGTGGGGGGTAATATGTAGTGCATAGGTGCATGAATGAGTGACTCACTGTTTGTATGTGTTGAAGAAAGCATGTGTGCAGGACTGTATGGGTGGATGAGTGTGTGTATGGGTGTGTTAGTGAGTGAATGACTGTCTCAATAGTGTCTTTATGAGTAACTACATATGTTTTAAACTAGTATATGTGACTATTGGTGTATATAAGTGAGTATATGTGAGAGTGAGAGATTGAAAGAGTTCCTGTATGAATAAGTATGTGTTTCTATAAGTGATTGTTTAAAAGACTAAGTATGTGTAAGTTTCCGTAGAAGTAAGTGTGGTGGTGTGTGTATAACTGTATATGCAAGTAAATGTATGTTTGATTCTTTATTAGCATGAGTGACTATGTGTGTGAGTAACTCTATGGATGAGTGGCATTGTGTAACAGGATGTATAGGTGTATGAGTACATATGATGAGTGAGTACATGTATGAGTGACTGTATAGGACTGTTGGTGAATGAGTGGATGTGTATGTGGATCTTAGAATTACTGAAGAGGTTGTTGTAACTGGTATTGGTATGTCCATTGTTTTGAAAATTTTAGTCTCTATTTTTTAATGTGTGTATCAAAGGTTATATTAGGGTGAGAGGAGGTCTGCCACTCTGTCACAAGGATGATGCCATCAGTGATGTCTTCAGTGATGTCATTTGAGATGTCATCAGTGATGTCATGAGTGATGTCACTGACCATGTCATGAGTGATGTAATATGTGACGTCATCAGCAGTGCATTGCGGGCGCGCGAGTTATAGTTAGATGAACTAACTATAACGGGGGAATTTCAATGGTTTTGTACAAGTGAAAAGTCCAGCTAACTATAACACCCCTGAAACCTATGGTTTTTTCAGTGAATTTCTGAGGTTTTTTAAATGCTAATTCCTAACTATAACGTGCCTGAAACCTATGGTTTTTTCTGTGAATGTCAAAGGTTTTTTAAATGCTAATTTCTAACTATGCCTACAGAGATAGGACATGTGAAGAAAGAAGAAAAAATGCACAGAAAGAAAAAAAAGAAGTGCAGAAAGAAGCAACAGAAGTCCTCAAAGACGAAGAAAAGTGCAGGAAGAAGGATAACGTGCAGAAAGAACAAAAAGAAGAGCAGAAAGAAGCCTTGTTGCAAAATCATCCTGTACCCTCAACTTTTTCAGACGGATACTGGTGGTAACTGAGTCTGACTAACCAGTCCTAGAGCCAGTGCTATGTTAAAAGACACTTAGAATACAGTGAAAACACCTACATACACTAGGGAACATTATGCGTTGGGGTCCCCCTGTGATTAGCATGACCTCCTCTGTAAGCCCCTAGTATATAATAGGGCAGGGGGATTAAAACTACCTCTTCAAATAGGCCACAGGGCATTTTTGCACACGTTAACTCAGGCCCCGTCCCCTCCCTTCACCACTGTGTAAACACGCCCTGTGTCCATTTTTAGTTGGGAGATTAAGTTCATTTGAATCCTGAGGGTCCCTAGGGTCCAACTAGCCCACTGGGTACCTCCAGTAAGTGCCACAGAGCTGCGTTGCAGAGAGGTGTAAAAAGTGGCACGGCCTGGACCACCTCTCTGCAATGCAGCTCAGTGGCGCTTACTGGAAGCACTTGGTGGGCTAGTTAGCCCCCAGGGGCTCTCAGTATTGAAGGGAAATTATATCCCCAATTTAAAACGTGCCATAGTGCGTGTTTGCACACGTCACCTCAGGCCCCGTCCCCTCCCTTCACCACTGTGTAAACGCGCCCTGTGGCTGTTCTAAGTTGAGAGATTGAGTCCCCTTGAATCCTAAGGGTCCCTAGGGTCAAACTAGACCACTAGGTACCTCCAGTAAGCGCCACAGAGCTGCGTTGCAGAGAGGTGTAAAAAGGGGCTTGGCCTCAGAACACCTGTCTGCAGCGCAGCTCCCTGGCGCATACTGGAGATGCCTGTTGGGCTAGTTGGCCCTCAGGGACCCTCAGTATTGAAGAGGAATTAATTCCCCAAGGAGGGGGCGTGGCCTCCGGCACAATGCCAGTCTTTTATTTATTTAAATTTTTTAAGAAGGGGGGCTGTGTGGTTCCCCTTCTTATTCTAATTTATTGGCCCTGATGACCCCATCCCCCAGGGCCTGTCTCCTAATTATATTTTTTTGACCCCAATCCCCAGGGCCGGCCACTGTTTTTTATTATTTTTCAAAAATATATATTTATAGACCCACCTAGGACATGCTGGACAAACCGTACGTACCTATCACCATGACGATTTGCGTGATATTCATTAAAAGGCGACTATGCATACAATGAATCCACGTGGAATGTATTTACACCACTAGTGAAGCTCTGACATGTCTGATGCCCTACCGTGCCTAATCCCGGTAGACACCCTTGTCGTTTATTTATACAAACATGGGTAGCTATTGACGGGCACATTTAATACACATGCACACCAAGCCATTCAAAGGGGATTCGACAAAAATTCGACCAAAACTATGCAAGAAACCCCCCTCACGGTTAATAAAACACACATCCACTGCCGGATGTGTAATACTTTTTATTTTACTCTCTGGAAAGGGGACGAACATCACTTGAGAGTCACAGCGCGCTCCTGGCAGAGCCCAATGCTGTGTTACACCCACCATTGCCTGCTGAGTGCCACACACCTCTGTGTTGTATTCCACTAGCTAGTGCATATGCTATGACACTCTCTAGCCCATGTGCACTGTAACACCACCCCGTGAATATGTCATGCCACACTTGTCTTCGCACGGGTTATATTGCCCCATCTAACGTGCCTTCCTCGATACCATGTTATAACGCACAGTGCTATGCCATACATATTACAATCTGGGATCCATATCTTTGTCACAGTGCATATGCAACGTTACACTCCCCAGCACATATTTTATATTACAACTTTAGAGACTAGTTAGGTTACACAACACTGCCCTGTGCATATTACACTCCAAGGCGCATAACGCATAGCACGCGCTAGTGCCTGTGCTATCTCGCGCTCTCCAATGAATCTGTAATTGCGCACAATGTATTGCATATTATATTTCACGCCCGGTTCATCTTATATCACACTTTTTGGTGCATAGTTTATACCATACACTATATCTAGTTTTCATTTTCAATCGTGCTCTCAGGACTATGTTCTATATAACACTGTGTTCACCTACCCTTTTCACGGATATTACATTTTGCGATAGGGGGTGGAGGGTCAGGGGGTGTTTCTGCCAAGTGAGCCCGGAGTCACAGTCACAAACGTCCTCTTCTTCCTGATTAAAAGTGAGATTATGTTGCATACTTGTTCATATTTTAAGTAGTTCGCACAGACACACGTTTTAAAAACAATAAAGTTCCTAATACCCGCCTTCTCTGAACAGTTAGCTTGCTGCCCCATCCCCCTCCTCCCTATCCTCTGTTGTGTGAATCCATGGACTAGCCTCCTCCCTCCTGCCATGCATGGTCTGATGTGCTGCCACTGCCCTCAATTTAGTATGATGTACCAGTCCACTCCTCCTGCCCTCCATTGCCCAATTCTATGCCCCATCATTGACCTCCTGCTTAAACTCTGTGCTTAGCTTGCTGCCCCTATTCTCTTTCTCCCTGCCCTCCGATGTCTTTGTGCATGCCCCTGCTCCATCCTTTTTGCCCACCATGTTCCATGGACCTGCCACTCCTATCTACTCTGAGTGTTCTGTTGAGCTGCCACTCCCCTCCCACCTGCCTAGCATTGTCAGATGACTGTAACCTGTCCCTGCCACCTCCACCCTGCCTGTCCACATGCCATGCCCCTATCCTCTTCCTCCTGTCCTACATGGTCCATTGTACTGCCACACCCTTCTGCCCTCCCTGGTCTGTTGTGCTGCAACTGCTCCTCCTGCCTGCCCCGTGCGGTCTGTTGTGAGGCCCCTTCCCCTGAACTTTCTTGCCTGTGCGCAGGTCTTGACCCTCCCTTCTATCCTCCATCGTCCTTTGTGCATGCCCCTGCACCCTCCTTCTTGCCCATCATAGCCATTGTGCTGCCACTAACCCTCCCACTTGCCATGCATGTTCTTCTGTGCTGCCATGGCCCCTCCCACCATCCCTGTGTGGTCAGTTAGCTGCCCCTGACCCCCTCCCACCTTCCCTCCATGGTCTGTGTGTATGCCATCACAGTCTCAGTGTTGCTCTTCATGGTGTGTCTTGCTTCTAGTGCCCATCCTGCCTGACCTCCATGGCTATCTTGCTGCTCCTGCCCTGCCCCCTTACCCCCGCCCTCTGTTTACATGTGTAGACCCCTACTCCCTCCCTCCTGGCTTGTCTGTTCCATTGTAATGCACCTGATCCGTCCCTCCTGCCCTTTATGGTCTGTTACGCTGCAGCTTTCTCTCCTGTCTGTCCATTATGGTCAGCTAGCTACCATTGCCTCTTGCCCCTCTGTTCTCTGTTGTCCATGTGCATGGTCCTGTCCCCTCCCTCTTGCTTTCTATGGATTGTTGTACTGCACTCCCGTCCCGCATGCCCTGTGTGGTGTATTGTGCTGCTGCAAACCCTGATGCCTGCCCTGCAGGGTCAGTTTGGTGCACCTCTCCATGTCCCTCCTGTCCTCTGTTATCCAAGTCCATGTCCCTACCCCATTTCTTTCCATGATCCAATGTACCATACTTGCCAACATTTTGAACTTGGTAAGAGGGAGATTTTGTAAACAAACTGGGGTATTGATTTTCCCCTTTGAGTTACATTGAAAAAGAGGAGATTGTAGACAGGAGACAGATCAAATAAAGCCCATTTGAGCTTAAAAACATTGGACGTTTCCTGGCTGAATCGGGTCTGTTGGCATGTATGGTTGTACTACCATTGCCTCTTCCTTCTGCCCACAATGGTCTATTACATTGCCACAGCCTCTCTTGCAAGTCCTGTCTTGTTGGTTTGTTGCCCCTGCCCCCCTTTCCACTGCCCTCCATAGTCTGTTGTGCTACCACGGCCCTTCCTGCCTGCTCAGTGTGGTTAAATTGTTGCCTTTGCACCCTTCTACCTGCCTTCAATTTTCAGAGTCCGTGCCCCTGGCCTCTGCCTCTCAACAGTATCCTAATGAACAACTAGATTGCTAACATTCTATATTTATTACAAAAGTGTGGAACGCCTGACGTCATCTTGATGTAATCAAAACTGTAATACCTAGAGCATTTCCTTTAGAAATTACATATATGAGAGGGTCTTATTGGCATCAAAAGTATGGTTAGGGCTATAAAAGACTAAAATAAGGGCATATTTTCTGAGTTTTCAAATAGCGACAAAGCACTTTCAAATTCTTTGTTATCTTTATATTTTTTTATCCAGTTGACCACTTGATTAAATGTTGCACTTAGGGGAGAGGATGTGGTGTTACTTCCAGAACTGCAGACTTTGCAACTGGGGAACCAGGTTGGAGTTTCTGCTTCAGCTCGACATTCTGTGATTCTGGTCAAATCACTTAGTCTCCCCATGTCTACAACCAAAATGCATTTGTTCTTGTGTGATGTAACCAATGCTCATGTAAAGCACTCCAATACCTGACAAGTCTGCACTATATAACACTGCAAAAACACAAAATAATAAGTGTTTTGCACACTTCTGTCATTGGGCTATATTTGGGCTACATCTGGGTGATTTTGGGCTACTTTTGGGCTACATTTGGGTTCTTTTGTCTCCGGTGGCCATCTTGGGAGATTTATTTGTTATGCAGTTTCCTAATTTCCTCATGTACTGCAGTCTCCTCAGTAGGAAATGCTTTCAGTTTTTTACTTTGATTCCATCATGAAGGTATTCAGATATGTCACACATTTGCCATAAATTCTGAATGTTAGCACTCTAGTTGCTCATTAGATCACTGTAGTAAAACTACTGTTCACCATGGAAGTCTGCTCCTGGTATTAAAAGTGCATGTTTCAGTCTGCATGTCAGAATTTTTTAATGAAATAGAAGAGGATTTGAGAAGTCACTCAAAATGTGCCCTCATTTTCTTTCTTCAGCATTAATCATAATTTCTATGGCAAAATGAACCCCCTCATTGTGTTCCTTTTTAAATTAAATGTTTTAAGTGTTACCAGTTTATTCCAATCAAGATGGCTTCAGGTGTGCCATACTTTTGTCATAATGAAGACAGTAAGCGCTCTAGTTGTTTTTAAGAACACTCTGGGACATTCTGTCATTGGGCTATACTTGGGCTACATCTGGGCGATATTTGGGCTACATTTGGGCTCTTTTGTCTCTGGTGGCCATCTTGGGAGACTTATTTGTTATGAAGTTTCCTAATTTCCTCATTTACTGCAGTCTCCTCAGTAGGAAATACTTTCAGTTTTTTACTTTGATTCCATCAAGAAGGCATTCAGATGTGTCACACATTTGCCATAAATTCAGAATGTTAGCACTCTTTTTGCTCATTAGATCATTGTAGTAAAGCTACTGCTCACCAGGGAAAACTGCTGCTGGTATTGAAAGTGCATGTTTCAGTCTGCATGTCAGAATTTTTTACTGAAATAGAAGAGGATTTGAGAAGTCACTCAAAATGTGCCCTAATTTTCTTTCTGCAGCACTAATCATACTTTTTATGGAAAAATGAACCCCCTCATTTTGTTCCTTTTTAAATTAAATGTTTTAAGAGTTACCACTTTAATCCAAGCAAGATGGCTTCAGGTGTGCCATATGTTTATCATAAGTAGGACTGTTAGCGCTCTAGTTGTTCTTTGGAACACTCTGGGAAGCTGCAGTAGAACACAAAGGAATCAACTGACAGTCTCTGCCCTTGTTGGATGTACATGTTTTACTGAGAATGTCAGGCTTCATTCTCACATGACTGAGAAAGATAATGTGAATTTACAGAAAATAAGCTCTCAGTTTAGCTTATAGATCACCTTCCAAAACTCTTTGGGAAAAGCATGAGAAAATATTTTTCTCTCAATCATGATATCCCAGCAGAAGGCTTTTTCACATGGTGAAATCACCTTAGAACATACCACAATTCCTAAAATTAGTATGGTACCATCAACAAATGATTTATAATGTAACTAAAGTCTTAAAACCTTCTATTAACTGCAATGCTTTTTAATGAGGTGCTATCATGTATATTGGTCCCAAGATGGCTGCCAACACTTCTTGGATGAAGTGCTGACAGCCAATCAGATCTCAGGATGAGATGTGTGGTTAGGCTCCGCCCACATATATATATGATTTTACTTTTGATTTTCTCAGGAACTACTGAACAGATTGACACCAGACCTGCAAAAGGCACTTCCCTGACCTGAGGACTACCTCTCTGCCAAATTTCAAGTAATTCTGTTCAGCCGTTCGGGCTGTACCTTGGACTAAAGGTCCCTATGGAAAATTGCATGGGGAAAACGCTTTTTGGGACCCCCCTTTTTTCTCAGCCCCCGCTTGACGAATCCCCCCGAGACTTTTAGGGTAGGAGCGGAGCGGAGCGCCCCACCTATTTTGAAAATTTCGCATGGATTCGTCAACCGGCGCCAAAGTTATTCCAAATAGAATGTTGCGGATTTCCTATGGAAACACGGTCCTAACTATAACTATCTACTGGCGACCACCAGTAGATAATATATATACTTTCCTGTGACTCGGGTTGAAGCGGTGTGGGGACCTAAGGAGGCGCTTCGTTTTTACTACAAGCAGGACAATTGGGCTTATCTTTACATCGGAACCCTACATTCCGCCCGACCATTAGGTTCAGTAAAACATTCCATGCATCACCTACCTGGAAGCAGAGTGCTACCTTCTGGGAGTTGCAGTCCGCGACCACTTCGTGAACTGAAACAGGTGGGGTTACATCTTGGAGGGTGGGGCCTTTTCGCATGAATAAAAAGGCTGCAGGATTTTCACCTTGTTACGATGGAAGCCACCTTAAGACTTGGGCGCTGAGGAAGGCAATACCATGCCGAAATGCATTCGCCATTTTTGTAATAATAAAGTGCTTCCATGATCCTCCCCCGCTGTGGCCTCTGCCCTTTCATGAGGAGGAGGTTGGTTTGAGATATATCTATATATATATATTTATAGTAAAATCAAAATGGAATTGGCTCGCTTCAGGCCTAAAAATGGCAAAATGAGGATGATTTATAGTGCCTGAACTGAGGGGAATGATTGTAGAAATCTACATGTAAGCATCAATCAAGCAACAGTCTTTATTGTTTCAACATAAAGTCATACAGTACCTTCAATTAAACCAATGTAGACAATGACTTGCAGTATTATTTTAACAAAGAGGCCATCGATAGATTGTGCTTACAGAGAGCTATGCATTCTTATGACATGTGATCATTGAAAAGAAAGAGTGAATGAATGGGCATGACATAAGATAAGGACTAGAATTAATTAAAGATTTACACGCATAATTTCTTCACCTCTATTTTGACTTTATCAGTGAAGCATTAAGTGGGCATGAAAGCGATACCCATACACTTGCTCTTCCTTCCTTCTTTCTGTCCATTGTTCATTCCCATGTTTTCTATGTGTGACTGTTTGTGTGCTATTTGACTGTATCTGTGTCATACGTGATCCTGTCTGTTGCTTCAGTTCTTGTGTGTTGGTTCATGGACATGGCCACCATTCTCAAATTTCTCTTATACGATTACCTCAGAATCTTTGCCTCGCCCTCCAAGAATTATGGCCCCTAGACCCTCTTGTTCTCTATTTTCCTCTGCTACCACCTATTTCCTCTCATGCTTCATCCTCAACAGGTCGATGCCTAAGATTTGCTATGGACTATTGCTATATTTTTGGAAAGATCATTCCACAAGGCATCTCATCTTCCTCATTTCCTGTCTCCTAGTAGTCCCTTCTTTAGTGTCTCCGCTCTTATCACTAGGTTAAGCCTAAGAGCAACATAAAGCGCTTTACAATCAACCAACATAACATAATACATCACATTCCTCTCGGTCTCTGTGAATGGCTGCAAATCAGGTGAATAGTATGTATGTGTGTCAGTAGGTTAGTGTATGTGGTTATAAGTTTGTCTGCCAGTCTGCGTGTATAAGTCTGTGCGTGCATGAAGCGTGTGTTACATTGCTCTGCTGCATATTTTGCAAGCATCATTTATTTGGAAGTGACCATGGGAGTTTATGCACCTTTGCTATGCAAAAGTCATCCTTAACCATTCTGTCCTCGTTTGTTGAAATAGCTCTCAGCACTGCAGTTTCAAATTCAATGTACTGGAAATGTGTAGTGTTACTGTTGCCAAGTGTAATAATCATTCAATTTTGAACCACAGATGGAGGAGTTAACCTTGTTAGAGATCAAAAGTAACTACCCGCAGGCTGCAGAAGTCTTAAGGGGGTGGAGGATCAATAAATGTCTTATTACAAAACAGAAATAAAAGCACAACGCTGGTTACATCGGGCGAATGGTCTGTTAAAATAGAGGGGCATATCAGCAACAACCGGCGATAATTATCGCTAAGCGCACTTAGCGCTAGGATAATTTTCGCCGGCTAGTGTGGATTTTTATCGCTGAGATAGCGTGCTATTAGCAACGCTTATCTCAAAAGCGATAAAAATCCTAGCGCTAACTGCCTAACGTGAGATTATCGCTGGAAACCCAGCGATAATCTCACGCAATGTGGCGTTAGCTTGATGATAGGGACTCACAAACTTAGCCATGATATCCACCCTCCATAGGATATCATGGCTAAGTCAGTCCTGAAGCAGCCGTAAGGAAAGTAGCGATAACAGGGGTTATTGCTACTTTTCTTGCCGCTATGCTTCATAGCGTGGGGCTTGATGATATGAGAAATGTCGCTTAGCGACATTTCTCCTGTCATGTCAGGTCAGGAACGCCCACTTTGCATCTCATTAGAGATGCAAAGCTGGGCGTTAGGAATTCCTACGCTAACGCAAGTTTTCACGCGTTAGCTTGAGCTTGCTAAATAGGAGATAAAATTATCGCCGCTTTTCGGCCGAAAACGGCCGCAAAAGCGGCTATGATTCTATCGCCTTGCTGATATGCCCCAGAGTCTGAATTTTTTAAATGGTCTGGTACAGAAAGCCTACCATTGTATATGTTCTGAAGGGTGAGCAGTCTATATATCGACTTTTTAATATCGATGGACATAAATATCGAGTCAAAAATATCTAAAGTACAAAATATCGAAATAGATAATATCGATGTGAAAAATATCGTTTTTTTTTTAAATTATATGTCGATGTAAGTTATATCGTTAGTAATAATATCGACATGTTAAAATATCGTTATTGTATGTTTAGTAAATATTTTGAAGTTGTTTGTATAAATAGTTAAAATGTATATAATATGAGAAAATATTCTTTTAGGGGCGGGATGTTGGGTTATAGGGGATAAGGGTGGGGAGTGTTTTACAAATATGTATTAATTTTGTAACATATTTTTAAATTTAAATAGAAAATTTCAAATACATTTGGCATTTTATGTTTAATTTTAGGAGCGGGATGTTGGGTTATAGGGGATAAGGCTGGGGAGTGTTTTAAAAATGTTTATATATTTTAGAATTTTAAAAACAAATTATTTAGAAATTTTAAATTTAATTTAGAATTTTAAAATTAATTTTAGGAGCGGGATGTTGGGTTATAGGGGATAAGGGTGGGAAGTGTTTTAAAAATGTTTATATATTTTAGAATTTAAAAAACATTTTATTTAGAAATTTTAAATTTAATTTAGAATTTTAAAATTAATTTTAGGAGCGTGATGTTGGGTTATAGGGGATAAGGGTGGGAAGTGTTTTAAACATGTTTATATATTTTAGAATTTATTAAAAAATGTATTTAGAAATTTTAAATTTAATTTAGAATTTTAAAATTAATTTTAGGAGCGGGATGTTGGGTTATAGGGGATAAGGGTGGGAAGTGTTTTAAAATTGTTTATATATTTTAGAATGTTTTTTAAATTTTTTTTATAATTTTTAAATGTAATTTAGAATTTTATATTTAATTTTCGGAGTGGGATGTTGGGTTACAGGGGATAAGGGTGGGAAGTGTTGTAAAATTTTGTTTTTAATTTGGAATATTTAATAAATTTAATTTGAAATTTGGAATAACATTTTTTTTTGTATATTTTCTTTTAGGAATGGGATGTTGGGTTATAGGGGATGAGGGTGGGGAGTGTTTTAAAAATTTTGATTTATGTAGGACTAATTTGTATAAAAAATTTAGAAATTTAGAATAAAATTTCGAATGTTATATTTAATTTTAGGAGTGGGATGTTGTGTTATGGGGATAAGGGTGTGGAGTTTTATAAAAATGTGAACAATGTTGGTAATATTGTATAAAAAGTCTTTATAAATTTAGATTTAGATTGTACAATTAAAAAAAATGTTTGGGAGTGGGATGTTGGCTTATAGGGGATAAGGGTGGGGAGTGTTTTAAAAATGTATTTTAAATTAGTAATATTGAGTAATTTATATTAAAAAAATATATATTATAATATAATATTTTGGGATAAATTTTAGATTGGGGAGTTGGATTTGTAGAGGATAAGTGTGGGTATTGTTTTATGTAAATTTTTTATTAATGATTAAAACATATTTTTTTAATATATTAATATTTATATATTTGTATTGCAATTACTGTAATTAAATACATATTGGAGTGGGAATATAAAATTAATTAAGATCAGTATACATGATCTAGTGTAATTAAATATATTTATGAGTGGGAATACTAAATTAATGAAGTTTAGTGTTTTGCACCTACCATAATTAAATATAGATTTGAGTGAGAATAGTAAATTTATTAAGTTCAGTGTCCAGCACCTACCCTAATTAAATATATTTTGGAGTGGGAATAGTAAATTAATTCAGTTCAGTGTCCAGCACTTATTTTAATTAAATATAGACAGGAGTGGGAATAGTAAATTAATTAAGTTCAGTGTCCAGCACATACCCTAATTAAATATAGATTGGAGTGAGAATGGTAAATTTATTAAGTTCTGTGTCCAGCACTTATCTAAATTAAATATAGAGTGGAGTGAGAATAGTAAATTAATTCAGTTCAGTGTCCAGCACCTACTATAATTAAATATAGATTGGAGTGAGAATAGTAAATTTATTCTGTTCAGTGTCCAGCACTTATGTTAATTAAATATAGACTGGAGTGAGAATAGTAAATTAATTCAGTTCAGTGTCCAGCACCTACTCTAATTAAATATAGATTGGAGTGAGAATAGTAAATTAATTCAGTTCAGTGTCCAGCACCTACTCTAATTAAATATAAATTGGAGTGAGAATAGTAAATTAATTAAGTTCAGTGTCCACCACTTATCTTAGTAAAATATAGACTGGAGTGGGAATAGTAATTTAATAAAGTTCAGTGTCTAGCATCTATCCTAATTAAATATAGATTGGAGTGAGAATAGTAAATTTATTATTCAGTTCAGTGTCCAGCACCTACCCTAATAACATATATTTTGGAGTGGGAATAGTAAATTTATTCAGTTCAGTGTCCAGCACCTACTGTAATTCAATATAGATTGGAGTGAGAATAGTAAATTAATTAAGTTCAGTGTCCAGCACTTATTTTAATTAAATATAGACTGGAGTGGGAATAGTAAATTAATTAAGTTGAGTGTCCAGCAGCTACCCTAATTAAATATAGATTGGAGTGAGAGTAGTAAATAAATTAAGTTCAGTGTCCAGCACCTACTCTAATTAAATATAGGTTGGAGTGAGAATAGTAAATTTATTAAGTTCAGTGTCCAGCAATTATTTTAATTAAATATAGACTGGAGTGGGAATAGTAAAATAATTAAGTTCAGTGTCCAGCTCCTACTCTAATTAAATATAGGTTGGAGTGACAATAGTACATTAATTAAGTTCAGTGTCCAGCACTTATCTTAATTAAATATAGACTGGAGTGGGAATAGTAAATTAATTAAGTTCAGTGTCCAGCACATACTCTAATTAAATATAGGTTGGAGTGAGAATAGTAAATTAATGAAGTTCAGTGTCCAGCACTTATCTTAATTAAATATAGACTGGAGTGGGAATAGTAAATTAATTAAGTTCAGTGTTCAGCACCTACTCTAATTTAATATAGGTTGGAGTGAGAATAGTAAATTAATTAAGTTCAGTGTCCAGCACTTATCTTAATTAAATATAGACTGAAGAGGGAATAGTAAATTAATTAAGTTATGTGTCCAGCACCTACTCTAATTAAATATAGGTTGGAGTGAGAATAGTAAATTAATTAAGTTCAGTGTCCAGCACTTATCTTAATTAAATATAGACTGGAGTGGGAATAGTAAATTAATTAAGTTCAGTGTCTAGCACCTACTCTAATTTAAGATAGGTTGGAGTGAGAATAGTAAATTAATTAAGTTCAGTGTCCAGCACTTATCTTAATTAAATATAGACTGGAGAGGGAATAGTAAATTAATTAAGTTCTGTGTCCAGCACCTACTCTAATTAAATATAGGTTGGAGTGAGAATAGTAAATTAATTAAGTTCAGTGTCCAGCACCTACTCTAGTTTAATATAGGTTGTAGTGAGAATAGTAAATTAATTAAGTTCAGTGTCCAGCACCTACCCTAATTAAATATATTTTGGAGTGAGAATAGTAAATTAATTAAGTTCAGTCTGTAGTGGGAGTAGTACAATAATTAAGTTTGTTAAATAGCAATTATTATAATTAAATATAGAGTTGAATAGGAACTTACTTTGTTTTAATTTACAATAAATCTGTAGATTTTAGTTTTGGTTGGATAAAATATAGAAGTTATATCAGAATGCAAATTGCAAATTTTTGTATAAAATAGTAGAAAGTAAAATAAGATTTGTTTTATAGTTGTTGGAATGTATATTAATTACAGAGAACATATTGTTTGTTATTACTCATATTATAATAATTAAATCATTGAAATAAACATGTAATACAATAATTAATATTTAACATTTGTATTACTGTAATAATTTTTTTTTAATGGATATATATTTTTGTAATGTATATTTTGGACATTAATATATGAACAGACAAAATAATTAAAATATTTTTGTTTCTGATTTTTATAGCTGTTTAATATTTTTAATTTTATATTGTGTACTCTCAATATTTTTAGACTTTATTTGAATTTATAAGAAAATGTATGTTTTTAAATATATGATTAATATATTTTAATTATTAATATTAATATTAGATAATTAATATTGAAAATGTTTACATTTTAGAATAGTTATTTTTAGTTTTAGTTTTGGTATGTTGTAGATACAATATATTAATTATATCATGTTCATACATTTTTTTGGTAATATATACAGTTTTATTATTATATTAGTAAATATATATTTTTTATTATATTTATTATAATAAGTTAAATACTTTTCACATATATAAAAAAAATAGGTATTATTTTTGAGTATTTTATTCTAATGTTTTACTAATTTTTAAAGTAATGTGTAATGTTAAATAAATAGTTAGGGCATTTATTGGTATTTTTTTAGTTGTTATGTTTGTTTGGGTCTTTTATTTTGTAACCGCTCGCTGTTGTTTTGGGGTATTTTGGTAGAATCCAGGTCGCGGTCGGGAGCTGTTTCGCGTTTGAGAAGGTAAGAATTATTTTCTTTATTATTAAATAGTTTTAAGTGTTTTGTGGAAGTAGTAATGTTGTAATAAGTGTGTATGGATTGATGTTTTAGAAGTTAGGGTGTTAGTAATAGTTTGTATACGGTTTTATAATTTACGTTGTGTTCCGTGTTTGCGGCTTTGTTAGTGTTTTGTTATTTAGGTGTGTTAAAGATTTATAGTCTTTGAATAATGTTTGTAGTGATGTTTTTAGGTGCATTATGGTGCCGATTACGATCCGGTAAAAACCGGGTACGAACCGTCGGTCGGAGAGTTTTCTCCGTCCGACTCGTACCCGGTCGGAAAACTTTACAAACATGGAATTACGATTCGCACGGAAACACCATTTCCGTACGAATCGTAAAAAACACCGACCGACGAAAATATACGTATGAATGTGATCCGGGAATGCTGCGACGTGACGTCGGGATGCTTTCAGGCAGCGTTTCACGACCCAGGAAGTACGATTCGGACCGACAGCAGTCCGGACGGCGATATTTTCACGGCACCCAAAAAGTGCCGGAAAAGCGAAGTACGGCGCGAAACGACCAGAGTAGGTGGCCCGGTACGCACCGTCCCCCCCCCAGCCCCCGTACGTATGCGCCGACCCCCCCAGCCCCCGTACGTTCGAGTTGTACCCCCCCAGCCCCCGTACGTACGCACCGACCCCCCCCAGCCCCCGTATGTACGCGCCGACCCCCCCCCAGCCCCCGTACGTTCGAGTCGTACCCCCCCAGCCCCCGTATGTACGCGCCGACCCCCCCTGCCCCCGTATGTACGCACCGACCCCCCCCAGCCCCCGTACGTTCGAGTCGTACCCCCCAGCCCCCGTACGTACGCGCCGACCCCCCCCAGCCCCCGTATGTACGCGCCGACCCCCCCCAGCCCCCGTACGTTCGAGTCGTACCCCCCCAGCCCCCGTACGTTCGAGTCATACCCCCCCAGCCCCCGTACGTTCGAGTCGTACCCCCACCCGTGTATGTACACCCCTGTACGTGTCGTACTCCCCCGTGTATGTACACCCCTGTACGTTCGAGTCGTACCCCCACCCGTGTATGTACGGTGCGTACCCCCAGCGCGTAGCGTAGCGCTGGGAGTACGCACCGTACATACACGGGTGGGGGTACGACTCGAACGTACAGGGGTGTACATACACGGGGGAGTACGACACGTACATGGGTGTACATACATGGGTGGGGGTACGACTCGAACGTACGGGGGCTGGGGGGGGTCGGCGCGTACATACGGGGGCTGGGGGGGGTCGGCGCGTACGTACGGGGGCTGGGGGGGTCGGCACGTATGCGGGCACATGTCTCCATGGTTGCAATGGGAGTTCGGTGCGGACGGTGTTTTTTCCATACGGTTGTAACATCGGACGCACGGGATGGATCGTGATTCCTCGGTCGGACTTCACTTTTCACGTTTGTACGGTAAATCGTCCGTGGACGTGTCGGACACATTTTCCGACCCGAGGACGTGTGGGGAATTCTTCCCAATGAGATTCGTATGGTCTTTTTCCCATGCGAATCGTAATTGGCAGTTTGTACGGCACTTGTACGATTCGTACGGTAAAAAGACCGGATACGAGTCGTACGGGGAATTTTTTTACCGGATCGTGATCGGCACCACAGTGTGTTTGTGTGTGGGTGGGAATGTTTGTTTCTCTTTTGTAGGTTTTACGGAGAAGATATTTTCGTCTCTTTCAAACACCGTTTTCTTTTTTAAGGAAGTGTGTATTAGTTGTGTTTACTAATATTTATTTTACACTTCCTTTATTGTTCGGGTTTCCAGGAGCGGTTATTTACCTATTTAATATTTTTCGGGATTTTTATGGTTAATGGATTGTCGTTTTTTGGCGTAGACGGTTTTTTCAAAAAACAGTTGTATTATTCCATTTTATTTGGATTCATTTTTGATACCTATGGATTTTGAACTACCTGGATTTATTTGGAAGGAATGTTATTATCCTATTGGAGCAACTAGACAGGTAAGTTCATTTAAATATTTTAATTGTGGCTGGGCAAGTCTTATATATTTAATATTGTTGTTGTGTACTTGTTTTGTTTAATTATGTTGTCTAAATATATGTAGATATAAATTATTTATATATTTTAGACCACATAATTAAATATGTGATATAATAAAGTGGTTTCTTTATGTTGTGATAGTTGTTTTAGTAGATTTGTGGGTTAATATTTTTGAAAGGGTTTAGAAGAGAGTTTGAGCTATTATATTTAAGTACTCAAGTCCTCTTGTGGATGGGTATAGCTGTACCTGTTGTTGTAGGTAATTATACATTTGAGTAGTTTGTCTAGATTGTTTTGGTTTTAATTGTAGGACAGATTGTTGCATTCTTAATTCTTGGAAACTTTGTTCCTTTTGTATGGCAATTAGTAGTTTTTGTAGTGTTGGAGTTGTTCTCCCAGTAGAAGTTAGGAATGCATTATGCCAGCCCTTGACGGCGTTGTTAGTTTTGGCTTGTTGGTTGAGTGTACTTACATATACATTCCACCAAGGTATTTGGAACTTGGGCTGACGTCTATGGCCTGATCTGTGTAGTCTCCCCACCCAGGTATCCTCAAAATAATCTAAGAGGGGAGATAACTTTACTTCATTTTGTTTGTAGAATGGACTTTCTAATAAAAGATTGTAATGTTCTGCAACATCTGTGGTCGGTACATAAGCTAGGGCTGTTGGAAGTTTTATTTGATGTGCAAAAGTTATGTTTGTGGCATATTCTACACTTAGGTGCCGATCACGATCCGGTAAAAAATGTCCCCGTACGACTCGTATCGGGTCTTTTTACCGTACGAATCGTACAAGTGCCGTACGAACTGGCAATCACGATTCGCATGGTAAAAAGTCCATACGAACCGCACTGGGAATATTTCCCCACACGTCCTCGGGTCGGAAAATGTGTCCGACACGTCCTCGTACGATTCACCGTACAAACGTGAAAGGTGAACTCTGACCGGGGAATCACGATCCATCCCGGGCGTCCGAATGTACAACCGTATGGTGAAAAGACCGTCCGCACCGAACTCCCATAACAACCATGGAGACGTCCAAACAGGTGCCCGGTACGTGCCGTACCCCCCCCAGCCCCCGTAGGTACGGGCCGACCCCCCCCCAGCCCCCGTAGGTATGCGCCGACCCCCCCCCCAGCCCCCGTAGGTACGCGCCGACCCCCCCCAGCCCCCGTAGGTACGCGCCGACCCCCCCGTGTGTACACCCGTGTACGGTACGTACCCCCCGTGTACGCTCGAGTCGAACCCCCCCGTGTACGCTCGAGTCGAACCCCCCGTGTACGCTCGAGTCGAACCCCCCCGTGTACGCTCGAGTCGTACCCCCACCCGTGTATGTACGGTGCGTACCCCCCCGTGTACGCTCGAGTCGAACCCCCCCGTGTACGCTCGAGTCGAACCCCCCCGTGTACGCTCGAGTCGTACCCCCACCCGTGTATGTACGGTGCGTACCCCCCCGTGTACGCTCGAGTCGAACCCCCCCGTGTACGCTCGAGTCGAACCCCCACCCGTGGCGCTGGGGGTACGCACCGTACATACACGGGTGGGGGTACGACTCGAGCGTACACGGGGGGGTCCGACTCGAGCGTACACGGGGGGGTTCGACTTGAGCGTACACGGGGGGGTTCGACTCGAGCGTACACGGGGGGGTCCGACTCGAGCGTACACGGGGGGGTTCGACTCGAGCGTACACGGGGGGGTACGCACCGTACATACACGGGTGGGGGTACGACTCGAGCGTACACGGGGGGGTACGCACCGTACATACACGGGTGGGGGTACGACTCGAGCGTACACGGGGGGGTACGCACCGTACACGGGTGTACACACGGGGGGGTCGGCGCGTACCTACGGGGGCTGGGGGGGGTCGGCGCGTACCTACGGGGGCTGGGGGTGGGGGGTCGGCGCGTACCTACGGGGGCTGGGGGGGGGGTCGGCGCATACCTACGGGGGCTGGGGGGGGGTCGGCGCGTACCTACGGGGGCTGGGGGGGGGGTCGGCGCGTACCTACGGGGGCTGGGGGGGGGTCGGCGCGTACCGGGCCACCTACTCTGGTCGATTCGCGCCGTACTTCGCTTTTGCGGCACTTTTTGGGTGCCGTGAAAATATTGCCGTCCGGACTGCTGTCGGTTCGAATCGTAATTCCTGGTTCGTGAAACGCTGCCTGAAAGCGTCCCGACGTCACGTCGCAGCATTCCCGGATCACATTCGTATGTATATTTTCGTCGGTCGGTGTTTTTTACGATTCGTACGGAAATGGTGTTTCCGTGCGAATCGTAATTCCATGTTTGTAAAGTTTTACAACCGGGTACGAGTCGGACGGGGAATTCGCTCCGACCGACGGTTCGTACGCGGTTTTTAACGGATCGTAATCGGCACCTTAGTGAAGATTTTTGTAAATGTCTCCATATACATTGGTTTAGATGGAAGTAACATCCTTGGATAGCTGTATGGGGGTACAGTTTTAGAATGCAATTTATCATGGCTTGCTCAAAGTCTATGATAATTCTTTCAGGGGAAAAATCATTTGATTCTTGTTTTAGTTTTCCTAGCATTTCATTATATGTTGTGTTTTGTTTGTTAGGTAATAGTGCATAGATTAAAGGTATGGAAGTGTTGTGATATTGACCGTGTATTGTGTAAAGCTGGTAGAATGGTTTTGGGCATATTGTAAAGGTGCCATCCATCATCCATGTTTGGCATTGTTGGAGTTTAGTTATATTGTTTGCAGTAGCAAACATTATGATTCTTTTTTCTGTACTTTTGTTCTAAAAAAAAATAAAAGGTTCATTATTGTGGGTGATAGTTAATTCTGGTGGAATGATGATATCTTGAAAAGTTTTAGGGGATGGTATTGTTGTTGTGGTTGATTTTTTGGTCCTAGCAATTGTTCTTTTTATAGAAGCAATTGATGGTATTTGGCCTCTTGCTTCTTAGGGCACTCTAGGTAATAGTTCTTTTAGGATTACACTTGTAGCAGTCTGTGAACCAGTGCTTAATTCTTTTATATTTTCAAGGGTTGATCTGACTTCTATTTCAGAGAGATTGGGTGGATGGTTATGCTCTCTTGTATATAGTACAGTTATTTCTCTTGTTGTTGCTCGTCCGTAGCATTTGTTAGAATAATATTTAGAACACTTCCAGTTCACTTTTCGTTCCGTCTGCTTTTCTTGGGTGTATGTGTAACCCATGTAACACAATAGGAATTTTCCTTTCTGCGATGTTATAAATTGGGCTTCTTCTGTCATTGTGATGTGTTAGAAATCTGGAAAAAATGTATATGAAAATATATGCAATAGTACTTTATATATTTCTATGAAAATAGCAAAAAACAAACTTTTTTATATATACTTAAGTGTTTTTGGTTGTATTTGAATGAAGATGTTCTTTGTAGACAAAATGCTGTTTAGTTGATGTAGTCTCTGAAAGTTAAAGAACATATAGGTGCCAATTACGATCCTGTAAAAACCGGGTACGAACCGTCGGACGGAGCATATTCTCCGTACGACGCGTACCCGGTCGTACAAAAATACAAACATGGAATTACGATTCGCACGGGAACACCATTTCCGTACGAATCATAAAAAACCCCGACCGAACAAAATAAACCTACAAATGCGATCCGGGAAAGCGCCGACCTGACGTCGGGACGCTCGCAGCCTGCCATTCACGAACCAGGAATTACGATTCGCACCGACGTCATCCCGCACGGTGAATATTTTCCGGCTGCCAAAAACTGCCGGGAAATCAGGACGACGCGAACAAGGACCACCAGTACGCGACGGACAGACAGGACGACGCGAACAAGGAGGACCAGTACGCGACGGACACACAGGCGAACAAGGAGGACCAGTACGCGACGGACACACAGGACGACGCGAACAAGGAGGACCAGTACGCGACGGACACACAGGATGACGCGAACAAGCAGGACCCGTACGCGACGGACAGACATGGACCCGAACCTACGTGTCATCCCGGCCCTCATAGCAGTCGACCTCCTCTACAGGTTCCGACGCAGACGCCGCAGAAGGTCAGAACAACTAAGGGAGGGGGGACCAGGGCGGGCCACAAACCCCCCACCAAAGTCACACAGCACACATGCCCTGGACATACCTGACTCCCAGGCCCTGGTCACTACGAGGGGGTGGAGGCGTGTCCAGCTAAGCCAGCGACCGCCACAACGGAAGTCCGTCACGACGCGAACCCGCAACACAACCAGACATGTACGTCCCGTACCCACGCCTGAAGAGCGTGGGTACGAGTCGTACCACGCCCACACCCACGTCACCCCAACAATGGCAGGACGGCTCATACCCACGTGGCAAAGGCCTGGGTACGGGCCGCACAAGCATCACATAGCGTGGGGACGGACATGTACGGACCGTACCCCCACCCCGTATGCATGGAGCGTACCCCCACCCCAACAGTGTAAGTACGACACGTACCCTCAGCCGCGTACGTATGGAGCGTACCCCCACCCCAACAGTGTAAGTACGACCCGTACCCTCACCTCGAATGCATGGAGCGTACCCCCACCCCAACAGTGCAAGTACGACCCGTACCCACACCCGCGTACGTATGGAGCGTACCCCCACCCCAACAGTGTAAGTACGACCCGTACCCACACCCACGTACGTATGGAGCGTACCCCCACCCCAACAGTGTAAGTACGACCTGTACCCACACCCGTGTACGTATGGAGCGTACCCCCACCCCAACAGTGTAAGTACGACCCGTACCCTCACCTCGAATGCATGGAGCGTACCCCCACCCCAACAGTGCAAGTACAACCCGTACCCTCACCTCGAATGCATGGAGCGTACCCCCACCCCAACAGTGTAAGTACGACCCGTACCCTCACCTCGAATGCATGGAGCGTACCCCCACCCCAACAGTGCAAGTACGACCCGTACCCACACCCGCGTACGTATGGAGCGTACCCCCACCCCAACAGTGTAAGTACGACCCCTACCCTCACCTCGAATGCATGGAGCGTACCCCCACCCCAACAGTGTAAGTACCACCCGTACCCTCACCTCGAATGCATGGAGCGTACCCCCACCCCAACAGTGCAAGTACCACACGTACCCTCATCCACGTACGTATGGGGCGTACCCCCACCCCAACAGTGTAAGTACGACCCGTACCCACACCCGCGTACGTATGGAGCGTACCCCCACCCCAACAGTGTAAGTACGACCCCTACCCTCACCTTGAATGCATGGAGCGTACCCCCACCCCAACAGTGTAAGTACCACCCGTACCCTCACCTCGAATGCATGGAGTGTACCCCCACCCCAACAGTGCAAGTACGACCCGTACCTACACCTGCGTACGTATGGAGCATACCCCCACCCCAACAGTGTAAGTACGACCCGTACCCACACCCCGTATGCATGGAGCGTACCCCCACCCCAACAGTGTAAGTACCACACGTACCCTCAGCCGCGTGCGTATGGGGCATACCCCCACCCCAACAGTGTAAGTACCACCCGTACCCACACCCGCGGACGTATGGAGCGTACCCCCACTCCAACAGTGTAAGTACGACCCCTACCCTCACCTCGAATGCATGGAGCGTACCCCCACCCCAACAGTGTAAGTACCACCCGTACCCACACCCGCGTACGTATGGAGCATACCCCCACCCCAACAGTGTAAGTACGACCCGTAGCCTCACCTCGAATGCATGGAGCGTACCCACATCCGTGCATGTCATGAGCGTACATATCGTGACATTGGAGAGGTGGGTGCAGAGTCCTCCCAGCAGTGCCCTGAGACAGGAGGGGTGGGGGCCTATCACTCCCAGCAGTGCCCTGAGACAGGAGGGGTGGGTGCAGAGTCCTCCCAGCAGTGCCCTGAGACAGGAGGGGTGGGTGCAGAGTCCTCCCAGCAGTGCCCTGAGACAGGAGGGGTGGGGGCCTATCTCTCCCAGCAGTGCCCTGAGACAGGAGGGGTGGGTGCAGAGTCCTCCCAGCAGTGCCCTGAGACAGGAGGGGTGGGGGCCTATCACTCCCAGCAGTGCCCTGAGACAGGAGGGGTGGGTGCAGAGTCCTCCCAGCAGTGCCCTGAGACAGGAGGGGTGGGGGCCTATCACTCCCAGCAGTGCCCTGAGACAGGTGGGGTGGGGGCCTATCACTCCCAGCAGTGCCCTGAGACAGGAGGGGTGGGGGCCTATCACTCCCAGCAGTGCCCTGAGACAGGAGGGGTGGGTGCAGAGTCCTCCCAGCAGTGCCCTGAGACAGGAGGGGTGGGGGCCTATCACTTCCAGCAGTGCCCTGAGACAGGAGGGGTGGGTGCAGAGTCCTCCCAGCAGTGCCCTGAGACAGGAGGGGTGGGTGCAGAGTCCACCCAGCAGTGCCCTGAGACAGGAGGGGTGGGTGCAGAGACCTCCCAGCAGTGCCCTGAGACAGGAGGGGTGGGGGCCTATCACTCCCAGCAGTGCCCTGAGACAGGTGGGGTGGGGGCCTATCACTCCCAGCAGTGCCCTGAGACAGGAGGGGTGGGGGCCTATCACTCCCAGCAGTGCCCTGAGACAGGAGGGGTGGGTGCAGAGTCCTCCCAGCAGTGCCCTGAGACAGGAGGGGTGGGTGCAGAGTCCTCCCAACAGTGCCAAGACATAGGAGGGGTGTGTGCAGAGTCCTCCCAGCAGTGCCCTGAGACAGGAGGGGTGGGGGCCTATCACTCCCAGCAGTGCCCTGAGACAGGAGGGGTGGGTGCAGAGTCCTCCCAGCAGTGCCCTGAGACAGGAGGGGTGGGGGCCTATCACTCCCAGCAGTGCCCTGAGACAGGAGGGGTGGGTGCAGAGTCCTCCCAGCAGTGCCCTGAGACAGGAGGGGTGGGTGCAGAGTCCTCCCAGCAGTGCCCTGAGACAGCAGGGGTGGGTGCAGAGACCTCCCAGCAGTGCCCTGAGACAGGAGGGGTGGGTGCAGAGTCCTCCCAGCAGTTCCCAGACACAGGAGGGGTGTGTGCAGAGTCCTCCCAGCAGTGCCCATGGAACGCAAAGGGTGGAGTAGTCACATATACCATGCCCACAAATGTCAGTCAGGTGCACAAAGACCCTGCAGTACATGTACCACATGTGTGCGAGGATGGAAGTATACGCATGCATAGGGCCAAAAAGAAAACATGTACACATGAAGTCATGTCAATAGTCCACATTCACAAGTACAATGACTACCAAGGATGCCACGAATGATGCAGCTGGAGAATGGCTCAGCATGCATGTGCCAAGGTGAAGGAGTCCGTCACACACCCAGTTAATGTACTCACAGCTCTGCACTAAATATTGGGAACACCCTGCAGGGAAGAAGTCAGGGTACACAGAGGAAGGAAAACACCTTGGGACAATTGCAACATGCAGCAACTGCTTACATGAATGGAGAAAGGTAGCTAACACCGTGTGAGGCACACTGATCCCAGGGTCCCCCCTATGAGCAGCACACCACTACATTTCCCACACACCCAACACATGACCAACACCCACAACCATGTAGCAGCCCCACCAACAGCAATGCCAGCAATGCAGGAGTGTTCCAAGGGCAAAAAATAAATTGCTTTATTCAGCATGAGCAAAAAACTAGTATGACGTAAGTCCCATCATAACAAAGGCCATAGGGCAGTCCAGGAGTCCGAGCTGGATGGGGGACACAGTGGGATGCGTGTCCCCTAGCTTGCCTGCACAGTTACGAGTCGTCGTCTTCCACAGGGGTGAGGGCATCATGTGGGGGGGAAGGAACAGGCACCGCAGGGACAGCAGGGCAAAGGGTAGGCGAATTGGGTGCAGGGATGGAGGACTCCACCACAGGGGGTGGGGCAGGGCCAAAGGTGGATTCTAGGATCTCACTGCACACCTTGGCAAGGTCCTCCAGGGACTCCCCTGCACCCGAAGGAACCACAGGCCCCAAGGAGGGGGGGGGGTCAGAGGGATAGGTCGCAGCGCCACTGGGGGAGGATGTGGTCCGGGGGGGGACTCAAGCACCCTGACCGAGGACTTCCTTGACCGCTTGCGTGGTGGCGTCACTGTGGGGCTCAGGGACAGAGCGGCCATGAACGAGTCTTTGGGGGAGATGTGGCCAGGAGAGCTGAGGGGAGGGGATTTGGAGGGAGTGGATTGGGTGGAATGCGGACTCCCACTCTGGCTGCGTGTCACACGTTTGCCCCAGGACCCAGTGGGTGTGCCTACTGCACCCTGTGTGTGCATGTCAGGAGGTGTGCGGCGGACCTTCCCTGCTGGTGTGGTGCCCGTGTCTGTTGTGGTGGGTGCATGCTTACGTCTGGGTGTATGTGGGACAGGCATGGGAGTGGGAATTGTGGAAGGAGCAGGGGTAGGGGGTGGGACGTAGCGCTGCAGGAGACCCACTGCTGCAGTCAGTGTGGAGTCTATGGACCTCAGCAAGTTGCGTTGGTCAGCCTGCGATGAATGAATGCCCTCCAAGTATGCCTCCATGTTGTTGAGGATCTGGCTGTGGCCATGGAGGACATTAAGGATCGCAGTCTGACCAATCTGCAACTGCCGCTGGATGTCCACAGACTCAGCATTGGCGGCAGCAGTGGAGACAGGGGCAGGGGGTGCGGTGCCTGGCAGGAAGGAGACATGTGGGGACCGGGCACGCTGGGAAGGGACACGAGCACGTGGGAGGCGGCTGATGGCAATGGAGGGGGCGGTGCCAGATGTAGGGCTGCTGTCAGATGGTGGTGCAGCCACCGCCCACACGAAGTGATCCTCCTCGGACCCGTCGGCTTCATACTCTGTTGTGCCAGTCGACAGGTCCCCGGGTTCACTCTCCACCGCCTCAGTCCCACTCGAAGTGCCAGCCCCGATGTCACCGCTGGCACTGGTGCTCCGTCCCTCCGCGCCGTCTGTGTCCATGTCTCCCTCCGTGTCCCCCGACGATGCTGTGGGCAGGGTGAAGAGACAGAAAGTAATCATACACCTGTATACATATGTCACATGAGTCAAATCTACGTAGGTTACAGTGCATAGCCTGATACAAAGGAAGAGTTACATCTACAAAACAAGGTACATATGTAGGGCATGCAAGACACAGTTCCTCTACCCACCATGCCATGGAATAACTATGGAGAGCATGACACACCAGCAAATGAGATGATATGGAATTTTGACTGAGGAGCAAGGCCCTGGGGACAATCCAGCACTGCATCAGCACCACACAGCGTGGCAGCAAATAGGGATGAGCAGGGACCATAGGCAGGAACAAGAGGCACATGCAGCATAGGTAATACTGATAACATGCCCACCCTGACTGGCACACTGCACCTTGAGTGTATGTCCAGGCAAACATCACACACTGGCCAGTCCTAGCAAGGAGATGACAGGTCTTGACATGTAGGCCATGCCCGCACCACCCACCCCCTACATGAGACAAATCTATGGAGACACATGAAGCACGTACATCTCTTAGTCTGGGTGAAATACACATGGGATGCAAGAAATCAAGGTTGCACACCAAATACCCAAGGTGAGCCTGTCCAAAGAATCATGTACAAATGGGCATCATCAGATGATTGCTACAAGACACACAGGCAATGGCCACCGTGAGTATGTACTTGGAAAATCAGGTCAGGCTGTACAGTGGACACTTGTAATACATCGCACGTCATTATACATGGTGCCAGGGGACAATGGCACAGATATCCTGCCAGCGTTTCCTCACCTGGGACATGCGCCGCCTCCGACCTTCCGCACTCCTCACGGCGCTGACGGCGTCCAGCCATATCTGCTCCTTGGCAGAGGCGTCTACCTGTGAGGATGGACAAGTGACACTACATCAATACACCTGGCACATGTCACAGGGACACAGATTAGAACACATTCGCTGTTTACAACAAGGCCTAGTATGCATCCAACGCATTGCACCTTTGTCATAGGGACATGATCCTCTGGGGAAGGGCAACAGCAGTACGTGCCATTGAAAGTACACAGGTGGAATGAGGGCAACGACACAATCAAAGATCCAGGCTCACACTGTGCATCACACCCACCCCTCCTGACTCTGGGCACTGCTGGGAGTGATAGGCCCCCACCCCTCCTGTCTCAGGGCACTGCTGGGAGTGATAGGCCCCCACCCCTCCTGTCTCAGGGCACTGCTGGGAGTGATAGGCCCCCACCCCTCCTGTCTCAGGGCACTGCTGGCAGTGATAGGCCCCCACCCCACCTGTCTCAGGGCACTGCTGGGAGTGATAGGCCCCCACCCCTCCTGTCTCAGGGCACTGCTGGGAGTGATAGGCCCCCACCCCTCCTGTCTCAGGGCACTGCTGGGAGTGATAGGCCCCCACCCCACCTGTCTCAGGGCACTGCTGGGAGTGATAGGCCCCCACCCCTCCTGTCTCAGGGCACTGCTGGGAGTGATAGGCCCCCACCCCACCTGTCTCAGGGCACTGCTGGGAGTGATAGGCCCCCACCCCTCCTGTCTCAGGGCACTGCTGGGAGACATCAGGCATTCTCCCCCCTTGGGACCTCCCTACAGTAGATGGCATGTGTGTCACACCTGGACACAATGGCAGGAATCACAGTCACAAAAAAGGGACACAGTCTGTGGCAGTGGACACTGCACTCACCTGATAACCTGGTCGCCCATACAGCATGGGGTACCGTGGGAGGATCACATCCACCAAAGCCATGTTCTCCTCCAGGGTGAATGGCTATGACCTCTCCACAGCCCTTGACATGGTTCCAGGGAATCAGTAGCAGCAGCTGGGTCGTGGAATACAGAGATGTGGAGGCAAGTGCTCCCTCATGGGACCTGGCTGCCTTATATCTGCCTTGCTGGCCCATCTCATGCACAGGAGTACAGAGTGATTGGTCACTCACATTTGCATCCTATGTTTCCTCCAATCCCTTCAAACCTAGCAGTCTGTGGGTTCTCTATCGGTTTCATTCTCCTGCATGATGTCAGCCCCACAAACACATTGCAACAAAGTAGAAGTATTCCAACTGACATCTGCTGTGCACCTTCCAGAACAATTTCGAAATTTGAACTTGGTCTCCATGACAACCAGCATGCATGTAGGCCTTAATACTTGTCCCCTATGTAATTTTCTGCGTCACACACAGGTACGGTGCGTTTCGGAGCCCTAGGGCACCCCAAATGCATTGCAACGGCCCCTACACGCGTGCCTACGTTCACTATCATTATGGGTGTCCTCGCGTATGTGTACTCGTAGTGGTACGGGCCGTACACACGCATCTACGCTCACTATCAGTATGGGTCTGCTCGCGTATGCGTACTCGTAGTGATAGTGAGCGTAGATGCGATTGTACGGCCCGTACCACAACGAGTACGCATACGCGAGCAGACCCATAGTGATAGTGAGCGTACATGCGTGTGTACGGCCCGTACCACAACGAGTACGCATACGCGAGCAGACCCATAGTGATAGTGAGCGTACATGCGTGTGTATGGCCCGTACCACAACGAGTACGCATACGCGAGCAGACCCATAGTGATAGTGAGCGTACATGCGTGTGTACGGCCCGTACCACAACGAGTACGCATACGCGAGGACACCCATAGTGATAGTGAGCGTACATGCGTGTGTACGGCCCGTACCACTACGAGTACGCATACGCGTGTACACCCATAGTGATAGTGAGCGTAGATGCGTGTGTACGGCCCGTACCACAACGAGTACGCATATGCGAGGACACCCATAGTGATAGTGAGCGTACATGCGTGCGTACGGCCCTATCACTATGGGTGTCCTCGCGTATGCGTACTCGTAGTGGTACGGACCGTACAAATGCCTGTACGCTCGCCATCACGATGGGTACACATACGGCAGCACTCCCATAGTGATTTGGGAACGTGCACAGGCCCTCTTAGCAGCAGTACGGCGGTTTTTACACATCACAGTGGTGAGAGGCGGCACACAGGTAGGAATAGGGCGGACATACCTGTCCATGGATGGACATCAAGCCATCGTCTGTGCATTACTACATGTGTGGGGCACAGGTGTGACAGGCTGTGATGTGGAACATTACTCCTGAGTGGAGAATGCACCAGATGTATGATGAGATGTGTACAGGTGTACTGTGTGACGGTGCAATGTGTGCCAGGCATGCCCTTGACTCCTTTGACATGTGTGCATGTCGTACTGCACCCTTGGGGTGAGCGTCAATGGCATGGCACGGACACCAACACACGGAAGTGTCCCCTGATGCCCGGTACAGGGGTTACCACACCTGCCTTGTCACTACCCACGGTGCACAATGTGACTATGTCATGTATGTGTGGGGGCTTCCCATCAGGTTGATGTTGGAGCACCCTCAAAAGCAGCAGCTGTTGCAGCAACCAACATGTGTCTGTGTGTAGATTGACATTGCACACTGTTCCGCACACCATGCCACATGTGGTATCGGATGTGAGGTGCACATGTATGCATGGGACACAGAGTAGCGTGACAAGGACATGTCTGCATCCTCACAATGATTGTGTGGTGAGTCATGACATGTGCACCTTCATGGCAAGGTGTGTGGGCTGTCCTAGTGTAATGTCATGTGACCTGTGGCTCTAGTGTTCCGCTGCCAGTCTCTGCAATCGGCATCCTACTTCTGCTGATGTGTGGGCGTATGTCACTCCTGTCTTGCGTCTGGCTGTTCACTTGCACTGGGACACAGCTATTCCCATGGCATGGCATGGGGAGGTTCTCAATCTCCGTGTGTAGCTGGGTCTTGGTAGGAGTGTCACCTGGCCGCCATACGTGTCCTGGGCATGTAGCACATACCTGACTCCCTATGTAGCATATGTGTATTGACAGATTAACATGTGCTCAGTACAAATGATTTGTTGTTGTGGTGCACTCACTCTTCCTTGTCACTTCCAAATTACTGCAGAGCGCCGCCTCTTCCCCGAGCAATGCCGGACTTGGCTGACATGCAGGAGAATGATCGGATCCGGTGCTACCGCTTCCCACGACGGTTGATTCTGGAGTTGACGGCGAGACTGGCACCACACCTGCAACCGCAGCACAGGTATCCTACGGCACTGACACCCCAGCTGAAGGTAATGGCAGCCCTACATTTTCTTGCCACGGGTACCTTTCAATATACCATAGCTCATGTTGGTGGCATGTCCCAGAGCATGTTCTGCCGTGTGCTGCATGATTTCTTAGAGGCCATGTTGATTCACCTGGATGACTTCATCAAGTTCCCAACCCCTGAACAGTTGACTGCGGTCAAGCGTGGATTCTATGCCCTGGGAGGGATGCCCCATGTCATTGGGTCCATAGATGGAACACATGTAGCTTTGGTACCACCACACGCACGGGAGGTAGCGTACCGCAATCGGAAGCACTACCACTCCATCAATGCCCTTGTGGTGTGTCAGTCCAACATGTTGATTTCACATGTCTGTGCTCGTTTTCCAGGATCAGCACACGATGCCTACATCATGAGGTGTAGCAGGATGCCTGAAATGATGATGCAGCTGCGCAACGAAAGAGCATGTGTTGTTGGTGGGTACAGTCTGTCAGTCCTGTATTTTGCATAGCCTACCAGCACGACCGCTTCACCAGTTCTAACGATGTCCATGTGCTTCCCATGTAGGGGACGCTGGCTATCCCAACATGCCATGGCTGCTCACACCTCTCCGCAACCCCATCACGCCGGCCCAGCTCCGCTACAACACCGCCCATGGCCAGACAAGGCGAGTGATAGAGAGGACGTTTGGCATGCTGAAAAGCCGCTTTCGGTGCCTCCACAAGACCGGCGGCGCCCTCCCATATGCCCCTGCGAAGGTCTGCAAAATCTTCATGGTCTGCTGTATGCTGCACAACATGGCAGTTGAGAAAGCTGTGCCACTCATCCTAGATCAACATGACGAGGACCATCCACCCGTGGAGGACGAAGGCCTTGGCAATGGGGCTAGTGATGTGGAGGATGTGGAGCCGCAGGAGGACATCCGGACTCGGCTCATACGCGACTTCTTTGCTTAGTGTTGAGTACCAGTGTCTGTGTGTGCACGCATTTGTCCCCGTGTGGCATGTGTTGTGATGTGTGTGTCCACCTGCATGTATGGCACGTGAGTCAGAGGTGTGTGTGGGTGTGTCACTGGAGTGATGGTGCCAGTGATGGTTGTATTTCCCCAGTCATAATTGTGACCTAGCATGTTGTCATCCTAACATGTGTCGAGTACATGCATATGCAAGTGGCTGTGCTTCTTGTGGCTGACTTCTTGTGTGTCTCTCTTCCCCAGGTACTTGCGCATGCCGTCTGCTGGTTGCATTGTTGTGGCACTGCTATTCCTCATGGACACGTCATCGTGGGCTGACTCAGCGTTACAGGCACGGACACGTTTTGAAGTCTCCATAGGGTAAGGGATGCATCAGGGGTGTATTGGGTGTGGCAGTTGTTCATGATGTATGCACACTGCCCCTGTCGATGTTTGGTTCCTCTGCAGCCATGTAGCATCAGCATGGGACACGACATGCAGCTGGGTACACCTGAATAGATGGTCTGACTGATTGACAGTCATCAGTGATGGGATAGTGGATTGTGATGATGGCATCAATGTGTGTGACACTGCCCTCGGACACATACGGTTAGCATGGGCTTGACATGGTGTGGGACTTCCACATCAGCGGATCTATGGTGTATGGCAGGCTCTCCGTGAGCAGCTGTGGGTGTTTAGCTGTTAGCCGACGCTTGTGTGCCAGTTCCATGGCTAACACGCATTTGTGCTGCAGAAGGGGGGTGCCAGTGTTGGACCCACATGTTACTCCACAAGATGTGTTCATGTGTACTTCAAGTTGCCTCTGCACTCCCGAAAACATGACTAATAAAGGTGTCCCTATGCCTCCAAGGTGCCTCTTCTCAGTCAATGCCGGTGTGTTGCCACGGTGCATCCAGCATGTCTGGCATGGTATTCCCTGATTGTGGCTATGTGTCAATGTGTCGAGTAGCAAGATGCAAGCTGTGTGTGTGGGCTGAGACTGTGTAGTGGGCATGATGTCCATGACTGTGTGGGTATTGTGACATGTGCCATCCCCATGCATCCAACGTTGGCCAGGCCCCCATTCTCTGCATCCACCGGACTCAAGCTTGCAGGACATGGTTCTGCCACCTGTCTACACATACCTGGGTGCCCCCCAGGACACTCGACATGATCCCTGACCTCTGCGCATGTCTGTTGCTGTACTCAATGTGTCTGTCAGCACGGTTGTGCGGCCATCCCTTCAGCTGGTTGGGCCCATCACGGGTGTGTATGGTGCTCCATGTCTGTCTTGCCTAATGCACTGTGACCCATGTGTCCTGTGCCAGACTCAGGCCCCAGGGTGTGGATGGTTGAAGACAAAAGATGACTCAGGCATGTTTAGACTTTACAAGACACATGTTAGGTAATAATGCAACCAGCAGGCATCTTCTCTTCATAGTGTGATTTATTATTGGGGGGGGGAGGGGGGACAAAGTGAGGGGCTTTCCGGGAGTTTGGAATCCAAAGTTCAGTTGGGGAGTTGGTGTCCTTGCCATTGGAAATCCTCATAGTCCATGCCACAGTCTTTGTCAACATTGGTCAGACAGTGACCAGCAGGGCCATGTGGCAGAGAATGTCTCTTGATGCTGTGATGCTGTTGCTCCAGTGGGCCAGGTGCCAGGCCAGGTGTCCTGGGAGATGGTGATGTTGCGCCGGCCCTCACGGTCTTTTCCGTGCACGACCCGCCCTCCTGCGGGGACCCTCAGAAGCAGGCCGTGACGACGTCTGGGATGCTCCATCGGATGTTTCCTCCTCCTCCTCCTGATCCCTCCCTGTGGGTGGTGATGTTCTCCGCCTTCTGGCACAGGGAGGGTCGACCATGTTGTCGGCCATCCGACGGAGTGTATCGTGAATCCCCTGGAACGCCGTCACTTGCTCAGCCTGTCTGTCCTCCATCCTCCGTTGGTGTCGCAGTAGACAGGCATGTTGCTCCGCATGTTGCTGGGCCTGCTGGGTCTTTATCTCATCGAGGGTCCCCTTGATCTCATTGAGGGTGGACACAACCTGGGCCATGCCCGTGGTGTCCTGCCGGTATGTGTCCATGATGTTTCGGACATGGGCAAATACCGGTTCCCCAGCCAACTGGTCAGGCTCGCGCCTCCGCCGTCCTCCACTCCCACCACCCCTGCCCACTTGCACCTGGCCTGCCCTTGTGGGCACATCGGGTCTCCGGGACCCCTGAGGGGTGGCCTTGGCGTTGTCGCCTGCCTCCTCCTGGGTGCCCGGGACACCGTGTCCCTCCTGGCCAGCCTGGCTGCATTGTGGTGTTGGGGCAGGGATCCTGGGTGTCTCCTGGGATGTGGCAGGAGTGGGGGTGGTGGTTGGCACAGTTGTACCTGACGCAGGTGCTGCAGGTGGTTGGACACCAGAGGGGCCAGGTCGGTCGGGGTCGTCCACAGAGTGGTGAGAGTGGTCGCTGCCGGTGGGATCGGGCTCCTGCAGATCCGGGTCCTGTGAGTCTTCCCCCCCAGTGTTGGGGGGTGAACCACGATGTTGACCTGTGTGTGAGAGAGACAATGTTAATTTTGGTCCATGCAACATCCATGTTTCATCAGTTTCAAAGTTGGGACATTTCCTCTTGGAATTGGGATCTGTCTTGCATTCCACTCACAGTGCACTTGTGCATGGGTGTGTCCCTTGGGCACCACTTTGGCCCCTTTAACTATGTGTGGCACGGTCTTACTTGCTGCGTCAAGTGTGACTGCAGTCAGCAGTGGAGTGGGCAGGTGTGGCGAGCCATGCATTGGCACCTTCCGTGTAGCACTGTACATGTGCACATGGAGTGGATCCACACACTTATATGATCCAGGTAGCTGTCGTTGTGCTCGTGAACAGGTTGTGACATGGCCCTGTGTTTTGCCATGGGGAAGAGGGGGGGTTCTGGGACTGGCCACCCTTGTCTACATGCACGCAGTCTACCTGCTGACGAGCAGACATTCGCACACGCCACACGGCTGATTTGCTCTCCCTGTGTCTCGCTCCCTCTCTGTCCCCCTCTCCCTCCCTCTCTGTCCCCCTCTCCCTCCCTCTCTGTCCCCCTCTCCCTCCCTCCGTGTGTCAGCCTCCTCCCTCTGTCCGTCTCCCTCCCTCTCTGTCCCCCTTTCCCTCCCTCCGTGTGTCAGCCTCCTCCCTCTGTCCGTGTCCCTGTGTCTCCCTCCCTCTCTGTCCCCCTCTCCCTCCCTCTGTGTGTCACCCTCTGTCACCTCAGCCCAGCTTCCTGGGCACACACTGTTAGCAGATCTTTGAATGGCCCTTGGCTTGTTGAAGTGAGTTTGTTTCTGATATCCAGGCACCCATTGGGTGTAGTGTCTGTGTGTGCGCTGCTGCTGTGGTGGTGGGTGCTGCCACTCTTTCACAATGTTGGCTGTTCATCAGCTGCTGTCATGTGCAAAACAGTGCCTTCACCCCATGTGTTGATGCAAGGCGTCCGCCATTTGCTGGCAAGTCTTTCCTGTGTGGGGACACAGTGTTTGTCTGGCTGTGACCTAGGCCATATGGGCAGAGGGCATTGTTGTCTGCTTCGGAGTTGCACTATGTGATTTTTGGGGCCCAGCCTCCCGCCATCCGGGTTACCGTGTCATGTGTTTGTGTCTTCTGTGGCCTCTGACTTGACATTGTCCAGCTGGGTGCATGGGGCATGGTGGCAGCAGTGGCATGTGCGTGTTCATGGAGTGTGGTTGAGTCATGCGATGGCTTGGGGTGGTTGCGTGCCTGTTAGTGATTTTGGTTGTGGATGCCGTTCCCCCCATGTGAGGTGCGTTGTTTGTGTACTCACCCGGGTCTCGGAGTCCTTCTAATCCGTCCACTGCCTCCACTGGCAGTATGGCCATCACCCTCTCCTCCCAGGGCTGGTAGTGTACGGGTCTGCGGGAGGGCCCTCCTCCAGTGGCGTTGGCCTGGTTGTGTTCCTCCTGCATCTTGGCTCGGACCCTCCTCCGCAGATCGTACCACCTGGATTGGCATTCCTGCCTGGTCCTTCTGGCGTCCCCAACAGCATTCACAGCATCGATGATGGTCTGCCACATGGCTGTTTTTGCTGCCATGCTGGTGTTTCTGACCAATGTTCCAAAGAGCTGTGGCTCGACTCTGAGGATTTCATCGACAAGAACCTCCAACTCTCGGTTACTGAACTTTGGATTCTTGGTAGTGGGCATGGTGAGGGGTGTGGGTGTGGATGGTGGGGGGTGTGTGTGGATGGTGGGGGGGTGTGTGGATGGTTGTGGGTGTGTGGGTGTGGTTGTGCAGGTGTGTGTGTGTGAATGTGATGAGGGTGTGTTTGTGAAGGTGGTTGTGTGAAGGTGTGCAAGTGTAAGGTGTGGTGAAGCTTGTAGTAAGGTGCTGTAAGTTGTCTGTGGTGTCTGGCAGCAGTGAGTCTGTTGCAAAGGCTCATGGTTTGTGTGTGTGGGCCCTTTTTATTGGTCCATTGGTGGGTGTGGCTGTGTTTGAACTTTGGGTGGGTGTGTTATAAGGAGTGGTGGTGTTTAGGGCCTCTGTTTGTATTTGGCAGTTGCAGGTCAGTGTATGTGTTTTTTTAGTGTTTGTTGGCCATGTTTAGTGGCTTTGTGCCATTCGAATAGTGTATTCTTGTGTTGTTTTGTTTTGTCCTGGTTGTGTACGTGCGTTTTGAGCGTGTGTACGGTGTGTAGATGGGCCATTTGGTTGTACGGTGCTGTCCTTGTGTGTGGCTTGGTACGACTCGTACATGCGGTTGTGATGTTGGGGCATGGGGTGCGCTCCGTACTTAGGAGGTTGTGGTGGGGGTGCGACTGGAACGTACTGGGGTGTACATAGACGGTGGTACGACACGTACAGGGGTGGGGGTAGGACTCGAACGTACTGGGGTGTAGGTACACGGGGGTATGACACGTACAGGGGTGGGGGTAGTACTCGAACGTACAGGGGTGTGGGTACACGGTGGTACGACACGTACAGGGGTGGGGGTATGACTCGAACGTACAGGGGTGTGGGTACACGGGGGTACGACACGTACAGGGGTGGGGGTAGGACTCGAACGTACAGGGGTGTGGGTACACGGGGGTACGACACGTACAGGGGTGGGGGTACGACTCGTACGTACTGGGGTGTACATAGACGGTGGTACGACACGTACAGGGGTGGGGGTACGACTCGAACGTACTGGGGTGTACATTGATGGTGGTACGACACGTACAGGGGTGGGGGTAGGACTCGAACGTACTGGGGTGTACTTAGACGGTGGTACGACACGTACAGGGGTGGGGGTAGGACTCGAACGTACTGGGGTGTAGGTACACGGGGGTATGACACGTACAGGGGTGGGGGTAGGACTCGAACGTACAGGGGTGTGGGTACACGGTGGTACGACACGTACAGGGGTGGGGGTAGGACTCGAACGTACAGGGGTGTGGGTACACGGGGGTACGACACGTACAGGGGTGGGGGTACGACTCGAACGTACTGGGGTGTACATTGACGGTGGTACGACACGTACAGGGGTGGGGGTATGACTCGAACGTACTGGGGTGTACATAGACGGTGGTACGACACGTACAGGGGTGGGGGTAGGACTCGAACGTACTGGGGTGTACTTAGACAGTGGTACGACACGTACAGGGGTGGGGGTACGACTCGAACGTACTGGGGTGTAGGTACACAGGGGTATGACACGTACAGGGGTGGGGGTAGGACTCGAACGTACAGGGGTGTGGGTACACGGTGGTACGACACGTACAGGGGTGGGGGTAGGACTCGAACGTACAGGGGTGTGGGTACACGGGGGTACGACACGTACAGGGGTGGGGGTACGACTCGAACGTACTGGGGTGTACATTGACGGTGGTATGACACGTACAGGGGTGGGGGTACGACTCGAACGTACTGGGGTGTACATAGACGGTGGTACGACACGTACAGGGGTGGGGGTAGGACTCGAACGTACTGGGGTGTACTTAGACGTTGGTATGACACGTACAGGGGTGGGGGTACGACTCGAACATACTGGGGTGTACATTGACGGTGGTACGACACATACACGGGGGGGGTACGACTCGAACGTACTGGGGTGTACTTAGACGGTGGTACGACACGTACAGGGGTGGGGGTACGACTCGAACGTACAGGGGTGTGGGTACACGGTGGTACGACACGTACAGGGGTGGGGGTACGACTCGAACGTACTGGGGTGTACATTGACGGTGGTACGACACGTACAGGGGTGGGGGTACGACTCGAACGTACTGGGGGGTACATAGACGGTGGTACGACACGTACAGGGGTGGGGGTAGGACTCGAACGTACTGGGGTGTAGGTACACGGGGGTATGACACGTACAGGGGTGGGGGTACGACTCGAACGTACAGGGGTGTGGGTACACGGTGGTACGACACGTACAGGGGTGGGGGTACGACTCGAACGTACAGGGGTGTGGGTACACGGTGGTACGACACGTACAGGGGTGGGGGTAGGACTCGAACGTACTGGGGTGTACATTGACGGTGGTACGACACGTACAGGGGTGGGGGTACGACTCGAACGTACTGGGGTGTACATAGACGGTGGTACGACACGTACAGGGGTGGGGGTAGGACTCGAACGTACTGGGGTGTACTTAGACGGTGGTACGACACGTACAGGGGTGGGGGTAGGACTCGAACGTACTGGGGTGTACATACACGGGTGGGGGTTCGAGACGTACACGGGTGTACATACGGGGGGTGTACATTAACGGGGAGTACGACTCGAACGTATGGGTGCTGGGGGGAGTGTTTGGCGCGTATGCGGGCACATATCTCCATGGTTGCAATGGGAGTTCGGTGCGGACGGTGTTTTTACCATACGGTTGTGAGTTCGGACGCACGGGTGGGATCGTGATTCCTCGGTCGGACTTGACTTTTCACGTTTGTACGGTAAATCGTCCGAGGACGTGTCGGACACATTTTCCGACCCGAGGACGTGTGGGGAATGATTCCAAATGCGGTTCGTATGGACTTTTTACCATGCGAATCGTGATTGCCAGTTCGTACGGCACTTGTACGATTCGTACGGTAAAAAGACCGGATACGAGTCGCACGGGGAATTTTTCTACCGGATCGTAATCGGCACCATATTGTTTTGGTTGTTTTTGTTTTTTTAAGTGGGGTGGTGTTGCTGTTTGGGATAGACTATAGGTGTTAATTTATACAGGTTTTTAAAAACTTAAAAAAGAGAACATGGATTTGTTTAGGGGTTTAGGATGTTTTGGGGTTTGAGTAGGATTTAATTAATATTTTAGAAAGTATTTTGATAGTATACTTACTTTTTTAGTGAGTCCTTTCTGGCAATGTTCAATCTTTTCTTTAGCTGTTTTGAGTAATATCTGTAGTGGAAACATAAAGAGATGGAATATATAAGTTAGTTATTTATTTGAGTAAAGATAAATTAGTGTTTTAGTTTAATTTGGCAGTTTAGTTAGAAAAGATAATTTACTTACGTTTTTAGAATAGTAGTAGGATGTAGGTTTCTTCTGTTTAGCAGAGTTTCTTCTTCGTTCAATGCTTTGGTTTAAGGCACAGTAGAAGACTTGTTTAAATTGGTTTATATAGTGGTTTTAAATTGTTTCTTGAATGTTATTGGTTGCTTTCTGTATGTGGCCTTTCTATTGGATGTTTTGAATTTTTTTTATTTAATCGGTTTCTTTTTATGGAAAATGCTAAGTAAGAGTATATTTAGTTTTAAAGGAGGAGAGTTTTAAATAATTATATAGAAAAAGATTGTTTATAATGTGTTTTAATTTTTTTGAATGTGTTCGAAATGCCTATGTGATAATTATTTCTGTGTTTTTTTATTATGTTGTTAAATATTTATATAGTTATAAATGTTATGTTTACGTTTAAGTAGAATATAATTGGAAAATTTATGTTTTAGGAAAATATTGTATTTATGTTGTTTAAAGTATTGGTTTTATTAGTATTAGAATTGTCGATATATTTAAAAAAAAACGATATTATTGATGTCTATATTTTGGTTATCGATATTTGTTACATGTGTTATATTTATTTATTTATGTCGATATTTAGTATTGCGATATTGATGTGTGCGATTTTTGTGTGATCGATATAATTGTATTACGATATTGTAGTGTCGATATTAGTGTAGTTTTTTAATTAAGTATACAATGTCGATAATTTTGATGTCGATATTTTGGTTGCGATATTTGTGTAGTTCGATAATGTGTCTTTCGATAATATGTCAGAGATCCGTTCTGAACGGTGACAATCAAAGATGCATCTGGAGCCTGCCCTCCCATAATCATTAAAGGGTATGTGGGTAAAGCTAATACATTACTACCTTTATCAATACTATGGCTAATGCAACCCATTCACAATCAATACAACATTCAGAACAACTCCTGTCATCGTTTCTCATGTTCCTGAATCTCATATCCAAGAACATCACTCACAACCTCCAAGAGCAGAAAACGAATGGCATGTCCTTAAACCAAACATAAACATAAGCCAAATAAAGATAACTACAAACTGGATACACACAGGCAAAATAGGCAGTCCTGGAAAGCAGGGGAAGAGAAGATCTGCAGGCAATGCAACTTTGACCTTTTAGAAGATGAGACTGATGCAGTACACCAAGATGAAGTAGTGATAAGCTACTATTTCACAGAGTTTGTAAAGAAAATCAAAGGGGCCGATTCACAGAACTAACTTAAGACAAAATCCTAAACTTACTACTTTTGGTATTCACAGAAGTTAGGATTTTGTCTTAAGTTTGTCTTAAGACAAACTTAAGACAGACTTAAGACAGACTTAAGACAAACTTAAGACAAACTTAAGACAGACTTAAGACAGACTTAAGACAGTCTTAAGACAAACTTAAGACACAATCCTAACTTAAGTCTGTCTTAAGTCTGTCTTAAGTTTGTCTTAAGACAAACTTAAGACAAAATCCTAACTTCTGTGAATACCAAAAGTAGTACGTTTAGGATTTTGTCTTAAGTTAGTTCTGTGAATCGGCCCAGTAGAGTCTCAAATGCTAAGTGGTGATCAAAAGTTACAAACCTACCAGCTGAAATGAAGTGTCAGAGAGCTGCTGAAAACTTGAAGTGCATGAACATGTAAAGTAGCCAAAGGCTCAAGAATATATAAGAAGGCTTGATGTGGCTCAGACCACAAAGATTTTACAGAACATATTTCACTGCTGGGGAAGCAATAATACCCTCACTTTAGAACTTCTTTCTACACTAATGTATGAATGATATTCTGATATACTAAGGTGCAGCACAAACTGCATTTGCAAGAAGTCACAAAAATTCCTGCCTCTTTAATATGAGGCAGGAGTTTTTGTGACTCCCTGCAAATGGCAGTTTGTGCTGCACCTTAGTACATCAGTATATTTGCATAATATAGGAATCGCATGCAGTAGGAATCAGTGATATTCCACGAATAGCTGTGAATGCATGATGGAGGCATGTGGGGTTCAGAAGACTGCCATCCATCCATTTTCATTCGCCACAAGCAGACCCTAAGTGGACAGCAGATGCATTAAAAAAATGTGAGTGTTACTAAATTGTACAAGAAACTCCTCATGTCTCAACTCTCCTTAGTCATTCCAGACATTATCCATTATGACATGACTGGTTTCATCTGAGTGAGACAGAAGTTTGACAATATAAGGAAAACAAAACACATCAGTGAGAAATCCAACAAAAAAATTATATACCGTGCCCTGTTGGTGCCAGATTCTGAGAAAGTTTTTGACCGTGTAAACTAGGAGATCTTGGAGAAGGTGATGATAGGACTAAGAGAGGACTGGACTTGAAAAGTAAAGGCATCATATACAAATCCTATAGCCAGAATCATGCTAAATAGGATATATTTAGGGAACTCTCAGGTGGTCCTTCGTGTGTGTCTACCTCTAAAACTGCATTGCAATCGGTACTTGTTTTAAATGTTTTAAATTGATCCTCTGTTTGAATCACCAAGTCAGTCACTTCCTGTAGGCACTCTGCCCAAATAACTAACTTGAATTGCACTTCCGCTTTAAGAAACGCAGTCTAGTGCTGGGAGGGAGTTGTAAGCTGCTGCACAGCAGAGCTGATTGGTTGGTGGGCGGAAGGGGACTGCCTCATTAGGACTCTGGAGCCGACGCGCAGCAGGCGCGCCGCGGGCACGCCTAAGGCAAGCCCGTCTTCGCCCGTCCGCGCCCTGCCAGGACCAGGGGCCACAAATCCTGGCCCAAATATCCTGTACTCAGCAAACGAACTGCTGTCTTTCGCCACAAGCAATTATACTCTAAAGCCCTCCATCTTTTTAATATTGAAAGCTGAAAACCTCCTAAGGAACCCTGGGACAGCCTCTGACCCTTTAGTTGGGCCCTTAGTTCACCTTTCATCCAGACTAGGGAACCCTCTGGGTTTGACAGTGGCAGTCCTGAACACAAGATCTCTGCAAAAACACCATCTAGAGATTTTTACTCTCCTTCAGGAAGGGGATATTGATATTCTGTCTCTGACAGAAACCTGGATGGGGGATGCATCAGCCCCCGATAATATTTCGTCCCTGCCAGGGAATTTTGATGCCATTTGGCACAATAGGCAGGATAACAGAAGAGGGGGGGGGGTGGCGACTCTTTTTAAATCTAGTCTTATGGCCACCATGATAATATCAGAAAGCTCTGATAACTCTGAGATTTTAGGAGTTAAGTTTACCTTTGACTCCTCTTGTTTCGTACTTCTGACAGTTTATCGTCCCCCGGATGCAACCCCTGGCTTCTGCGATTATTTTGGCGAAACTCTATCGGACCTTAGCACACGCTATCAAAAGCTTATGGTCGTAGGAGATTTTAATTTCCATTGGGAAAGAATCCCACGAGACCCACAAGCTAAACAAATTGACATGACAATGTCGAACTTAGGATTTCACCAATTGGTAAACTGCCCCACTCACATCAAAGGGCACACCCTTGATCTGGTTTGGTCATCTAACCAGCAAGACAGGCTCCTAAACAGTCTCCCATGTGCTTGGTCGGACCATTCCCTAATCTCCTGCTGGGTTCCTCTGGATAACTCCCCCACCCAATCTCTTTTGGAATGGAGGAGAGTGCGAAGCTGGCATAAGATCCAGATGGATAATCTCACAGACATCCTTCAGAGACTACCCTTATGCAGGCCGGAGGGGGGCTACACCAACATCGACATAGCCAGCCAATCCCTTAGTAACACCATCCAATCAGTTATTGACCATTTAGCTCCAGAACGCAGGGAAAGAACAAAGCCCAAACGTAAGGGGGCTTCCTGGTTCAATGAAGCTTTGCGGGTAAATAGACAGAGCTTGCGTAAAGTGGAGAGACAGTGGAGGAAAGCCTATAACGCCACTGATTTGATCCTTTATAAAGCTGCTCTGGCCCTATATAAGAAATCTATTACCTCTAGGAAAGCTGAATACTATGAGGCTCGGATTACAGATGCCCCTAATAAACAGAAGGAAACTTTCAAGATCTTAAAGGAACTCAGCAAAAAGGTCGACGCCAAATCAACCTTAATACCTTTCGACGTCAATACCTTGCAGACTTTCTTTCTTCAGAAAGTGATAGATATTCTTCATGAGATCGACAGATCTCCTATCGCTCTGAGCACTCAGGAACTGGCGCTGCCTTTCACTTCACCAGCTCAATTCCTTACAGACTTTCCCCCTCTGGACTCAGAAGCTCTGGCATCATTGATAAACAAAACCAAATCTGGTTCACCGGCCGATCCATGTCCACCTAGGATCTTCCAGATGGCCCTTCCAGTCTTGGATTGTCAGATCCTCACACTTCTCAATAACTCCATGGCCACTGGCCAGGTACCATCCAATTTGAAGGAGGCTAGAGTTATCTCATTATTGAAAAAGCCAGGAGCTGACAAAGCTGAGTTGTAAAACTATAGGCCTATCTCACAACTCCCTTTCTTAGCTAAGTCATGGAGCAGCATGTCTTGAAAGTACTATCCAGTTTTCTTGAAAAATCCGAGCTCCTCCACCCACGTCAGGCCGGCTTCAGAGCCCACCACAGCACGGAGCTAGTTATGTTATCTGTTCTTGACGATCTCAGATTAAAGGCTGATAACAGAGAGCCGAGAGCACTAGTACTCTTAGATCTCTCCGCAGCATTTGACACGGTCAGTCATTCTATTCCACTGACTCGACTGGCGGATTCGGGATTTAGGGGTCCTGTCTACAATTGGTTAAAGTCCTTTTTATCTGGACGCTCGCAAAGGGTTCAACTCGGTGATTATACTTCAAATAGGGTGAAATCCCCTGTGGCGTGCCCCAGGGCTCTGCATTATCCCCTCTGCTTTTCAATATATACTTGCAGCCCTTAGTGACTGCACTGTCCAATCTGGATTGCCGAGGTTTTAATTATGCAGATGACACTCAGCTTATCCTGAGGATCGACAACTCGGCCCATGCTCAAGAGACAGTTCAAAACATTCTAAGATTTACCACTAACTGGATGACGATTGATTCCTTGAAAATTAACCCTGACAAAATGGAGGTTCTCGTCATTCCAGCAATTAACAACTCCTGGAGTGGCCTGTTCTGGCCCATAGAACTCGGGGCCCCTCCATGTCCGTCACCAGTCGTGAAAAGTCTGGGAATCAAGATCGATTCACCAGGTCTACTCAGTGGTGGGCATCCATAGTCTCGGCTACTATCTTATCGCGCCTTGACTATGGGAATGCGCTCTATCTAGGACTCCCTCTGGTTGCCTGTCAGACAGCGCGCAAAATTCAAAGGCCTGTGTATTGCTCACAAAACCCTTTATGGTCACGCCCCTAGCTACATAAGGGAACGTCTAGTTAAATATGTTCCAGGGCGAGTACTTCGCTTCGCAGATGCCTTTCAGCTAGTCTGCCCTCGGAGCAACTTGGTCACCAAGGGTGGCCGAGCTATCTCAGTCACTCTGCCACGACTATGGAACCAACTGCCGGATACCTTACGAAAGGAACCGGGTCTGCTCCCTTTCCGGAAATTGCTAAAAACTCTGCTATTTAAAGACACATTTTAACCTCATTCACCACCAGGACTGTCCGCACCGGCTTTAATGCAACCTCTTTTCTGTCAAGCGCTAAGGGACCTGTCGGTATACACGCGCTATATAAATAAACTTACAAAAACAAATACAAACTAATTTATGTAGTAACACGAGCCAGGGGCACCCGATTGTCACCCCTTCACTTCACAGTGGCAATCTATCCTCTGGCTACCACAACTCAACACCCTAAAGAGCTAAAAGGGTGGACCTTTGGATGATAAAATACAAAATATGCCTATTTGAAGCCATTGGGCCCGATTCACAGGGCCTGTGTTACCGTTCTTCTTGTTTCGGTAGGGATCCACTTGTAGATCCTGCGGAGCATGCGGAGGGTGTTGTAGCAGGAGGAGGAGACGGCGTTGACCTGCTTTGACATGGAGAGGGAGGAGTCGAGGATGATTCCCAGGTTGCGTGTGTGGTCAGTGGGTGTCGGTGCTGTTCCCAGCACGGTCGGCCACCAGGAGTCGTCCCAGGCTGAGGGGGTCCGTCCGAGGATGAGGATCTCCATCTTGTCCGAGTTCAGTTTTAGTCGGCTGCTCCTCATCCATTCGGCGACGGCCTTCATTCCCTCGTGGAGGTTGGTTTTGGCAGTGCGCGGGTCCTTGGTGAGGGAGAGGATGAGCTGGGTGTCGTCGGCGTAGGAGATGATGTTGAGGTCGTGCTGGCGGGCCACTTTTGCGAGGGGGCAATGTAGACGTTGAACAGCGTCGGGCTGAGGGATGAGCCCTGGGGTACGCCACAGATGATGTCGGTGGCTTCGAATCGGAAGCTCACCTGGCACAGCCGGTTACTACAGGCAGGGTTAGCTGTCCGTCTGGTGCCACAAGCACCTCCATTGCGCCCCCTCTATGGTCACTCACCGGGAGTAGACACTGGGTGTAGCTCGCTTGAGGCACAGGTGAGGTGCTGTTGCGGCACAATGGTCCTCCAGCACTGACAGGCTGCCGCCAGTCCAGTGACGCCCCAATGAATGGGCAAGAAGTCCGCAGCATCCACGGGCCACAACACTGTCCCAGTGCAGCCAGACAGGGGAATCAAGATCTGTGAGACTCACCCTCGACACCCAGTAACCACCTGCTGCCACACAGCCATCGGCCAAAATCAGGTTGGCACTCTGACTTCATTCATAGAAGCCCAAACACTTCTCTAGTCAATCTATCCAGTGCATGGCGAAGACAGGAATGCAATGGGGCAGATTTTGGTGGCGGATAGCTGGCAAAAATAAGGATTACAGGAGGATAACGAAGTTATATTTGTGGAGCCTCTTTAGAGTGCATCCACCATCTTGGCACTACAAGCTACGCACTCTCACGTATCTGTACTAATAATGACACAATGCATGCTTAAAAACATTTGTCTCAGTATTCTACAAATTGTATATGATCTATGAACACAGAACATATAAAGCAGATTGCTATTATTAGGGTGACTATGAAAGTGAATAAGACAAATGTTTCTATCATGATTCACAGACCCAGGTTCCCTAAATCCTACTCCCAATCCTATCACTCTCTATTCATTATACTCTGAAAACATGAAAGTAAGCTAACACTGCCTGAGCGGAAAGTGTTACAATCATCGCTATGCATCCTTACCACAAAGAGGGCATCTGTGTTATCACACCTTCAGCTGGCAAGGTAAGGAAGGGAGCCTTTTGTGAACAGAGTTCAGCCGAGCTCAGCTTCATCTCAAATGGTCCAACCTAGGTCCAAGTAGGACAGCAGCAGTGATCTGGAATCTGACTTCTCCCCCGACAGCTCAGAGGTGAAGGCCTCTCTAATCTCAATGGTTTACATAGTAAACTGAACACTATGCAATCTAACTGATTACAGATGACAAGAAAGACAGAAACCTGGTGGGAAGAAACACCAAATCCGTTATGCTTTAGATGCATCACCTCTGTGCACATATCACAGTTATATCTCATATATTCACCAGACAACCTTGTGACATAGATATGCTAGGGCACCTCGGCCACACTCATGTCTCACATGCTGCTGATAAACTAACAGGAAGACGTTTGATCTGAATGTGCACTCATGTCATGAAAATTTGTAAAATTCCTCATTTAAAACTGACAAATGGGAATACCTAAAATCATGCTAATACTTAGTACTTTTAAAAATGGAGTCTCATTCAGGAATCTATATCAGGAGATCTGTAAGGAGTTTGAATTGAGCACGTTTGTTGTATCAGGAGCCATTGTAGTTCCCTGAGGTGAGGTGTGATGTCAGTTCTGTGTAGGAGGTTGAGAAAGAGTCTGCCTGTCGAATTCTGGATAGTTTGTAGTCTTCTAGTGAGTTGCTTGGTGATCCTGGCATAGAGGGTGTTCTGATAGTCCAACTTGCTGGTGCCTAGTGTGTGATTGACAGTTTGTCTAGTGTTGCTTAAGAGCCATTTGAAGGTCTTCGTCAGCATCTTCAGGGTATGGAAGCAGTATGCAGTGATGGCGTTGACTTGTGCAGTCATGTCCAGTTTGCTGTTGATAATTATTCTGAGGTTTCTGACTTGTGTTCTCGGTGTGGGTTCTAGTTCAGCCGGCTACCAGTTGGAGTCCTATGGTGATGTGTTCTTGCCAAAGATAATGACTTTGTTCTTGTCAGTGTTGAGCTTGATAGGGTTGGCTTTCATACAGTTAGCGACTTCTGTCATGCAGGAGCTGAGCTTGTGTCTTGTGTTTTAGGTCTTGTCTGAGAGGAAGAGTATGAGTTACGTTTTGTCTGCAAACAAAAGGATGTGATGTTGTGTGTGCTGATATGGCTGGCCAGAGGGATCAAATATGTGTTGAAGAAGGCGGGGCAAAGGGATGAGCCTTGAGGCACTCCACAGATCAGTTTGGGGGCTTCTGAAAAAAAGGTGCCAGGTTGACAGCTTGTGTTCTATCTATTAGGAAGGAGCAGATCCTGTGAAAAACGGGTCCTTGGATGGCAAACCCATGCAGGCAACTGACGAGGATGGGCTGGGAGACCGTGTCAAATGCTGCAGAGAGTTCCAGGAGAATGAAGGCTGCCGTGTTTCCTCTGTCAAGGATCATGCAGATGTCATCTGTGGTGGAGATGAGTGCTGTTTTGGACTGTGGTTGGGCCTGAATCCAGACTGCATGGCATCAAGGAACTAGTGTTTGCTGAGCTGGCTAATAAGGCATTGGTTGAGTAGATTCTAAAAGACCTTTACCAGGGATGGTAGGAGGGAGATGGTGGATGGGTCAGTGGGTGGTTTTCCTTCTGCAGGGGCATAACAGTGGCATGTTTCCAGGTGTCAGTGAGCATTGAACAATCAGTCCCTACACCCACAAACCCCCCCTCCAACATGAAACCCCCCAAATGAAACAATTCAAACTTTCAGCACCATCCTCTTCCTCTCATTTTCCATCCTTCCAAAGCTAACCTCAGCTTTGCTCCCATGCCACCCCCGTGCCAAGGTCCACCTTAGCAAGGTCCTAACCCTTTGGGCTCAGTGCCTAAGCCCTGTGATTGTCTGTCAACCAGTAACACCCTGCAAATGTGTTTTCTGGCCCTCCTCATCTGTTTACCTGTGACTGTCACCCCAACAGACATAGCTCCAATATCAATTACCATGTTACACACACCTCTGAGCTTCCCACTCCAAGCCATTCTTCAAATCAACGCCATAGTCTTTCTGCCAATTTGCTCACCTCCTCGCCAAGCTCTTCCTTAATTCCAATAGATATTATTAATTGCCTGAAAAGGTCAGATGAATCTCATCCTGCAAGCCCGGAACAAGTTGAAATCCTCTTCGATAATGTTGCTATGCTGAATGACTTCAAAACCTTTTCCGGCACAAAACATTCACATTTCTCTGAGAACTTTGCACCTACCTCTTGCAACAGCCTTGTGTTTAACTACACCCCACAATTCTCTACTTGGCACTAATGGTACTAATTCAATCCAGTACATGTAAGTACCTGACTAAAATCCACTTATCGCCAACAGATCATTCCTCATTACCTTTATTAGGCTTGAACTGGACATTAGTATTAAATTATTCTCCGTGAAGAAAAAGAGAGGGACCCCTTGAGACTCACAAGGGAAATAGGGTCCTTACAACCACACAAAAAAGGGAATTCCCTTGCTCCTACAATTACTATAATAGATGAATTCTGGCTAATAACGACACTTAAAGTACTGCTTAAGAAATTTTAAAAAAGCTTTTATTTTAACAAATATTTGTCTGTGATTATCATATCAATAAAAACCATCTCATATTGCATTCATTATAACACAATTGTTTAAAAACATTATACCATACACTTCCAACAATTTCAATTACAATACAACACAATATTACAAGAATCCAAAAATGACCAGCATAATGGAGACAGACATATATGTAAGACACTAATTCTATTCTTTACCGATACACATCACATTAGACTCGAAATCACAGTTAGTTATGGTTTGAATCTGTTACTGAATTTTCTGTGTCGGTCATAGGATTGTGCTCTCAAAAAAGGCGTTGACGCGTTTCGATGGCTTCACATTGATAATGCCATCTTTATCAATAGCTTTCTTTAACATGCAATTGCCTCTGACACCATGGATCACAATTTTAACTTTTCTCAGCAAGCCTATTTATTGACTGCGAGTTATAATTCAATTATCACAATCTGCGATTATTTGAAACAGAGAGAACACTTCTTCATTTCGACAAACACATGTCCTTTACATAAAACAATGAAAATTCTTTACATTTTATACAGTGACTTTGTGACATATCAACAAACATAAATAAAGTGCTTTAAACAAACGAAGAAATTATTACACTACAGTACTAAGGTGTCCACTTTTGTGAATCGTAGGGACTTAAACTTATTGGTTCCTCAACGTTAGCTACTTGTTTATGGTCCTGAGCAGAGTCAGAGAGAGATGTTTCATAGTAGTTCTAGAGAGCAGTGAATGAATTGTTGTTTTTCCTCTGTAGGGGACAATGATGTCTAATTATTATCCCAAACGTATCTAGATCTCTGCTAGCCGACGCGTTTTGACCTAAGTCGTATTGGACCTATATTTTGTTCGTAAGGTCTTCGTCAGGGCTCATATGTAGTTTCGATGGGACATCTTTTTCCTGTGAAAATAATGATATGCTTATTTTTAGTGTGTGTGATAAAACGGGCTATTTTTCTTAAAAACATTATTTGTTGAAAGAACTTACGTACGATCAGTTATAGGTAGCTGTCATCATCTTCGCCTATAACACACAAAGGAAAATGAATCTATGAAATAGGGGGTTCCCTGATGGTTTTATAACTTTCTCACACTGTGAAGCCATGTTGCGTTGTTTTTTACATACCCTTTTAGTTGGTTCTTTGGGTGAAGGAATAGCGTGTATTTCTGATTCAATCTCGCTTATTGCGGCTAGTTTCTCTGTGAATACAAAGGGAAGGGACTTTATCAAGACACAATTTTACTGTCTCCTGCTTTCTTTGATTTGTTTCCTTATTCCTAGATAGAATAAATATATGCGTGATTATTGATCAAAGAAACATTTCTCATTTCATCTTTCCTTAATGTTTATCCCATTTCTGTAGGTTAGCCCTTATTAATATCATGGTCCCCCTAATCCTTTCTTATATATGGGGTAAAAAGTTGTCCTTATTGCCATATATCTATAAAAACCTCAGGAGTGATATAGCCCTCCCTATTGGTATGTTCCCTTTCTACTTTCTCATAGGGTCATAACCTTCCAAATATAACTTTATCAATAGAAGAGAGTTTTCTAACTGTCATTGAATTTCCACTATCCTTCGAGACATTTCATACATGGTTATGATTACAACAAACAAGCATAGAAGAATCACACACTGGAATGGTCATTGCGGCAGTGTTTATCTATGGCAAAAACATTCTTATTCTTATTTGACTTCAAATTGATATTCAATTTCCACTCTACGTAAAAAAATCTTTTCCTCCAATGTTTCGTGATTTATTCCAATTGCAAATTACCAGTTTTAAAGTGTCATGGACCCCAGAAATTAATTGTGAAAAAACGTTAATCTATGTATAAAGAAAATGGGTTTCTATATGTTACTATCTATACTCCCTTACCACTGGCTACCTATACCTTTACTATATTTACTTCTTTGCTCACCTTATTTGGAGGTAAAAACAGTGCAAATCTTTTGACGTTCAAGTTTATTAAACGGAGAGATTGTATAATCCGTGGGTCACACGTTCATCTATTTTTCTTATTCTTTTAGATTGAAAGACTAATCCGTCTTTTGGTAAACTGCATATACAAAAAGGAGGAATATATGCGATTTTCATTAGACTTCATTTACGTCTTCCTGTCCTATCGATTAAAATTTCTTTGATAAAATTTGAATTAACGCCAAAACAATTGGCACATATTATTAACTTTCTATTTACCTTGTGTCTGTAATGAGGCCCCAGATGTATTCAGAGGATATTTGAGCAGGGCCTCTTGCTCACCTAGTCCGATTGCCATGGCAACAACTGGCTCTATTTCATCCCGCACTTACCCCACCATTCAATTGAAAATTCACTGGAACAAAAGCCCAAATTCTCCAGAATGGCCTCTTGTCAGCTTGTTTAGCTGCCCATTTATGAAGGAATGACCAATGATCCACAAATATACTGCCCAACAAGGACCTGCTACACAGCCTAAAATAAAGAAAAATAACATGTTACACACTTAATTAGAAAAAACGTTAACTTTGCCTAACATAATGCAGGCAACAATCTAAAGACCACCTTCCCAACCTCATTATGTGCCTCAGTGAAAACGATAATCTGTTTGCTTCCATTGTTGACCCTATGCTAAAGAAATGGGTCCCAAAACGCTCATCAATCAGATCAACTTTTCCCAACACCTTCCTCATAGCATCTAATAGCTAAGACACCAGCTATTTAGATCCATTCTTGTGACAAAAACACAACTCACCTTTTGCTTCCCCACCTGCTTGAAATTCTGCCAGGCCTCCACTGGGTACAACAATACCCCAATTCTTCTGAAGACCATCATAACTCCTTTGCCTGTTTGATTGTTTTTTGATTTTTTGATGCACAACCAAATGAATTCACCTTCCCAATCAACATCTGCAAACTTAACACCTGAAACTTACTTCACAGCAGCTCACAAACTCTAAATGCACCAGAAAAATAACCATAGCATGAAAATACAAAACAACAAAACTTCAAAAGCAGACCACCACACAGCAAGCAATCCCTCTGGAGCAATACTAAGGACCTGATTACGATGGCAGAATGCTCGTCACCGACACTCTGTCAGTGGCGGGCCTTCGGCCATTGTGCAGTTGTTTTCCATCCGCCAAATTATGATGGCGGGGTAATCGTTGGTTCAGCACGGCTGTCATAAAGACCGCCCAGGGTTCCGACAGGCAGTACTTTTCCAACCGCCTGTCAGAACCAAAACATTGCCCAACATTGCGGTGGTGCCTTGCAGGCACCGCTGTAAGGATTATGATATCCCTTTCTGCCATTCGTCTTGCGGCAATCAACACGCAGCAAAACGAATGGCAGAAACAGAGTTGGGGGCCCGTAGCGGGACACCCTTCATCTCTGGGCCTGGGACAAGGGCACTGGGGGGCACCTATGGTCCCCCATACATAATCCTGCACCATGTGGCAGGCACGGCATGGTGCCTGCCATGTAGTGCAGGGATATGCAAGTGCCTTTTTCTGGGCTTTGCGGCGGGGGCTGCTGACCGCATCCCCGCCGCAATGTTAGGGATAGGGCCTGCGACCGCCGTAGTGGCGGTCTCATCATAATGCGGTAGGTGGGTAGAACGCCTCGTAGGGGGCCTGTCCCACTACCGCAACGATGGCGGTCAGACGAAAGTCTGACCGCCATCATAATGACCCCCTAGGTGTCTCATCAACAGGGTGTCCCTTGTTCTATCCATCTGATCTTTTCCTCTGGCCCAAACTTGCAACAATAGTTTCAACACAAAAGTACTGGCACCCAGTAGCAAACATTTATTTTTGATCTGGAATGGGTGGAGGGAGAATGCTTTGTCAAAAAACTCCAACGCTCATTATATTATATAATATCGCCCCATCCAGTATGCTACAATATTAAAAATTGTGTAGGTCAGCAGAGAAAGGGGAGACAAAGGAAGTGTGAAGTCAGTCCACAGATTGATTAACTCTACACAAACCCTCAGTCATGAAAAAAAGAGGTGAAAAAATGTGTAAATAAAGAGAAAGTACCTCACGTGCGCACCACCAGAGGAGCTACTGGTTGGTTCTCACCAGCTTGCCCACGTCTATTTCATCATTGGTAACTTTCTCTTAAGAAAAGTGTGCAGTGTCCAGTGAGAAAAAACACATAACACAAGACGGTGTAGTGTGAGAACAAAAACACACAAACTGTGCGAGCAAAGACAATAAAAAGGGGGGTTTTAGACTCTCAAATATTTGTTTATTCTGGTTAGGAGTCTATCCCGCTGTTTAAGAACACAGCATGTTGCATACCTTGGTAATGACGGCCAACATGTTTCATTGCCAATTATTTTGTGGCAAATTCATCAGGGCAAGAAGGGGTCAAGGATCACCTTCTCTGGACACACACCTTTACAAAGGACTAGTTGGAGCTATGGGCCCACATACCAGCCACCAACCAGTCGCAGGGGCGTTCTAAAGTCTTTACTTTCGCCATCCTGCTCTGCAAAGCACGACCGTTGCTAGTGCCTGCGTCATGTAACTTTACACCCGGGCGGTAACTCAGCACTGGAACCTTGCAACACCCTTCCGCTAAGCTCACCTCCTGATGGATCATAACCCCAGAAAAACTTGCTGTAAAGGGCAATTCCAGATAATATGCCTGTGAATGTAGAGGCTGCAATACCCTTATCAATGTTGTTCAATATGACCTGCACTACGCCTTCTCTCTAAGCCTAAAAACTTTTGGGTCTGCGTAGCTTAAAGCGGTTCACTGACACATCGATGTCACAAATATCGATGAAAAAATATAGACTGCAAAAATATCGACTCCGTATACTTAAACAGGTAAGTACAAAAATATCGACAAAAAACATATCGATGTAAAAAAAGATAAGATGTACAAAATAACAATATATATATATATATTCGGTACAACTTGGGAGTGTCCCCCACCAGAGTATCCACAGCACAGAGGGATTCCACAGCACGGCAAGGCAAGTAATTTAATTTGCATTTATTTCATTTTTATCTTTTGACACCAGGTGCAAACACAACAGGGACGGTCGACGCGTTTCGGCAGATGCCTTCAACTGGACCATAGAGTCCCCTCATCTAGACAGTCTTTTTAAAGTGATAAAGTGCAAAAAAAAGGGATTACCTCATATGTTTCCATAGACTAGAATGTTAACCCACATTCAGCTTATACTAATATGGCATATAATGAGTGCCATTTTCTTTCAATTTCACTTTTTTGTTTTATATTTTATATTCTCATATTCAAACAATACTGGCGGTATTTTCAGTAAAGTACTCATCCTCTTATCGGGATTAAAAGAATCGGAAACCATTCACATAAAGACATCAAACATGAAATGCTTAAGCATCATCAAGGTCGTGCTCATATTTGTATATAGACTCATATTAGAGAGAACAACTGAGTTTAGACTCCACCTGAATTATAAATCGAACTCTAGATGTAATTGATATTAAAGTAAAATCAAAAAGGTTACAATAAATAGTAAAGACCATGGCCTCAGATGGCTCATTCCCAAGCAATTTCAATTAGTTCTTAAAAATAAGGAGAAAGAAGAGAAAGTGACCTGTGCAAAGTGCAAATTGCATATCAACAAGATATCAATTCAATCTATCATTAATTCCTATTTGGCATGTTTTCAATCTTTGGACAAGGAAGTTATCATAGAGTAAAGTGCAACAACCTCATGAGACATATTTTTAAACCTAAAAGTTAAAGTAACTAACACATAGTGCAAATATGTTGTGCAAAATAACAGTTTAAGCCTTACGAGATATATTTTAGATCCTACGAGTTAAAGTAACGAATACATAGTGCAAATATGTTGTACAAAATTGCAGTTTCAAGATTAAAGACACTTTTTCTTTCTCCAAATTGATATTTTCAATATTTCTCATAATTTGAAAAAAAAAAATTATGTATTTGCTCGGGATATTCCACAGTTTAACTATTTGCTGTATATATTTCTAAAGTTCAGTCTATTTTCAGTCTTGTTCTCATAGTCATGATTTTTTCAGGGCTCCTCCTTTTTATTCTTTCTGATTTCTCTCTTGAGCAATTTGATTGTCAAAGTTAGGACTTCCATGATTTTTATAAATGGACATGTAATTCTGCATCCAGATTGTGGCCAAAAGGTTTTTCTGTTCCCAGAGCTAATATGAATTTGGACTCTGCTCTTCTGAGTTCCAGGGTTTTATCACCCCCTCTTTCATTTTGTTTCATCACTTTAGCTCCAAAATAGCGTAACCCTTGAATATTCCCTTGATGTTTTTCGGAAAAATGCTTGGCCATCGGGCACGCCAAATCCTTATTTTTTATTGCTCGTAAATGTTGCAGGATGCGCAATTGTAATTTTATGATGGTGCTCCCGACATACAGTTGTTTACATGGACATTCTAAAACATATACCACGTATTTTGTTTCACACGTGATATGTGCAGTGATACATTCCTTTTTTCCATTAGCCAATGAATACGATAGTGTATTAATTCCATGTTCACATGCTTTGCATTTGGAACATTTCCAAAATCCAGGTGTTGTCAACCATGTTCCTTTTTCTTTTCCGGGTGTATTCAAATGACTCTGTGTCAGGATGTCACCTAATGAGGAAATCTTCCTATAAGTTATTTTAGGAGTTGATGGTAAGTTCCTCTTTAATGAATCGTCAAGCAATAATATATTCCAATTCTTTTTAATGATTTTCTTTTGACACTTGTTTTCTTCATTAAAATGCAGAATGATCCGAATTGTTTCATCACTGTCCGGATGATCTAGTTCTTTCAACAATTCTGATCTGGGCTTTTCCATTATTCTGTTCTTTGCTTCTACTATGGCATTCAGGGGATAATCTCTATCCAGAAATCTAACACCTGTTTCTTCTAGATTTTTCTCAATGTCACTGGTTTCTGAAGAGTTCCTCTTAATGCGAAGCATTTCACCGTATGGAATGCTCCATTTTAGATGTTGTGGGTGTCCGCTATTAGCATGGAGGAAACTGTTAGTGGCCGTTGGTTTCCGATGGATTCTGATACAGAGCTTCTGTTTCTGTGTAAACACTTCTACATCCAAGTAGACTACTTGATTTTTACTCCAATTGGACGTGAAGGATAGATTGTAATTATTCTCGTTCAGGCTCTGGATGAATTCTTCCAATGTCAACTCGTCTCCTTCCCACACTACAAACAAATCATCTATGTACCTCATCCACGCTTTAATATTGGACCTGTATCTGCTCTGTAAAATACCCTCTTCCCAGACTGCCATGAATAGATTGGCATACGTCGGGGCAAAAGAAGTCCCCATTGCTGTACCTTGCCTCTGGAGAAATATCTCTTCATTAAAAAGAAAAACATTGTGTGTCAGGCAATGATTCAACATGTCAATGATCATTTGTGAATGTTCTAAATAGCTCAATGATCTAGTTTCCAAAAATGGATTCACTGCTGCAAGACCGTCTTTGTGACAGATGGATGTATACAATGAGGTCACATCTATCGTGACCATAATCTAATGTTCATTCCAATGGATAGTTTTTAATTTGTTCAAGAAGGCTGTGGTGTCTTTTAAATATGAGGATAACTTCATCACATATTCAATCAGAAAAACATCGATGTAATGGGATGTTCTTTCTAAGAAAGAACCCATGGAACTGACAATTGGTCTGCCTGGAGGATCTATAATTGACTTATGCACTTTCGGGAGAAAGTCAATTGTAGGTGTAACTGGATTGTCCACCTTGAGGTACATATAATCCTCGAAGTTGATTAACCCTCTCTCCTTCCAGGTCAATAGTTGTAAGTGGTATTCCATGGTCCATTGTGTCATCGGATTTTTGTGTAATTTCTTATAGTGATCCTGATTTCTCAATTGTCTATAGGCTTCAGCAATATATTGTACTTGGTTCTGTAGAACAATATTACCACCTTTGTCGGCGGCCTTTATGTTGATATTGTGGTTGTCTCTTAGTTCTTTTAATGCTTTTTGTTCCCTCCGTGTGAGATTTCATGATGATTTGTTGTTCCTCCTTTGTTTTCTCATGGAGAGTTGGTTGATCTCATCTACCACGATCTCATGAAATAAGTCAATCTTATTTCCAGGGGGTAGCTGCGGACAAAATTTGGACTGAGACTTCAATCCATTTTCACCACCTAGATGAGTGTTGATGCCTTCTTCACGACAGAACCTTAAGTCATCTTCAATACTAGAACCAGAACTCATGCATTTGTCAGGATTCAAACTCCTAAGGTCAGACAATACTTTTAAGGTTGGTAAATCATTGCGATTGAGTGGGGAAATGTCCTGAATTTTGGAGGCCAATACCCCTCCTGCTGATGTTGGTTTTTCTTCAAAATATTTTTTCAGCTTGGCTTTGCGACAAAATTTATATAGGTCAATGTGTACATTAGGGATATCTAAAGTTGTATTTGGGCAAAACGTAAGTCCTTTATTGAGCAGGCTGATGTGATCTGAATTTAAAATCATACTTGAAAGGTTAATGACCAGATCTGTATTCAGCGATGTCCTTTTTATTTTTGCTTTTTCTTTTCTTCGCCTTTTTTTGGCCTTGCTCCTTCTCTTGCCACGTCTGATTGGGGTGCGTTTCCATCTGAGCTAGTCTCATTTCCCCACAAAAATCCAATTTGGAAATCTCTTTATCCTCATCTGCCGAGCTCAGATCTGAACTGTCATACATTCCTGGTGTGTCATGGCTAATACATTTGTCCATTGCCACTCTATTCCTTAAGGAATCATATTTCCTGGCAAATGTATAAATACAGCCATTAGCATAATCGATGCGATCACGATTGAATTTGCTAGCTTTTCTTTTTTCCACATCGATTTCATGTTTAGTTATTTTATTCTCCATTGCCTCCATCAGTTCTTTTTTCTCATTATTGTTCGGTAGTTTATCGAACTCTTCCTCCATGGCTTTGATTCTTTCCAAAGTGCCTGCCAGTTTACGTTCAGCATGCATGATTAATGTTTTCATTAATCTTAGGGAGCATTCATTTGTGTCCATTGTTTAATTAGATCCGTGTCTAGATCATTAAGTGTGGGCATGATTAAGATTCGTAAACCTCTGGGTACTCTCTTAAACTCGATGTATTTTTCTAACGTAGTTTTCTCCCACCAATTGTTTATTTCCATTATTTTTGCCTGTTGTAATTCTTTAACAAGGGTCTGGACCGTTTTGCTCCTCCCATCTGCATATGCACTGTTGGGGCAGGATTGATCTGTAATAGCCAAATTATCATCCAAAAGCTCATTGGCTCTCTGTGCCCGGTTAAGGTTTCTGTCCGCCATGTTTGTTTTTTGATTCTGTATTCCTCTGTTAAGCTTCCTTAATCTTAGTGTTTAAATGTTTATCAAACGTTTATTCAATTCAATTGAATGGGGTTAATTATCATTGTTGTGCACTTGGTGTAAAGTGTCATTTATTAAAAATTAATGATGTGTTTATTTACTTGTCTGTATCGAGTCGCGCTCAGTTCCTCATATACACCTCGTAATTTTCGAGTGTGTATTATTCCACTGTATGCCACATGTATATTTCTTTTGTTTCTGCCGAGTACGGGTGCGGGACGCTACAAGCTTGGCGGTTTCACTTTCAGCCGCTTCCGCTGTGTCTCCCGTGCGGTTGGTTCCTGTACCGGTTTTCTGGTATAGACTGAGTCAGCTAAGCGTTAACCCCCCCCACCCCCCGGCCGCCTACACAGCGAAGTTTGGATCCCGCAAAGCCTCCCACAATCTTCCTGTACTCACCGTACAGCTCTCCCTCGCTCTAGTCCTCGGCGTTTTCCGTCACAGCTACGTTGGGTGGTCCTCCATCGCTGATTGAAACGTGTGGCAGAGGCGTCAGTTCAAAAGGCTCCGTATCACAAAGCGGGGCTGGCTTCACGGAGAAAAACTGCTTCACCTCGATAATGGAGTGCCTGTGGTGTGCAGGTCAGCACGGCGGTCATAAAGACCGCCCAGGATTCCGACAGGCAGTACTTTTCCAACTGCTTGTCAGAACCAAAACATTGCCCAACATTGCGGTGGTGCCTTGCAGGCACCGCTGTAGGGATTATGATATCCCTTTCCGCCATTCGTCTTGCGGCAATCAACCTGCAACAAAACGAATGGCAGAAACAGATTTGGGGGCCCGTAGCGGGACACCCTTCATCTCTGGGCCTGGGACAAGGGCACTGGGGGGCACCTATGGTCCCCCATACATAATCCTGCACCATGTAGCAGGCACGGCATGGTGTCTGCCTTGTAGTGCAGGGATATGCAAGTGCCTTTTTCTGGGCTTTGCGGCGGGGGCTGCTGACCGCATCCCCGCCGCAATGTTAGGGATAGGGCCTGCGACCGCCGTAGTGGCGGTCTCATCATAATGCGGTAGGTGGGTAGGACGCCTCATAGGGGGCCGGTCCCACTACCGCAACGATGGCGGTCAGACAAAAGTCTGACCGCCATCATAATGACCCCCTAGGTGTCTCATCAACAGGGTGTCCCTTGTTCTATCCATCTGATCTTTTCCTATGGCCCAACCTTGCAACACCCTTCCGCTAAGCTCACCTCCTGATGGATCATAACCCCAGAAAAACGTGCTGTAAAGGGCAATTCCAGATAATATGCCTGGGAATGTAGAGGCTGCAATACCCTTATCAATGTTGTACAATATGACCTGCACTACGCCTTCTCTCTAAACCTAAAAACTTTTGGGTCTGCGTAGCTTAAGGCGGTTCACTGACACATCGATGTCACAAATATCGATGAAAAAATATAGACTGCAAAAATATCAACTACGTATACTTAAACAGGTAAGTACAAAAATATCAACAAAAAAATATCGATGTAAAAAAAGATAAGATGTACAAAATAACGATATATATATATACATATATATATATATATATATATATATATATATATATATATATATATATTACCTACTGGCGGTCGCCAGTAGGTAGTTATAGTTAGGACCACGTTTCCATAGGAAAACCTCAACATTCTATTTTGAATAACTTTGGCGCCGGTCGACGAATCCTCGCGAATTTCTCAAAATAGGTGGGGCGCTACGCTCCGCTCCTACCCTGAAAGTCTCGGGGGGATCCGTCAAGCGGGGGCTGAGATAAAAGGGGGGTCCCAAAACGCGTTTTTCCCATGCATTTTTCCATAGGACCTTTAGAACGAGCTACAGCCCGAACGGCTGAACAGAATTACTCAAAATTTGGCAGAGAGGTAGTCCCTAGGTCAAGGAAGTGCCTTTTGTAGGTTTGGTGTAAATCTGTTCAGTAGATTCTGAGAAAATAGCCTTTAAATCAATATATATATCTGAGCCCGCTTACGGTACGCTTACCGTACGCTTACGGTAAGCGTACGGTGGCGTGCGCGAGCGCGATTCTGATTGGCTCTTAGATCTTAGTAAACATTCGAATCGGCCGAAACCAGGAAGCGGCGGCCGCCATTTTGTGTATTTCACTCTGAAAAAAAAGAGTGAAAACAAGGAAAGGGGGCAATGAGGAGAGTTACAGACCCCCTAACATTTGTAAGGGGGTCAAAGAAGGACAGAAAAGTACAAAGAAAACATTTATTGATTTTAAAAAAAATCACGGGGTACGCGTACGGTAAGCTTACGGTAAGCGTACGGTAGGAAAAAAAAGAAAAAAAAAAAATGAAAATCAGATTTAAGTGTTTAGATATTAGGGGGCTCTAAAAAGAGCCGTTGTGTTTATGAAATGATTTTTTAGTGGTACCTACAAGTAAGTAAAGATGCAGAGTCTAAGGTTCAAGAGGAAGACTCTGTTCCCTTCATCATTGAAGTGCACACCATCTCCTCTATAAATGTCTTGCATGTCATAACGCAAGTTGTTGTGGTAAATGGCACCCATACCATAGTCACGGAGGAAAGCAGAAACAGATTTGTTGACGTGCTTTCTTGCTTTGTCATCGCACCGCGTGCCCACCGTGCGTGCACGGCACTAACTGCGTAAAGTGGGCGCGCGGTGCGCGAAGCGCACCGCGTGCTCACTGTGCGTGCACGGTGCGCGAAGCGCACCGTGCGCGCACGAAACGAACTGCGTTAAGTGGGCGCGCACGCCACGAATGGCGTAAAGTAACTTAGCATTTAAAAAACCGTACAAATTCACTGAAAAAACCATAGGTTTCACACACGTTATAGTTAGGAATTAGCATTTAAAAAACCTTGCAAATTCACTGAAAAAACCATAGGTTTCACACATGTTATAGTTAGCGGAAATTTTACTGATAAAAAACCAATGAAATTCCCCCGTTATAGTTAGTGCAGGCAACTATAACTCACGCGACCGCAATCTTCTGCTGATGACATATGTGTCTTTATGAAAAAAAAATATTTGTAATATATGTATAGCTAAAAATGTATGGAAGAAGACATGGGCAAATAAGTGTCTAAATACAGTATTAGCATCAGCAGAGGATTGCGGTCGCGTGAGTTATAGTTGCCTGCACTAACTATAACGGGGGAATTTCATTGGTTTTTTATCAGTAAAATTTCCGCTAACTATAACATGTGTGAAACCTATGGTTTTTTCAGTGAATATATATATATATATATATATATATATATATATATATTCGGTACAACTTGGGAGTGTCCCCCACCACAGTATCCACAGCACAGAGGGATTCCACAGCACGGCAAGGCAAGTAATTTAATTTGTATTTATTTCATTTTTATCTTTTGACACCAGGTGCAAAAACAACAGGGACGGTCGACCCGTTTCGGCAGATGCCTTCAGCTGGACCATAGAGTCCCCTCATCTAGACAGTCTTTTTAAAGTGATAAAGTGCAAAAAAAAGGGATTACCTTGTTTGTTTCCATAGACTAGAATGTTAACCCACATTCAGCTTATATTAATATGGCATATAATGAGTGCCATTTTCTTTCAATTTCACTTTTTTGTTTTATATTTTATATTTTCATATTCAAACAATATTGGCAGTATCTTCAGTAAAGTACTCATCCTCTTATTGGGATTAAAAGAATTGGAAACCATTCACATAAAGACATCAAACATGAAATGCTTAAGGATCATCAAGGTCATGCTCATATTTGTATATAGACTCAAATTAGAGAGAACAACTTAGTTTAGACTCCACCTGAATTATAAATTGAACTCTAGATGTAATTGATATTAAAGTAAAATCCAAAAGGTTACAATAAATAGTAAAGACCATGGCCTCAGAGGGCTCATTCCCAAGCAATTTCAATTGGTTCTTAAAAATAAGGAGAAAGAAGTGAAAGTGACCTGTGCAAAGTGCAAATTGCATATCAACAAGATATCAATTCAATCTATCATTAATTCCTATTTGGCATGTTTTCAATCTTTTGACAAGGAAGTTATAATAGAGTAAAGTGCAACAACCTCCTGAGAAATATTTTAAAACCTAAAAGTTGAAGAGACTAACACATAGGGGTCGATTCCGATCCTGTATTTTTTTCCCGTACGACTCGTATCCGTATTTTTTTCCGTACGAATCGTACAAGTCACGTCCGACCCGTGAAGTACGATCCGTACGGGAAAAAGTACATACGGATCGGCCCGATCCGTACGAATCGTAGCGGGGAAATTAGTACGAGACGGACCCGGACACTTCTCCGTACAAATCGTAAAAATGAAGTCCGACCGTACTAGCATGATCTGGACCGGCGTTACAATTTACGAATCGTACGGAAAACGTCCCGTACACGGGGGATGACTTTGCCCGCTATGAAGCGAAGTTTGTACGCACCGTACCCCCAGCGCGATTGTATGGTGCGTACCCCCAGCACGTAGGTACGCACCGTACCCCCAGTGCGAATGTACGGTGCGTACCCCCAGCGTGTAGGTATGCACCGTACCCCCAGTGCGAATATATGGTGCATACCCCCAGCGTGTAGGTACGCACCGTACCCCCAGTGTGAATGTACGGTGTGTACCCCCAGCGTGTAGGTACGCACCGTACCCCCAGCACGTAGGTACGCACCGTACCCCCCTAGGTACGCACCGTACCCCCAGCGTGTAGGTATGCACCGTACCCCTCCCCCAGGTACACACCATACCCCCAGCGCATAGGTATGCACCGTACCCCCCCACATAGGTACGCACCGTACCCCCAGTGCGAATGTACGGTGTGTACCCCCAGCGCATATGTACAGTGCGTACCCCCAGCGCATATGTATGCACCGTACCCCCATTGCGAATGTATGGTGCGTACCCCCAACATCACGTATGTACGGTGGATGTTGCGGGTACGTGATGTTGCGGGTACGCACCGTACATTCTCAATGGGGGTACGGTGCGTACATACACGCTGGGGGTACGCCCCGTACATACGCGCTGGTGGTCTACGCACCCGCACTGTACAGAAGCAATGGGGTGTACGCACCGTACATAGCAATGTCCGTGTACGCGCCATACATACACAATGCATGGGGGTGTGTGGCTGTACGACTCGTACCCCTGTACCGTACTGAACCACGGACACTGTAAAACAGCACAAGGAAGGCCTATTCGACTCGCACAACACCACAAAACACGTCTACACTGCACAAAAAATGAAAAGGACTGACCTGGACACATCCAAACAGGCAAACAGAGGGGCAACCTCACAACCACCCCTTATAACACACCCACCAAAAATTCAAACTGAGCCCCGCCCACAAATGGACCAATAAAAAGGGACCACACACACAAACCATGAGCCTTTGCAACAGACTCACCACTGCTACAGAGCACACACAAACCACTGCACCCATCCACCTAAACATATACACCTACACACACACCCCTTCACACATACCCCCTCTCCACATTCACACACACACCGTCACATTCAGACCCACACACCCACAACCATCCACACCCAAACCCCACACCATGCCCACCGACAAGAATCCAAAGTTCACAAGGGAGGAGCTGGACATCCTTGTCAATGAAGTCATCAGAGTCGAGCCACAGCTGTTTGGAACATTGGTCAGACAGGCCAGCATAGCTGAAAAATCACGCCTGTGGCAGAGGATCGTCGAGAGGGTGAATGCTGTTGCACTCATCAGAAGGACCAGGAATGAATGCCAAGCCAGGTGGTACGATCTGCGGAGGGCGGTCAAGAGAAAAATGAATGAAGAGCACGCCCAGACCAACATCACTAGAGGTGGCGCGCTCCGCAGACCAGTACATTACCATCCCTGGGAGGAGAGGGTGATGGCTATGCTTCCGCCGGTGGGAGTACATGGACTCCAAAGACCTCCAGAGCCTGGTGAGTACACAAACCACTTACGTAACATGGAGGTAATGGCATCCACACCCCAACTACACCTAATGCACGCAACTACCCCCAAGCCCTCACCCGCCAGAACCACAGTCACAAACAACGCGAATGCCAATAACATGTGTATGCCCCATTGAGAAAGCAAGGCCATGCCATGTCCCATGCTACACGAAGCACCAACTCAAGAATAGATGTCCCGTATGCTGGGAGGGTGGGTGCACCAAAACGCATGTTTGAATTCCAAATCAGACACAATTGCCCTCATCCCATATGGCCCAGCTACATACCCATGCACCATGCGCAATGCACAGGGATTGGGAAAGTACTGACAAGATAGCTCACACTTGGCCCTGGTGTAGGCAGCACAAGGCCCTCCTGTGACCAGTGCAAACACAAACACCAACACAACAAGGTCAGATATCTAGGATAGGAACTCACACTCACTGTCATGGCAGCATGCTCCATGGGGGGACAGCTACATCACCTGGGAGCCCCAGGGCCAAATCACACTACACCCACCAGCAGGCCCTGTCACACACACCCCTTACACAAGCACACACCATCAGGACAGGCAATGGATTTACCCACTGCCACAATGGACATGTAACACAACAACACCAATACCTAGCCGAAGAAGCATCCAAGCCACAAATGGACATGTCAAAGACTCAGGCCAACATATCAATCTGTCCCCCGCAACATACCCATACACAAGTGAACATTGAGGAGAATGCTAGGCACATACAACTACCTGGAGGAACTGTGCCAACTTGAATGTGTATGAAACAAGCATGTTGCATTAAACAGCTTTAACATTGTCTCTCTCTCACACACAGGGCAACGTGATGAACATCCCCCCAACAATGGGGGGGAAGAATCACAGTCACAGGCTCAGGAGGAACCGGATCCCACCAGCAGCGACGCCTCTCGACACTCCGCGGATGACCCCGACCGACCGGGACCCTCTGGTGTCCAAGCCCCTGCAGCACCTGGTTCAGGAACCACCACCCCAATTCCTGCCACATCACAGGAGACACCCAGGAGCCCTGCCCGCAGTGAACAGAGCCAGTCTGACCAGGAGGGACAAGGTGCGGCGGGCACCCAGGAGGAGGCAGACAACACCGCCACTGCCATCCCTCAGGGGTCCCGTCGACCCGATGTGCCCACAACGGCAGGCCCGGCTCGTGTGGGCAGGGGTGGCGGGAGTGGAGGCAGGCAGAGGCGAGAACCTGACCAGCCAGCTGAAGGGACCGGTATGTCACACATCCGCAACGTCATGGAGGCATACCGGTGTGACACCAGGGAGATCAGCCAGGTAGTGGGGACCCTCATAGAGATCAAAAACCAGCAGGCCGAGCAACACGCCAGTCAACAACAACACCAAGGACGGATGGAGGCAAGACTGGCAGAGCTCCTGGCGGTGCAAAGGGACATAAGCCATTCACTCCGTCGGATCGCCGACAACATGGGCAACCCTCCCTGTGACACCAGGCGCAGACCAGCACCAGCCACAGGAAGGGAGGAGGAGGAGGATTCGTCCGACGGAGCATCCCAAACATCGTCAAGGCCTGCATCTGAGGGTCCCCGGAGGAAGGTTGGTCGTCCACGGAAAAGACCGTGAGAGGCAGCGGGCCATCCACATCTCCTAGGTCACCTGGCCAGGCACCTGGCCTTCATGTGCAACAGCATCACCCCATGGACTGACATCATCTGCCACATGGACTTGCTGGTCACAATCTGACCAATGATGCCAAACACTGTGGGCTGGACTCTGATGACTTCAAATGCCAAGGATCCCATCTCCCCCTGTGAACTTTGGTTTCTATAGTCCCTGCATTTCCCCATTTTCTGTGCACAAATCACGCTCCAGAGCTCGAAATAAAAAAAATTATAATTGAAATTTCATGTTGCAGTCATTTATCATGAGTCCACAACCTACGTGTGGGGATATGTTAAAGTATGCCTGAGTGTGGAACTAACTCCAGCCATCCATACACTTGGATCTGAGTCCGGTCGAGGACACACATGACTCACAATGTATCACAAAATGCAGACATGGAGCCTAACCCTCACCCGTGATGGCCTCAAGCTGCTGAGGGGGGTCTTGCTATATTGCTCTGACAGACAAATTTGGTAGAGTTACATGAAGGTGTAGAGGTCATGGGTCATGTTGATGTGCCCGGGGAGGGAGTACCAGGTCTGTTTTGCGAGGTGGGAGAACTATCTCCTGCATGCAGAGGTTATGTGGATGTGATCAATGGTGGCCAGGGCAAGGTGGGCTGCATGGAGTGGGGCCAACGGGGTGTTGGATGACACACGTCCATGGTCGGTTTGGGTCTGGGGTTGTGGACTGCCTCCTGAGTGTGGTTGAGGAGTCTGAAGGTGATCCTGCAGCACACAGTGAGCCATTGTACCTCTCTCAGGTGGATGGTGATGTGGCGGGGGATGTTGCAGATGAGGTGTGCGGATGCACCCTGGATGTGAATAAGTTCTCCTGCATGTTTGCTGTTGTCCTCTGTAGAGGCCGGTGCTGTATTTGAGCCGGCTGGCGTCCTGGACCAGAGGGACGGTCTGTCTTGCCTTGGAGTGGATCTATCTGGGGGCCATCAGCAGCATGTGGAAGGTGTTGCGGCATGAGGTACAGATGTTGGTGAGTTGCATGTTAATTGTGAGTGATGGGTCCATGATGAACACCAGCTTGCCTGCGTGGCCACTGGGTGCTGGTGCGGTGCACAGACTAGTGGGACACAAGGAGTTGACCCAGCCATAAGGGGACAATCCTCAGATGATGACCTCTGTCCCGTCCAAGTCCTGCCTCAGATGGCTGATGTTCAGCCATTCATCAACGGATCTCATGCCTTCTTGAAGTATGGATCTGGCAATGGCTGGCTCTTTGGTGAGTTTGAGGAGCAGCTGGGTGTCAATGGCATACCAGATGATGATGAGGTTGTGGGTGCATGTGATGGTGGAGAGGGGGGTCATGGAGACATTGAAGATCGTCACGCTGAGAGAAGAGCCCTGTGGCATGGGCCAGATGACCCCAGTGTACTACATGTTGCAGGGTGGAGGCAGACTCCCTGGGCCTTGCTGGTGAGCTACTTCCTGAGTGAATCCTGGGCCCTCCTCTGGATACCACTGTTGGAGATGTGTGAGCTGACAGTGTGGTAGCACATGGTGTAGAATGGTGTTGAGAGGACAAGGGTGGTGGCCTCACCATTGGTGAGCAGGGCAAAGTAGTCATTGGTGTTGGCAATGATGACAGTTGCAGTGGTGTGATTACTGTGTAAAACGGTCGGATGCCAGTTGGCTGTAGCTGGTTGCATGTAGGAAATTGGACAGTTGCTAGTATAGGGCCCGATTCACAGAATTAATTTAAGACTAAATCCTAAACTTACTACTTTGTGGTATTCACAGAATGCACTTACTACTTTTGGTATTCACAGACTGCACTTACTACTTTTGGTATTCACAGAATGGATTTACGACTACTAACTTTACGTCCGCACTCGGGCTGGAAATTCCGGCCCGGAGGCGGGGCTTCCGGCCCAGAGGCGGGGCTTCTGGCCCAGAGGCGGGGCTTCCGGGCCGGAGGCAGGGCTTCCGGGCCGGAGGTGGGGATTCCGGCCAGTGGCGGAGATTTAGCCATGGCCGAAATGTCCACCTCCGGCCCGGAAGCCCCGCCTCCAGGCCGGAAGCTCCGCCTCCGGGCCGGAATTTCCGGCCCGAGTGCGGACGTAAAGTTAGTAGTCGTAAATCCATTCTGTGAATACCAAAAGTAGTAAGTGCAGTCTGTGAATACCAAAAGTAGTAAGTGCATTCTGTGAATACCACAAAGTAGTAAGTTTAGGAATTAGTCTTAAGTTAATTCTGTGAATCTGGCCCTGAGTGTCTTCCTTGGGACATTTGCTGGGTAGGGAAGTAGGCTGATGTACCAGGAGATCCTGTGGTACTGCCGTCCGTTGTTTAAGAAGGGCCTGGGGCTCTGCATGCCTCCTGCAGCCATGGAATGTGGCTAACTCAAAGGAGACATTCATGATGCGCAGGACGTGGGCTTCAAGGATGGCAAATGATGTGGTTGAGATGTCGTGTGGGAAGGGGCCTGATGGAGAGCCAGAGTGGATGGTGCACATGATCCCGGTTGTGTACTTGCTGCTGACGGGAGTCCATGACCTGAGGGGGGTTTGTCCAGCGGAAAATAGTGCTGTCTGCCTCTGTGTGCCAAGGCTGTTGTCCATGGCCATGAGCAGTGGTACAAAGTAGCAAGGGATGGGATCTGCCTTGCAAGGGTGGTGTGTCTTGGATGGAGATCTGCTGTCAGTTCACTCACAATGCTGAAGAGCTCCTTGATGTCGTGTGTTTGGGTATCTCGGCACTATCTGAAGGATCTCCACTTGTCCTTGCTGATGATATGGTGATGGCTGTGTGTGGTGTTTTCCAGGGCTGTAAGGAAAATGATGGCTCTTTGTGTTGCAAGGTTTGCACAAGAGTCCGGCTAGGTCTGTAGGAGTCCAGTAGGTCTGCCTTGTCCCAGGTGCCTTAACTGTTGTTGTGCTTCACAGAAAAGTCCGTCAATGTGGCAAGATTGATGGATCAGTTGCTGATCCAGTGTGTGAGTTTGCAGGGTGTGGCGGTGGTGTTGTTTTGAGTGTCCCACACAGCTTGTCTGTGGCGACTTACATCAGGCATCTTTGAGGGATCGGTAGCGGGGTGAGTGGCACTGTGTTGCTTGTTGGAGATGTGGATTCAAATGTTGATGGACCAATGATGGATGGTGGTGTGTGTCCCCTCCAGCAAGAAGTTACTGGCCCCCAGCCACATGTAGCCTGTGGAGGTGAGGGCCTGCGTGCAGATGTACGTGTTGATGGCTTAGCGGAATTGTGGATGTAGGCCTGCAGATCTGTAGATGAGTGTTACTCCGAGGGTTGCTAGGGAGTTGCTGCGAACCCGGACTTGTGACTCTGAGGGTGTACTTGTCAATAATTACCTATTCAGCCCCCGGGAGTGGTGTTGGCATCCCTGCAGGTGATCTTGGATCCGTCTGAGATGGCAATGAAGATGTTATGTGCTGAGGATGCTTTTGTCCAGGTTACTGTCATGATGGTGATGTGTGGGGCTGTAGTGTTGAGGAGGTAACAGAGTACAATGGCGTGCTGGTGGATGGAGCGGGTGTGGAGTAGGAGGCACATAACCTGGTTGGAATGACAGGGTCTGGGAGGCTGGGCAGCGCTGTGTAGGCAGTTGGAGTAGCACACTCAGCATGCGAAGGTGTTGTGTGTGTGCTTAGGGGTTGCCTGATGGCAGGAGGATGATTGTCACAAGGACATTGCTTGGAGAGTGGCTGCAGCATGAGCCTGTTGTGTGATGTGGGTCATGCAAAGACTAGAGGGTCGTGCACTGTGCATGTTGCAGGCGCAGACGGTCCGGCCTTTTGCACGGCGCTGGGGCTACAGTGGCACAGAAAAGCTGCTGGCTGCATTACAAATGGGTGGAGGGGGAAGGGCTGAGCATTTCTGAGGCGTGGGGGTTGCAGAATCAGGGCACTCGGAGTGGCGGGGCCGCAGGTGAGGCAGCAGCAGGCGGAAGGGGTTAGAAATCATGCAAAAATCAACACACAAAGACAAGGAGGTCTGCAAGGCACAGTGCAACAGGTGTATGTCAAGGAAGGAGTGTCAGCTCACTCATGGGTCACTCCCAGAAAGTGTATGATCAATCACCATAAATGACAGCCACTGTGTCAGGCAACAAAATGCGGAGATGCACAAAGGAGACACACCATCAGCAGGCATTCACGTCCCGTTGTGGGCAGCAACCTGCACAAATACATACACAACCAGGCACGTCATGCACAATAGAGATCATTAGCCATGAAGCACTGCATGCATGTTGCCAAAGTACACATACACTCATATGCTCAATCTTTGTCAATTCTGCCATAGATGATGCATGCAAACTGGTAAGATATATGCAGTGACCGAGATGAGGCACTTTGGATTGTGCTGAACACCTTTATTCCACATACACACACAAAGGGATATTCCTCCAAATTAACAGACTCACAGGTCAGTTGACAGAACATGTGGGACATACGCTGGACCCCCCTTCGCAACACGGATGATGTCAATCCCAATGAACTGGCTAACAAGGTAAGGGGATGAGCAGAACACATCCTGCTGCACACTGAGAGGCTGCAATTCCCCATAGAGCATGTTGTGATGTCCCCCACTATGTCCACCCGTAGCCTCTGCAATGTTTCAGAGCCAAGGTACACACACATTGAAGCCTTCATCAGACGCCATATTCCACTACAGATGACTGTCAAGAAGGCTGACTATCATGTCATGGGAGTGATGCTACATGTCATATGCTCCATGGTGAGAAGACAAGTATGCATGGTACCACAACATGCACAGAAGCAGTCACCACACATTCACAACTTGTATCACCACAAAAAGCCTTGCTGCAATACTTACCCAAACTGACATTTCCACATGTACGTGCATGGAACGCTGATTTAGCACACTTTGCAATCCCCACGAGGAATAGCAGGGGGACAACGATGACACAACCAGACAACATATGCCAAATACCTGGGAATGACAGACACACGAGAAGTCACCAAAAAAAGATTCTCAACGCACACATGGAAGTGTACAAAACAGCAACAATGTTGGACACATGTAAATTGCCAATCAAGTCTCTCTGCAAAACTGTGTTGCATGACATCATCACTCGAGTGACACATCAGAACACACATCCAAGTCACTGTGCATTCAGTCAGCTGGACACACACATTGCAACACATGCCACTCAACGCTACAAGCTTGCACACTCATAGCCAGTGACTCACCATTATGAGAAGAAGTTACATATGAGCTAACTCTGGATATCATCCCCCTCCTCCTCATCATCACTAGCCTCCTGCTCATCTGGATCCAGGATGAGTGGCGCTGCCTTCTCAACTGCCATGTTGTGCAGCATGCAGCACACAATGAAGATTTAGCAGACCTTCTCCGGGGCATAAGGGAGGGACCTGCCTGTCTTGTCCAGGCACCGGAATCGGCTCTTCAGGAGTCCAAACGTCCTCTCAATCACTCACCTGGTCTGGCCATGTGCATTGTTGTACCGGTGATCTGCAGCTGTTCTTGGGTTGCAGAGAGGTGTCAGCAGCCATGGCATGTTGGGATAGCCAGAGTCCCCTACATGGAAACACCATGTAAATAAGTTGGTCACGAGATGCCGTAAGAGACAAAGATACCGCAACACATAGGACAAAAAGACTATACCCACTAACAAGACATGCTCGTTCGTTGTGCAGCTGCAGCATCATTTGTGGCACCCTGCTATGCCTCATGATGTAGGCATCGTGTGCTGATCCTGGAAAACGTGCACAGACATGTGAAATCAGCATGTTAGCAAGACACACCACAAGGGCATTTGTCGAGTGGTAATGTTTGCGGTTGCGTTGGGCTTGTTCCTGTGCCTGTGGTGGTACAAAAGCCACATGTGTACCATCAATGGACCCAATTACATGGGGCATCCCATCCAGGGCATAGAAATCCCCCTTGACATGCCTCAACCCCTCTGGAGTTGGAAATTTGATGAATTCATCAAGGTGCTCCAACATGGCTGCTAAAACATCACGCAGGACACGGCTGAACATAGTCTGGGACATCCCACCCACATCAGCTATGGTCAATTGAAACGTACCTGTTGCAAAAAAATGTAAGGCTGCCATCACCTTCATCTTGGGGGTCCGCGCAGTAGGATACCTGTGTTGCGGTTGGAGGTGTGGTAACAGCCTGTTTGTCAGGTCCTCAATCAACTGTTGAGTGAATCTGTAACGGCGGATGCAGGCACGTTCCATCATGGCACCCAAGTCTGGCATTCGTCTTGGGACAGGTGGTGCCCTGCAAAACATAGTTTAGAGGAATGAAGATTGAGAGTCGGCAAACATCAATGTCAATGAACATAGCACATGCTACACTGCTAACACACATCAGGTAACTATGGAGTCGGGTGTGTGCAATACATCCAGGACACAGATGCCAGCTTGCTGGCACTCCTACAAAATGCATGATACACCTGTTGATTGTCAAGTCAACATGAGATGCCCTGAAAATATTTGGGGGCCAGTCTGAGTGAAGAGCCACAGATATCACCGGAGTGACACACAACCACATAGCTGCATTTGAAGGATGTCATCTCATCCAGACAGCTGACTGCAAGGCACACGCACAGGTAACATGGAATGTCAAATGTACATGTCAAACACAATGCGATGAAGGGGTACACGTGACAACACAAAGACACAGCCATTGAGACGACAAACACATGTATGACTGAAAATATATGATGTCCCATGCACACAGACCCTACAGCCTTGGGAATCCACATGTGGCATGGTGTGCGTAGATGTGTTACATGCCCATCTCCACACAGACCCCTGTTGGATGCACCAACAGCAGATGCTGTTGACGGGACACTGACATGAAGCTCATGTGAACACATGACACACAGCCGACATAGTCCCAAAGGGGCACGCTGATTGTGACAGGTCAGTTCATAAAGTGTCCCTGTCCCTGGCATCAGGAGGCAGGTGCGGGTGTTGATGACTGTGTCACCCACTGCTGCTATGCATGACACAGTTGGACTACAGACACACATGTGGCACGTGTCAAGGTGATGTGTGCCACATCGTGCCCCATCACACATGAAATGTGTCCACAGGTCAGAACACATCAATTGTGCAACGAGATGGAAGGACCTGTGCAAGATCACTGGCTAACACACCTAGGGCCTGCACCTGAAAGTATGCAATGATAAGTACTTGATGGACATCCATGTGCGACTCGTAGCCCTCCATTCCTGGAATGTTTACGGCTGTATCACCATTGTAAGTGTGTGAAATGCGTACACGTAGGAGTAGGCACTGTTAGTACATGTATGTGTACAACTGGTGCGTACACGGACGTGTACACGTACGTGTAGGCACTGGTAGTACACGTATGTGTACAACTGGTGCATACACATATGTGTACAGGTACGTGTACGCCATGGTAGTACACGTATGTGAACTACCATGGCGTACATGTACGTGTACAAGTACGTGTACGCCATGGTAGTACACGTACGTGTACAACTAGTGCATACTCATACGTGTACAACTGGTGCGTACAAGTACGTGTACAAGTACGTGTAGGCACTGGTAGTACATGTACGTGTACAACTGGTGTGTACATGTACGTGTACAGGTATGTGTACGCCATGGTAGTACACGTATGTGTACAACTGGTGCGTACACGTATGTGTACAGGTACGTGTACGCCATGGTAGTACACGTACGTGTACAACTGGTGCGTACTCGTACGTGTACAACCGGTGCGTACACGTACATGTACAAGTACGTGTAGGCACTGGTAGTACACGTACGTGTAGGCACTGGTAGTACACGTACGTGTAGGCACTGGCAGTACATGTACGTGTACAACTGGTGTGTACACGTACGTGTACAGGTACATGTAGGCACTGGCAGTACACGTACATGTACAACTGGTCCGTACATGTAGGCACTGGTAGTACACATACATGTAGGCACTGGTACTACACGTATGTGTACAACTGGTGCATACACATACGTGTACAGGTATGTGTACGCACCAGTTGTACACATATGAGTACGCACCAGTTGTACACGTACGTGTACTACCATGGCATACACCTACCTGTACACGTACATGTACGCACCAGTTGTACACGTACATGTACTACCAGTGCCTACACGTACGTGTACTACCAGTGCCTACACGTACTTGTACACGTACATGTACACACCAGTTGTACACGTACGTGTACGCACCAGTTGTACATGTACGAGTACGCACCAGTTGTACACGTACATGTACTACCATGGCATACACGTTCTTGTACACGTATGTGTACATACCAGTTGTACACGTACGTGTACTACCAGTGCCTACACGTAGGTGTACTACCAGTGCCTACATGTACGTGTACAGGTACGTGTAGGCACTGGTAGTACACGTACGTGTACAACTGGTGTGTACATGTACATGTACAACTGGTGCGTACACGGACGTGTACATGTACGTGTAGGCACTGGTAGTACACATACATGTACAACTGGTGCGTACACGTATGTGTACAACTGGTGCGTACACAGACGTGCACACGTACGTGTAGGCACTGGTAGTACACGTACGTGTAGGCACTGGTAGTACACGTACGTGTACAACTGGTACGTACACATACGTGTACAGGTACGTGTAGGCACTGTTAGTACACGTACGTGCACAAATGGTGCCTACACGTACGTGTACTACCAGTGCCTACACGTACTTGTACACGTACATGTACACACCAGTTGTACACGTACGTGTACACACCAGTTGTACATGTACGAGTACGCACCAGTTGTACACGTACATGTACTACCATGGCATACACGTTCTTGTACACGTATGTGTACATACCAGTTGTACACGTACGTGTACTACCAGTGCCTACACGTAGGTGTACTACCAGTGCCTACATGTACATGTACAGGTACGTGTAGGCACTGGTAGTACACGTACGTGTACAACTGGTGTGTACATGTACATGTACAACTGGTGCGTACACGGACGTGTACATGTACGTGTAGGCACTGGTAGTACACATACATGTACAACTGGTGCGTACACGTATGTGTACAACTGGTGCGTACACAGACGTGCACACGTACGTGTAGGCACTGGTAGTACACGTACGTGTAGGCACTGGTAGTACACGTACGTGTACAACTGGTACGTACACATACGTGTACAGGTACGTGTAGGCACTGTTAGTACACGTACGTGCACAAATGGTGCGTACACGTACGTGTACTACCAGTGCCTACACTTACTTGTACACGGATGTGTACGCACCAGTTGTACACGTACGTGGAGAAGTGTGGCTCAATGGTTAGAGCGGCAGACCCTGATGCAGAGTTCTGGCCTGGGACCAGAGTTCAATCCCCCGCCTCGGCGGGTCTTGGATTCAGTTCCTCGGACCTGATAATTCTCCCCTCGGTGCCTATTCTAATCATGGGTCCCAGGCTGCAACTCTGGGCAATAGCTTGCTTAATCTCCACAACGGCCCCAGCAGCGCTGGGATGCCTGGCTTCACCTTTGGGTGCCCAGGAGTGGACATTTCACAGGGAAAGGCCAGGAAGGGTTCCACAGTGGTATGAGTGAAAGCGCCAGGATACCCCCATTGGGGGTGGCAGTGCGCTATACAAGTACATACACATTTACATTTACATTTACGTACGTGTACTAACAGTGCCTACACGTACGTGTACTAACAGTGCCTACACGTACGTGTCAAACGCACTGTGCAACTGGTGCCGTAGGGGTAGGTGTGAAACGCACCGTACCTGTGTGTGGCTTTCAAATTTACATAGGGGACACATAAGGGACAGGTATTAGGCCCTAAATGCATGCAGGTTGCCATGGATACCAAGTTTTCTCTTCAAATTTTTCCAGCAGGTGTCCTGGAAAAGTCAGTTGCCCACAAAATACAATGTTGCAAAGTGGTTGTTGACTTGACATGATGCTCTAAATTTGAACGATGCAAATGCTGTCCCTGGTGTATGTTTAAAGGGATTGGTGTAAACGTAAGATGCGAATGATTCAGACCAATCACTATGTACTCCTCAAAATGAATGCCCCTCAGCGAGACAGATATAAGGCAGCCTGAAGCCATGAGAGGGCACGTGCCTGCACAACTTTCCTGTCGACAACATTGCTGCTGTCTCTGCTTCCCTGGACCATGTGTCGTGCTGTGGAGAGGGCCCAGCCATTCACCCTGGAGGAGAATCAGGCCCTGCTGGACGTCCTCCTCTCACAGTACACCAGCCTGTATGGGAGACCAGGGGAGCAGGTGAGTTCTGAGTCCACTACCTTTGCCTATGCACCTGTTGTGCGACAGTCAATATTGTGTCCAGTTGGGACTAACATGCAATGTTGTTCAGAGTGTGTCCCGGGGGGGCATGCTTATGTCACTCATGCAGTGCATCATGTAGTTCCTGTGTGCACTCCTCACTTGCATGGTGCTTACAGTGACTTTCACTGCATAGTGCATGAGACATTCAGCCTGGCTAATCCTTGGGGGCTTTTATTCATGTTGTCCTGAGGTGGTTCAGTGTTCCCCCAGGTGTGACAGGTGACTGTACCCACAGATGTGTATGAGTTGGGTGAACCTGTGGTGAGAGTGTCCAAATGATGTGTACGACCTCATGGACATTGACGTGTGTGAATGTTTCTTGTCATGTGGGTGAGTGTCTATATGAAGTGTTGCACCACAGCTGCATGTTGAAGGTTACTGATCTAACCGTCTGATGTGACAAGTGAGTGGTGCTTTGTGTCTGACTTGCAGAGCTGGCATGACCCCTGTGACTCCCCCCTGGCAAATGGCACATGTGCAGAGTGAGGGTTGTATCCGCTGTAGTCAATGACAGGCCAGTGCTCAGTGGCTGGGTGTGTCTGTCTAGTCTGCTGAGGGTGCGTCAGTGGAGAGGGACATGTGACTGCATTGCACGTGCTGCCCATCAGCCTGCTGTTGCATGTGCTGCACAGTGTGTGGCATGTTCATTGAGTGTTTTGCACCCCTCATGCCACCTGTAGACTTTCAATGCCATGTGCTGCATTGGCTCTTGCACACAGGCCACTTGCATGTTTTGAATGAGGCTATTCCTGTCAGCATCCTATGCCCTGTTCAACATTTCAAAGATGTTCTGATGTGTGTTTCTGGGACATGGAGCAGGTGTATTGATGTTGTGTCACTTTGTCATCCTGACAGGTAACTGCCTACGAGAAGGGGGTCATCTGGACCAACGTCGTCAGGGCCGTGAGGACTGTGGGGGGCGTGATCGGCAGCTGACCCAGGTCCGCAAGAGGTGGCAGGACATCCGGTGCTGGACCCGGCGGATCGCCCGGGTTCAGCTGAAGCTCTCTCCACCTCGCCGCCACGGCGGGCGCCGACACCTGACTCACCACATGAAACGTGTCCTGGCGGTGGGCTTCCCTGACCTCGATGGGCAGTTAGAGGAGGGACTGCAGCAAGGAGGGGGTAGGTACATGGCTTTTTGTTGTGTTATGTGTCGCCAGCTTTAGGAAGTGCTATTTTGCATGAATACACTCCCATAGTTCATATGTGCAGTGCATTTTCTCTTTTTAAATGTCACATGGGCATCTTTTTCATCCCTTCCTCTCCTTTACATGTGTCCCCTGGTGTGTGTGTGTAATCACATTTGCACATGGTCATCTATGGTGCCAGTACATCTAAGTGCACATTGCTTTCTGCATCATGTGGGAGGGTGGTCTGTGACTTGTGTCGGTACCTTGCCTGTGCCATGACCTGTTCACTATGTAGGGGGTCCATAGTTGTTGTCACTGATGCTGATTCTCAACATAGGAGTGTGAGCCTTCAACTGGACACCCTTGTAGCATACATGTGCAATGTTGTGGCCTCAGACATGATGTGCATGAGTGTGAGATATGCATAGTGCCATGACGGTTGTACATGGTAGAGTCAGCTCAGTCCAGGACCATGGAGCAGTGTGCCCACTACAGTCCCCTGAGACACCCTGGCCTCCTAATCATGTGTGTCATCCAACACTGTGCACATTCTCTGTGTGTGCTGCATAGGTCTGCCTCTGTGGCATTGTTCCCTGCCCTACTTTGATTTGGTTAATGTGTGCTACATGTGTCCACTGGACAGGGATACAACATTGTGCTTGTGCATACTCACACTGGGCAGTGCCTGTGTGGCTATTCACAACAATCTGTTGATGGTTGTTTGTCACAAATATGTGTTGTCAGCCCCATGAAGTGATGTGGTGTCAATGAAGCAATTTTGCAAGCACAGTTGTTGTAACCCTGAATAAGAGGTGTCACTTCTTGATCTGTATACATCACATAGACTCAGGTTTTGGGGGAGGGGGGTGCGGGAGAGGCATACATGTGCAACTCTGATTTTTCAGTGGCAGGTCTGACTTGTGTGGGAGAATTGCCTGGACTAAAATACACTGGGCAGTGCCCCTATGATGCTGGCCAGTGCTCAATATACGTGCTTTGCAGCCTGTGTCATTTTTTTTACCAACAAGAATCCTGCTCATACATTTTTGCCACGTGTGTGGTTCTGATGCAACGCAGTTTGGACTGTGTGTGCTGACATCTGTGTGTACATTCTGGCTTGCCATGAGGGTGTCCCCACAGTACAGCTGGTCTTTTTTAACACCCAATTGCAGTCCCATTGGCTTATGCATTGTCCTGAGTGTGGACATGGGTGCCACTCCAGATGACAGGCAGTAGGTCATATGTGTAGCCAACTGTGTAATCAGGTGACGGATGGCTGGTGACAACTGACATGATTCTAGTTGTTACTCTTCATGATTTGTACCTTGGCACTCTCAGCACTTGTCAACAGTTGTTCATGTTTCACATGTGGAAATTAGTTGATTTGTGTTAAGAACACTAATGTACCTGCATGCAATATATCGCACAAGGCAGTGCACACAAAAGTACATTGACACTGTCATGGAATGAGCTGGCACATTTTCAATGAAGCCACTGTTTTAAATAAATGTTGTCACAGATTCTCCATATACATGTGCCCACGGTGGTCTAGATTTTGTGAGACTCATTAGTTGTCGGTGATACAAACTAACGAGTGTCAAGACGTCCAGACCTCCGTGGGCCCATGTATATGTACTTTCTGCAACACAATCTATTTCTAACAGTGGCTCCTCCGAAAAGGTGCCAGCTTCTTCAATGACAGTGTCAATGAACTTTTGTGTGCACTGCCTTGTGCAACATCTTGCATGCAGGCACATCAGTGTTCTTTTTGCAAAATGGCCAATTGGCACATCCCAAACATGTAGATTGGTTGAAGTTGTGTGAGTCCCAAGGTACCAACATTTGTTTGTTTTGTGTTCCAAGGGACTTACAGGTCTCTGAGTGTGGTGACACCTTGAGTATTGAGGTGTGTTAGTTAACCTTGAGTGCACCACTCCTGTTTCTTTCAGGGTAAACAAGAGGTGTCATGACATCATTGTATTGCTGTGCTCACCGGTTCACAGACACAAGCTTCTCAGTGTATTGCTCATTCAAGTTGTGGCCTTTTGTGTATTGTGTTTCCTGGTGTCAAAGTGGCATGGTGGGTCTACCACCTGGGCAGTACAGGGCTTACATATGTGCGGAGTAATCCAGTTGTTACTCATGATGCATTGCCTGATATGCACTGTGACCTATTGTTCTTGTGCTCATGTGTCAGATGTATACAGGTGACTGATGCTTTCTGGTTTCTTCTCCTTGCCCACAGCATCATCATCCACACGCGAGGGAGACACCGGCATGGATCTTGAGGAGGGACCCAGCGACAGTGCCACCAGTGCTGTGGAGTCAGCAGGAGACAGTGGCACGGAGGGAGAGGGGAGTCAGTCGGAGGACCTGTCCGGAGGCGAGAGCATGTACGACACCGACGGGTCCCAGGCTGACATCCTTGAGGAGGCGGAGGATGCAACAACATCTGGCAGCATCCCACCATCTGTTCCCGCCTCCTCCATTGCCATCTCCGCCCTCCCAGTTGCTCCCATCCCTTCTGTCCGTGCACGGTCCCACCGTGTCTCCTTCAGACCAGGCACCACAGCCCCTGCCCCTGTCACCCCTGCTGCCCTCAGTGAAGAGTCTGTGGACACACTGCACCAGTTGCAGGTTGGTCAGGCATCGATGCTGCATGTCCTCCATGAACACACTAGACTGCTCACACAGTTGGTGTCGTTCGTGGAGGGCATGTCATCAACGATGAATGAGAAACGCAGGTTTCTGCGGTCCATGGACTCTTCACTGACGGAAGCAGTGTCTCTCCTGCGGCGCTCCGTCCCCCCCCTACACCGGACCCATCCACACTGCCCTCTCCAATGCCTGTCCAAAGCACACACAGACAGTCACAGGCACACACCACAACAGACACATCCAGCACACCCCCAATGAAGGCACAGCGCACACCTCCTGGCATGCACACTCAGGGGGATGTAGTCACACCCACAGGGTCTGGGGGCAAACGGCAGACACGCAGCCACAGTCAGAGTCTGCAGTCCTCACGACCCACTTCCTCCAAATCCACTCCCCTTAGCTCCCCTGCCAAGACATCACCCAAAGTGACCGACAGGGCTAGTCAGTCCCTCAGCCCCACTGTGACACCACCCCGCAAGCGGTTGAGGAAGTCTCTGGCCAGGGGAGTTGAGTACCCCCCCATGTCCTCCCACTGATGATGCCCCCCCCGGTCGACAACCCTTGAGGTGACTTTGTGCAGGCAAGGTAGGGGTGGACACACTCGCATACGTCCACCCTTGGACTCGAACTATGGACTGGCCATTGGCCTTTGTAAATAGTGTTTTATTAAAAGTTCTTTTTTTGTGTGCTGAATAAAGCCTTTTCTTTTAGTTTCCACACTATTGCATTTCAGGTACTTGATGTTGGTGATGAGGCCCATGAAGTTGGTGTTCTGGTAATGTGTTAGGGTTCTGAGAAATGTTTTAGTATGATGGTCATGAGGTGGACCATGGTATCTGTGTGCCATCTCAATGTCTGTGGAAATATTAATTGGTAGTGTGTGTTCCTTTGGATTGTGAGACATTGTCCCAGGAAGTGTTCCTTCCTCTGTGGCACCTGACATGTTCCCTGTAAACAGTTGCACAATAGTTGTGCTAAGCTATGTCAAGATATCCTTTGTTGGTGACGGATCCCTTCAACAATGGCCATGCATGCTCACCGAAGTCTCCTGCTAACTCGTCTGTGCCAGCCTTGCCAGTCACTGTACTTGTGTTTTGTGTATGTGGGAATGGCATCAGGGACCAATTGGCCATTTTCAGCACTATGCATGTGTGTAATCATGGCCTAACACACAAATGGCACGTGTAATGCAGGGTATTTGGGAACCTGACTCACAATTGTGGGCATTGTATCTAGTCGCAGTGAACCCTATTCCTTACATGAGAGACATCATCTGGGTGGCTGGACCAGCACCTGGACATTCCTATCACTCATGTGATGTGCGTGACAGTGTGTGTTCCCCTTGGCTAACTTATTTTAGTATGCATTTCCATGACTATACCGTCTGTTGGCATTAAATCCGGGTGTGTATTGTGGGGAATACGCCATGGGTGGGTATACATGTGTTGTATGTCCTCACACCCACATGTGGTGTGTCATGCAGTGTGTGAATGACATCCATCCTCCTGGGAGTGGGGCACTGCTGGGCGTGACATGCACCCACCCCTCATATGTCTGGGCACTGCTGGGAGATCATATGCACCCACCCCTCATATGTCTGGGCACTGCTGGGAGTCCTCTGCACCCACCCCTCATATGTCTGGGCACTGCTGGGAGTCCTCTGCACCCACCCCTCATATGTCTGGGCACTGCTGGTAGTCCTCTGCACCCACCCCTCATATGTCTGGCCACTGCTGGTAGTCCTCTGCACCCACCCCTCATATGTCTGGGCACTGCTGATAGTGATATGCACCCACCCCTCATGTGTCTGGGCACTGCTGGTAGTCCTCTGCACCCACCCTTCATATGTCTGGACACTGCTGGTAGTGATATGCACTCACCCCTCATATGTCTGGGCACTGCTGGGAGTGATATACACCCACCCCTCATATGTCTGGGCACTGCTGGGAGTCCTCTGCACCCACCCCTCATGTGTCTGGGCACTGCTGGGAGTCCTCTGCACCCACCCCTCATGTGTCTGGGCACTGCTGGTAGTCCTCTGCACCCACCCCTCATATGTCTGGGCACTGCTGGGAGTCCTCTGCACCCACCCCTCATATGTCTGGGCACTGCTGGGAATTCTCTGCACCCACCCCTCATATGTCTGGGCACTGCTGGTAGTCCTCTGCACCCACACCTCAGATGTCTGGGCACTGCTGGGAGTGATATGCACCCACCCCTCATATGTCTGGGCACTGCTGGTAGTCCTCTGCACCCACCCCTCATATGTCTGGGCACTGCTGTGAGTCCTCTGCACCCACCCCTCATGTGTCTGGGCACTGCTGGTAGTCCTCTGCACCCACCCCTCATATGTCTGGACACTGCTGGTAGTCCTCTGCACCCACCCCTCAAATGTCTGGGCACTGCTGGTAGTCCTCTGCACCTACCCCTCATATGTCTGGGCACTGCTGGGAGTCCTCTTCACCCACCCCTCATATGTCTGGGCACTGCTGATAGTGATATGCACCCACCCCTCATGTGTCTGGGCACTTCTGGTAGTCCTCTGCACCCAACCCACATATGTCTGGGCACAGCTGATAGTGACATGCACCCACCCCTCACGTGTCTGGGCACTGCTGGTAGTCCTCTGCACCCACCCCTCATATGTCTGGGCACTGCTGGTAGTCCTCTGCACCCACACCTCAGATGTCTGGGCACTGCTGGGAGTGATATGCACCCACCCTTTCATATGTCTGGGCACTGCTGGTAGTCCTCTGCACCCACCCCTCATATGTCTGGGCACTGCTGGGAGTCCTCTGCACCCACCCCTCATGTGTCTGGGCACTGCTGGTAGCCCTCTGCACCCACCCCTCATATGTCTGGGCACTTCTGGTAGTCCTCTGCACCCACCCCTCATATGTCTGGGCACAGCTGGGAGTCCTCTGCACCCACCCCTCATGTGTCTGGGCACTGCTGGGAGTCCTCTGCACCAACCCCTCATATGTATGGGCACTGCTGGGAGTCCTCTGCACCCACCCCTCATATGTCTGGGCACTGCTGATAGTGATATGCACCCACCCCTCATGTGTCTGGGCACTTCTGGTAGTCCTCTGCACCCAACCCACATATGTCTGGGCACTGCTGATAGTGATATGCACCCACCCCTCATGTGTCTGGGCACTGCTGGTAGTCCTCTGCACCCACCCCTCATATGTCTGGGCACTGCTGATAGTGCTATGCACCCACCCCTCATATGTCTGGGCACTGCTGGGGGTGATATGCACCCACTCATCATATGTCTGGGCACTGCTGGGAATCCTCTGCACCCACCCCTCATGTGTCTGGGCACTGCTGGGAGTTCTCTGCACCCACCCCTCATGTGTCTGGGCACTGCTGGTAGTCCTCTGCACCCACCCCTCATATGTCTGGGCACTGCTGATAGTGATATGCACCTACCCCTCATGTGTCTGGGCACCGCTGGTAGTCCTCTGCACCCACCCCTCATATGTCTGGGCACTGCTGGGAGGCCTCTGCACCCACCCCTCATATGTCTGGGCACTGCTGGTAGTGATATGCACCCACCCCTCATATGTCTGGGCACAGCTGGGAGTCCTCTGCACCCACCCCTCATGTGTCTGGGCACTGCTGGGAGTCCTCTGCACCAACCCCTCATGTGTCTGGGCACTTCTGGTAGTCCTCTGCACCCAACCCACATATGTCTGGGCACAGCTGATAGTGACATGCACCCACCCCTCACGTGTCTGGGCACTGCTGGTAGTCCTCTGCACCCACCCCTCATATGTCTGGGCACTGCTGGTAGTCCTCTGCACCCACACCTCAGATGTCTGGGCACTGCTGGGAGTGATATGCACCCACCCTTTCATATGTCTGGGCACTGCTGGTAGTCCTCTGCACCCACCCCTCATATGTCTGGGCACTGCTGGGAGTCCTCTGCACCCACCCCTCATGTGTCTGGGCACTGCTGGTAGTCCTCTGCACCCACCCCTCATATGTCTGGGCACTTCTGGTAGTCCTCTGCACCCACCCCTCATATGTCTGGGCACAGCTGGGAGTCCTCTGCACCAACCCCTCATATGTATGGGCACTGCTGGGAGTCCTCTGCACCCACCCCTCATATGTCTGGGCACTGCTGATAGTGATATGCACCCACCCCTCATGTGCCTGGGCACTTCTGGTAGTCCTCTGCACCCAACCCACATATGTCTGGGCACTGCTGATAGTGATATGCACCCACCCCTCATGTGTCTGGGCACTGCTGGTAGTCCTCTGCACCCACCCCTCATATGTCTGGGCACTGCTGATAGTGCTATGCACCCACCCCTCATATGTCTGGGCACTGCTGGGGGTGATATGCACCCACTCATCATATGTCTGGGCACTGCTGGGAATCCTCTGCACCCACCCCTCATGTGTCTGGGCACTGCTGGGAGTCCTCTGCACCCACCCCTCATGTGTCTGGGCACTGCTGGTAGTCCTCTGCACCCACCCCTCATATGTCTGGGCACTGCTGATAGTGATATGCACCTACCCCTCATGTGTCTGGGCACCGCTGGTAGTCCTCTGCACCCACCCCTCATATGTCTGGGCACTGCTGGGAGGCCTCTGCACCCACCCCTCATATGTCTGGGCACTGCTGGTAGTGATATGCACCCACCCCTCATATGTCTGGGCACAGCTGGGAGTCCTCTGCACCCACCCCTCATGTGTCTGGGCACTGCTGGGAGTCCTCTGCACCAACCCCTCATATGTATGGGCACTACTGGGAGTCCTCTGCACCCACCCCTCATATGTCTGGGCACTGCTGATAGTGATATGCACCCACCCCTCATGTGTCTGGGCACTTCTGGTAGTCCTCTGCACCCAACCCACATATGTCTGGGCACTGCTGATAGTGATATGCACCCACCCCTCATGTGTCTGGGCACTGCTGGTAGTCCTCTGCACCCACCCCTCATATGTCTGGGCACTGCTGGTAGTGATATGCACCCACCCCTCATATGTCTGGGCACTGCTGGGGGTGATATGCACCCACTCCTCATATGTCTGGGCACTGCTGGGAATCCTCTGCACCCACCCCTCATGTGTCTGGGCACTGCTGGGAGTCCTCTGCACCCACCCCTCATGTGTCTGGGCACTGCTGGTAGTCCTCTGCACCCACCCCTCATATGTCTGGGCACTGCTGATAGTGATATGCACCCACCCCTCATGTGTCTGGGCACTGCTGGTAGTCCTCTGCACCCACCCCTCATATGTCTGGGCACTGTTGGGAGGCCTCTGCACCCACCCCTCATATGTCTGGGCACTGCTGGTAGTGATATGCACCCACCCCTCATATGTCTGGGCACTGCTGGTAGTCCTCTGCACCCACCCCTCATATGTCTGGGCACTGCTGGGAGTCCTCTGCACCCACCCCTCATGTGTCTGGGCACTGCTGGGAGTCCTCTGCACCCACCCCTCATATGTCTGGGCACTGCTGGTAGTCCTCTGCACCCACCCCTCATATGTCTGGGCACTGCTGGTAGTCCTCTGCACCCACCCCTCATATGTCTGGGCACTGCTGGGAGTCCTCTGCACCCACCCCTCATATGTCTGGGTACTGCTGGGAGTCCTCTGCACCCACCCCTCATATGTCTGGGCACTGCTGATAGTGATATGCACCCACCCCTCACGTGTCTGGGCACTGCTGGTAGTCCTCTGCACCCACCCCTCATATGTCTGGGCACTGCTGGGAGTGATATGCACCCATCCGTCATATGTCTGGGCACTGCTGGGAGGCCTCTGCACCCACCCACGCACCCCCTTGGAGCTGTACACTGCTGGCCAGGACCTACACACACAACAATTTGTAGGTAACATGCTGGGTCAGTCCTCTATGCCCACATTCCTGGCATGTATATGCCTTGTATCCAAATTTTCCTGCTGCCGTAACGGGGTACTTGTGGTACGGACCGTAACCACGCATGTATGCGTGGGTAAGGTCCGTTCCTGGTTAATCATGGGGCCGTAGGGGTACGCAGCGTACCCACGCATTCATGCGTGGGTACGGTCCATACCTGAGGACTCATGGGGCCGTAGGGGTACGCAACGTACCCATGTATTCATGCGTGGGTACGGTCCGTACCTGATTAATTATGGGGCCGTAGGGGTACGCACCGTACACACGCATTCATGCGTGGGTACGGTCCGTCCCACTGTTGGCATGGTGCCGTAGGGGTACGTATGGTACGCACCGTACCCACGCATTCATGCGTGGGTACAGTCCGTACCACTGTTGTCATGGCGCCGTAGGGGTACGTGTGGTACGCACCGTATCCCACGCATGTTGTTCTCCCCTCCTGCGACATGTGCATCGGGTGCGGTGCACCAGGTCGTAGGCCAAGAGGACCGGGATGACACGTACGATGGGGTTCATGGCTGTACGTCGCGTACCGGGGCTCTGTGGCGTTGCCGTTCACGTCGGACTCTGCTTTTCCGGCTGTGTTTGGCTCCCGTAAACAAAGAGCCGTACGGAGTGACGTCGGTACGAATCGTACTTGCTGGGCTGGAAAACGCTGGTGAAATACGTACGGACGTCGAGTACAAGCATTTCCGGATCGGAATCGTGGGTATTTTTTAGCTGTACGGTCTTTTGTACGATTCGTACAGTAAAAGGCTTTCTGTACGAATCGTACTTCCCAGGTTGTGTCAGGATGTCACCTAATGAGGAAGTCTTCCTATAAGTTATTTTAGGAGTCGATGGTAAATTCATCTTCAATGAATCGTCAAGCAATAATATATTCCAATTCTTTTTAATGATTTTCCTTAGACATTTGTTTTCTACATTAAAATGCAGAATGATCCGAATTGTTTCATCACTGTCCGGATGATCTCGTTCTTTCAACAATTCTGATCTGGGCTTTTCCATTATTCTGTTCTTTGCTTCTTCTATGATTTATATATATTATATATATATATACACACATGTATATGTATACATATATATGTATATATATGTATATTACCTACTGGCGGTCACCAGTAGGTAGTTATAGTTCGGACCTATTTTCCATAAGAACTCCGCAACATTCTATTCCCAATAACTTTGGTGCCAATTGACGAATCTTCGCGAAGTTTTCAAAACTTTTGGCCAGCTCCGGTCCGCTCCTATCCTGAAAGTCTCGGGATGATTCGTGTAGCGGGGGCCGAGAAAAAAGGGGGGTCCCAAAACGTGTTATCCCCATGCAATTTCCCATGGGACCTTTAGCCGCAGCTACAGCCCGAACTGCTGAACGGAATTACACCAAATACGGCAAAGAGGTAGTCCTCAGTTCAGACTCGTGCCTTTTGCTTAAATGGTGTCAATCTGTTCAGTAGTTCCTGATAACATTACAGTTAAAAGTACATATATATCTATGGCCACGCTGGATCCGCGCACCCTGAGCGCACCCTGAGCGCACCCTCCCGATCACGCGCTGAATGCTAATTCGCTGTCAAGTGGTTGTCAACATTCGAAACCAGAAACTGTTGGCAGCCATTTTGTGCCTCGGTAGAAGCGAGGCTGAAGAAGTCTGTGGAATAAGTGTGCAAAACGTATAAAGGGGGCAGGGTAGAAATACCCTGACCCTCAAGACCTCCTTAGGAGGTCCGAGAAGGACTGCCAGGGCACCCCCCCCCAATTTTTTTTTTTTTAAACCGCAAAGTGCGCGCAGGGTGCACGGATCTTGCCTTAAAAAAAAACTGAGCTTTTTTTATAATTAGCCCCCGGGGGGCCAAATCCCGTGGGCAAAATTATTACATTTAAAGGGGGCCCAGAGGGGCCCCCCAGCCCTGGGGACCATCACCCCCCGGGGCTACAAAATAAATTGGGAGGGGTTCGAAAGCCCCTCCCAGTATAATTTGCGGGGAGGGCTCAACGGCCCCCCAAGCCCCAGTGACCACCACCCCCTGGGGTTTTATGTATTGAGGGAGGGGCTGCGTGGCCCCCCTCCTGGAGCCCTCGAGGGCCCAGGGGACCGCCACCCCCCAGAGCCGGCTCCTGCATTGTCCTGGGGTGCCCACCCCCAGGACACTGTTGTTTGTTATGAGAGGGCGGGAGTCTCCCGCCCTTCCATAGCAAACTTGGTTTGGATTTTGAAAGAGAGAGCAGGGAAACCTGCTCTCTCTTTCAAAATCCAAACTATTTTGCTTTTCCACACAGGGAGCTGCATGTCAGCAGCTCCCCATGTGGAAAAGAAATGCCGTCATGTTATGATACTCATTGCATTCATTATGGTATACAGATCAATCACATTTTTATGTGCGCAGATTAGGGAACTTCATTATGTTATGTTATGTGATTCTTGGTATAGAGCATGGCTCATCCCTAAAGGGACATCTCAGCGCTGTGGGCAGGTAGGTTGGGAAGAAGTGGTTAAAACAGCCAGGTTTCCAGGCGTTTCTTGAATTCCACCAAGGTTGGGCATGTTCGAATGGAAAGATGAAGCTTTTTCAAGTAGAGTGAGGCAAGATAGGAGAAGGCACGTCCTCCGAATTTGGCTGTATGAATATGTGGGGCACAAAACAGAGATAGGTGGCTAGGGCGGAGATTTTTACTTGGAATGTAAGGAGTGAGCTTATTGCATAGATATTTTATTCCTGATCCTGATAAAGACTTATAAGTTAGGCAGAGTAGTTTGAGTAGCGATCTCTTTCATATGGGAAGCCAGTGCAGGTCTCTGAGTATGGGGGCTGAGGGCGTTCTAGGGGGTAGGTTCTTAATCATGCATGCTGCTCTGTGTTGGACCACCTGTAGCTTGGTCAGAAGAAATTCGCTGGTAGCGCAAAACAAGGTTGAGTGGTAGCCATCTAAATATTTTTTGGACCAAACGCATAGTGCCAAAGCATGCCCCACATACGGAGGTAATCTAGTTTTGCATTGATAGTTGATCATCCAAGATTATTCCTAGATTTCTTGCGGATCTAGAGGGCCGAGGAGCAGATCCCAATTCTACTGGCCACTAGTCGTACTTCCATATGCTCTGAGCTTTGCCAAACAGAATGATTTCAATCTTTCCTGCATTGAGCTGGAGGCAATTAAGAGACATTCAAGTCAGTATTTCTTTCATGCAGGTGAGGAATTTTTGTTTGATGCTCTCAATGTCTTGCCCAAATTAGATGATCAACTTATGTCATCCGCATATGCCCTTTCACAAGGTCCTGATGAATTGCAATTGACTCGCAGGAGCAGCTAAGGCCAGGAGCAGCTAAGGCCAGTGGTGGCCGGCACAGATCTGGTGGGGGTAAAGGAGTAAAGGGGTGTAAAAAAAGAAAAACACACTTACCTCCTTGCTGCTCTCTCCCGCGTCGTCTCTCCTCCATCGGCCGAACAGGAAGCAACCACGCTCCCCTGAGCCAATCACAACATTGCAATTCAGCGTTGTGATTGGCCTGAGCACTGTGGATTGGCACTCAGACAGGGACTGGGGGTCTGAATATGTTCTCCACTCAGGCTGTAATGCAGCCTGGGTGGAGAACATGCTAAGTGCATATGACTGGTCGGTCCGAGAGGGCCGACCAAAGTGTTGTGTGCACTTCAGTGTATTCACCACTCCTCCCCTGCCCTGCTCTGTGAGCAGAGCAGCCTCTGTGAGCAGAGCAGCCCCGCACCGATGCTGCCTCACCAGGAACAAATAAAATGATAATAGCATCAAGTTATAACCATTTTATTTTTCCTTTCCTACACTGCTGCAACGCAGTGGGGCGACGCTCCTCCGCCTTAGCGGAGAAGCCGCCACTAGCTAAGGCATAGAACATGTTGATCTTGGTTTAAAAACCAAAGTTTCATTGTTCCCTGTAGTGGTTCTTAGTCTTTTTTAGGTCTCGCCTGAGCCAGCGCTTTAGCGCTGCTCTGGCGAGAGCTTTAGTAAACGGGGGATTTGGAAGTGCAAACTAGTGCTTTTCAGGCCTCCAAATACAGTGCATGTGCGCCGGGCGCGCGCATCATTTGTCAGCCTGCCTGATCACTTTCGCGGCCGCTTTGATGTTCTCAGTGAGCCGCGCGGCCACTGAGAACATCAAAGCGGCCGCGAAAGTGCTCACCGTATGCTCTACTCGCATCTCCCTCCCCCATTTTCTGAACATGGTTCGTGTGCACTCGCTTTCGTGACTTGTTTCTGTTGATTTCCCTGCCAGTGCTTTAAAACCTAGTCTCTCTATGCTCCAACAACACTGCTCTGCCGAATGCCGACACCTACAGTGTTGCAGGGATTCTGCTTATACACAGAACTATGCGTAGAACCCCAGGACCTCAGTGAGTTGTGGTGTACCAGAAACTCACCTCAGAACCCAGAACCCAGTATCCGGCTAGGATAAGTGTCCCATTCGTTATCCGAGATTTAGCTCGGCGGTCCCAATGAAAAGACAACCCAGAACACGCGACTCAGTACATACTCAGGAATGGTGGGAATCGGAAATACCTGTTCGTATATTATTCTCACATCAGTCCACAACAATAATCAACAGAGACACGGTGTAAATAAAAAGAGTTTATTTTTATAGACCACGTGTCCTAAGATGCAGTACTTTGGCTAATACAAGCAGACAAATGATTAATATCAAAACCAGCAACATAGTTACAATACCATAGAATATAAACGGGGTGATCATATTACAATGACAGTGGATACTACCACCTTCCCTTTACTAAGAAGCTAATATTATTATTATGCTAATAGAAGGTCTCTTAGGCTTGCATAGGGGACCCCATACCTCAAAGATCAGCTTAGTGAAATCACATCACAGGAGCATCAGGAGTCTTCTCGCAGGAAGGCTCGTCTTCGGTCTGAATAATAAACATGATGTCTGTGATATTAAAAGCACCAACTTTCAGGTATGTGCAGCTGCGCGTGTGTTATGGCTAAATAGTGGGTCGATCAACCTAGAGTGGAAAACATGCATTGTGTAATAATCCAGACTGTTTGTCACACCATGTACAGACCAAGGTCGCTGCACAGAGCTTGGGATGGTAACAACAGATTGCTCTCGTGTGAAGCAAGTCTCGAGTCAGCAGTTTATTTAAGAAATAACATGTAAACGCAGTGTCGTGTGCAAAAGCAGAAAGATGGCTTTCTAACATTTAACGTGGTTATGCTAACTTAACAATGTATGTACGTATTCAGGAAGAACTCACTACACGCCCCCTTGATCGAAGCACTATTTAATAGGCAAGAAAAGAGAGAACGCAGAGTTCAGTTTCGTCAGAGCAGAACAAGGCGTAACCAATGCAGAGTTTCAGAACGCGCCAAAGTCCGAAACTACAAAAAATATAAACCAGGGTTTTTTGAAATAAAAAAAAATGGAAGTAAAAAAACTCAAAACGACCATCAGGAAAAAAAAGAGAAAGAAAAGAAGAAATGGCGCGCTAGAGTGCTGTCCAGTAGCACAGGCGCAAAGGACGACTGTCCAGTTAATCCATGAATGTATAGGCAGCATATGTGGCCACTGCTTCCAACAAAAAATCGTTTGCAGGTCCACTGAAAGTCTCAGCCATCCAATCCATCAACGAAAAGGAACATACGTGTTCTTCAACCATCGGAGCCTCCAGCACGATCACAGGGCACCCGGAATGTTCCTCCAAATAGCTCATAGCCAAGAAGTTGTAGGCAGCTGTTGAGATGTCCCAATTACCCAGGATACCATGCGCCGTACCACAGGCCATAATCCGGACACCAGAACAGGCCAACTCGTGAGACACTAAGGGCCTCATCAGTCGATCGAAATCCGGCACCGGAGACACCAGGTTGGTCAAGCACAAATCCAAAGGCCATTCAAAGGGACAATCCAGGCAGTGAAATACAGGCTGCACGCAGGTGAAGTAGGAATACCCGAAGGATAATCCATATGCCAGGCTTAAGGTCGCCAACGGCAGAGTTCCATAAAAGTCAAGCATCCTATCACGAAGAAGATGCAGGCGGGACAGGCGCTCGTGTGGCACAGAAGGAGCAGCCATTCCGTAGTATGAAAATTAAAAGCAGCACACCTGCCACTAGCGCCAGAAGCAGCGGAACACCTCCAAAGATGCTCGAGAAAAGTGAATGAAAAAATGCCGAATCACACCAAAAATAGTTTTGAAAGAGGTCACGAGACCCGAGCCCACAAGTTTAAAAAAATGAGCTAGGCCGGTCGTGGACGAGGCATTAAAAATAGTTTGGATCAAAGTGCCGAAATGTAATTTTGCTTGTAGGTGATCTAAATTGCAAAATTTCAAATGCTAGTCTGAAACTCTTCAGGAATAAAGTTAAGGAAGAGGTTCATTTTATTCCCCAGACGCTTTTCCCTGAGAACTTGGTGACAAATAAAAGAGGGAAGATTTTGTTAAAAGAATTAGCGATTGGGGATGGTATTATTTTAAATGGAAGATTTCCATCTGACGTCCCCGCTAATTATACTCATAAATCCCCCTTTGGGTCGTCAATTTTGGACTATGCTATTGCAGACTATGGTCTGTTTCCCCATATTCTGGACCTAAAGATTATACCTACGTCACTCAGCGATCATAGTATATTGTTTTTAACAATGTCTTTAAATTCTTTGAATACGGCGTCTTGGTCGCTTAATGGCAACGAGGCTACCTTTCATGCCTCTTCTGGAAGGTGCTTCTGGAACTTTGCCGCCATTAATGGGGTGCAGGACCTATTGGCCGATACCCTAATGGTAATAAACGAGTGGAATGGTAGCGAATTTGTTTATTTTGAAGAATTTATGCGAAAGATTTTATTGTACGCAAAAAAAACTGTTCCCCCTAGGAAAGGAGAGGTAGTCCCCAATACATTGCGTACCCTGAATAGGGAAATAAATAAACTAGTTCGCGAACAGTATTTAGAAAGGGTTCTGGAACGTGGGAAAGAAATTGCCAGGTTAAAAAGAAAGAGAAGCAGACTCAAGCAAAAAATTAAAAAGGAAAGGGAGGATGAAGTTTGGATTAAACTAAGGAAATCTGCTGTACATGGTAATATTAAAGACTTTTGGGCAATAATTGGGAAGGGATGTGGTACGCGCCATACCCCCACCCCCATTCCTATACCAGAAGAGGTATGGTCCTCTCATATCCGAGAGCTCTATGCAGGGAACGGGACCACAGGTATTGATAATTCCATATATGCTGCCCCTGAAGACCTGGTTTTCCATCCCTCAGAGAAAGAAATCGAGACGGCTATAAAAAATATGCGGCCCTCTGGGGCCATGGGACCGGATGAGCTTCCTATGACGGTCCTCAAACAAGATCCCTTAAGTTGGAGCAAAATTTTGTACCCCTTGTTTAAGGCGTGCCATCTCTCCAAATTTGTTCCTGCGTCCTGGAGAGGAAGTATTTTGGTCCCTATCTTTAAAAAGGGTATAAGGGATAGCCCTAGTAATTACCGCCTGATTGCACTCCTCGACTCCATCGGAAAGGTCTTTGCGAAATGTCTCCTTAGATCTCTTTCTGATTGGGTCGAGGACGGCAATATTTTGCCGTTTGAACAGACTGGTTTCCGAAGGGAGCATGGCACGCTAGATAACCTGACCGCCCTTCAGGTGATCACAGATAAATATGTCCAGGTGAGAGGAGGAGTGGTATATGCCGCCTTCATTGATTTCTCCACAGCGTTCGATAAAGTAGATCGTGGAACGCTGTGGAGAAAACTGGCGACGCTTGGTGTCCCTACCCCCCTGTTGGAACAGGTGCGGGCTCTGCACACTGAGACCTGGTGCAGGGTCTTAATGGGGGGCGAAAGGGGGCTTTCGGCCAAAATACCATCTCGGAATGGCCTTAAACAAGGCTGCTTATTGGCACCCCTTTTGTTCTCCTTATATACGGCTGACCTCCCTGCTGCCGTGTCTGCCAGTGAGGGGATTGCCCCGATGATAGGAGGGACTCCAATATCCTGCCTGATGTATGCCGATGATGTTCTGATTCTTGACTTGACTCCAATTGGTCTTGCAAATCGGCTACAGGCTCTACAGGCCTTCGCTGGTGAGCATTACATGAAGATTAATATTACCAAAAGTAAAGTGATGTGTATAGCTGGTAAGAAGAAGTGCCGCTCGACAAATTACGGTTGGGCTATTGGAGGGCATAGATTGGAGGTCGTAACTTCCTATACTTTTTTGGGAAAAATATTTTCGGCCAATGTGAGTGAGAAACTCCATATAGAGCACTGCTCCCGCAAAGCTCTTGCCCATGGCAATGGGTTAAAGTCCTTATACCAGGCAACGGGGAAAAGACATTTTTCCAGTCTTCTAGAAGTTTTTAGAGTAAAAATCCCCGCAACTATCTTGTATGGTATTGAATTAATAGAGGTGAAAAACTGGGACTTCTGCCATAAGATTGAGGGGAAACTCTTAAGATCCCTCTCGACTCTAAACAATGCTTGCCCACTGGCCGCCTGTAGGCTTGACTTTGGACTCAGGAGTTCCTGGGTTCAGGGTCTATGCGCCCTAATAAGATGGGTGGCCAGTTTGGCTAGAGCGGGAGATGGCACCCTGCGAGTTCTCCTCAAAAATGAACTTTTGGGCAATTTTAAAGAGTTCTCTAAACTCGTAAGCAACTTTAGAAGGGCTGTAAAGATACTGAAACTTGATGAAAGTGTTCTATTCTCCTACTCCTCCACGCAGTTAAAACATGTCCTCAAGGAGGCTTCGTGGGAGTTTTGTTTCCTCTCCGATAAAAAATCAGTTGGTGATAAAAGGAATGTGGAACCTCTCATCTCCTCCTATAGGTTGAAACAGCCACAACCCTATGCCCTATGGAATCTACCGCATGGGATACGTAGGTTTTGGTTTTTGTTACGCTATGATTTAATTCCACTTAATCTACTGTTATCTAAATGGCATGGCACTTCTGCTTTGTGCAATTTATGTAAACTGAACACCCAGGACTGTATGCATGTATTATTGATTTGTCCTATGTTACGTAATTTGCGCAAGCGATGGCTAAAAATAATTTGTATCCGCCTTAGCATTGTCACTTTAAAGGATTTCCTTCATGCACTTTATTGTCCTCCGAACGAAATGTTCTGTTCTTATATTTTTAACTTTTTTAAAGGATTTTTAGCTATTTATTAATATCCCTGGTGATATTTTGTCTGTCCGGCCTTGTTAGATTGATTTTCTGATGTATAGCTATTGCGGATTGAATTTTGTTTTTAAATTCTTGTATTTTCTGTGTATTTGTTGCTGTGTATTGTATATGTTTATGTGGCCCTCTTGAGAGCCAAAACATAATAAATAACATTTGAATTTGAATTTAGGGGGAGGTCAGTATTCAGAAGCGCCTGTACCTCAGTGCGCGTATTAGCAACGTGAAGGACAAATGTTTCACGAGAGGAAGTCAATGGCACCTCTTTTTGGGACAATAGAGCTCTTATTCTGCTCAACTTGTTGAACTCTGCTTTCAAGGTTGGAATCGAAGGCCAGATAGAAACATCCAGCCGCCCATGCGGGGGTGGAAAGAGAACATTATTGCAGCAGACAACTTTCTGCGAGACAGTTACTATGTACGGGATTCCCACTAACATCCCGCAGCAAGCTTCATTATTCAAAATTAAATAACTACCGTTTGCAAGCAGCGTGAAAGAAGGCGTAATCACAGGCACTGGGACACCTCGTAGGACGCAGGCCAAGTTCGGGGCTTGTACATTGCATGCGCCGTGTAATTGAATGTGCCTACATACCAAGGAATGGTCTGGTGTCGTGGTACATTCCTCGCCTTTCAAATAAACCTCAGTTCCGTCCCTCGTACATCTATACGTAAAGGGGAGGGACCAAACCTCATGTATGAAAGCGGTGCCCAGCGGTTCATATCTACCCAAAGCATAATGTTTCATACAAGATGTAAACTTAAAAAGCGCGAAAGGGAGAGTTATCAATCCGTGTACTAACCACGTAGCTGAATTGATCTCCGCTACAGAGAAAGGCAACGGTTCTAACTTTTCAATATGTAACAATGAATATGTTGCATCCTTCATGGACATAAATCGCTGCTTGTCAGTAAGGTTAAAGGGAAGGAATAACGATGTAGTGTTCAGATAGTCCCAAGGGACTCTCCCTGCCTTTAACGTCTGTAATGTCCATGCAAACTGCATAACAGAACGCAACTGGTTTTGACCATGATATAACACAGACATATCATCATGCACAATATCAACAACAGAAAAAACAATATTATCTAATGTATAAATCCTAGAAGAGAGAGTGTTAATGCTATTATCTATAACGGCTAAAACCTTCTCCATGTTTGCTTGGTCAATAGCTCTCAATCTGGAAGCCGCCTCAATCTGCGACAACTTCCAGACTTCGTTGTAAATAGCATACGCCCACCTTTTGGTTCTGCCACCCACAGGACCCTTAACAAAATCATTCAAATCTATTTTGTCATGTAATTGTGATAAATGAACTTTGACAGACGCCAAGGTGGAATGTCGCAGCCAAGATTGACATAACTTGCCCACAGAGTATGTAGTTACAGTATGTGACGACTCAAACCGAGGGTCTACGCGTTCCCGAGTATACCCCGGTTTCAGTCCCAGAAAACGACGTTGACAGGTGTCTGAACTGCTTTGCCAAACTAACCAACCCTCACTATTAAATTTCGAAATATTAAAAGACGTATTTGAAACTAAGGATTGCAAAGCAGCAAGGGATAGATCTGTGTGGTTATCCCAATTGGGATAAGCGCCCAAATCCGGCACAGATGGTGACTTTAATTGTTTAGAAGTAGCCAATCCGAAACAGGTGGTTTGGAAGATAGATGAATTTAAAAACAAAATATGATTTGGTATAAGACAGGCATGATGTAAAGCCTCTGTACCCTGAACCTGCCACGGTCTGGAACCCCAAACCGACTTCAGATCAATAGTAGCCTTCCATAGATCATAACCTTTGATTGACAACTCGTCCATAAAGGACTTGGAATAAAGCAACTTTGTGTGTGTCAGTCGAACCTTTGCGGCAGACTCAGGCAGCACCTTAAAATAAAACGCTGCCGGGTTGGAAACACTGAAATCGGTAAAATAAGAATACTTGTTAACTAGGGTTTGTGAACTTCCGAATGCGGGAGTAGGACAGTGTTCCCATTGGGTAAAATTTACAAAATTTCTAAATGTATTTGCTTTATGCAGGAAGTGATTGCCATAATGTTGAAAACAATACTGTTCCGCATAATTAGCCGCATTATCATATAAATCTTCAGCATCAAAAGCGGCATAATATTTCAAATCAGAAAACAGTGATTCAATGGCGTGTACATCCCAATCATCAGAACGTATGTTCTGCCTAACCACATCACCCATAGAAACACGAAATACATTAGGTACATTAATGACCTCTGTAGGTCCATGAATTTGGAATTTAACAGCATCCCATGCGATTCCATCCAAGACGGGCCAGGCAGTAATATTCACAAAAGTCTGGTCCCTTTTCATGATGTGGGACGAGGAGTGGGGGGCCAAAGTTCCATTGATAAGTCTAATTGTCGATCTCTCACTCAGATAGTGGCCATCCACAAGACGGAAAAAAACTATTACAAATCCAATTGACATAAACAAAAAAATAGTAAAAAGCATCAACCAGATGTATGTCCAAGGGGCAATCAAAAAATGTCTCTTAAACCAGCTGAAAAAAACAGCAATGTTTGATGGGGGAGTTGAGGGCAAAGAGTTAGTATCAAAGGAAAAACGGGACTGGCCAAGTGTTGTAGATTGTAAAACAGGCGAAGGTCCACGTGTAGGATAAGCATACTCAGTCTCATCGGACAAACCACCAGCCGATGGTATCAACAAGGGATCAGTAACAGATTGCATCTCGATGGCAACCTCAGGCAAGGTGTTAGAAGCAAGAGCCAACATTGAATTTCTTTGCATCGTCTGGCAGGAAACTGCTGGAGTCATACTAAGAAGTATCGGCCACTCGCTGAAGTTTGACATTGTCAATAGAGATGTACCTGTTTTCTTTGCGACCAGGAAGTGGAGGTAAAATGACTGTTCTTGTACCCTGCACTCCAAGCACTGGAACTGGTGCACGTTAAGAGGGGCCAAACTCCTTCTTGTTCTCCACCTTCTCACGGACCAGGTCTCCAACTCGGGGTAGCCAGCCGACTACTGGAACCTGAACGTCAGCTTCAGACGTGGAGGGCAAATGTTCCTTCGAAAGAGTGTCTCTGGCTTCTTGTAGAGTCTGTAAAACAGCACAGTGATCATCCACGTCAAAGGGTGCGGTCGACGCCGCCATGTCTAGACCATCAAGGTCTGGGACAAACATTCTGATTCCGAAGAGCATCATGTACGGGGTCCGCCCACCCAGAGACCTTCTAGGGAGATTATTAAGTGCACGTTGGACGTTATACAAATGGGCTAGCCAGTTCCGGCCTGTGCCTAAAACACGTGCTGTCAATGATTGCTTTAAGTCACGGTTCATTCGCTCCACCACACTATTACCCTCAGGTCGGTAGGGGGACGAAAATTTGACTAGGACCCCCAAATTTCTCATAGTCTCCTTGTAAGCCTTAGAGGCGAACGCAGGGCCCTGATCAGAATGGAAGGTACCACACGCAAAAGTTCCCACAAAGACACGCAAATCCCTGATGACAGTCCGCGAGTCAGCACTCCTTTGTGGCCATACCCATAGAAAACGTGTGCACGAATCCACTGCAACCAAGATGTACTTGTACGCAGTATCAGAGGAAAAAGGACCGCAGTGATCTAAATAAACACAACCAAATGGCTTATTAGAGATGTACAGCTGTGTCTGTGGTGGGCGCGCAACAGTAGAAGGTTTAATCTGTTGGCAAATGTCACAATCAAGAACATAAGCGCGCGCTTGTTTATATAAACCAAACCACCAGTAACGTTGTTGTAGCAGAGATATTGTAGCTGACACACCGGCGTGGGCAGACGCCAACCCCTCATGTGCAGCCAAGATCAGTGCTGGCCTGCAGTCCGCGTTGGGAATAATTCTGTCACCAACGTCGTTAATCCTCACTAATGGGACATTATCAGGACTTAAATGGTAAATGTAACGAGAAGGAAAACCCTTCGTGTAATCGCCTCCCTTTTCTGTAGCAGCAATAGCTGCCAAGATGTCATCATCAATCTTACTTTTTGATCTGGTAACTGCTGCCACTAAGTATGTAGCCACTGCTGTTTTTGCTGCCTCGTCAGCCAAGCTGTTGCCGACAGCATGGACACCAAGTCGCTGGTGACCAAGAGTGTGAATAACATTCACGAGAGGGAGACGGTCTTTAAAGTCTGCCACTCGAACCCAAAGCGTTTTATGCTTAATTGTGCTACCTTTTGTGTCTCGATAATCATTCTGAGACCAGAAATGTAAATTGTCATTATAGGACTGGACACAGTAGAAGGAGTCACTCACTATAAGAGTAGTGACCCGGGGATCAGCAAACTCCAGTGCAAGGACTAGAGCCCGAAGCTCCGCTAATTGCGCGGTACAATCACCCAATGACTGCGTATGCACTGCATCAGATTGGAATTCACCATTTACGAATGTACCTACGACAATAGCGCAAGCCGCTGAGTAAGCGTGCTTCGATCCAATCGCGGGCTGCGCAGACCCGTCAGTGTATATGACACAATGGTATTCTTCGAGCGGGCGCAAAGACAGAGGTGCCGGATGAACGAATTCATACTGCAAGAACTCTTGAGTCTGTAATGAGGCATCAAAGATGTAGGTGACGTCTGGCGACGTCAGTGTTGTGGCCCATTGTATCCACCGAGGATGCAAAGCTTTAGAATTTGGTACACTTGCCTTTGTCACTGCTTCTAAGGCAGGATAGGGTGTTACAACCAGAATCTGTTTCCCATGTGACAGTGCGCGTTCTTTAAGGATCGCCATCTGTACAGCAGTCAGAACTTTTTCGACCGCGGAAAAACGTAATTCAGCAGAGGTGTACAAGTGGGATTTGTACGCAATGGGGACGGTATCGCCCTCATTAAACGTCAAATACGTGAAACCCACGGCGCCTGGCACTATTCGTATTACCAGGTTAGTGCGGTTATCACGTGTCAGCAAATATTGTGAAGCAAGAAGGTCAGCCTGTAAAGACTGTAAAATTTTAGAATGTTCCAGCTGCCAGCTAGACTTCGAAAATGTAGGTTGTACCAAGGCGTAAAGCGGCTTGATACGCTGGGCATAATCAGGAATGTACGTACGGCCGAAATTCAGAAAGCCCAGCAAAGATTGTAATTTCTTTAGTGTCGTAGGCGCACTCAAGCATGCGCACTTCTCCAGAAAGTGGGGAGCTAACCCCTTTCCTTCATTATTGAGCTCGTAGCCCAAAAACAACACCGTATATTCCGCGATGTGAGACTTCGCAAAATTGAATTTGTAGCCATAGTCAGCAAAACTCACTATAATATTGTCGACTCGAGACAGATGTGGCAACAGCTCATCATCCGTGAGGTAGATATCGTCAACATAGGAGTATGCCTCGGGGTCTATTCTTTCTAAGAGAGAAACCACGCGAGCGGAAAAGACGCCAGGGCTATTTTTGTACCCCATGGCTAATCTGGTAAACTGTTTTTGTTTTCCGCCCGAAGTAAACGCTGTCCACTGGCTACTCAGTGTGGACAGGTTATGGCTAAAAAAGCCATTGGAAATGTCAAGCGTCGTTTTAAATCTTTTACGCACGAGACTGTCGACTAGAGCCGAGCTATGTGTATTTTGTACCGCGCAGGTCCGGCAATGGGAGTTTAGGTGCCGGTAATCCAAAACTAAACGGTACGAGCCGTCAGGCTTCATTACAGTGAATAAAGGGTTATTCATAGGGGACACACAAGTTTCAATTACACCCTGATATTCCAATTGTTCAAGGATCGCCACGACGTGGGGTCTAGCTTCACGACGCATGGGATACTGGGGCTGAGGCTGGGGCATAGACCGCAATGGAATCTCATGGCAGGGGGACAACCGGTCCCAACCCACCTGAGTACGATACACCGCTGGCGCAAGCGCCAGCGCCCACTCCCCAGCGTACATTTCAGCCTGGTCCTTAGGCACTGTGTGCGCAAAGGACGGGAGGATTTTCTCCTCCCCTTTAGGAGCTTCCAAAATGAAGGCTGGGGGCCAATCTGCCTCCGCTAGGAGGATATCATAGGTGGTGGTCAGATTATCCCAAAAAATCCCTTTTATAGTACGTTGTATGTCACCCTCTATTAATAAGACTATTTCATAAAGTCTGTCAGGGGGAGCCACTCTGGTGTCAGCTGTTTCAACAGTAACCAATACATCAGTTGCTGTCGCCGCCAGAAATGGACGCAGAGCTTGACGGACTATGGTAATTTCCGCCGCGCTGTCCAGTAGCGTCAGCGCCCATGTCCTGTTCCGAAGCTGTGTCCGCACTATCTGAGGCATACTTTGCCGTCAGAGCCGCCACTTTCTTCTTCTGAAACGGGGGTCTTTGTCGAGCAAATTCGTCCTGCTTGCCTTTTCCCTCAGTCTGTCGAGGTTGGTCACGCTGTTGTGGAGCACCCCGACCTTTGCCACCGCCTCCGCCACCGGACTGTGTAGCCGATGTTTCCTGTGAAGAACGAGGAGAACGCGGTTCAGAAACCTGAAATCTATCAGGAGACTTAATAGTAGCACGATCTCGCAGATCATAAGTGCGTTCACTACCTGACTGTACGGGAGAGGCAGGCCGAGAGCCCTGTTTCTGCTGCTGCTTTCCCTGTTGTTTTGACCGCCAATTTTGTTTTTGAAAAGCTGGCCGGCCATCCTTACCAGGAGTTTCTGCCTTACCCTGCTGCTTAGAATCGGGATTTTTGATCACGGGCTTAACTCCTAAAGAGCTACAACCCAAATCTCGATATGCCTCAGAGATTATTTTTGCAAATTCCTGCGGTTTGTCCTCTTCAGCAACTTTCTTCAGTTCATTACGAACCTGAAAGTGCAACGCATCACCCTTAAGGTTTCCCATTATCATGGTAGCCACAAGGCCAAAATCTCCGAGGAGCCGCATCCCCAATTCTATCGCAGACTCTGCACCATGGTCCTCTTGAACCTGTTTAATAATGGAGGGCAGCTGTAACATAGACGGAGTGCCAAAGCACTGCGCGTACGTTGCAGCAAAAATCTTACCCCAGGATACACAATCATCCATATGGGGAACTAAATCTTTAGGCAAACTAATGGTGAGGATCCTGTGTTTCTCCACAGGAGTTGTATGCGGATAAACCGCCTCTATTTGGTCAAATCTTTCAGCAAGCCAAAAAGGATAATCATCCCTTGTGGGAGGGCGCTTGCCCATAACAGAATTAACCATAACAGGACTAATGACCACCGCGTGACGATCACTAGGTTGTCCCGCACTAACAGGCGCCCCCGCCTGTACAGTGCGCGACACATACTGCACTAACGCCCTATATACTGTTATAAGGGCAGTGTGTAGTACACGCAATTCATCCACCGTCACCGTGAGGTAACGGGTATGAGGCGTAAATCCGGCTAGTACCGGCCAAGTGGCCCCCGCAATTGATAAAGGGCCCATTCTCGGCGGTATAACCACATGGGGGAGGGCGCCATTAAACCAAATCTGATGTTGCCAAGCAGATATTGGTATCTCCTGTGTCCTATACGGCGCATAGGCGGCAGGCACGGCAGTGGCAGTGTAAGAATGAAATGTATTATCATTACCACTGACTGCCGGAATCGTCACCCAAGAGTAGAATAACTCAAAGGGATGAGCCGCATCGGCTCCCACCACAAAGATGACGTCCATGCCCGCGTCCGGCACTCCATACTGCGTCAAATGACGTTTCAGTGCCGCACGGCTATGCGCCGCAATATTTATCGCCATAAGGACAAGCTACACTTCAAGTATTCAGTAGCACAAGGGTTCAATAACCTTTTTAATAATCAAGCTTGAAGGAACCTATATCAATAGAACTAGGTAGGTTTAAAATCCGTCAGACTTGTTATCCGGAAACAAGAATGAGGGTGCTGTGGACTAAATGTAAGCACTACTAAGGCGTTTCAACTCATAGACCAAACGTTAGGTGCGCCATGTTGCAGGGATTCTGCTTATACACAGAACTATGCGTAGAACCCCAGGACCTCAGTGAGTTGTGGTGTACCAGAAACTCACCTCAGAAAGCCAGAACCCAGTATCCGGCTAGCATAAGTGTCCCATTCGTTATCCGAGATTTAGCTCGGCGGTCCCAATGAAAAGACAACCCAGAACACGCGACTCAGTACATACTCAGGAATGGTGGGAATCGGAAATACCTGTTCGTATATTATTCTCACATCAGTCCACAACAATAATCAACAGAGACACGGTGTAAATAAAAAGAGTTTATTTTTATAGACCACGTGTCCTAAGATGCAGTACTTTGGCTAATACAAGCAGACAAATGATTAATATCAAAACCAGCAACATAGTTATAATACCATAGAATATAAACGGGGTGATCATATTACAATGACAGTGGATACTACCACCTTCCCTTTACTAAGAAGCTAATATTATTATTATGCTAATAGAAGGTCTCTTAGGCTTGCATAGGGGACCCCATACCTCAAAGATCAGCTTAGTGAAATCACATCACAGGAGCATCAGGAGTCTTCTCGCAGGAAGGCTCGTCTTCGGTCTGAATAATAAACATGATGTCTGTGATATTAAAAGCACCAACTTTCAGGTATGTGCAGCTGCGCGTGTGTTATGGCTAAATAGTGGGTCGATCAACCTAGAGTGGAAAACATGCATTGTGTAATAATCCAGACTGTTTGTCACACCATGTACAGACCAAGGTCGCTGCGCAGAGCTTGGGATGGTAACAACAGATTGCTCTCGTGTGAAGCAAGTCTCGAGTCAGCAGTTTATTTAAGAAATAACATGTAAACGCAGTGTCGTGTGCAAAAGCAGAAAGATGGCTTTCTAACATTTAACGTGGTTATGCTAACTTAACAATGTATGTACGTATTCAGGAAGAACTCACTACACAGAGTTTCTCTGCAAACTCTGGTAGGATTGCCCTTAAGACTGCAGCAGGATTTCTCTGTAAGCGGCAGTAAAATTGTTCTGCCTGCATCCGTAGGAAAGATGCCACGGCAATGCAGTTTCCCTTGATTACCCACAAAAAATCCAGACTTCCACAAGTTTGCTGACTTTCTCCTCCTGCACTCAATATTATTCTGCATCCCCATCTCTACCCTGCGGCTTTCGATTTCGATCGCTAACAGGACTGATCCCCGCGAATCCGAGCTAGCCATGCTCGCTTTCGCGATTACTCCACGTGAGCGATCGCTGAGCACAGAGTCCACCACTCTGAATAGGATCCCGGGGAACAAACTTCTACACGAGTCACGACCTCATCCGAAAAAAAAGAAAATTGACAGCGGCAATACTACTAGTGCTTGTTGCAAATATCTACGTGGAGCCGTGGGAGTGGGTGTCTAGAAGTGGACGCACTGACTCCATAAATCGGAGACGGGAATTCAACCCTGTCCCGGCACTCGCTCTCTCTGCTTCGACACCGTGCGATCTTGGTTTAATTACTACTTCTCTGCAAAAAAAACAATGCCTATGCTGTATTACCTTGTTCATTCAGATGCGTGCAGCCAGCTCTGAAGGTGCGCTTGTGCTTCTTGCTACATCTTTGATCGTGTGAAATTCCCAGTGAATGAACTCTGCCTCAGCGTAGGCATGGCGTGTCATCTTTCAGTGCTCGCAGGCAAAGTTAACGAATTGCAGCACTTCTCAATCAGAACTTAAAATTGTTTTCAAACAATATTAAACACGCATTTGCAATGCAACAGGTCTCGCATTTATGCGAGTTTAAGCTAATGGCATTGTAAATGACAATGGCTTTTATTTATATTTTAATAACAAACACAAAAATAAAAGGCATTGTCATTTACAATGCCATTAGCTCAAACTCTCGCAAATGCAAGACCTATTGCGTTGCAAATGCTTGTTTTATCTTGGCATGGGCGTTTTCTGGATAATAAATATTGGCAGTTACTAACCCATAGCCAATTTTAATCTTTCATCCCAATCTACCACCTCTCTCTGTCTCAAAGTTAGGCATAAAGCAACACTTTTCTGTTTAACGTTGAACAATTTGAAAACAAGACCTCTTGCTAAGACGCCCTACTGAGCATTGCCGCGCCTGCCCAGCGAGGAGCACAGCCTGATGATGAAGGTGCCTGTGCATGCTTAAAAGGATGCCTCTTGTGTCAGACCTGTTGTACCAACACCAGTGTTCTGTCGACACGTCTAGGGAACAGCACATTCTTTTCAGATTATTTAATAGAGGAAGAGGGGATGTGTGCTGGACCACCCAATTTTCCCTCACACCATCTCTTTTAGTTTTTTTTAACAAAGACCCAAGGACCAACCAAGACCAAAATAACACGAAGGACCAATCTACCTACTAGGACCACAGCTCCGCTAAAGTGACCCACAACCCCAGATCCTGTCACCAAGGTGTCACCTAGGCCTTGCCTATAATACAAGGTGACCAGTAAAGTATTCCATAAGGGTCCTGGGTTGTCCCATCGGCCGACGCTCCAGTGGGGAGAGGGCACACTCTTTGGGCTCAACCCCCAGGGACCCATAGGGAAAGGGACAGTGTTTTAGTCCTTATCAGGAAAAAGTACTGCAAGTCATTAACAGCAAATCTGAAGCACTTCTGTTTTGGGTTGCCTGGCTTTTTGAGTTTCAACTCAAAGAAAGCCCGATGTTGTAGCCTACTTTTATGTCAGCTGTGTGTTTATAGAAGGGCTGCGCACACTGAAAAAAAATGAATCGTTTGAGCAACCAGTAGCAGTGATGGGAGGGTTGCTGGGGTCTGAATAATAAATTTGTGCTGCAGTAGGTACACTAAGGGTGCTGCCAGGGAATTAGCTGCTGCAAGTAATTGACATGAAGTGAGCAATGGAATTTAAATAATGACAGACTGGAGATGTTGTACTTTGTGGCGCTATCGCTATCTGAGGTCCAGCCAAAGGAAAAGCTCGATTTTGTAGCCCTACCCTGTGTCTATGGTTTATCCTGTATTTTGACACAAATGCCAGCACATAAACATTTTTATAAATAAAACAAAAGCAGATCGGCCCACCAAATTTCAGACCAAAGTAGACTGCTTTTTAGCTGGATGTGCACAAGCAATATTCCATCACTCAAAGAGGAGAGAGCCTATGGCTGAACTTGGGTGACCCGTTGATCCATGCCCTATACAGTGTTGGGCGGAAGAAAATTGTGAATGACATTTGAACTGACAAATGGAGGAAGAAGCCTGCAAAGTTACTGCATGTATGTATATGTGTTGGAAATGGGGTCTCTAGTTGGCAGTGGTTAGCACCCTGTCCAAGTAGAAACCCATACTCTAGTCAGGGTAAGTGTAGTACACACTAAGTGGCTAACACTGTGCTCAGCCTTGGGTAGCTTGGCACAGACTAGTTAGGCTAAACTAAAGAGGCAATATGTAAAGTATTTGAGTAAACACACACACAGACAGTAACACAGTGAAGAAGACACAAAGGTACTCCACATCTGTTACGAAAAATAGTACATATTTATCTGAGTAAAACAAGTCAGAACTATAAAAATCCAACATACACCAGTCAGGATATGAATCCTTCAACATAAAATGCAGTTATAGCATTTAGAAAACAATAGCATCGATGTCACAGTGCGGTGCATCGATGTTGAACCACCAGGCTACAGTTGCTGCTTTGGAGTCGGATAGGAGCGTCACTGACATTAGTGAAGGGGTGCTCGAAACTCATGCAGCGGCACTACTTCGGGGGCGCTATGGAACCGTTGGGTCTTCTGTTGCAAATCGAGGTCATTGCGTTGCTCGCTCAGCGAGCGGAGACCACGGTTTTGGTGCAGACAACAGCGATGTGTCGATTTCGCAGGGATGCGCAGGTTCAGAAGTGACACTTAAAGTCGATGCATCGGTTTCCTGGTTTCAGCACGAGAATCACCTCCAAGGGTCCAGGACTGGATTTGGCACCACCTGACAGGTCAGGACTCAGAGAAACGGAGCTCAGGTGCTGGTTGCAAGATGCAGGTGAGGTCTTTGATGTCCCTGAGACTTCCAGCAGAAGGCAAGCTTAACTCAAGCCCTTGAAGAAACTTTAGAAATGAAGATACAGAGAGCAAAGACCAGTCATCTCACTCGCAGGCAAGAGGCAGCAGACAGCAGGCCAACACAGCAAAGCAAGCAGCAAAGTGGCAGTCCCTCCTGGCAGTCCAACAGCTCTTCTTCACGGCAGAATGTCCTCAGTCCAGAAGTGTTTCTATTTCCCCTGTTACGGTGTCAGAGGTCCAGTACTTATACCCATTTTAGCCTTTGAAGTAGTGAGGCTTCAAAGAAAGGTCTCTGTAGTGCACAATACCCTGCCCTTCCTGGACCTGGCTCCAGACACACTACAGGGCTTGCAATCCCTTGTGTGGGGACAGGAACAGCCCAACGCAGGTGCAAGTGTCAACTCCTCCCACCACTCTAGCTCAGGAACACCAATCAGCCTGGTGATGGGCCATCAGCATATGCAGGGCGCACCTCAGCTCCCTTTGTGTGTGACTATCTAGAGTGAATTCACAAATTCCAACTTTCATCCAACCCAGACATGTATTCTAGGGAAAGGCAGAGGCACCGAATTGTTAAAGTAAGAAAATGGCAAAATTCTAAAAGTGGCATGTTCAGACCTGCAATTTAAAAAACAACTTCACTAAAAGATGTGTTTTTTTGAAATTGTGAGTCCAGAGACACCAAACGCCAATTTTCTATCAGCTCCCAATTGGAAGATACCAAATGCCACAGGGCAGCTCCAATGCTAACCTATGGGAGAAATAGGCCTTGATGTAGTAAAAAGCTAATTTGCGACTTTTTATCTACCAGGACATGTAAAGTTTAAAGCACATGGAGCTACCTAGGGCCTACTTTAGTTGTGCCTTACATGTAGTAAAAGGGAAGGTTTGTTCCCTGTAGGTGTACTTGCCAGGTTGACATGGCAGTTAAAACTGCACCCACAGACTCTGCAGTGGCAGACCGGAGACAGGTTTGAAGGGCTACTCATGTGGGAGGCACAATCAGTTCTGCAGGCCCACTAGTAGTATTTGAGTTGCAGGCCCTGGACACATGTAGTCCACTGTACAAGGGAATTACTAGCAAATCAAATATGCCAATCAAAGATAAACCAAATGCCGTTACCTTTAGATACAGAGCACATGCACTTTAGCACTGGTGAGCAGTAGTAAAATTCCCAGAGTCTAAACACCAGCAAAAACGAAGTCCGGCACACAATCAAAAACTGGAGGCCAGAAGCAAAAAGATGGGGGAAACCACGCCAAAATATGCCAGGTCTAACTCGTGTCCCCCCAGCTGAAAGTGGAGAGAACTACCCAACCTCTTGGGAGTTTTCTTCACTAAGGTGGAAAAAACTGGGAAGGCCATCAGCGTTGGTGTGTTCTGTTCCAGGATGGTTTTCCCCCATAAAGTCCATTCCCTGTAGAGAGATGAACCCCCTAAGCAGTTTAGGATTCTCACCCCTCATCTGCATTAACCATCTGAGGGGCCCGGGGTCTGTCTGAAACTGGAAATGTGCCCCAAAGAAGTAGAGTCTTAGCTTCTCCAGTGCCCAGACCACAGCATAAGCTTCCCTTTCTATTGCACTCTACCTCTGTTCCCTGGGAAGTAACCTCCTACTAATAAAAGCCACCAGTTAATCTAGGAACTCTTCATTTAGCTGTGACAGCATGTCCCCCACGCCATGCTCTGAGCCATCCGTCTGCACCACAACTTTCTTGGAGAAATCAGAAGCCTTGAGCACGGGCGCCATGGCTTTCTTTAGGGTGTCAAAATGGTCTGGCATGCCTTTATCCAGATCACCTGACGGGGCTCCTTCTTGGAAGTCAGCTCTGTCAAGGGTGCAACAATGATGCTGTATACCTTGAAGAATCACTTGTAGTAACCGTTGAGAACTAAGAAGGCTCTAACCTCGGTCTGGGTCTTTGGTGGTCTCCAAGCCAGAATGGTATGGATCTTTGGTTGACGGGGCTGCACCTGGTGTCCCAAGTAAACCACAAACCCCTGTCTTATCTGGCACTTACTGGGCTTGATAGTGAGGCCTGCACTCTGCAGTGCCCTCAACACTTCCCCCAGGATGTGCAAATGGTCCTCCCAACTAAAGCAATGTCATCTACATAGGTGGCACTGAAGTTCTCCAACTCAGCCAGTACCTGGTTGACCAACCTCTGGAAGGTGGCAAGGGCATTCTTCAACCCAAAAGGCATTGGCACAGAATTGAAAGTGCCCTTCTTGCATTGAGAGCGCCAACCTATCTCATGCCACCTCAGTTAAGGCAATCTGCCAGTAGCCAGACGTTAAGTAAAACGTGCTGAGGAGCTTGGCAGCTCCAAGCCGATCAATGAGCTCAACTGCTCTGCGGTTGGGGTGTGCATCAGTCCTCGTGACCGCATTGAGCCCACGGTAGTCGACCCAGAACCCAAGCTCAGGTATAACACCAGGTGGAGCCGCCTTGGGGACCAGAATGAAGGGACTGGACCAAGGTCTGCTGGAGGGCTCAATGACCCCTAACTCCAGCATCTTTGAGACTTCCTCTTTGATGCTGTTCCTCACTTGCTCAGACAACCTCTAAGTTTAGTGCTTAATAAGAAGGATATCCCCAGTGTCAATGTCATGAGTGCACCAAAGGGTGACTCCTGAGGTGAGTGAAAATAGTGGAGCAAACTGTCCCAACACCTGGTGACAGTCTCTCTGCTGCTCGAGGGTCAGTGTCAGGGAGAGGATCATACCCTCCACTGACCCATCATTCTCTTTGGACCACAGGAGTTCAGAGAGAGGTTCACTCTTTTCTTCCACCCCATAATCCATGACCAAGAGCACGGTCAACTCAGGCCTCTCATAATGTGGCTTGAGGCGGTTCACGTGTAGGACCATTAAGGGGTTCCTAGGAGTCAGGTAGGTGATGTTACTCTTGTGCTTCTTCACCTTAAATGGGCCAGACCGGCGGTCTTGTAGGACACAGGACTCTACTGGCGCCATCACGCATACCTCTTTACCAGGATGAAATTCAACCAGAGAGATATTCTAGTCGTGCCAACCTTTCATGTCCTCCTGGCTAGCTTCCAGATTCTCCTGGGCAAGTTCATGGAAGTGGGCTGTCTGGTTTCTGAAGGCCAGCATGGAGCTGAATACATCCTGTGTTAGCTTCTTGGGAGCTTGCTCACGGCCCTCCTTCACCAAACTGAGAGGTCCTCTCACAAGGTGCCCATATAGAAGTTCAAAAGGGCTGAAGCCTACCCCGTTTGTGGTACCTCCCTGTAATCAAACAGTTGGCATGGCAAGAGGATGTATCACTTATGCCTCATGGCTCTGAGAAACCCATAATCATGCCTTTCAGGGTTTGGTTGAACCTTTCAACCAACCCAATGGTCTGGGTGTGGAACGTGTGGAGAACTTATAAGTAACTCCACATGCCTTCCGCACGACCTTCATGTAAAAAAAATAAAGTTAGCACCGCAGTAAGATACTACCTTCTTGGAGAAACCCACATCGGTAAAGATCCCCATCAGTGCCCTAGCCATGGCAGGCACAGTCACCGGTCTCAGAGGGATAGCTTCGGGGTACCAGGTGCAAGGTTCACCAAGACCAGGACAAACCTGTTGCCAATTGCTGTCTTGGGATCCAGAGGCCCCACAGTGTCAATGAACACTAGCTAAAAAGGGGTGCTCACAATCGGAAACGGCAGAAGGGGAGCCTTGCATCTCCCCCTGTCTTGCCACTTCGCTGGGAGGTAGGACAGGACCTGCAGAAAGCATCTGATGCCTTCCTCATTTGGGACCAATAAAAGTAGTTTTTTTTTATTGCAGATTTATATAGCGCAAACTCGACCCGAAGGTATTAGAGCATTTTACATGAGCACCGATTACTTACACATTCAGGCACGGGGATATTAAGTGATTTGCCCAGAATCACAGGATGAGGAAGCGACCCGAGGCTCGAACCCTGGTTTCCAGCACCAAAGTCGGCAGTCTAGCCTGTCAAAGGTCTTGTCTTGCCTTGCCCCAAATGACCTGCCAGAGGTACATCATGAGCCAGACCAAGTAGGAAGACAACCACCAGCACAGTGGCTGCCCCATGCTCAGCAACCCTAGGCTCACTATACAGGAGACCATTCTCCCAATAAATCAGGTGAGCTCCAGAGGCGTCATCAGTTGCTTGGGCCTTGGCCTGCTTCTGAAGACCCACAATAGTAGGGCACTCCTCTTGTGCTGCTCCCTGGAGGGACCTCCTTCCTTCTGCCACTGGGACACCTCAGGCAGTTTTCCCAATTCGACTACATCTTCCCCCGCAGGTTCTGGGCATCCCCTTCAGGTTCAGCCTTTCTCCCGAACCAAGGGAAGTTCAGGGGCGGGTTGTCCTTTCTCTTCCTGGCAACTCTTTGAGGCTCCAGATCCTTCTGACCCCTCCCCATGGACCATGTAATCAGGCACACCCACTCAGGCAATCCCAATATCTCTAAGTGCGACCTGATCTCCACCTGCTTGCAGGCTGTATGCTCCAGCAGACAATCCACAGGCATGGATGGACTCACAACTACCCTTAAGGAACCTGAGACCCCCCCATTCAAAGGGAACCTGAGCCACCAATCATTGGCACTTACTGTTGTCTACAGCAACTACTTGGTGAACCATACTGGATACTAACTGCTCTGAAGACACCATATGACACCGGACGGTTGTCATGCTGACTCCTGTGTCTCTCACAGCCTCCACCCTCCCTCCATTGATGGTCACCCACTGCCTGTACTTCATAGTGTTGTCAAGCATGTGGGTTCTCTGGACCATCTAGCTGTCACCAAGGAAAATTAGGGTCATCTGCGCAGGTCCCCCACCACTAGCTGGGACCAACTCCTCCCCATGCGCTACACTCGTCATCCACAGTGACTGCCCACTGGTGGGGGGCTGTGTCCACTTGGGATTACCCTTGAAGTGCCCTTCCTGATTAGAGACAAAACGTTTCAGGGGTCCCTTCCTTGCAGACTTTCCTGAAGGAAACCAACTCTTCTATGCAACAGGGGATTGGGAATCCTTACCCTGGGATCTAGTTTGGGGCCCTTTCGACTACTCCTAACTTTTATTTTCATTCCCCCCCATTCTTCTGTTGGGGAACCTGCCTTTCCTTGACGGAGTCTCCCACGTACAACATTTTGTGGACCCTGGTTCTGAGCCAGAGGTCTGCCTCCTTAGGAAGCTTTCTGGGGCCTGTCAGCTTACTATCTAATGAGTGCTGGTGCAGCTCTGGAAAACAAAGACCAAATATATGCTCATATGCAATATAATTGTACAGCCCCTGATAGTCTGTTATCTCACTGCCATTCACCCAACCATCCAGTGCTCTGCAGAAAGAATCACCACACTCTAACCAAGTCTGAGAACCAAGTTACACACTTTCCCTAAACTTTTGCCTCTAGTTTTCTGGGGTCTACCATATTTCCTGACCAGTGCTTCCTTCATGGCAGGGTACCTTGTCTGTTCCTCAACTCCTAGGGCCAATAAAGTGTCTCTCTCCTCCCCTGTGAAATACTTCCTTAAACCTGCACTCCAATCCGTCTCTGGAATCCTGTGATTCTGCAAAGCAATCTCGTGGGCCTAAAACCACCGATCTATGTTGTCTCCCACTCCATAATCAGGCACCACATGTTTGAGTATGTGTACCTTTCCTCCTGAGTGTACTGAAGAAATGCTACCACCATCTGTGCTGGGCTTTGCTTTCAAGCCCAGCTCCTTCAATCTCAGCTCTATAGCAAAAAGCATATTCCTTTCCTCCTCAGCTAATTTCTGCTTTTCCACATCCACATTGAGTTTTGCCAGCACCAACTGGAGCTATCTTTCTTCCAGCATAGCTCTCAACTCTGCTGCAGGCAGGCTTTTAGATGAAACACAACTGATAACTTTAGAGGGAGCTCTTCCACAATTTAGGCTGGCCCCGCCTCACAGGCAATGCTGGCTCTTTCAGCCATTTAAGATGCAAGCTCGGTTCAACTTCCTCCACAACAACATTCTTATCCTCAGGGTGCCCAGCTGCATCCCTGGCTGCTATCCAGGCCCCCAGTGCCTTTTGCAGCTCTTCCTTTTTAGTGAGGCCTTTAAAAGAACACTTTAAATCCATGCAGAATTTTTTGAGCTGAGGCAAAGAATAGGTTTTCAACTTCTCCTGCTGAAAAACAGAGGGGTTTATTTACAAGCCCCTTGGGCCGCCGGTGCGTCACTTTTTGTGAAGCACCGACGGCGCATTTTGCTGCCCCATATTTACAAGGACACCCAAAGCCACCTTGCATGACTTTTCGTGTCCTTGTAAATACAGCCCCTTTTCACGCAGCAGTATGCGTGAAAGGGGCGTGCCATGGGTGCTGCTATGGGTGTTCCCACACAACACCCATGGCAGATGCCGAATTCCTAGACTTACAATCTTCATAAACCTGGTTATGCGTCAGAAAGCTACGCCTCCCCAGGGCAGGTGTAGCGAGGCGCAATGAGGAGAAATATTTTCATTTTTCCTCGTTTTTTCCTCTTTCTATGCGTGCTGCATTCTGCAGCACACATAGAATGAGAAAATCGACTCTTGTGATTGTTATTGTGCAGGAAGCACAAAAACAATCTCCCATAAAACGCAGACACCCTTGCACTATGGTGCAAGGGTGCCTGCATCGGCGCATGGCAGCGACTTGTACTCCAGCGCAGGGCAGAGCAAAGGTATCCGTCACATCATTGTAGATATGATGCATCCCTTTGCTTCCAAAGTAACACAGTGCGGCGCACCCAAATGGCTGACAACACCGCGCTGCATTCCTTAGTCGTAAATAAGGCCCAAATCTGAAGGTGCAGCTGATGGCTCCCTAGACTGAGAAATTATTGCAAAAACTCAAAAGGTTGCCAAAAGAGGAAAAAGAAAAATAGTAGGCTGCAATGGTCTGCAATATGGAAGTAGTGGACACCAACCATTGTATGTAATGCACAAATACAACTCCAATCCCACCTCTGATCACCAATGTTAGAAATGGGTCTATAGTTGATAGTGGTTTGAACCCCATCCAAGTAGGTACCGACACTCATCAGGGTAAGTGTAGTACACACCAAGTTTACCTGTGCTCACACTCTGTAGCTTGGCACAGAGCAATGTATAAAGTATCTGTGCACACACACACACAGTAACACAGTGAAAATGTTGCAAAGGTACTCCATACCAGTTTAGCAACAATAGCCAATATTTATCCGAGTAAAACAAGACCAGAATGATATAAATCCAACATAGAAACATACACAAGTCATGATATGGATGCTCCAACATTTAATGCACGAGCAGCCCTCCAGCTGTGAGCTGGCCCGACTGCTTGGGTCCACCTCCAAAACCCAAAGAAAGGCTCAAAAGCTTAGGAATCTGGCTAGACAGATCACTAAAACTTGACCACCAAGCAGTACAAGTAGCTTTGGAATCTTAAGGCAATTGTGGAAAATATTGCCACTGCTCCCAGTAACGGCATGCAGAACTATAGTGCAAGCATTGGTGTTGCCACGGTCGGACTATTGTAACCCAATATACCTGGGCACCCCGAATGCACCACAAGAAAACTTCAGGTGGTGCAGAATTGCGCAGCTAGGCTGCTACACAACATCCCCAGAAAACAATCGGCCAAACCAGCACTGAAGGCACTTCATTGGCTACCCATCACAGATCGCATAACGTTCAAATCACTTTGCATTGCGCACAAAACCCTATGGGGTACAGCTCCACAAATTAACCCTCTTTGATGTCCTTTCATTGGCCCTCTTGTAGCCTGAGATCAGCCAACCTATTCCAAGCGAATGTTCCTAAAATCTTGAGCGTACGTTTGGGCGGGCGTATATTCTCATACAATACAATGCGTCCACTCTATGGAACAAGCTACCGATCCAGCTTAGATCAACAACTCACCACTTAGAATTCAGGAAGCAATTAAAAACATGGCTCTTCCAGAAATTGCTGTGAGACTGGAATCTTCTAGTGGTTGCAACTAGCGCTGGGATGCCTAAGGGTAGCCTTGCGCTTTACCAAGAATGAATGAATTAATAATAATAATAATAATAATAATAATAATAATAATATTGTAGTTATTATATTTAGAAAACAATAGTTCCAACTGGGGTATTTGGTCACGTTTGACTGAGAAAAATCCACAAGTTCAGTCCAACCGTGATGGAGTGAGGGCCGACTACAGGAATCGCACGGACCCCAGTACAGTACCTTGGATGCGCCACAAAGTCAAAGATAGTGCGATGAGCGGAGAAGGTGAGGTGTCGGTTCAGGTCGTTGGCGCGTTGGCGCGTTGGTGCTCGGGGATGATGCGCGGCGCAAAGGAGGTGAGGCGTCACTGTAGCAAAGAGATGCATCAGTTCCTGGAGGCAGTGCAGGGTCTTTGAGCTGCTAGCGCCCAGAGATGATGCAGTGTGCAGGGGAGGCGATGCGTCAGTTGCAGGTGTGAGACCTCAGATCCTGAGGGCAACGCGGTGTCGATGATGCGTCGAAGTCACAGCACGGTGAGTTGATTCTACGGCGTCGATGTCAGACCACTAGGCCACAGGCACTGTGTCGGAGCAGTGCATCACGGACTTTGGTGAAGCATTGCTCGAGCTTCCCGCAGCAGCGCTACTTCGGGGGTGCTGCAGCACCATCGGGGCTTATGTTTGAAGTCGCACTCATTGACTGGTTTTGCACCACTTGGTAGGTCAGCCCAGGGGCTGGTAACAAGATACAGGTGAAGTCTTTGATGGCCCTGAGACTTTCAACAGGAGGCAAGCTCAACTCAAGCCCTAGGGCTCTTCTTCCTGGCAGAATGTCCTCAGTCCAGAAGTGTTTTATGTTTCTCCTGTTATGGTGTCAGGGGTCCAGTAGCTATACCCATTTTAGCCTTTGAAGAAGGGACTCTTCAAAGAAAGGTCTTTGTAGTGCACAAGACACTCCGGAGAAAACGCTGGCCCTGGCCGAATGGATGCAATTACTGGCATATGGGGACACCGACTGCATATTTTGAAAAACATAGTGGCAACTTCTGGAGACCGTCAGTTTCATTGGCTTGGCACACAATGACAGTACTTGAATATTTAAAGACTGCATTTTCAGAACCTATGGTTTATGGGCACTATTTGTACCCATTGTTTTCAAACTTTTCTCAGGGAGAAACCACCATACCCTCCTAGATGAAGTCAGGCTTGCTTACTTTGCTCGGTTGCCGGAATTCGGAGAAAATATTGTGCTACTGCACTTTCAGAGATTGCCAGCCGCCTCTCGTGCTAACAACTGTTTCCACAGCAATGTAGCACTTTCTCCCTCTGCACTCTTTCGTAGAGAATTGTGAAGGCCATTAATTGTGTCTGGTGTTTGTTACTGTATGATTTGAGAGAAGAGTAAAGTGTGTTCAATGTTTAGTTTATACGTGGTTTCTGTAGGTGTAGGAGAGTAGGGTCTGCAATCCTATGATCACCCAGATTTTTGCTTTTGCTTCATTGGTTTACGACTTTCTCCGGCTGTGGGCCTGCCAATCAGACCCCCAGCCTAGCTGTTCTCTCTCGAAATTAACACACATGTACGTTAGGTGCATCCACTAATTGGAACTGGGCCGCCTTGTCAGTCCCTGTCTCAGCATACCACAGGTATCCAGGGCATCGGTGTACCCAGGGCCTACCAGGGGCTGAAGCATGTATTATGCCACCCCTGGAATGGCCGCCCAAATCTGACACAACTGGCTGCACGACAGCTGGGGCCACGTGGTGTAATCACCCGTTGCTGTAGGTGTAGTATTCCTACACCTAAACCCTAAAATGGACACATGGATTCCTATCAGTCACTCCTATAGCAGGCCTTATCAATCCTGAAGGCAGAGTGCAGGGAATCATGTGGGACGGTGCTCTGGCGCGAGCTGAGCCCGTCGACGGCTTGCGGAACCAAGTCCTAATAGCCGTTCCATGGTGACGCGGGCCAACTACTTTTAATGCATTATAATCCTGGCGGTTATTTGCTAACTTTGGCCTCACATCACCTACACATGTCGAGTAAGGTGTCATACGAATGGGAATACGAACCCCTCGCCAGTCCTGGTGACGGGGTTAGCATTCCCCCCTTTCAGAGGGACACGACATGGAAGTAACCTTGAACCCCGGTTAAAGTTGACTCAAGCCTCAGCATCACAAAATGGATGCTGCCACCAGACACAAGTCTGACCTCCTGCTGCTGGGGGACCTTCCAGCAAGGGGAGCTTGGACAAAGGGTTTCCTGTCGAGGGCGGTGTTAGCACCGTCCCAGACAGGGTTTGTGTATCCCAGGTAGGCAGGGCTGAAAGGAAGGTGATTGCAAGTGGCACCCCGGTGCTCACTGTGCATAGCCCGGCTCAAACCAGTTTCGGGGGCACACCAGCCCCTGAGCTGGCGCGAAGCCGGACAAAGGATAGGGGTGTAACCACCCCCCTCCTGGCTCCACCCATAGGTAGAACCTAGTCACGGGCCAGCCCCTTTTCTTAGAATAAAGGTAGGAGCGAGTCCCCTTCCCAAATTGGATAATCAGATAATCGGATAAACTCCGAATCACGAACCACTTTCCACGAAAGGAACTCTTGACTATTTCTGAAGACTCTCCCTTGTGGCTAAGGAGTAGCCACCCTGCACCAGCAGGCACCACCTAAGCGCTTGCGGTTTGCTGTAAGTCTCTCCTACGGATCAAGACTGCCCAGCTCGACGAGACCCGAGTTCCCTGCCATCTCTGACCTTTTACCTACCTCATCAGCCCAGCTGAGAGTCGTAGGTGTGACGAGACCTGCGGGACCGGCTATCTTCAGAACCTGCACGACGCTTATCTAGCACGCCCACCGAGGGACCCTCGAGTGAGTGCACCTAGGGTTTGAGAAGCCCTAACCCTGAGCAGCTCCAGCATCGAAGTCTGCCTCCCCAGCATCCCCGAGATCTGCGTGGGGGCCCTTCCGCTCCTTGTTGTTCACCGCGTTGTCCGACCACTTGCCGACCGGCTTGTGGCCCTCTTCACGACGCACCACGATTGTTTCATCACTAGTCTGGTTGCTCCAGACTGGCTCTTGCTCCCCTTCAACAGAGGAGTACCACGGACCCACCTGGTCCACTCCCGACGCCATCTTGACTCCCCCGCTTGGGTTGCCACTGCCAAGATCCGCTGCCCCCTCCTGGGCCCAGCCCCATCGACAGCAGACACCTTCGTGGGACAGCTCGCCCTCCATCCTGGTCGCTGCCGCGCCTCCTGGTCCGAGGAACAGCCGAGTCCGACGTCACCCACTCACCTGGTCGAGGTGACTTCAGCCGGTACCCTCCCGGTACCCACACGATCGCTGGCTAGCGGTTGAGAACTGAGTCCCCTCTGCTTTCAGGTTTCCTTCATCACCGATCCAGGCTTGGATCGCTCTGAACATCGTCACTGGTCGCCTGCCAGCAACTTCTTCTTTCAGGCTCCTGAGACTACACGAGGACTCCCGACATCTTGCCAAACTTCACGCAGCCGCAGCCTCCGGGCTAGGTAACTCGAGCATCTCGGTGCTCCATCGCAGGTTCGCTCTACAAGTGTCCAGTTCCTTTTTTTCGTTTAGTCTCACTGATCGGATCACTCCGAAATCAGTACCTCCAGACTCTAACCATTCGCATTTCACTGTTAGTGTAGATGGTTTCTCGTGCCCCTCGGGCATTTGTGTAAATTGTGCAACTGAAGTATTTTCCTAAGAGTTTTGTAGTGTGCTTAGCTCCCTGACTCATAAAGAGCCAGGGTAGTCTTGTTATAAATAAATATCCTTTATTTTCATAACAACTTGTGTGGTGTCCTTTCACTTGGTGTTCAAGGGGTATATGTGATGGTAAACAGCTGGCTTAACACGCCCTCTAGAGTTTAGCCTAAGACTGCTCGTATCCACGCTACTAGGATAGCTGGTCTAAAAGGTTGACTTACAACCAATCATCAATAAGGGTCGTTTGGAATGATACACAGTGATCACTAGAATAGTGAGCACTACATATCAGGCCAACTTCTCACATTGGTGAGCAGCGGTTGGGATTTGAGCTTGCTGTTGTTTTACCACACACGTATCCTAAGAATATCGCAGTGAAAGATCACATAAGTACCCAGGTACATATAACTTAACTTAGAATACTCCGAGTTCTACTGAACCGGCTGTTGTAGTGTAACAGGGCTTAGCACACCCTGACTACAACTCTTAGCAAGGGATCAGTAGGTAAACCCATAGTGTAGGTAGGTGCAACACTTACACCTCACTAGAAAAGCATGTCGATCCACGGAGAGTCTTCGCAGACTCCCTTAGTGGTCAGTGACCCTCCACAGGTCGTGTCACGATATGCAACTCTTAGCTTCAAGGAGATGCGACAACTGTGTGCCTCCAGGAAGCTAAACCAGGGTTCTAACCCTACCATCGCAATTCTGATAGGTCTCTTAGAGGCGTACGATGCTAGGAGGTCCTCTAACACAGGTCCCCCCAGTGCAGATGGGAACATGCCTCCCTTAGAGGGAACCCTCGGTGACCCAGACCTCGACCTCCACACAGAGGAGGAGGACGAGGACGAGTTGTCGGGAGACGAGGCAGACAAAGGTCCAGTGGTAGTCGGCAGGCTTACAAGGACCAACTTAAGCAGGCATGAGAATGGAACTGGGGGAGCCCCGGGCCCACGCTCAAGCAGGCTTAACCTTGGGAACGGACGAGCTAGGTCTCTCTCCAGAGGCTCTGGCAGATCGGTTCATACACATGTCTCTCAGGCATCTTCTCAGAGAGGAATGACTTCCCCTCAGAGGAGGGAGCATGAAGCGAAGATGCGGGAGGTCAATCTGAGGATCGAGCGGGAAGAACTTGCCCTCGCCAAAGAAAGACTTGCCTTGGCCCGAGAGCAGAAATTAAGTGGGTTAGATCCCACTGGTGGCAGCATTCTCAATAGAGAGAAAGACAGGGGTATAGACACTAGACACCTGAGTAAAATAGTGCCCCCCTTTAAGCAAGGGGACGACATCCACAAGTGGATAACTGCCTTGGAGAGGGCCTGCACTGTCCAGTGCGTCCCCCCAAGTCAGTGGGCAGCTATACTGTGGCTTTCCTTTGAAGGTAAAGGAAGGGACAAGCTCCTCACTACAAGAGCTGAGGATGCTAACAACTACCAAGTCCTGAAGAACACACTGATTGATGGGTTCGGCTTAACCACGGAACAGTACCGGGTGCTGTTCCGGGACACCCAGAAAATTCAGTCTCAGGATTGGGCTGACTTTGTCGATTGTGCCACTAAGGCTTTGGAAGGCTGGTTGCTGGGTAGCAAGGTTACTGATTACACAGGATTGTACAATCTTATCATGCGAGAACAGCTTTTAAACAACTGTCAGAACCAATTGTTGCATCAGCACCTTGTCGACTCGGATCTGACCTCTCCCCAAGAATTGGGAAAGAAGGCGGACAGATGGGTCAGAACAAGGGTCAAGCAGAACCAGAATCAGAACCAGGGTGGTCAGAAGAAAGCAGACCAAAAAGGTAACAAGAACGAACAAAATGACCAGAAGTCTTCGACAGGTCCCCAACAAACCAAAGAGGGTGGGGGTCAGGCTTCACAGAAGAAGAAGACTCAAGAAGGCCAGTCAAAAAGGTGGTGCCAATACTGTAAAAGTAAGACTCACTGGTTTAGTGAGTGCACCAAGAAAGGAGGGCAAACTCCTACCACTGCAGCCCCTAAGGCACCTGCGCCCCCTAGTACAGTCAGCAGTGGTAGTGCGCCTCCCAAGGCATTAGTTGGGTTAACCTTGGGAACCGAGGGGAATGACGACTTAGTCGGCACGCTCACTCAGGCCGTCCTTGTCTGTACAGGGGATATGGATATATCCCCTGATGCCAGTCCCAATACTTTGGGCAAATACAGACAGACACCTTTGATAAATGGAAGAGTGGCTCAGGCCTACAGGGACACGTGTGCCAGTGTCACCATGGTGACGCCTAACTTCGTGGACCCTGGACAGATCATGCTAGGTACCAGTTACCTAGTGACCAATGCCAGCAACGTCACTACCAATCACAGTATGGCAGTTGTTGATTTCTCCTGGGGAGGGGTAAGTGGCCCGAAAAAGGTTGTGGTTAGTTCAGACCTCCCCGTAGAATGTCTGTTGGGCAATGATTTGGAAACGTCACAATGGTCAGAAGTGGAGCAGAGGACTCACATGGAGATGTTAGGCTTGCCAGCACATGTCCTTGCTGTGACCAGGTCACAGGCCAAAAGATGCCCCACTGAACAGGTGCTGGATCCTGGAAGAACGGACCAGACACCTTCCAAGAAAAGGAGCAGTAAGGGTAAGGCTTCGCCTTCCCCCTTGCCCCAGGTCGTGGATCAAGTCTCCGAGGAGGCTGACCTTAAAGAACTGAGGGAAACTGAGCCGCAAGAGCTTGAACCTGGTCAGGTTGAGTTTCTGGGCTCAGGGGGACCCTCCAGGGAAGACCTGGGGAAGGCACAGTTAGACTGCCCCTCACTTGAACCCCTCAGACAGCAGGCCGCTGCTGAGGCTGCAGGGAACGCCACAGGTACCCACAGAGTGTACTGGGACGATGGACTCCTGTACTCTGAGGCAAGAGACCCCAAACCTGGTGCGACCAGGAGGCTGGTCATCCCCTTGTCTCTGAGAGGTTTCCTTCTCACCTTGGCCCACGAGATTCCCCTTGCAGGTCACTTAGGCCAGAATAAGACTTGGGACAGAATTGTTCCACACTTTCACTGGCCCCACATGTCCGAAGATACGAAGGAGTTTTGCCGCTCCTGTGTCACTTGCCAAGCCAGTGGTAAGTCAGGTGGCACGACAAAGGCCCCCCTCATACCACTACCAGTGGTGGGGGTACCCTTTGAACGAGTGGGGATCGACATTGTCGGACCAATGGAACCCCAGACAGCATCAGGGCACAAGTTTATACTGGTGGTGGTGGACCACGCCACCAGGTATCCTGAAGCTATTCCCCTTAGGACCACTACAGCACCTGTGGTGGCACGGGCCCTACTTGGAGTGTTCTCCAGAGTGGGCTTCCCTAAGGAGGTCGTCTCAGACAGAGGTGCAAACTTCATGTCGGGATATCTGACTGCTATGTGGAAGGAATGTGGCGTCAACTACAAGTTCACCACACCCTATCACCCACAATGCAATGGGCTTGTTGAGAGATTCAACAGGACCCTAAAAGGGATGATTCACGGACTACCTGAAAAGCTTCGGCGGAGATGGGATGTCCTGATACCCTGCCTCTTGTTCGCCTACAGAGAGGTCCCGCAGAAGGGGGTTGGCTACAGCCCTTTCGAGCTTCTGTTCGGACATCCTGTAAGGGGACCCCTTTGTTTGGTAATGGAAGGATGGGAGAGACCTCTCAGAAAGCCGGCATCAAACATTGTGGACTATGTGCTCGGTCTCCGCTCGCGGATGGCGGAGTACATGGAGAAGGCGTCTAAAAACCTGGAGGCGAGCCAAGAATTACAGAAAGCTTGGCACGACCAAAAGGCTGTCCTGACTGTGTACCAGCCTGGACAGAAGGTGTGGGTGCTGGAGCCAGTGGCCCCAGCAGCCCTCAAAGACAAATGGTCTGGGCCCCACACGATCATTGAGCAAAAGGGAGAGGTCACCTACTTGGTAGACCTGGGAACTCCCCGGAGCCCCCACAGGGTGCTCCATGTAAACAGGCTCAAGGCATATGTCGACAGGGAGGGCATGGGCTTGCTCATGGCCACAGATGAGGGACAGGAGGAGGAGAGTGACCCTCTCCCAGACCTGCTCTCTCAGAACCCTGACGATGGATCAGTAGATGGTGTTGTCTTTTGTGGCAGCCTCTCTGGACATCAACAAGAGGATTGTAAACAGGTTCTTCAATCCTTTCGACATATGTTCTCTCTGACACCCAGTCAGACCAAGTGGTGTACCCACGAGGTCGACACTGGGGACAGTCTGCCCGTAAAGAGTAAAATCTATCGGCAACCTGATCATGTCAGAGACTGCATCAAGACAGAGGTGCAGAAAATGTTGGAGCTGGGAGTCATTGAACCCTCGGACAGCCCCTGGGCTAGTCCCGTAGTGCTCGTGCCGAAACCTCACACCCAGGGCGGTAAGAAAGAGATGAGGTTTTGCGTGGACTACAGAGGTCTCAATGCGGTCACTAAGACCGACGCCCACCCGATACCAAGAGCAGACGAACTTATCGACCGGTTGGCCTCGGCCAACTACTTAAGTACGTTTGACCTGACAGCTGGGTATTGGCAAATCAGGTTAGCTGAGGAGGCCAAGCCCAAAACAGCATTTTCTACCCCGGGTGGGCATTATCAGTTCGTGGTAATGCCCTTTGGTTTGAAAAATGCACCTGCCACCTTCCAAAGGCTGGTGAATCGAGTTCTCACTGGGTTGGACGACTTCTGTGCGGCGTATCTGGACGATATCGCTGTCTTTAGCTCCACCTGGGAGGATCACCTGGTCCACCTGAGGAAAGTGTTAGAGGCCCTGCAGAAGGCAGGCCTCACTATCAAGGCCACCAAGTACCAGATAGGGCAGACACAGGTTGTATACCTGGGCCACCTTGTAGGTGGAGGCCAGGTTCAACCATTGGAGAGCAAAATACAGGCCATCCAGGACTGGGCTCCTCCAACCACCCAGACTCAGGTTCGAGCTTTCTTGGGCCTGACTGGTTATTACCGGAAATTTGTCAGAAATTATGGATCCATTGTGACCCCGCTAAACGACCTGACAAGTAAAAAGATGCCAAAAAAAGTTCAGTGGACAGCAAGCTGTCAGAAGGCATTCGATGACCTGAAGCAGACCATGTGCACAGCACCTATCCTAAAGAGTCCAGACTACTCCAAACCATTCATTGTCCAAACAGACGCTTCGGAGCTGGGTGTGGGAGCTGTTCTATCGCAACTGAATTTTGATGGTCATGACCAGCCCATAGCTTTTATTAGCAGGAGGCTGACCCCCAGAGAGAAGAATTGGTCAGCTATTGAGAGGGAGGCCTTTGCTGTGGTTTGGGCCCTGAAGAAGTTGAGGCCATACTTGTTTGGCACTCACTTCAAGATTCAGACCGACCATAAGCCCCTCTTGTGGCTAAATCAAATGAAGGGTGAAAACCCCAAACTACTTAGGTGGTCCATTTCCCTACAGGGGATGGACTTCACAGTGGAGCATAGACCTGGCACTGATCATGGCAATGCAGATGGGCTCTCCAGGTATTTCCACTTAGAGCAAGAAGACTCACCTGGTCAAGGTTAGCTTATTGTCCCAAAGTTTTGGGGGGGGTCATGTAGGAGAGTAGGGTCTGCAATCCTATGATCACCCAGATTTTTGCTTTTGCTTCATTGGTTTACGACTTTCTCCGGCTGTGGGCCTGCCAATCAGACCCCCAGCCTAGCTGTTCTCTCTCGAAATTAACACACATGTACGTTAGGTGCATCCACTAATTGGAACTGGGCCGCCTTGTCAGTCCCTGTCTCAGCATACCACAGGTATCCAGGGCATCGGTGTACCCAGGGCCTACCAGGGGCTGAAGCATGTATTATGCCACCCCTGGAATGGCCGCCCAAATCTGACACAACTGGCTGCACGACAGCTGGGGCCACGTGGTGTAATCACCCGTTGCTGTAGGTGTAGTATTCCTACACCTAAACCCTAAAATGGACACATGGATTCCTATCAGTCACTCCTATAGCAGGCCTTATCAATCCTGAAGGCAGAGTGCAGGGAATCATGTGGGACGGTGCTCTGGCGCGAGCTGAGCCCGTCGACGGCTTGCGGAACCAAGTCCTAATAGCCGTTCCATGGTGACGCGGGCCAACTACTTTTAATGCATTATAATCCTGGCGGTTATTTGCTAACTTTGGCCTCACATCACCTACACATGTCGAGTAAGGTGTCATACGAATGGGAATACGAACCCCTCGCCAGTCCTGGTGACGGGGTTAGCATTCCCCCCTTTCAGAGGGACACGACATGGAAGTAACCTTGAACCCCGGTTAAAGTTGACTCAAGCCTCAGCATCACAAAATGGATGCTGCCACCAGACACAAGTCTGACCTCCTGCTGCTGGGGGACCTTCCAGCAAGGGGAGCTTGGACAAAGGGTTTCCTGTCGAGGGCGGTGTTAGCACCGTCCCAGACAGGGTTTGTGTATCCCAGGTAGGCAGGGCTGAAAGGAAGGTGATTGCAAGTGGCACCCCGGTGCTCACTGTGCATAGCCCGGCTCAAACCAGTTTCGGGGGCATGTGGAAATATGGATTTTTCTGATCAGTTATGTCCCCTATCTTGGACCCCAACGGTTCCATGTATGAATCACAAGTACATGTATGTTCCCTCCAGTTCCAGTTATGAAGACGCAAATACATGTGCGTCCACCGTCAACATGTCCTCTGTCAGATCCGCCATGAATAGGCCGGATATTCCATTCCTAAGTATGAAAGGCCACCGGCTTTATATGGTTCACTTATGTCATTCTACAGTCCAGGCAAGTAGGCCCTGATTCTGTCATCAAACTCTTCTTGCCTTCTGCCTCTGAAAGCTCCAGTCTGAGCCTGCATCTGTGACCATGAACTTTGTCTCATTCTCTGCGCGGCTCACGAAGCCTGACATCAGCCTGCTGCCTGCCAAAAAACTGTATTTCACCTTCGAAATTATCTGCTCCGTTCCCTGCCCGATGCATTCCTGTCTAGTAGTTTAAGTAAACATTCTTCCAGCTACCGAGCAAAGGCTCGGCTTCTCTGTCTTTATGCAAGTAATTCATAGCTCTATTGCTATGAAAGATTCCTGCCCTCGCATCTAGTGTAGACACTTAGACGCTTGTGCACGCACACACAGTCAGTATAGAATAGATTTTGTCCAAGAGTCCTTCCTTTGTGGATAACATAGTTCTTTAAACATAGGATGTTAGATATGATTTGGGATTAGGTTGACTTGACCCCCCAGACTTCTTGTCTCCACATGTAGAGCTAAATGTCAAGTCCCCCTCACCCCCTAGTTGCACGTCAATCACACGTCATGCTGCTGCGCGCGCATCTATGCCAAGTATAATCTTGTAGATCCACCTATATATGACATCATAACCAATTATGTTCCTTTTTACTCCTCATTACACCCATTTTCGGTTACGCATGTGAATCGTCACCTTCCTTATCAATTGTTACGCCTCCCGCATCTATTTCATTGTAATGTATGTTCTATAAAAGTCATTTCTTGTCAATAATGTATGTACTTCACTTCCTGAACCTTCGTGGTGACGGAACTTGGAGCAACCGATTATAATCGATCATTGGAATAAAGCCCATTCCGAACCTCTAATACCACGGATTCTGCCTCTTATTTACTGAGCTATTTTATTATGTTTCCGTATCAAATTAAGTCCCGGTAATTAAATTATTTACCACATGAATGGCGCCCGAACAGGGACACTTTCTCATCTCACGCGCCGGCGGTGAGTTGCAGGCCCGGTCTCCTGCCACAGCTGGACGGACAATTACGCGTACCAGCAGGATTTCCTGTATCTCCCTCCGGTCAAGCGGGGGCGACTGAGGCTGCGATCAACACCCAGACGAGGCGGTGAGAAGTGCGAAGTATCCCGACCAGAGCCTAGCTGAGAGAGCAAGATCCGAGGTATACAGAGGCCCACCAGTTCCCAAAGTCCGAAGTCGAGTCCAGTCTCCGCAGTGTTCGAGTCGAGTCCAGTCCGGTTCAAGTTCAGTTCAGTTTCCGAGGCCTTCCGTTTCCGAGCTACCCGGTGAGTACCATTACTGGGGAGGCTTTCTGATGTGCACATAGTTTGTGCCGGTCAAGACGGGTTTGGGTACACAAATCCGGTCTGCACTGTTTCAGCAGTGTATCTGTACTGTTTAGCAGTATATCAAGTATATAATTCAGAATGATTCAGTTAATGTCGAGTATTATGTTTAGTGATTTAAGTTTTCCTTAAGATCGTCATTATTATTGATTGTTCAGGTAAATGTTAAATGTTAAATGTTTTAAGTACGTTCTGCATATTGTGGTGTGAATGACTGTTCATTATCGTGTTTACTGTATTAAGTTTGTTCAAAATCAAGTATCAGATCAGTTCTCAATATGCCGCTCTTTTCGAAACTAAGACAGATCACTGCAAGAAAAGGGGTACTCGAAGAAGCCGTTCCTATTCCTCCTAGGGACACTCCAGGGTACTTCATGTATCATAAACATGGCTTAGATGCTATATTATTTCTTGATTTATGGGTAGACTACACCAAGGAATTACCAGAGAGTCAGAGGTGGCCCGCAGCGGGGACCTGGGATGCAGAGTGCATCATGAAAGTCGAGGAAGAGTTATGGAAAAGGAAAGTCAGACAGTCACAGAAAGATGCCGTTGAGTTATGGCGTAAAGAATCTCATAGACGTACAGAAAAAGCACTCCGACAGGAGGAGAAGAATAAAGAGAGTTCAAATAAAGTTCGAGAAAATCTATTAATTGAAGAAGGTATCCGAGTAAAATCAGAACAAGTAGACAGACAAAGAAATGCCCTTATGAATGGTATGTATCCCCTTCTGGCCGAAGGATTGCCTAAGGCTACTCCAGAGATACCAAAAGACTTGCCAACCCCATTGTTTCCAATAAAGGTACATCCTAAGGGGCATCCTAGAACCGCAGAAGATGTTTTTCTTTCCTCATATTTAGATGACGCAGCTCCCGAGTATGCAAATTCCGCCCCACATAGACCGCCTGCCAGGGAGGTTCACCGCCAAGATCCAGTACCCGTATCTCTACAGCAACGAGTTCCGGCAAGCACATCTGTTTCTACATCTGTTCCTACAGCTACTTCTATAGCTGTGTTCACGCCTATAGTTGCTGTATCGCGTTCAACGAATCCTTTCACCCCCGACACCCCAGATGGGGCTACGGGGGGTACTAGCAACATTTTTTCTACGCCACCCAGAATAAATAAACTTACTTTTCAAGAGTCAGCACATTCACGTACACCCAAACTCATAAACGCCCGTACGCTTAAGGAACTTCTTGTAGATTGTAGATATGACCCTGTGCCCGGCAAAGAGGACGAAATGATCCTGGCGTCATTGCGTATCAGGCGAGCCGCAGTGTATTTAGTAAAGTTACCAGGAATGACTGCGCATCTAGATAATATATATCATTTTGTTCAAACAGGGCGAGATTCTGAATGTATTAACAGAGCTATGGAATATCAGAAAGTGGAGATACAGGGGGAACTGTTACATTTCCTCATAAATTGTGTGATCAGAAATCAAGACCGACCAGGGGTAGACCCGGAAGCAATGCAAATTCTTACCAGATGGAGTCAGAATATATCAGAAGGAAGACATGATAAGCAAAATTGTATAATAGCCATGTGCCGAAAGATCCGTAAAGAAATAGAACGCCTACACGAAGAAAGATTAGCGGTAGACCAGTTCGAACAAAGCGAGGAAGAAGGATCAGGACTGCCCACAGGACAGTCAGAAACTATAGCCTACGTAGGTAGAGGAAGATCTTGTAATAGTAATACATGTTTTACTGACCCGATACGTCCGATATGTCCAGACAATAACAGGAGTTTCCCAACACCCATAGTCCATATAAGGTCTAACGAGCATTCGTTCCAAGCCGCTGACAAATTACTCCGAGAACAAAGGGGTTATCATTTTCTCGATTCTATGGATGAACAAGAATTAGCCAGGTCAGCCGTTCAGTGGGTTGATAGTCCCGGAAAGTATAGTGATGATACAGTAACACGCACATTTTTGAATCTCACCCCAGATGAACAGCGTTTAGCTGGGATTTATATGATTCAACAACTCCTTATACTATATCAGAGTCAGCATTCGGACCCTGGTCCCTTACCTGATATATTGACTGAATTACTCATGAATAGATGGAGAGGTTCAGGTACTAAATTAATTAAAGAAATACTAGAATCAAGAAAGCAGTACATTCTTTTTGTATGTTCAGAACATGTTTCACTACCCATTAAGGAAAGAACCACGTATTACATGGACAGACAGAATCCTTTACGAGAAGTACACCCAATAAAGGGCGAGGACAATGAGTTTAAACGCGTATTTGTATATACGCCCATATCGAAAATAGAATTGTTAGAAATGAAGAAAGTGGTACCCAGTCATGACAAAGATCCAGCGGGTTTTCACCGAGAAATTAAAGACATGTTACTCATGGGAGAGTATACCTATCCCGACATTATGACTATATTAAAGGTATTGATGCCTGCTGGAATTTATGAGAAACTCAGGGAAAAGGAGTGGGAGGTAGGAGACCAAAAGATAGAATGGTCCGTATTAGAAGCAGAAGAAAAGGCCCGAACTGCAGGAGCAGGACTCGGGGATAGAACTAAAGCACTGCCAGGTTTATTAGTACAGGTACTGCCACGTTTATTAACTACGAAAAAAGAAGATTGGGGTACAATTTCAGCCTGTAAACAGAAGCAAGATGAAGACACTAGTGATTACTATGCCCGATTTGAAAAATGTTTTGGTATAAATAGTGGCATAAAAGCAAGTAGCGAATCATACCCACATCTGTTTGTAACAAAATTAGTAGAAAATGCCCTGCCCCAAGTAAAGAATAGAGTATTAAAATTCGAGAGTACTTGGCAAGGTAACACCCCATCACAAATGTTACAAATGTTACAGTACCATCACAATAGAATTAGAGAGGAACAAGAACATGAACACAGACGCATGAAAGACACGAAAATGAAAATGCTAGTTTCTCAGACAGTTCCAGCTGAAGGACATAAAAAGGGTGTGACACATTCCGGTGATTCCGCAGGACCTGTAAAAGGGACATGCAATTATTGTAAAAAGCCAGGTCATTACGTACACGATTGTCCAGTTTTGAAACATAATATCGCCATAGGTAATACAAAAGAAAGACCACGGCCACCTAGACAGGATCAGAATGAACAAGGAGCCCCGCAACATGCACAGTCCATGCCAGCTCCACCACAGTCTGTACAGTTTGTGCCAGCTGCACCAGCGCTGCCTGTTGCTGCCACACAAACCACGACACGACAACTGTACCAAACCGCACAGTACGACTATCCTGATTATCAACGATACGCATGAACCAGCCTAGAGAGGGAAGTTGACTTACCCCTTATCGAGATCCCGGTAGACCAAGAAGGACCTTATGTGCATAGTGAATTATTAGGCCAAGACAGAAAATTTTTACTCGATACCGGGGCAAGTCGAACAACCATAAAACGTAGTGAAGTTCCAGGGGCACCCCTCTCAGGCTCACAGAATATTTCCCTTGGTTTTTCAGGAAAACCTATTGTTAATGAAGTGTCACAACCTCTTCCACTTACGATAGGACCTTTGACCCGAACTACAGATTTATTGCTTACTAAATCATGTCCAGAAAATTTGTTAGGAATAAAGACACTGAAAGCTCTAGGAGCTATAATATGTTGTTCTCCGGAAGGAGTAAGATTGTTTTTACGTGATTTTAAAGGTCACTATGTATCTAGAGACATGGATCCCCGACTGCAGACTTTACCTACACATCTATGGGCACAAGGCCCTACTGATGTTGGTCGCATGAATATTACACCATATCGAGTCACATTAAAGGCAGGAGTGGTACTACCACGAATGCGACAATACAAGTTACCACCAGATGCTGTAGTGGCTTTGCTGCAGATCATTGACGAGCTCATTGCCCAAGGAGTAGTTGTGGAAACAGACTCCAATGTATGTAATTCACCAATAATTCCGATTCTTAAACGAACAGATCCGAAGGCCCCGCCAGTATATCGATTGGTTATTGATCTGCGCGAATTAAACAAGTGCATTGTGCCACAATTCCCTGTGGTCCCTGATATCTCGTCATTATTGGCAGCCATTGATTCCGAAGCAACATTCTTTACTGTAATTGATCTTAAAAATGCCTTTTTCAGCGTCCCAATAGATCCGGAAAGCCAATATTTGTTCGGATTTAGTTTAAATGGACGTAGCTTTAAATTCTCGCGCGCACCTCAAGGATTTACAGAAAGCCCCAGCATCTATAGCCAAGCACTGAAACGAGAACTTGACAGTATCCACATGCCAGTTAACACTGCCTTGCTTCAATATGTCGATGATCTGTTGATCACCGCTAGAAGCGAACCCGAATGTGAGAAATCATCACTGACAGTTTTACAATTTCTAGCCGAAAAGGGTCACAAGGTGTCCCCTTCTAAGCTGCAATTCTGTGTCCAGCGAGTTGTTTATCTTGGACACTCGCTGTCCAAGGAGGGAAGGCAGCTTACACCCGACCGCATTCAGTTAATAGCTAACATGCCAATACCCAAGACACAAAAGGAAGTACGAGCCTTCATAGGCCTCACTTCATACTGTAGGCAGTGGATCCCTCAGTATGCATTTCTAGCAAAATCGCTCATTCAGTTGACAACACAGGAGGCAGCCACATCGACTGTTCTCCCTTGGACTCAGGAACATACACAAGCTTTTGACAGCCTAAAGAAAGCTTTATGTCAAGCACCTGTTTTAGCAACGCCACGTTACAGAAAACAGTTTACACTCTTTGTTACAGAACGCGAAGGTACTGCCTTGTCAGTACTCACACAGGAACAAGCAGGAGCACACAAACCATGTGCTTATTTTTCCAGTACATTAGATCCCGTAGCTCAGGCTTTGCCTGCATGCCTAAAATCAGTGGCAGCGACAGCTTTAGCAATCAGACAAAGCGATGCCATAGTGTTAGGACATCCATTGACAGTTCAAGTACCACATGCAGTAGAGGTTCTTGTAAATAGAACGCAAACACAACACTTGACTATAGCGCGACTTACAGGGTACGAACTTACATTGTTCCAGCCACATATAGAAATCAGACGCTGTAACACATTGAATCCTGCCACACTTTTGCCAGTAATCGGAACAGACCCACTAGCCCATGACTGTATTGAAGTTATTACTATAACGACGAAACCCAGACAAGACTTAACCGATGTCCCATTGTCAGATCCAGACCTGACATTGTATGTAGATGGTTCATGTATGAGAACAAATACAGGAGAGTTAGTGGCTGCTTACGCAGTCACAACAGATACTGAAGTCATTGAAACCAATCGTATAAATACTTTGTCAGCTCAAGCCGCAGAGCTCATCGCTCTGACACAAGCCTGTATTCAAGCCACCAATAAAAAAGTCAACATATACACTGATTCACGTTATGCATTCGGAGTTGTACATGACTTCGGCGTGCTGTGGCGAGAGAGAGGTTATTTAACTTCCCACGGTGCCCACATTCAGCACGGACCCCTCATTCATGCCCTATTAGATGCGATACATCTACCGACTGCAATATCAATTATGAAATGTAAAGCTCATACGAAAGTCACTGATATCATTTCTCAAGGCAATGATCTAGCCGACAGAACAGCTAAACAGACTGCTCAAACACAAACATCCGACATGACAAAGACAATAGTCCCGACACATTGTATGACAGTTAAAGATCCTACTTTTGACGTAATTGACATCCAGACACATGCTACACCAGATGAAATAAAGAAATGGACCGAATTAGGAGGGATCCAAACGGATCAAGGATGGATGATGAAGGAAAAGTCTGTGTGGTTCCTTCCTGATTCAATGGTCCAAGTTATAATTAACACTATACATAGTCCAGCACATCTAGGAGAAAAAGCTATGCTGGATAGCATTCAACACATTTGGTTCAATAAACATTTACGAGCAGCAGCCAAACAAAAGGTCCGTACCTGTATGATCTGTTGCCAGTTCAACCCAGGAAAAAGCGTTCCCGTAGAACAGGGTGGATTTCATCCTCCTAATCACCCTTTTGAAGTCCTCCAGATGGATTATATCCAGATGGAACGATGTCGAGGATTCAAATATGTTCTTGTAGTTGTTTGTGCTCTTTCCCGGTGGACGGAGGCATACCCGGTTTCAGATTACACTGCCCCGACTACTGCCAAACAGTTGGTTCGAGAATTCTTCCCACGATACGGTTTACCACGTGTTGTTCACTCAGATAACGGCCAGCCGTTCTCATCCGAATTAATGAAACATGTTTCACTTTTGTTAGGATATCAGTGGAAATTCCACTGTGTCCGACACCCTGAGGCAGCAGGTCTCGTAGAAAGACATAATCAGACCCTGAAAATTAGATTGTCCAAAATATGCAGGGAGAAAGGGGTCGACTGGGTAGTAGCACTACCAGTTGCACTCTTTTACACGAGAATGGTAGCACACTCTCGAACAGGGCTATCCCCGTATGAAGTGATCTTTGGCAGACCACCAAATATGTGGGGGACACCTATGCCACGAAAAATAACTGATATTGACTGTAATATGCTGACAGATTACTTGGCTTCCTTGATGTCTGCACTACAATCTTGTCGTTCACAGGTAGCTGCAGCCTTTCCCGACAACACTGAGGTGAAACCCCTTGACGTAGTTCCGGGGGACCTCGTTCTTGTGAGGAATTTCGACCGAAAGACTCAGCTGGAGCCCAGGTGGAAGGCACCCAAATTGGTCCTGCTCACCACAAGGACAGCCGTGAAGATCGAAGGCAGAAAAGGATGGGTGCATTCAAGTCATATCAAGAAATTTCATGGACTTCCTTCGGATGTGAATAGCCCACCTCGTGTGTCTTCACCCATTGACTCAAAACTACCTTTGACTGAGGCCAACAGTCAGGAACTTTATAAACTGAAACTCAGGCCTAAACCGTCGGACGATTTGATTGTTTAAGTCCTCTCCAAGGTGAAGCGGTTGAATCTGTCTCCGACATGTATCCCTTAGACCTGAATCATGGAAAATCGCGAAAAATGTTGAAACGACATGCGTACTGTAAATCACTGCGTAGCCATTGCATAATGACGTTATTAATTTTGTTTTTCTTGAGTCTTTTAATAATTACTGCAAGTATATTGTTGCACATATATTATCCTATTTCTAGACATGTTTACAATGTTACTGCTGAACATTCTTTTAGTGAATTACCTCCGCTTGAGTTGTCTTATAGATTTGCGCTGCGAAATAACACGTTTATCAGTATGTTACATCATTCCCATCAGGTTAGCAATGCTACAAATTGTTGGATATGTGGCCGACTCCCTCCCTATCAGAATTATAAAGGAATTTTATCTCTCTTTCCATACCCGTTCACACACAACGGCTCCTGTGGAGCATGGTTTAGTTTAATTAATTCTCTAGATTCGAATTATGCAGTTTATCAAGATAACTGGGTATGGGGAAATTTGAACTTAATTTTGCTTAAGGTCTGCTACCCCAACAAGGAGGGACTTCCCCAGAGAACAGGAACTGATCTAGAAAATGAAGTGTATGGATTAGGTAATTTTACACTTAATCTTATGATCCTAAATGTCGAATCCGAAGCTACTCCAATTTTGCCCGCTATGTCAATTTTTCCAGTAAAGGGTGAACTGTGTGTAAGGAAAAATGGTTCCATACATATGGGCCATAGTAAATGCACGACTGTAGTAGAATTCAGTGATCAAGGCAAGTCCACATTTAGAGCTTCCCGCCATTCCTATTTCATATGTGGTCAGACGGCATATGTACGTTTGCCTCTAGATTGGGATGGTACTTGCTACATTGGATTCCTTTTGCCACCTGTTTTTTTAGCTCCTCCTGATTATCACAGAAACACTCATTTAGTAAATAATAGAGTAAGGAGAGATCTCCCAATAGTCGATTACACTGAAACGGCATGGGAAAAATACACAGATTTCAATAAAGGTCTCTTTCCCTATATAGGTACTGTTACTAATAGTAAGCTGATACGTAGATTAACTAGAACCCTTGAAGCAGTAGTGAACGAAACTATTTCCGCCTTAGGCAATTTAACAGAAGAGCAGTCTGCTATGCGGATTGTTGTGCTTCAAAATCGTCTTGTCCTTGACGTCATCCTGGCTGATAGGGGCGGAGCTTGTAGGGTCATCGGATCAAGCTGTTGCATTTTCATACCAGAAAATTCGCCATCTGTATATAAGGCCATAACTCGCCTTCATAAGATTGTAAGCCAGATACACCAGAACCCAGGCACCTGGACTTGGTCCGGTTGGTTTTGGAGTGTACTATCTACCTTTGGATGGAAGGTCCTATCTTTCCTAGGTATTGGCCTTCTCATACTATTCAGTTGCTGTCTATGTCTACAATGTGGACCAGCGATCTGTGGTCTGTGTGCCACATCGTGTATTCCACCACCAAGATTTCATTCGTCACGGAAGAAGAAAGAAGAACAAATGATGTTATATGAACAGATCAATGGATTGATGAAGATTGATATCTCTTAACGGGCAAGTAGGGGACAAGGAGGGAATGTGGAAATATGGAAGTACATGTATGTTCCCTCCAGTTCCAGTTATGAAGACGCAAATACATGTGCGTCCACCGTCAACATGTCCTCTGTCAGATCCGCCATGAATAGGCCGGATATTCCATTCCTAAGTATGAAAGGCCACCGGCTTTATATGGTTCACTTATGTCATTCTACAGTCCAGGCAAGTAGGCCCTGATTCTGTCATCAAACTCTTCTTGCCTTCTGCCTCTGAAAGCTCCAGTCTGAGCCTGCATCTGTGACCATGAACTTTGTCTCATTCTCTGCGCGGCTCACGAAGCCTGACATCAGCCTGCTGCCTGCCAAAAAACTGTATTTCACCTTCGAAATTATCTGCTCCGTTCCCTGCCCGATGCATTCCTGTCTAGTAGTTTAAGTAAACATTCTTCCAGCTACCGAGCAAAGGCTCGGCTTCTCTGTCTTTATGCAAGTAATTCATAGCTCTATTGCTATGAAAGATTCCTGCCCTCGCATCTAGTGTAGACACTTAGACGCTTGTGCACGCACACACAGTCAGTATAGAATAGATTTTGTCCAAGAGTCCTTCCTTTGTGGATAACATAGTTCTTTAAACATAGGATGTTAGATATGATTTGGGATTAGGTTGACTTGACCCCCCAGACTTCTTGTCTCCACATGTAGAGCTAAATGTCAAGTCCCCCTCACCCCCTAGTTGCACGTCAATCACACGTCATGCTGCTGCGCGCGCATCTATGCCAAGTATAATCTTGTAGATCCACCTATATATGACATCATAACCAATTATGTTCCTTTTTACTCCTCATTACACCCATTTTCGGTTACGCATGTGAATCGTCACCTTCCTTATCAATTGTTACGCCTCCCGCATCTATTTCATTGTAATGTATGTTCTATAAAAGTCATTTCTTGTCAATAATGTATGTACTTCACTTCCTGAACCTTCGTGGTGACGGAACTTGGAGCAACCGATTATAATCGATCATTGGAATAAAGCCCATTCCGAACCTCTAATACCACGGATTCTGCCTCTTATTTACTGAGCTATTTTATTATGGTTCCGTATCAAATTAAGTCCCGGTAATTAAATTATTTACCACAGGCACACCAGCCCCTGAGCTGGCGCGAAGCCGGACAAAGGATAGGGGTGTAACCACCCCCCTCCTGGCTCCACCCATAGGTAGAACCTAGTCACGGGCCAGCCCCTTTTCTTAGAATAAAGGTAGGAGCGAGTCCCCTTCCCAAATTGGATAATCAGATAATCGGATAAACTCCGAATCACGAACCACTTTCCACGAAAGGAACTCTTGACTATTTCTGAAGACTCTCCCTTGTGGCTAAGGAGTAGCCACCCTGCACCAGCAGGCACCACCTAAGCGCTTGCGGTTTGCTGTAAGTCTCTCCTACGGATCAAGACTGCCCAGCTCGACGAGACCCGAGTTCCCTGCCATCTCTGACCTTTTACCTACCTCATCAGCCCAGCTGAGAGTCGTAGGTGTGACGAGACCTGCGGGACCGGCTATCTTCAGAACCTGCACGACGCTTATCTAGCACGCCCACCGAGGGACCCTCGAGTGAGTGCACCTAGGGTTTGAGAAGCCCTAACCCTGAGCAGCTCCAGCATCGAAGTCTGCCTCCCCAGCATCCCCGAGATCTGCGTGGGGGCCCTTCCGCTCCTTGTTGTTCACCGCGTTGTCCGACCACTTGCCGACCGGCTTGTGGCCCTCTTCACGACGCACCACGATTGTTTCATCACTAGTCTGGTTGCTCCAGACTGGCTCTTGCTCCCCTTCAACAGAGGAGTACCACGGACCCACCTGGTCCACTCCCGACGCCATCTTGACTCCCCCGCTTGGGTTGCCACTGCCAAGATCCGCTGCCCCCTCCTGGGCCCAGCCCCATCGACAGCAGACACCTTCGTGGGACAGCTCGCCCTCCATCCTGGTCGCCGCCGCGCCTCCTGGTCCGAGGAACAGCCGAGTCCGACGTCACCCACTCACCTGGTCGAGGTGACTTCAGCCGGTACCCTCCCGGTACCCACACGATCGCTGGCTAGCGGTTGAGAACTGAGTCCCCTCTGCTTTCAGGTTTCCTTCATCACCGATCCAGGCTTGGATCGCTCTGAACATCGTCACTGGTCGCCTGCCAGCAACTTCTTCTTTCAGGCTCCTGAGACTACACGAGGACTCCCGACATCTTGCCGAACTTCACGCAGCCGCAGCCTCCGGGCTAGGTAACTCGAGCATCTCGGTGCTCCATCGCAGGTTCGCTCTACAAGTGTCCAGTTCCTTTTTTTCGTTTAGTCCCACTGATCGGATCACTCCGGAATCAGTACCTCCAGACTCTAACCATTCGCATTTCACTGTTAGTGTAGATGGTTTCTCGTGCCCCTCGGGCATTTGTGTAAATTGTGCAACTGAAGTATTTTCCTAAGAGTTTTGTAGTGTGCTTAGCTCCCTGACTCATAAAGAGCCAGGGTAGTCTTGTTATAAATAAATATCCTTTATTTTCATAACAACTTGTGTGGTGTCCTTTCACTTGGTGTTCAAGGGGTATATGTGATGGTAAACAGCTGGCTTAACACGCCCTCTAGAGTTTAGCCTAAGACTGCTCGTATCCACGCTACTAGGATAGCTGGTCTAAAAGGTTGACTTACAACCAATCATCAATAAGGGTCGTTTGGAATGATACACAGTGATCACTAGAATAGTGAGCACTACATATCAGGCCAACTTCTCACAGTAGGTAAGTGTAAAGTTAAGTTGTATTTGATTTTCGAAGGATGGTTGTCTATTGCTCAGTTGGAGCAACTTTTCTCTGTCTATGAATTACTGTCCAGGGGCCGTATCATACAATGTGCCCCGCGTGCGCAATGGGCGTGCTCTCCTGCTTTGTGCGCCCCGGGCCACAATGGTATTACAGAAGGGGCTGCAGACACTTGTGTGTCCCCTTCTGTAAAACTGATAGACTGGTGCACAGGTAACGGCAGCGGTATCATGAGAGGGTGTTCCCTCATCTGCATGGGGGCGTGGTCCATGCAAAGTAGGGAACCACTTAGTGGCAGATTTATGAGCCCCTTGCGCCACTTTTGCGTCACTTTTAACATGGGAAAAGTGACGCAAAAGTGGCGCAAGGGGCTCATAAATCTGCCCTAGTTTATATGACCGTACCGCATCACCGACGTGGGCGTAGAGGCAAAAATGCATTTAGGAGGCACACTGAAAAAGTGCCACAAACAGGTGGTGTACTGAAAGTGTACCTCTAAAAGGCAGCCCTCAGGGCGGGAGAAGGGGGGGGGGGGGTCACATGAACCCCCGCAGGCATCCCGCTGTAGGCGGGTGTGGTCGCTTACTGCACCCGCCTGCAAGGGGATTTCTCACCCCACCGTGACACACAGAGCGGCTTTGAAGGTGCCACTCCGTATTTCACTTGAATGCGCTGCCCCCCCACCCCCCCATGAGTAATTGTGATGTGGCACGTGTGAGAGTGTGGTGCAATTACGCTACATTTATCAGACGGGTTCTATGGTGTGTGTTACTGTGGTGCATTAGCATGCTGTTGGTTTAGCTGCGTTTGCCATCAGTGTGGCTAAGCTGCAATGCTGTGCGCCTGGAGGTCTTAGAGTTCTGTCTAAGCTGCCCACTGAAAGGTGTGTCTGGACCGATGGTGCATGATGAGACACCCTTCCATCGAGAGTGCTCTTGGGAATCCGACCAGACCCGGATTAGGAGGAGCTATCAGACCCATGTTGAGTGTTTGTGCATCGGAATGCTTGCACTGTGCTGTTAGTATCATTGGGGTTACGTCTATGTGTGCATAATAAAACTGCCAGACGTTGGCTATGGGTGGGTGTAGTATTCTGCAGTGCTTCCTAGTTGGGATGGGGGGCATCTTGTATGGAAGAGAACGGTATGCAAAGCAGAGTGCAACATGACATCTTTAAAATCACCATCTCCTGAGAGTGGAGGAGAGGCAAGGCATGGGCAAAACCTGATTTAGAGATAAAGTTGTATCACTGGTAGGACAAATATTTCCTACTGTTGAACACTTCATACATACAAGCCCTGGAGCATGGCTGCTACAGAAACATATTAGATAAGTAAATACAGCGTGGCAATGGTCTGTTGTTATCCTACCAGCTGCTCTTGTGAAATCCGTCCTCCATCATTCCCTCAACCACACACATGGAAACAGCATCTTGTGGCATATTGACTTCAGTAAAGGACATAAGGTGCAACTTCACATCACCCGGAAATTATGTCAGCGATATGACACAATTAGTGCATTTGTATTTTGCTTTCGTAAGGAAATAGTATAGCGCATAAAAATTATAAAACAATATTTATGGTAAACAGAACAAAATCTAAAATGCGTCCTGATATAAATAAAGAGTATCCTATCATTTTCCTTATTGAAATGTATGTACGGGGATGTATGTGCCACTACTGGCCCTTCTGTGAATTATAACATGAGTATCGCTGAGTTAGGCAATAGAAGCACTTGCTGTTTACAGGGACACAACACACCAAAACCTGCAGTGAGCATGCTCCATATAACACAAGGCATCACGTACTGGTTAACTAGCATCATGAAGGTTGCGGCGAAAGTGACGAGCCCAACAGATGCAGACTGCAGCTGTGCAGTAAACCCTCCCCTCACAGGTCCTGGGACTCTAAAACATTGGATGCCACACCGGACACTGCTTGTACACAGAGACCAAGGTTCGAATATGGGACATATGTGCAGAGTAGTAGCGGGGTGCCGAGGTATTTAGTGCACATAGCAAAGTATATACCTTTAAATACAAGCTTACAAGACACAAATGAGTAGCGTTAGATGAGGATCAAATGAAGTTGAAATAGTGCCTTAAAAACATCTTTTGCTTGAAAAGAGGTGCTTAAGGCACCATTTCAACATGTTGCAGCGTTTCTCCTGATCATTTTGACGTTTATGAGTCCCTTAATCTGTCAAGGGAAAATGGCAGGGCTGCAGTCTTCACTGCAAAGCTCGGATTTCGATCTCTGCACAAACTTCTATCTGAATAGGTATCGAATCCCCCAGTTCTCACTACACCATGGCTCAAATGAACATAAAATGGCGACTCCTCTGCCTTTATTGGCTACTTGTGCACAACTGAAAGACCTAAAGAAAAGAAGAAACCTTTCTAAAAATAAAAAAAAAAACAACGAAATACCATAGCGCTGCACATCATCCTGAATATTTTTTTTACAGGTAATGGGTTTTACTTTGTGGCGTTATTTTGTTCAGGTATCCGAAGTCCAAGGCTTTGTTCTTTCTGTGCGCGGCCAAACTACAGAGAAGATTCACACACCTTTAAAGTGTGTTTTCTCAAATGGTTGAAGCGGTTTACATAATTGTTTTACTGCTCACGTGCACCATGTAGATGACGCCAAGTTTGGTAAAATCTGATACAAATGATTTTGAGAACGTGCTTCAAGATTCTCTATAGAGAGGCCCGATTTACAAAACTCCTCAAAACCCGACTTCAAAAAGTCTTTCAAAAATATGAACCAAAACTATATATATTTAGGCTTAGCATAGTTGAGTGCCAGTTGGTAATTCGAAATGTGATGAATTTTGGTCCAAGATTTGAAAAAGTATAGCCCAATAAACGTGACACTGTAACATGAATATGTACTGGGGTCCTGTAACGCCAATGAGGGGCTCTAGTGAGATAAATTAATCCATGCGAATGGGGAGTAGATTGTAAATGCCACCAGACCACAGCAAGAGGTCACCCATGATATATTTCTCACATTACGCCTCTTAATCAGAAAAACAGTATTGAAACAAGTGCTACAATGCAATGAAATATTATTTGCTATGTTACCATAGTGACGCCTAAGTCACAGCTCAAGGAATTCATATATGCCCTGTACATAGTATCACTTCCTGCTTTGTATGTGAGGTATGCCTGTGCACATGCACAGTACCCCTGACAGCAGCCAGGCCACACAGAAGTGGATGTAAGCTGGGCTTTAAGTGGGCCGGATCTCACCGGTGCTGACCACTGACAGTTTTTTAAAGGGGGCCTCGAAATGGGTCTCTATCGGGCAGTGGTCGAAGTGGGCCGGATGGGAAGAGTACGGGGTGCTCCTACTTCTTAAAATGTAAGCAATCCGTTCCCCTACTTTTCTGTTATTTTGGAGATGTGTCCCAGGACGGCAGGAATAGTGAAAGCGTATAGATAAGTCTCGGCCATTCGGGGATGGGTGGGGTGGGCATAGAAGGAAAAGAAGGAAAAGGACTCTGGGGCATATTATCAAGAAACGGCGTTAAAATTATCACCGCTTTAGCGCCAGAAAACTGCTGCTAAAGCGGCGATAATGGGCTTGATAATATGCCCTGGAGAATTCCAATAGAAGCCCATGTTCTGGTGTCAACATGGGTTATATTGGAATTTTCTGCTGCATATTATCAAGCCCATTATCGCCACTTTAGCGGCAGTTTTCTGCCGCTAAAGCGGCAATAATTTTAACACCGTGCTTGATAATATGCCCCTTAGTCTCTCTTCCTTCTTGTCCAGGGAAGACCAGGACAGTGTCCGCTTCCACTCTGCCGCGGGCAGCTGCCCCCATCTCTCTCACTTCTTCCTCTTCTTCTTTCTGTGTGGCTCCTTCTCTGTTGCTGAAAACCGTGACTTTAAGAAGCAGCTCTCTTACTCTCTCTTCCCTTTATTTGTTCCCCTGTGAAATGGATCCAAAAAAAGAAAGAAACCCTCTTGCTGCAAATGTCTGTAATGTATTGAAGACGCTTCTCATAGAGAATTTAGGGGCATATTATCAAGCACGGCGTTAAAATTATCGCTGCTTTAGCGGCAGAAAACTGCCGCTAAAGCGGCGATAATGGGCTTGATAATATGCCGCAGAGAATTCCAATAGAAGCCCAAGTTGACACCAGAACATGGGCTTCTATTGGAATTCCCAAGGGCATATAATCAAGCCCATAGATTTCTGCCGCTAAAGCGGCGATAATTTTAAAGCCGTTTCTTGATAATATGCCCCTTAGTAGCTCTTTATTTGTAGGCTGAAGATAAACTGCGGGTACCAATGACCCAGGAGCACGAAGACCGATAGAGTTCAAACAGGCACAACAGAGTTCCGAACTAGAACATGAAGGGATCCAATAGCCTTACTAATTCTAATTTACATAAAAATAGACCTAACAGAGAGGAAATAGTGCCATAGCATGCCACAATGTCTTTTTCTGACATTTTTCTATTCCAAAGGGCAGCCTCAGGGCGGAGAGAAAAATGGTTCAAAATACTAAAAAATAACTAATAAAGCAAGTCAGAGTGGTCGCAAAGTGGCCAGATTGGTTTTATTCACACCAAAACACATTAGGGCCTCTTTACAGAGTTTGCCAGTGAAGCGCCACTATTGTTCTGTTGTCTTTCTTTAAACAACGGGGCATATTTACAAAGAAGTGACAGAACGCAGCATTAGCCCTCTTGGCTTAACACCGAGCTCCGCCACTTCTGAAATGCAGGGCTGCACCGTATTTGTGCTGCTTTGTGCAGCACAAATAGAAATTGCAACTCGTCATTTTTTAAATGACTGTTTAATCATGCATGGGATTTTGCTGTTTTTGTGTGTGCTGCACAATGCTGCACACATGAAAACAGCAAAAACAAGGAGAAATAAAGCATTTCTCCTTGTTGCGCCTTGTTAACACCACGTTGTTCCTGCTTACATTTCACATGCTTTACTTAATCTTGCATTCCCTATGAGTAATTGATTTTCCCAAGATGTTATTACTTTTTTTTCAGGCAGCATATTACTTGTCTAGTGCATAATTTGAATTGAGTCACATCCAGGTGTTTATAGCGCAGCACAACTGGGTTATACCTGAAGACAGTGCGAGTTTCTCTCAGTGGGGCGGTATGGTGTTCAGTGTGGGAGAGGATGTGGCACATGGCCAGAGCTGCTAAATGTGGGTCTGGGGAACCCAGTTCAGCCTTTATGACCAGTCCACCAAAACCACTCTCCTGCGGGAACACATTCCCATGCTAGACCTTAGAAGGCCCAGCTAGACCTTAGAAGCCCTGGTGTCTTAGCACCAGAAGATAGGCCCTAGTAGTGGCAAGTGTGGGTTAACCTTGAGGCCTGTCCACCACAATCCATGCTGAAGTTCACCTCCAGTCTTGTGGGCAGGCCTACGAAGCAGAACACCCCAGAGTGACAGTGACTCGGTCACTGAGGTCACAGGACCCTTGAAGTCAGTCTGCCTCACCCACTGGTACCTCAATTGGCCTTGTTACAGCAATAGTGGCTGCAACTCACCAGGGATCAGCAATGCAGGATTTGCACGCACACCAAACTAAGTTTGCAAACTTCATGGCCTCTCTGCTCCATGCACAAGCACTTTTACCATGTGCTGCCTGCTTTGGGGTCAGTAGAATTATGCAGCCAGAGAGAACAAAATTATGCCACAGTGTTGACAAAATTATGAAGCAAACAAAAAGTCTGCAGCATAATGTGGTATATTTTCTGATACTTTATTATTTTGACATTTTTATACATACTAAAAGTCTCTGCAAATATTTTGCCTCATTAGTACCAGTGTAACAGTCAAATGCAGCCGTGAGAAAGGTTACCAGTCAACCTTTGCAAAGGGCCCTCCACTTCGCAGCAACACAAGCCACATTTTTTGTAACTTTTGATCCATTTGAGCTACAAACAATTTATTAGTTAAAATCATCAGATTATGCAGCAGATGGTGTAATATGTGGCAAATATGCAAGAGCCATAATTAGGTGGAAAACATTTACAAACTGGTATATTTTGTCATTCATGTTTGAACTGCTCTTGTGGAAAAAGGGAGGAGAAGTGCTGATGACAGAAACTGCATGGCTCGGAGACAAATGGCTTGTGCTTCCACTTTTGAGTGGATTTGGTTCATTCTGTGATTGGAAACGTATCCCACTTTGTGAATACATTTTAACGTGAATAACTCATATTCAACCTTTAATAAACATGTGTATCCCTTGGTTGAATTAAATAATGTAATAAGTTGTAATGGTCAGTGAAATACCAAACAAATACTAAAAATTGGGATGTTTTGTTCTTTCTGGCCACACCTCTGACTCTGCCCACTGACCCAGTCCATCGGTTATTCCTGCCCTCTGATTCTCCACCCACAGTTCCCCTACTTTTTTTTCCCCACTTCGACCACTGCTATCGGGCTCTGTTTTGGCAGGCACATCGATGTGTGCATGCTTAGACTGCTCACTACTCCCTAGTGGAAAAGTTACGTCATGAGGTCATGCCAGGTGAGCCTTGCAGGGGAAGGGAAATCCTTTAAAGAGAGTCATTTTCTCTCTGGATCTCCTTCTCTTTTTGAAACTCAGGAGCAGCAACATTGTCATGGTGTCACCAGGGCTTTAAGTGGAAGCTTTTTCAATATTATATACAAGCCATAGTTGCTGCTTATTTGTCTTATGCAACTAACAATCATTGACAAAGCCAATAGTCCTGATTTGTTGTAGGTATGATGTTACTTGTTGTATCATATTTCTGGATGCAATGACAAAATCAGCAAAATGCTAGGTGGGCGGCACACTATGCTAAGCACACATTTCTAGCTTACGTGTTTTCACCCACGCCCTTTATTACATTGGCCACGCCCCTTTGAGAGACCCCCCACCCCTGCTTTTTCATCCCACTTAAAGCCCAGGATGTAAGATTATATCAAAGGAAAGAAATCTGCAAAGGAAATGCCAGGGTTGCAAAGTGGTTCCCTGTCATTTCTGACACCTTCACTCAAACGTGGGTTTTCGTCCAACAGCACTTTTGGATTCTGCGAGCGATATCACTTTTCCCAATACATTTGTGCTTAAGGGTTCCAAGATGCAAAATATGGTAGACTGAAAGGCCTGACTCCTGCCGGTGTAACCGGGGCTTTAAGTGGGCCGGGTCTCACCGGTGCTGAGCACCAACTGTTTTTTAAAGGGGGCCTCGAAACGGGTCTCTATCGGGCTCTGTTTTGTGCCCTGGCACATCGATGTGCACGTGCTCACACCGCTCACTTCTCACTAGTGGAGAAGTTACGGCATGACGTCATGCCAGGTGAGCGTTGTAGGGGAAGGGAAATCCTTTCGAGAGTCTTTTTCTCTCTGGATTTCCCTTCTCTTTTTGAAACTCAGGAGGAGCAACATTGTCGTGGTGTCACCAGGGCTTTAAGTGGAAGCGTTTTCAATATATACGAGCCATAGTTGCTGTTATTTATCTTATTTAACTAACAACCATTGACAAAGCCAATAGTTGTGACTTGTAGGTATGATGTTACTTGTTGTATCATATATCTGGAGTGGATGCAATGACAGAAACAGCAAAATACAAGTCAGGCCGCACACTAATGCTTAACACAGATTTTTGCAAAAATAACAATTGATGGACAGAATGCAGAACAATGTCATACATTCACCCCAGTACAGAGATCTGGGCCTAAATCCATCGTTTTTTTGCTCACCATGCCATTCCAGTTTGAACCCAGCCATATGCAAATCAGTCTTGACCCTGTGCCCCATGGGAACAGTCCAGCCCGAACTGCCAAGCCAGGTCCTTCCTGGACTGGAAACAAGCATCCTAGGACCGGTTTCGGGCTTTCAGCCCTCGTCAGCCAGGATAGCTTGATTACAGTGGCATGGAGAGCAAGGGACTCACGTCTGAGCATACCCTTCCCACTCGGGGTGACAAATGCAAAAATAACAATTGATGGACAGAATGCAGAACAATGTCATACATTCACCCCAGTACAGAGATCTGGGCCTAAATCCATCGTTTTTTTGCTCACCATGCCATTCCAGTTTGAACCCAGCCATATGCAAATCAGTCTTGACCCTGTGCCCCATGGGAACAGTCCAGCCCGAACTGCCAAGCCAGGTCCTTCCTGGACTGGAAACAAGCATCCTAGGACCGGTTTCGGGCTTTCAGCCCTCGTCAGCCAGGATAGCTTGATTCCAGTGGCATGGAGAGCAAGGGACTCACGTCTGAGCATACCCTTCCCACTCGGGGTGACAAATGCAAAAATAACAATTGATGGACAGAATGCAGAACAATGTCATACATTCACCCCAGTACAGAGATCTGGGCCTAAATCCATCGTTTTTTTGCTCACCATGCCATTCCAGTTTGAACCCAGCCATATGCAAATCAGTCTTGACCCTGTGCCCCATGGGAACAGTCCAGCCCGAACTGCCAAGCCAGGTCCTTCCTGGACTGGAAACAAGCATCCTAGGACCGGTTTCGGGCTTTCAGCCCTCGTCAGCCAGGATAGCTTGATTACAGTGGCATGGAGAGCAAGGGACTCACGTCTGAGCATACCCTTCCCACTCGGGGTGACAAATGCAAAAATAACAATTGATGGACAGAATGCAGAACAATGTCATACATTCACCCCAGTACAGAGATCTGGGCCTAAATCCATCGTTTTTTTGCTCACCATGCCATTCCAGTTTGAACCCAGCCATATGCAAATCAGTCTTGACCCTGTGCCCCATGGGAACAGTCCAGCCCGAACTGCCAAGCCAGGTCCTTCCTGGACTGGAAACAAGCATCCTAGGACCGGTTTCGGGCTTTCAGCCCTCGTCAGCCAGGATAGCTTGACTCCAGTGGCATGGAGATGGGTATTCCCAGACGTGGGACCCGTGCTCACTACGCCACTGGAGTCAAGCTATCCTGGCTGATGACGGCTGATAGCCAGAAACCGGTCCTAGGATGCTTGATTCCGGTCCAGGGAAGACATGGCTTGGCAGTTCGGGCTGGACTGTTCCCATGAGGCACAGGGTCAAGACTGATTTGCATATGGCCATGTCTGAACTGGGGTGGCGTAGTGGGCAAAAGAACGATGGATTTAACCCAGATCTCTTGACTGGGGGAGAATGTCTGCATTGTCAGCATTCCGTCCATCATTTGTTTGTTGTAACGCTTTTCGCCCTAAGTGGGATGGGTATTCCCAGACGTGGGACCCGTGCTCACTACGCCACTGGAGTCAAGCTATCCTGGCTGATGACGGCTGATAGCCAGAAACCGGTCCTAGGATGCTTGATTCCGGTCCAGGGAAGACATGGCTTGGCAGTTCGGGCTGGACTGTTCCCATGAGGCACAGGGTCAAGACTGATTTGCATATGGCCATGTCTGAACTGGGGTGGCGTAGTGGGCAAAAGAACGATGGATTTAACCCAGATCTCTTGACTGGGGGAGAATGTCTGCATTGTCAGCATTCCGTCCATCATTTGTTTGTTGTAACGCTTTTCGCCCTAAGTGGGATGGGTATTCCCAGACGTGGGACCCGTGCTCACTACGCCACTGGAGTCAAGCTATCCTGGCTGATGACGGCTGATAGCCAGAAACCGGTCCTAGGATGCTTGATTCCGGTCCAGGGAAGACATGGCTTGGCAGTTCGGGCTGGACTGTTCCCATGAGGCACAGGGTCAAGACTGATTTGCATATGGCCATGTCTGAACTGGGGTGGCGTAGTGGGCAAAAGAACGATGGATTTAACCCAGATCTCTTGACTGGGGGAGAATGTCAGCATTGTCAGCATTCCGTCCATCATTTGTTTGTTGTAACGCTTTTCGCCCTAAGTGGGATGGGTATTCCCAGACGTGGGACCCGTGCTCACTACGCCACTGGAGTCAAGCTATCCTGGCTGATGACGGCTGATAGCCAGAAACCGGTCCTAGGATGCTTGATTCCGGTCCAGGGAAGACATGGCTTGGCAGTTCGGGCTGGACTGTTCCCATGAGTCACAGGGTCAAGACTGATTTGCATATGGCCATGTCTGAACTGGGGTGGCGTAGTGGGCAAAAGAACGATGGATTTAACCCAGATCTCTTGACTGGGGGAGAATGTCTGCATTGTCAGCATTCCGTCCATCATTTGTTTGTTGTAACGCTAACACAGATTTTTAGCTTCTGTGTGTTAAGCCACGCCCTTAATTATGTAGGCCACGCCCCCAGTTTTTTCATCCCAATTAAAGCCCTGGGTGTAACCAGTGTCAGAGTTCCACTTGGTGGCATTGTGTCACTTACAGATTACACAAAGATGGAGGTTAACACTGTGTAATCTACAATGCTATACTCCAGTCCAGAATCTTCTTTTCCAAACCTTTGTAAAATACACCTTTAGACCAATGAATGTACAACTTTAGTCCAATTGAGGTAACTGAGCACTACCTACATCTCCCAGAATGCATTAGGCTAAAGCCTGAGACTGGAAGCTGCTGGTCCCTTATATGTGGTTAACAGTCGTAATTGCAGATCTTCCCAGCAGGTGCATAACCCCCTACTCCCCCCCACCTCTCTCACCTCCCCCCACCCCCACCCTTCCCTCCTCCCACCAACAACTGTTGTGGGAAAGGAATCAGATATGTACATGGTTGTTTTGTCCTCATACAAAGCTAGGTCCTCGCATCAGACAGTCAGAGGGATCACAAGATATGAATGTCTCACACGTAAACAAGCAATGTTTTTATTGGTTGCGTTTTCTAAAGAAAAGCGCGATAAAAAACATAATAAACATGCGGTCAGTACTGCCCACAGTCCGGTACAGGGTGATCCGAGACAGCCGTCAGCTGCACGCGCGCCGAAGCTCTACTGGGATGCAAGTGGGGCGTCGGTAAATACAGATGAGGAAGCGGAACATGAGGAAATGATGAATATTGCAACACGCCGATTGTCAATAGCAATCAGGAGCTGTTCCAGTAAACGCAGGGAAATGCGGAAGCCACGTGCGCCGGGTCAGCCCAGTTCCCTCCAATGAACGTCGTTCAACTGGAGCAGCAACGACCGGTTTATGTCAGACGCGGGAAAATAAGGCTCAGGAGCCACTCGGGGACGGCTGAGCAGTGAGAGCGACGCACGGGGAACATGACTGGGGGCAGGGGGAGTAGTGGGGAGCACGGGACCTGAGCAGGCGGGGAAGCGCGAGAGATCTGGACTAGGAGAGGTGATGGGCGAGGAAGAGTAGGGCACAGCGAGGGACGGGCTTTTAGCATCAGTAACCTGGGCCCAGGGCGCCAAAATTCTGAGGGGCACACAGAGCTCTGTGCATTAAGGTGATGCAAACAGCAGCACCCCTCACCTTGCTCCATCCTTACACGTATCCCAGCATGCTTGCCAGCATAAAGTGATTTTAATCCTTCATTATCATACTGTGGGTGATGTTTTTAACACAGCAAACACAAGGAGATGATGGACGGAGCGCTGAAACTTTTCAGACACTCACCCCAGTGACAGATCTCGGTTGAATCCATCATCATCCTTTAGCTCACTTAGCCACCCCAGTTCCGACTAAGCCATATGAACTCAGTCTTGCCCCTTGCTCATTTTGGTTGTTTGTGTTATTTTTTTATTTTCCTTCAGTGGTGAACTGGAGTCTCGTCCTAGTTTTTAAAATGAAAAGGTGGCAGTGGGCACCTGTGGCGCATCTGTCTGCTGCTGAAGACAAAAGTGCAGCCTCTCAGATGGCCACCACTCATATTCTGTCTCCCTGCACAGCCCACTTTCACTCCAACCCCAGGTAATATTAGTGGTGGCTATCACACTCAAAAAGAGCAGAGCCACTCTCAGTGGCCTCCCTCACTGTTACGGGGCAGGAAGAGGCCCACCACATGCTGTACCTGCTTAGTTCAGCCCGTTGTCCTACTGCTCAAGACAATAAGCCAGCCATTCTATCTACAGCTGAAAAAAATGAACCACCAGCTGCCTTTTGCCCCAGGCCCCTCAGTCAATGGCCAATTAACCGACCTGCCAATCTGATGCTGCTGACCAATAAGCACAAAAGGGGGCACATGCAGCCTCATTTTATTCACAAGCATCAGCAAGGGTGTCTAATTTCTCTCTGCTAAGGGCACTTTCTTAGCAAAGGCCAGCTCTGAACAGGAGTGGGGGAGGGTGCAAGTGCTGTAGAGAGTGATGAGCCTTGAGCAGAAGGGGATGGGGTGCAAGTACATGGGAGAGCAAGGAATCTAGAACAAGAGAAGAAAGGTGGTAAGAGCAACAAAGAGTGAGGGATCTCGGCCAGGAGGTGAAGGGGAAAGAGTAGGAAGCAGCAAGAGAAGTTAGGCGGAAAGATCTGGAACAAGACAGACCTGAAGAGCAAGGCATATCAAGGAATCTGGAGCAGGAGGGAAAATCTGTACAAGTGGGGAGGAAAGCTAGGAACAAAAGTGGAGGAGCTAGGATGCTACAGCAAGTAAGAACAAAAAACCTAGAACAGGAAGGATGGAGCTTCAAGAACAGTGTGCATTGAAGAGCCTGGAACAGGAGGGTTGCAGGAAAAGTAGAGGTCGAGGAATGTGGAACAGGAGGGGATTGAAGGGAAGTGGAAAGAGGAGGTGGGTGAGCCATTGAAAGCTCGAGCAAAGTGCCTAGCCCTGGCTCTGGCTCAGCTCGCAGTCCTCATGGAACATCGAGCTAGAGCCGAGCCAATTCGATAAGTGGTTTCTGCTGCCACTCTGACCTAAATCACCATTTTCTAGAAAGACTTCTCCTTTCAACTTGATTAAACATGATGTCTATATATTTAACAGTATGCAATTGTTAGAAATGGGGGTCTCTAGTTGATAATGGCTGGTGCCAATGTTCAAATAGGAACCCTTCTTCCCAATGCAGGGCAAGTGGGCTACCCCCTTTGTGAACCCTTGCTCCACCCTGTGGTAACGTAGCACGAGCAGTTAGGCCTATCTCAGAGACAGTGTGTGACGCATGTATGACCATGCACAATAAGGCAGTAACGACACCACAAAAGGACACAGCTCAAGTAGGTATAGAAAAATAATATCTTTATCTAAGGTTTAACTCAAGACTCTCAAAGCGTTTTAACAAGTTACAATGCACGTTAACCAGTAGTGACTCAAAAAGGCAATAACATATTCACAAGACGTGACACTGACTGAGTTCAAGGCCGGGGCCTACGCGACCCGTTGCACACCAGATACCTGCCGTTGAAAGGGGACACAGCACGCAGCTTCTCGAAGAAGCGGAGACGGTGACAGGCGGACTCCCAGCGACCACAAGTCTTGGCTGCAGGGGTCTGCAGCGTGCACCCACAATGAATCGGGCACTCGGGGACAGGCGGTCTCTCAGCGGCAGCAGCACGCAGCTGCGGTGGCCCGGGCTGGTGGTGGCGATGACTCTGGTCTTGCAGCTCCGTGGTTGGCTCACAGCGGCAGCAGCTCTCTCTTAGCTGCGGTGGCCCACGAGACGATAGCAACAATCCTCGACAATGGTGAATAAGATGCGGGCACAGAGCGGCGGCAGCTCTCCCCATTAGCTGCGACGGCCCACAGGACAAATCAGGATGAGGCAACGTTGGCAAAGGTGCGGGCGCTCAGCGGCAGCAGCTGTCTCTTAGCTGCAGCGGCCCACAGGACGGATCACGATGATGCAAAGTTGTCATAGGTGCGGGCACTCAGCGACAGCAGCTCTCTCTTAGCTGCGGAGGCCCACAGGACGAATCACGATGATGCAAGGTTGGCAAAGGTGCGGGCACTCAGCAGCAGCAGCTCTCTCTTAGCTGCGGCGGCCCACAGGACGATTCACGATCATGCAAAGTTGGCAAAGGAGCGGGCACTCAGCGGCAGCAGCTCTCTCTCAGCTGCGGCGGCCCACAGGACAGATCACGATGATGCAAAGTCGGCAAAGGTGCGGGCACTCAGCGGCAGCAGCTCTCTCTTAGCTGTGGCAGCCCACAGGATGAATCACGATGATGCAAAGTTGGCAAAGGAGCGGGCACTCAGCGGCAGCAGCTCTCTCTTAGCTGCGGCAGCCCACAGGACAGATCACGATGATGCAAAGTTGGCGAAGGTGCGGGCACTCAGCGGCAACAGCTCTCTCTTAGCTGCAGTGGCCGATAGGATGAAGGATGGTCTCGACCAGGCTGGCACAACGGTGGGCACTCAGCTGCTACAGCTCTCTCTTAGCTGCAGCAGCCCACACAGATTCAACGAAGGTTCCGAAGGTTCAAATTCAGGCGGGCTCTCAGCAGCGACAGCTCTCTCTTAGCTGCAGCGGACTGCACAGATTCAGCGATGATTCCCAGTCCACGTTCCTCACATTAGAACTAGAGCCTCCGGATTGCTCGACGGAGGCCTCACCTGCAAGCAGAATTCCTCGCACAGGAATTCCGACGGCTGACGGGGTGATGTCTAATGTCCCTGAGACTTTGGCAGGAGGCGCTCTCGATTCAGGCCCTCAGGTAGTTTCTTCAGCAAGCTTGGTGAAAGGTTCAAAAGCCCTTTCCTCTGTTCACTCAGACAGAGTTTTGTCTTGACATACAGAAGGAACACACTTGGACAAGGTTCCAGCGCAGCGCAGTCAGAACCAGTTCGGTGGGGTCGGGGAACACTTGGTTTATGAAGCGACATCCTGCCCTTTCAGAATGCGGGGGTCTGCTATCAGACGCCCAGTGGGGGGGTGAAGCCATCATTCACCTTGCCAGGCACGGCCTTGCTCAGATCAAAGAGTCACCCCTCCCCATGCTCTGAATACCGATCTCTCTCTCCAGCCAAGTCTGACCCAGCTGGCCCTGCTGCTCCAAAACCAGATGGCCAATACACATACTAGCAAAGCCTACAGGAAAGCTCAGGCAAGAAAATACCGCGTTTCCAGAAGAGCCCGGGTTGGTTAGGGGAGTTGGCTGGGTCCCATGTTGGAGCCTGCCTTCAGAGAAGACCAAAAGAGGAGGACGTCATGCAGGAAGGTAAGTAGTTTTTTTTCCGTGTGTCCCTGTCCCACTACCCTCGGTACATGCCGGCCACCACTGCTGATATTCACTAATGGAGAACAAGCACGAAGAAACAATTTACTATAGAATTTTTTCAAATAATCTTTCATAACACAATTACATCAGATTCAGAGGGTCTCAGAGTCTATTCAGGGAACATGAGTTGAAATAGTGTGTAATGTGCGATCTGGGACAGTCAGTTTGTTCTTGATTAGGTATATCACGATCAGAAGACTGGGAACGCTCCTGTCTTTAAGTGTAAAGGTCACAATTCTTCATTATAGCAGGAGGACTACAACAGCAATGATCGTGTGGTGTATTGCAATGTTATATCAAACTGGAAGAAAGCACATTTTTCATTTGATGTTAGCGCAAGCTCGATTCCTAATACATTAAATGCTCCAAAAAAGAAAAACAGATTACACACCCAAGGAATATGCCTTATTTTACTATGCCTTCTTTACCTTTATCATCACATGTGAAAGTACTTTGCGGTGAGAATGTGCACCAACAAAAATATACATGATTGAACAGACTTTAATGTTTGTCCATTTATATCCCCAACCTGTGCTACCATATAGGGTACACATGAGTCTGACTTGCCGCATAGTTCATGACTGTTATTGTAATAGGAGGGTGGGGCTGGACATGAATGTTTCGAAGTTCATGTTTATAAACAATCACTTCTATAAAATGACACTCAATACAGTGATGCAATCTGATGCTCAACAGTGAAGCTCCTCTGCATGTTAAGGAAATATGATTTTTTGAGTTTTGAAGAGACTTTATCATGCTGACATTGGTTGTACTATTTAAATGCTAAATAGGTTATGTAAGAGCTTCTAGAGCAATACCAGAGCCTTAACTTGGCTCTCCCTGTTATTCTGCAGGTTTGCTCACCTCTAGTTGCGTGTCAAAGAAAATCTCACACACAAATCTTAATCTGAAAGGTTTTAATTGCAAAAGAATAATTAAAAATTGGTGAATCTTAGATCCAGCTGACCAAAAGGACCTCTAAAAGTCTGAGAGACAAGTGTGATCCCTTTACAAGGGCAGGGCACAGATTCCTAGGGACTTGCAAATACAAAACTTGTGGGATCTAAGGGCTGCGAAGCACCGCCGAAAGACTTGTATTCAAAAGTAGTGATATCCCTCTAAAATTCTTGAGAATGGTAGCCGAGTATGGCAAAACCGTGTAAACTCCTTTCAATGTAAGATTATATCAGGAATTGCTCCCATGGCCCATTAGTGAGCCGCAATAGATCTTGTAGCAAGTACGCTTCTGCCTGTAGTACGTTCGGGTCCGAGTTCAAACTGCAACCCTTAGATCCCACAAGTTTTGTATTTGAATACATTCCTACGGTATATGCAGCGTACTCATCTTGCATTTTAAACTTGGAAGGATACACCCCATGAATGGGTTACCGATCCCGACACAAGACACACGCCACAAAGTGACACGGATTTAATTTAGATTATCTTGACTATTTATGACCCACCGGGTTGGAATAATCACCGGCTTTGAGGTCTATGATACCACTTGCTCTGTTACAGCCCTGAAGAAGTCAAGGGGTTAATACCCAATTGACGAAACACGTGTTGGCTGGTCTGCTGAGCAAAATTCTACTAAAGACAAACACTCCAAAAGGACGTCATTTCTTTGTATTTTTTATCAACAATCAATTTGTTGTACTGTACTTAGCATGTACGCGTGTGCATAGGACCTGTTGTTGTGCATATTTGATTTTTGCTGCTCGATGAGATGTGTCATCTCTGAGGCCTTTTGAGCTGGCCTCACGAATATGTGTGCTGCTGTAAAATACTATACAGCATATCAGAGTAGCTCTGTTAATATGTGATTGGGCCACCATCCTTTGACACAACAACCAGCTGCCACGGAAAGACAGCGAGGGCCTTCAACATTTTGTTCAGAGCCAACACGGGGGCTAGGACTGCACAGCGCCTCATGCATGTGCATTCATAACCTGTTGAAAGAGGTTGGCACCTCGATACCTGACTACAGCGTAGGAAAATATGAGGTGACTTGGCTGATCTCAATAATATTGACCTACCAGGTTATGGCTACTTTTCGATATGTGGTAAACCAAAGAGACAAAACAGACTCCAATGATTTGTAAATCACCTCAAACCTTATTTTTGCTCCTTTTCACAAGTAAATATCAATGTTTCATTTCGAAGTCATCACTGCATTGGTTTGAGTACAATGCAGGATAGAATGTTCCCTTCAAACCTCATAGCAGAGCCTCTAAGTAAATATTGCCTAATTTTGGAACACACCTTTGTGTTCTCCAATATTTAACTTTCAGAAATGATAATTTAACATTTACACTGGTCATAGAGAGTGTAAAAACACAGACATGCTTGTACGCGTGTGCCTGTGTAACAGAGAGAGCAAAAAAGTGAAATTGGTTGTGAGAAACATGAAGTGAGAAGGAGAGGTATGTGGACAGGAGAAAGCACAGTATTAGGAAGGTTAAGTGTGTGTGAAGAGCAAGGAAGCGGATTTTCAAGGAAAAATGGATGTGAAAGAGATGCTATGTGTGTTCGATAAAGCATTAGTTGGGAAGTGAAGATGTCAGTGGGCAAGAATGAGGATGGAACGATGAGGCCAGTGTATGTGACATAAACGAGGATCTTTGAGGATAGGGTGTGAGCAGAGAGTGAGACTAGGAAAAATGTGAAAGGAAATGTGATTGCAGGAAAGTGAGATATAATAGAGAAGACTGTCAGGAAGAGTAGTGTGTGTGTATGCGAGAGAGAGAGAGGAGAGACGAGCAGCAGGGATATGAGAAGAATGGAAAGAAAGGAGGGTCATGGGATGGAGAGAATGGGGCTCGTGACTGAAAAGTGCGAGAAAGATGAGGAGAGGGTATGTGAGATAAAGAGAGGCGGAGGGGTCGGAAGGAAAGGGTAAGGAGCATGTGTTTAACAAGAGGAAGGTAGAATATTGATACAAAAAGAGTTCAGAGCGTAGAAGAGAGGACAATGTGAGATGCAGAAGGGAGTAGGGGCAATTTTTGGAGGGCAAGAAAAGTCTAGGTGGATGCCTAAGCTGCCACCTGCAAGGTGTGTCATATTGCTGGTACAAATGGCCCATTAGTAGAGAGGGAAGTATAGCAAAATATACCTTTGCTCAGGATGAAACATTCTTCTGATGGCCTTTAGTGGTGAAGAAGACGTTAGTAGGAATTGAAAGGAGGAAGTAGTGGAGGGGGTTAAGTGAGAACTAGAGGTGGTGAGATAGTGGTGGGAATGGAAGTGAGTGACAGAAGGTATCGATTCAATAACTTTATTTTGATTCATAACTAGAATCATAAAAGTATACACAGATTTAAAAAGATTACATAAAATTTGTTTAAAAAAACACGTAATATATCCATATTAAAATTGCAATACATTTAGACTAAAGGGGTCACATATATAAACATATTGTAAGTGCTTGTGCATTCCATTAAAATACAAATCCATATAATAGTCTATTACAATAGATTTCCAATAATAATACTGTTCAATATCGATTTCTAATATTGAGTGCCAATCTAATAAAACTAAGCACAGTACTACATATAGCTGAAGATGACAAGGACAGTAGTTACTCATAACCATCTTTATAATAACGAGATCCAAGGGTTAACAAAACAGGCTTAATAAACCGGTTTCTTGGATCTTTATACAAAGCACAAAAAAGGATGAGGTGCACTGTGCTTTGTAAAGCCTTATCGTTGCAAGGGCAAGGGGGTAGTCTCTCACACCACCCCCCTTGTTTTGGGAAAGCAAAAAGAAAGTGCAAAGAGCTGAGACGGAACCTTGTCAAGGAAAAACACCATTGGGTATGCATGATATTCGATAGGTAAAACTGCTGCTGCAGCTTACCCCTATTATATAGTGCATGCTCACTATTTCTTAACATGCCTAACCTGGTACAATAAGCATTTTTAATAATTAACTTAGACTCCTTGCCGACCATTTCAGGATTTTGGAATATATGTCCCAACCCAATCTTATAAAGGGTTTCCCTTACATATAACAGCCATGGGATCTCCATAGAATAATCAAGCTTAAGGCAGTCTTGTAAAATTTCCTTTGTGAGTTTCAATTCTTCAGACCGCCAAACCTTGTTCCATAGCAGCAGAGGAGAGACATGAATAATATCACTCACAAAATCAATACCCACCTCAGTATGGCAGAAACTATTTGAAGTACCAGATGGGACAGATAAAAGGCGCGTTATAAATTTATTTTCCATAACTTGGATCTTGTCACAGTTTTGTATCCCCCACACTCCTGCACCATATGTGGCAACAGGGAGGCATTTTGCTTTATATAAAGTTTTTAGTTCTGCAATCGGCTTTTGACCCAATTTACTAGAAAAACGAAAAAGGGCCTCTATAGATTGTGTAGCCTTTTGGGCGCGAGCTGATATTAAAAAGTCCCAACTCAACGTTTTATTAAATAGATTCCCCAGATATTTAAAATAGTCCACTTTCGCAATAATTGAGTCTTTCAACATAAACCTGCGAGATTTTACCCCTTTGGGACCACAGGTCATGGCAAAAGACTTTGTGAAGTTGAACCTAAGATCTAATCCTTCCATGAAAGTATCAAAGGCATTCAGACAAATTTGCATACTGTTGGCAGTGAGGGTCATTAGCACCGTGTCATCTGCATAAGATAACATCGGTACCCGTTTGCCATTAACCTGGGGGAAATCTGCACCGCTGTCCAACAGAAAACTTTCCAGACCATTGGTGTACACCAAGAATAAAAAAGGAGCCAGAATACATCCCTGGCGTACACCTTCAGTAGATGGGATGGGTTTTGTCTTCTCACCACCTGGTCCAAAACGAATCCTCACTGTTGTGGCAGCATGAAGGTATCATTCGAGAGTAGTTTGGGAGAGAAGATGGAAAGAGAGACAGGTGGAAATCAAAGAATGTGGCAGAGCGGAGGCAAAAAGGTTAAAATAGCAACTGAAGGAGAAAGATGAAGAAAATAAGAAGAGAGAAAAATGTAAGCTGTATAGGTGAATATGCGAGACAGCGGGAGGGTAAGACAGAAATTAAAAGACAAAAGGGAGCAAGGGACGATTGAGGAAGAGACTGGGTAGGAAGAGATAGCTAAAAGCGTTATATCTAATATATCGGCATCCAGAAGGGACAATGGGGGGGAGGGGTAGGAAAACAGCAAAGGACCATATAGGTGTGTGTTTGTTTTAGCCATTTTGTCTTTAAATGGCCGTGCCTGTCCGTCCATCACAAACAGGGAATATCTCTTTATTGGTTTAGCATATTGGTTTAGCAAGGGCCTAGCCTTTGGTACCTAAAGGTTCATTGACAAATATGAATGTGAAAGGTAGCTGTTGGCTCTATGGGAAGTGACCGAAGCAAGACAGCAGGATGTAACAACAGAAGTTAAACAGCAGTAACAGCAGGTTGCTGAGTGACAGCTGCCAGACTTTCAGGATGCTGACTTTCAATATCAGCTAAGCGAGAGTAGTCTCAGAACTCACATTTTCACTCACTCAACCACCTGTACATACATTACTCTTACGGGGTTAAGCACCTGCCCCATAGATTTGTCTGTATTTTACATGCTGCTCATGCCTTCGCTGTACATGTTCTGTGACTGATGAAACATTGAACTAGTCTGCCTGTGGAATCTCTCAGCAAGGAATGGAAGATTGCACTCGTGGCCTTCTGGGAGACAGAACAGTGTTCTTTGTTGCTGCCTGCTCTACACCTGTTCTCTGAGGAAGCAGGCTGTGATTGCCCGATTGCACGTTATACTTTGACGAGGGAAGCTTGTGCTGCCCATGGTGTACTTGTTATATGAAGAAGGGATATTTCTACTGCTGTTGTCCATCATGTGAAGAAACGAAGGATTTGCACTTGCATAGGATGCCACAAGAACCAAGGACGGTTTCACAATATTAGCTGTGAGATACCCAGGCCTATATTCCCGAGGAAGGTGTGTGACCCCGTGAGTGCAATATATGAGGAGGGCCTAGTGCTCGAACTTCCTGTCTTAAATCTCGTTGTAGGGATGCACTAGTGACAACTGACAACCATTTTGAGCTCAGTTATGCACAATTTTATTATAGTTTAACATAATGTCAACAATAGGGATATAACATCGTCCCAAACTAAGAAACCATCAAGTAGGAGCCTGTATAGCATTAGCACTTCATATGCTTCGAAGTGCTATTGTGGAAGCCACTTAAAAAGTATACCACTCTAGTATGTAAGGGTTTATAATCCAATGTAGATGAATGAATGGTAATTCCATAAAAGGTTTGTCCGTTCTTTCCAAGAGTGGTGTTTTGTATGTTTAGGCTGTTTATGGAGCGCGTCCAACTGTCCTTTAACTCCTGTCACCTTAGTGTTATGGCTTCCAGGGTTGTACCTTTGTGTGTGTGTGTGAGACAAAGACTTCCAAGGCGTCTCATTCTATTGCTAATTGATGTTTATATAGTCTTCATGTCAGAGAAGTTTGTTAAACTGCACATGTTATACCTGTGATGTGTTTCTACTACACAAAAGACAAACCAATTGGCACCTTTGTTTTAATGCATATTGTGGATAAAAGAGTAAACCCTCACAAATGATGTGAGAAGTCTATCTTATGTTTTCCATGTGGGGCAAGAAGGGTGTTTTAAATAGACTCAACAACTTTATAGACTTCAGCTGACAAGCAGCTCCATGTCATGTAATGACACCTTCATTCAATTCTGCCATGTTAGCCGGCAGCACTTTGCATGTTTCACTGTTAACCTCATAATGACAGTGTTACAAGCAAAACTACAAGCCCCACAAAGCAGCATGTCTAATGGTATCATATTTCACAGTGCCACTTGGTAATTTTGGGAAATGAAAAAGAAAGTTTAATGTGTGACTTTGTGCCATTTGTGTACGCAATCACGGGTTGAGCAGTTCATTGGAGGAGAGGGCAGAGATAGTCTTTCAAATGCACAGAGCAGCATCTCAGTGCTTCTGGGCTTACATTAGCACTGCCTGGACAAAGAAACCAGCATGCAAAGAGAGTTTATTTACCGGAGTAGCAAGAGCAGCAAGAGCTGGGTGTGACTTGATGTGATTTAACTAGAGTGACTGCAACACTGCAGTGAAGAGCCTTGAACAGCTGCCACAAGGCTTGTAGATACTTCCCTACGAGAGCAGCCTGTGTTGAGATACTAAATGTCTATACCTGCAACATTGTAAGGTAACCATAGAAACACGGGTGTCTCAGTTACCCAGGTTTCAGTTAAAACCTAAAGAAGTAGCATAAAGTGTCCCCTCAATGGAAATTGGAACATAACCAAACAAATTATGTGACAAGGTGTATAGCTCAATTTGCAACCGTATATCATAAAAACGTAACATGATTTTGTCATCGAATTGCTGTTTCTCTTATGGCGGCATCTAGTGGGAAACAAATAACATACAAATATGTCGTTCTTTGCGGGGAGCCCCTAATCAAGAAATAGTTTTTTTTAGATATGTTACCTTTCAAGAGATATGAGTCAATATCATTTCATTTTATTTTCTAGGTCTGGATGGATAAAGAGAATTCACATTTCTGTTTGGAAGAGAAATCCCAAAGAAAGCAGATTATCTAAGTGGACTATTTGGCTTCTTACACGAACATTTATTAAGGCTAAGGGGGAGTGGGATCAGTTCTATTTACAATACACAGTAGGTGCTGATTTGTCTGCATTATCTTTTCATATGGAAGGCGCTACCTGGACTTCAGGGCCACAGCTGCACAGCATTGGCTCCGGCAGTTGTTGCCAAGGACGTGTGCATATTCTCTTTTTGCTCCATGGGTCTGGGGTGGGCAAGTGAGGGGAGGCCTTGATGTTTTCAAAGGGCTCCTATCTATCCTTTCTCCTGCAGTGTTGCACTTTCTCATGCAAGGACTTTTGAGGGAGTTCCAGGCAGAAGGCCATCTCCTAAAGAAGAGGTGATTCAGTGAGTGGGTTTTTGGTTTATTCCTATAGTAGTCTACTACCAGCAGTATACTTGTGCCTGAGCCACTATTCCTCAGAGCTACCTTAGAACCTAGAAATGGAAAGAAGCTCAACCACAAGAACTGGCTCTCCGGGTTGTGCACGGCAACCTCCCGATTCTGACTCCTGTGGATATAGGAGCCCGTTATCTGCTGGAGGCAATGTGGACTTCCAGAAGTGCCTACTCCCTAAATGAAGCCTGTGGGGCTTTTGTAGTGGACAGATCCAGTGAAAGTTGGGTCCTCCATGTCCTCTGCATCTCCTTTTCACCTCACGAGCTGCTGTTGGTGACGGCACAGTATTCTTGGTGCTATTGGGAAGCCCACAAGCCTCATATATATGGGATAGAAAAAGTTTTTCCCTTGGTGGAGTACCGTAGAACAAGAACCAAAAGTTAGAATTTGTAAGCTTTTAACTGGTACATCTTTGTTCAATTGTTTATTCTCCATGATTCGTAATTAAAATGTATTAAGCAAAAAAGGGCTTCCTTTCATCTATTCAAAATTTCATCTTTACATATCCATAGCCAATTTATTTACATTCCACTGTATTTCAGATCTAAGTACATCCTTCCCAAGGGAATGTCCTCATTTTTTCATTATCATTGTAAACATCTAGAAAAGTTAGAAAATTATGAAATTATTCACTGAACACATGTTCAGCATATTCAAACATTATAGTTGTGAACAGAAATCATGATTATTTCATACCACATAGTTTCTCCCATGGAGCAAATTAATCAAAATATGTTCTATTATTTTAAATAAAAATACTAAAACGGAAAAAGAAACCAACGTAAAATGCTACACTTGTTGATGAAACTTTTATTAAAAATGTTTTCATGTTCTAATTTACCAACCAAAAAACATAAGTATAAGTCCTCTAGGTTTAAGAAAGAGCTCAATAGCTTCAGTTTTGAGAGGGCGGGGGTCAAAATTAAACAATTTTCATAGGAAATATTTAAATAACAACAGATCTAAAATGTATCTACTTTAGTGCATTGTTCATGCAAATGTAAGTGCATTAATAGCAAGAAAGTGCACAAATGAGGTGTGGGGGAGGTAGCGTCTTATGTTTTGTTATGTTATGTTAAGCAGATTTGTAGACTGCAGTATCATCCAGGAGGGTATCCTGGCACTGAGCAGGTATGAGTCTAGCGCATGGGTACTCACAAACTTTCTCTCGGGGGGCCAAATTTACAGTGTGGTTTGTGGCCGAGGGCCGCACCGGTGGGGGCGGGGTCAGAGGGGGAGGGGCGGAGCTAAAGCAAAAAAAAATTGTGACCATGAGGTTGAACACAGGTCCCTGCAGCAGGCGCCTTCGTCCACTGAGCCACCAGACCCGGCATACACAGATCTCTCTCTCTCTCTCTCCCTCTTCCCCTCCCTCTCCCTCCCCCTCCCTCCCCCTGTCTCTCTCCCCCTGTCTCTCTCCCCCTGTCTCTCTCCCCCTGTCTCTCTCCCCCTGTCTCTCCCCCTGTCTCTCCCCCTGTCTCTCCTCCTGTCTCTCTCCCCCTGTCTCTCACCCTCCGTCGCCCTCCCTCCGTCGCCCTCCCTCCGTCGCCCTCCTCCCTCTGTCGCCCTCCTCCCTCTGTCGCCCTCCTCCCTCTGTCGCCCTCGCCTCTGTCGCCCTCCCTCTGTCGCCCTCCCTCTCTCTCCCTCTCTCTCCCTCCCTCTATCTCCCTCCTTCTGTCTCCCTCCCACTGTCTCCCTCCCTCTGTCACCCTCCCTCTTTCTCTCTCCCTCTGTCTCCCTCCCTCTCCCTCTGTCTCTCTCCTCTGTCTCCCTCTCTCTCCCTCCGTACGTCTCCCTCCCTCCATCTCCCTCCCTGTCTCCCTCCCTCTCCCTCTGTGTCTCTTCCTCCGTCTCTCTCGTCTCCCTCCCTCCGTCTCCCTCCCTCCGTCTCCCTCCCTCCATCTCCCTCCCTCCCTGTCTCCCTCCGTCTCTTTCCCTCTCCCTCTGTCTCCCTTTATCTCCCTCCGTCTCCCTCCCTCCCTGTCTCCCTCCGTCTCCCTCCCTCCCTCTCCCTCCCTCCCTCTCCCTCCCTCCCCCTCCTTCCGTCCCCCTCCATCTCCCTCCCTCCGTCTCCCTCCCTCTGTCTCCCTCCCTCCGTCTCTCTCTCTCTCTCTCTATGTCTCCCTCCCTCTATCTCTCCCTCTCTCTCTCCCTCCCTCTGTCTCCCTCCCTCTGTCTCCCTCTCCCTCTCTCCGTCACCCTCAGTTATCTCACCCATGTGTGTGTCAGCCCTCAGCCTAGGCTGAGACAGCTTCCCAGTGCGCACACACAGCCGCCCTGAGACAGCTTCCCAGGACTCACACACAGCCGCACCCGAGTACTTCACAGGACTTCAAAAGACCATTTACATGTTAATAAAGCCTTGTTGTATTTCACCTCTTAGGCCCCTGCATCTCCACTTTGACAATCACTGGAATCCCCCGGCCCCCACAGAGCAAAGTCTGAGTCCGGGCTGCTGCAACCGGCAGTGTTTACACTATTTCATTTTTTTAAAAAACACATGTAGGATGTCTGCAAGCTCCGCGGGCCGTCGAGGAAGGCTTGCCGGGCCGCTGGCGGCCCGCGGGCCGTACTATGAGTAACCCTGGTCTAGCAAAACCTAGGCCCAAGTGCTAAAAACTTGAAACACCAGGTTTTCAGAAACTTGTGGAATTCAAGAAGTGAGGAGGAGGCTCTTATACGTTGCAGCAGGTTTTTCCACGCTTGAGGAGTGATGCAGGAGAAGGCTGGACCTCCAGATCTGGTCTTCCGTATGCATGGGATGTGTGTAAGTAGAGTCCGGACGAGCAGAGGTGACTGGAAGGTTTATGAAAGCAAATTATATTGTTGAGGTTTGTTGGGCCTGTGTTATTTAGTGCCTTAAAAAATATCAGAGTTATCACAGAACAAAATGTTCATTAAAAAATTGTTCCAATATTTTTTTTTTACTTCTTCAGTTTACTGACCTTTCACAATAGTGATAGGGCACTGAAGGTGCAAAGTGAAACAATAGCTTCCATTTTTACAGAGCTTGTAGTGGAAAGGAATGATTTTTCTTGAAAACTCATTCTTGATAAAAACAAAAGGGAAACTAAAATAGTTGTAAAATGTGTCTAATTTCCTTGTTTTACATATGTAAATATGAATGCTGTGGGCGTGAGAAAGTACACAATATTGCCCATTATTTTATATGAAGTGTGGGAAAAGCAAAGCTTTTTTATGGCAAACCAATTTGCATGAAAACAAAAAGAGGCTAACCCACCAGGAAACTCTGTTCTGAATCCCTCTCCCTAGCAGCCACCCAAAAAATCCACCGGACAAACAGTGAAGGCCGCTTCTTCTCCCACCTGGCGGCTAACGCCTGGAACAACATCCCCTTGTACCTCAGAGCCTCACCAATGCTGCAGCAGTTCAGAAAGGACCTTAAGACCTGGATGTTCAACAAATAGAACGACAGGCAGCATGAGCATGGTCCCCCAGCTCCTCGAGACCCTCACTGGTGATGCACCCGCACTTTACAAATCCTGATAGATTGATTGATTGACTGGAGTCACATGGTGTGGTGACCTTGAACATCAGATTTGAATTGAAGGCCTGAACCTGTAAGGGAGTGGAGAAGTGTACAGGAAAACCAGTGCACAGGTTAAGAGAAGACACAAGAAGCCAGGTGGTTTTGTGTGTAAATAGGAGGTTTGCTTTTTCCCTCTGCCTATATGGAATAGTTTCCCCAATGCTCTCTGAGCTTATCTGGTCCATATCTCCCATATTCCTCATATTGAACGTAGCCCAGTAGCTGTCTTCCTTGTATGTTCCCGACCTTTCACTTTTCCATAGTTTTACTTCCGCTCTTATTGTGTTACCTGTGTCTGGCAAGATTCACTTGGCATGTTTCCTGTCAGGTTATTCCCCATTTGAAATATCCCAAATCAACTATTATGGTCTCATTTCATACATTTCAGTAAGAGGAATATGTTATGGTTTTGTGTTAAGTCTGTAGCTCTTTTTAAAGTTATGTCATGAGGATTTTTGAAAGTGATGAAGAGATGGATAGTGCCCTTGCCAAGGACTGAATGCTCTATTCTTATCAAACACACAAAAGGTGATGAGAGGAATGCTTGCAATTCGCTTAACCACTGGCAATCGCTCGGCGCAGCATTCCAACCAATCGACCTTTTTCTCACCATGTCACCTCACTTTAGACCTAGTCATATGGAAGTCAGCCTTGACCCTACTTCAATAGGAGCAGTCCAGCCCAGTCTGCCAAGCCAGGTCCTCTCTGAACTGGAGCACAAGCAACCCAATACAGGTTTTGCCCTGAGAGTGGCTTGTCAGTCGGGTGTAGCTTGATGCCAGTGGCACAGGGAGCAAGGGACCCACGTCCGGGCATACCCTTGCCACTTAGAGCCGTACATCAAACACACAAAAGGTGATATGAGGAATGCTTGCAATTTGTCTAACCATTGGCAGTCAGTTGGGGTACCATTCCAACCCATTGTTCTTTTGCCCACCATGTCACCTTAGTTTAGACCCAGCCATATGCAAACTAGTCTTGATCCTACTCCAGTCGGAACAGTCCAACAGTTAGACTGACTGGAACATCCTCCTATCACCTTTTGTGTGTTTGATGTTCTAGTCTTTTCTCCAATAAATGTATTTTTAATTCACCATTCTACATGTGCTTCAACTTTAAAATATCCACATAAGATAAATTGTGATATGTTTAATACAAATGGGGTGCATTCACATAGTCAGTGATTACCAGGAAAATGTGGTAAGCATCAGGCCCTCCTGGGCCTAAGCTATCCACCCATGAATCTAAGGAGCTGAAGATATGCCATGTATGATCCCTCTGGACAGAGGGTGAAGATCTGAACTGGAAGACTCAGGGGCACAACTTGTTCCTTTCACTCAGAAATGACTTATGCAATTCACTGTTGTTTTTCTGATGTTAGTCTCCATCAGGCCAGTGCTTAATCTGATCTGGTGGTTTCCGGTGCTCGGCAACACAGGCACTTATAACAGTCTACCACATGGTGGCGCTGTTTGTCTAATTTAGAAATGAACACAGCAACTCGAATCAACTAGTCCTCGCATGGCTGAACAAGAGTCTGGAGTTCCAGAGTCTGGAGTTCCAAAGTCCCTGCTTTTGCCAAACCCGAGGGTGTCCCTTGTGAATTTTACTGAGTCTATCCCCATGGCCAATCGACGAGGTACAAATAAGCCGCTGATTATGGACCAGGTATTTCGCCCCGCTGGCAACCCCATGCCTCAAGTGCAATGATCCGTAGAGGCCGGGGCAGTTAGAAGAGCTGAAAGGGATGAGATACTGGGAGCACCTTCCCTCCACAATAATGTAGAACCACTGCCGCAGACTTATAATGTCCATCAGTCGGTGAACCCATCACTGACAACCATAGAAGCCAACAAGCCCTCAACTAGGAACGGCATTGGCCTTTAGTTAAGGACCCTTGCAAGCCGGCAAATGACTCACCGAAGCTCCAAATACTATCCTGGAACGTTGCAGGACTCCGCTCCAAAGTAGACAACCCGGAGTGGGGTGCCTTTACCCAAGATAATGACATATGCATGTTCCAGGAAACCTGGACCAGGGAGGACATACATAGACTTGGCTGTTCAACTTGTAATTCACCAGCCACATCTGGGGAGAAGGGTAGACCATCTGGGGGCCTCAGTATTTTGATTGCAGCCCATCTAGGTTGCTCAGTGAAGCAGGTAGAGACATCTTCAAGTGACATCCTTTGTGTTATTTTGAGTTTCTGATCCAGAACTAGGATAGTGCTTATCAATGCCTACTCATGGCCAGTAGGGTATGGTTAAGAGTCTCCCACCTTCGACAAATTATCGTCATTTCTACCCACAGTCATCGACAATGACATAGTGATCCTGGCTGGCGATCTAAATTGTCAGTACAAACCACTGAAGGACATGGAGGCAGGTGACCCAAATGAGGAGGACCTGCAGTGGGCTATTACAATGGCCAATGCCCCGCCAATTCGAGCCTGGACACCATTAGTCATACAGATTTACCTTTGCCTTGGATCACTCGCTCAGGGCGTGCAATGGGCACTCTAAATCTGACTGTCCAGCTAATTTTACTTATAACAGACCAGGCTGCCCCTCGATCCTAGACTATATTCCGGTGAACACTAAATCTTGGCACCGGATGATAGATTTTAAGATTGCCCCCAGATATGACAATGATCATAATGTCCTGATTTTAGAATTGGACTCTCCATACACTGGGGATGTCCTAAACAGCCAATCTCCGAAAACACTAGGGCCTACCCTAACTGGCTGTAGGAGGAGAGTAAGATGGGGTACCCTATGCGAATATCAAGATAGACTGGCGTCGCTTTATCAAATAATCATACCATATCTGGAGGTTGCAAATCAATTAAGTGAGCTTGGAGACTCTACTTGTCCACTCCGTGAAATTGCAGAAAACCATCAAGGCCTAATGGCAGCCCTGACTGATAGCTTTTCGTATGTATTGCGATCAAAGGAAGGCAGTGCACCCAGCCACACCTGGTACAATGGCAGTTGCCGAAAGGCTAAGAAAACCCTGCTCTCAGCTATAAAATCTAATGACAAGCTGGTAATAAAGGCTACTAGGCTATCTTACAAAAAAACAATTAAGCTAGCTAAAAAAGTCTGGGAAGAAGAAAGGTGGGAGAGTCTGAGGCATGCCCTAACTAGTAGGGACATGTGGTCCTTCTGGAAAATAATAAGTACAGACTCCAAAGAGGACAAACAAGCATTTGAACCAAATTAGGGGCCGAGGTTTGGAGGGTTCACTTCCAGTCACTTTATTCTAAGGTGGAGGGCAATTCAGGGCAAATAGCAACTCATTGCCCCCAGCCACACCCAGTCCATCCGGATACCCCAGCAATTTCCCTAAAAGAGGTAACGGCTGCAATTGTCCGAGTAATATCCGCAAAGGCTCCGGGCTTAGATAAGATCCCTGGAGATCGTTTTCGCACTGAACCTAGCGTTTGGGCTCCGTACCTATGGAGCGTATTCAACGCTATTCTTCAGGGAATAGAGATTCCTATAACATGGTTAGGGGCGGATCTTTAAGAAGGGTTCACCCCTCCATCCTGCGAATTATCGGCCCATTAGCCTTATCGATGTCACACAAAAAATCTTTGCTCGACTGTTTCTGGGTCGATTACAGAACTGGATGGAGGAATTTTCCATTCTTAGTCCTTACCAGGCCGGTTTCAGAACAAAAATGTCCACAATCGATCAAGTCTTCAGGTTACAACTACTGTACTGGAAATCAGTAATCCTGGAGGGTGGCAGTCTCTACATGATCTTTGTGGACTTAAAACCGGCTTTCGATTTAGTTCCCAGGGAGAAATTATGGGATATTCTATTAGACTTGGGAGCGCCCTTGTACTTATGCCACATCCTGAAAAGATTACATGACCATAATTTCGCTCAAATCAGATACGGGAAAAACGGGGACCTCACCGATCATATACCTATAGAGAGAGGTGTACGGCAAGGGTGCGATCTTCGCCTGACCCTCTTTTGTACTTCATCAATGGCTTAGTAGGAGCCCTGACAGCAGTAGGGGACATAGATGCTTCCAAGTTAGCGGGCCGTAAGATACCTGCCTTGATGTTCGCAGATGATACCCTCCTGCTGTCGAGGTCACTGATGGGCATACAAAGGGTTTTAGACATCTTTTACCTATTTTGTAAGAATAGGGGCTTGGAAATAAATACCCAGAAAACAAAGTATATGGTTTTCAATGCAGGGCGCTCAACACAACCCAATCCACAATAAACTGGGGAATCCCTAGAGAAAGTCCCTGTCTGTGAGTATTTGGGATTTTCCTTAATGAGAAAATGAAGTGGGGCGTTCAAATCAAGAAGGCTTGTCTTAAACTGGCTCAAACAAGGGGGCTAGCAAAACAGCAGAGGAAGTGTGTACATAAGTTCCTGGTGCCGGTGCTGGAAATATATAAGGCGCAAGCCAGAGGAGCTGCCCTATATGGGGCAGAACTATGGGGTCATCGGTCACCTGAACAACTTGTTAAGACTGAAAACTCATTTCTCAGACAACTTTTGGGACTTCCCAAAAGCACACCACTAACACCGCTCCAAATAGATCTTGGAGTTAGCCCAATGGCACTGGAGGTTGCCCTCAGACCTCTGCTATACTGGCGTCGCTTATGGAGCACCTCAGAATTACCTGTGTATAGAGAGGAACTGAGGGAAGTGGCAAACCTCAATGGTGCAAGTCAAATATCTTGGCTCATTTACATCAAGAATTCCTTGCTATCCATTGGAATGGGAGATTTGTGAGATAGTGCTGAAGATAGATGCCCGTTAACACCTAGGAAGGCTTTGATTAAGAATTTAAAGGACTACAATCTTAATCTACTACTGAGGGGCCCCAGGACAGGCACACTTACAACAGCCTTTCTAGAAGTTAAACTGCAATATAGTTTAGAATCTAGCATAGATGATATACAGCCTTCTCTTGCCAAAAAACGTTATTTGCAGTTTAGGCACGGTGCACTTCCCTTATGTGCTGTTACTCACAAGTGGGGGGGGGGGGGCAGTTCCACCAAAGATTGTCCGACTTGCAAAAAGTGTACGGAGACAGACCTACATGTACTGTTTTCTGCCCGACATATAAGGTAATAAGACAACGCTGGCTACGACAGATATGTAGGAACATTGGAACTTCCCATTGCTCACAGGCCTATAGGATCCTAAAATATGATAGCAGTATGCCAATTGTTTTTTCAGTGTCCCGTTATCAGTTTTCAATGTGATGTGTACGCCGAGCAGTTTTAAAGAAAGAGCAAGTCCAAACTACCCACCCTATGTCTCCATCATGACTCAGGACTCTGTTTCTTAACTCCGCCTTTTAATTTATGAACTTGCATTACATGTCTGAGATACTTGGAGCCTTCTTGGGATATTTACTATACCTTTTTAATCTTTTTAATGATCAAACCTTTTAACGTGTACACATAATTTTTATACTGAAATAGCTGTATTGATTGTACTGTATTTTTATATGTTTTATCTGTGCTTTTATGGCCTTGATTTGACTTGTTTATTAATTCGATCCACATTCCTGCCCAAACCATTCTTAAAGCTTTGGGGGCGTGGAATATCCTGAATTGTCACACTTGTAGGAGTGTTGTGGTTAGCAGTAGTACTGTTACTTAACAACTAACCAGAGATATTCAGTCTAAAGGAACGGAGCAGGTACCTACTGCGACTAGTGAGAGAGAAAAAAACTCAAATTAGAGATCTGGAGGATCAGATAGTTTGTTCATACATTGGTAAGGTTATAGAGTCCATCAGCCCACCCTGAGTGGCGGAGCCTCGTCATCTGGACCTATGGGAGAACAGGATACCGGCCATAGTATTTAGGCCAACAGGCCCTACTGAAAACCTGGCCCTGATACTCCAGTTGGAACTCTTCACCAGATGTATATCCGAACTATGTGGACTCCAAGTATTCAGTTTAAGTGAAGATGTGTGCAGTGCTCTAGTGTATGTGCTAGTTAAAAATGACTACTGGGGCAAAAAACTAGGTTTATTGTGAGTATGTCCAAGTGTCATGTTTAAAATCACCTAATAGTCTTAAAATATATAGACTAATTCCTGACTAGATGCTAATGTGGTCGACATGTTTCAGCCGGAAGGGTCACTCGACCCGGCTTTCTTCAGGACCTAGACAAATGTAAGGAATAAACAAAAAATAGCTACTGCAAAATAAGCGCAGAAGGTGCAAGTGCATACAAAAATCAACTCTTTAGACAAAGGTTACTGTTACTGCCATTGTCAGTTCCTGCAGGGGCAATGAGTGGTGCAAGCTGCAGTGGCCTCCTGACGAGAGCCATATAACTTATTTTTGTTTTTAACAAATTAAGCACTGCACCATGCTCTCCTTTCTGTGACCTGGCTAAATCTGCACTCACTGTAACTGTCCTGTTGTCACATTTTGAGGCATGGGCCGAGGAGACTAGCACACTTTCAGATATCCAAGACGGGTTCAAGAGGGGGCTTGGGACGGAGGACCAATGCCTTCATCTTTTCCTTCTTCTGTGCAAGTATGCCATCCCCAAATAGGGCTCCCAGTTTCTGGGGTTTATTTGCCTGTCCAGTATCTTTGACTGTTTCTCTCATAGCAAACTGTGTAGCATTATGGAAGATCTTGACAGGACATGTCCACAATTAATCTCATTAGGTGAATATATTGCAACTCCAGTCAATCAATCAATCAATCAGGATTTGTAAAGCATGGCTGCATCACCAGTGAGGGTCTCGAGGAGCTGAGGGACCATGCTCATGCTGCCTGTCATCCTATTGGTTGAACATCGAGGTCTTGAGGTCCTTCCTGAACTACTGGAGCACTGGTGAGGCTCTTAGTTGCAGGGGGGTGTTGTTCCAGGCTTTAGTCGCCAGGTGGGAGAAGGAGCGGCCTCCACTGTTCGCAAGTTGGATGCTTTGGGTGGCAGCTTGGGAGAGGGATTCAGAACGGAGTTTCCTAGTGGGTTGGTGGAAATTCATTCAAATATTGAGGCAAGCTGGCCCTTTGTTGTGTAGTGCCTTGTGGGCGTGGGTGAGCAACTTGAACTGGCATCTCTTCGTGATTGGTAGCCAGTGGAGTGTCCTGAGTTGAGGAGGGATGTGTGTCTGTCTGGAAAGGTTGAGGATGAGTCTGGCTGCTGTGTTCTGGATGGTCTGGAGTTTGGCCATCAGTTAGGCAGTGAATCTTACGTAGCCGGAGCTGTCAAAAGTCTAATTTGATGGTGGCGAGTGTTTTCATGACTGTTCGTCTGGTGCTGGGTGGGAGCCATCAGAAAACCTTACTAAGCATTCGGTGGGTGAAGAAGCAAGTGGATGAGACGGCGCTGACCTGCTTCTTCCTGGATAGCTGGCTGTTGTGGATGACGCCAAGACTGCAGGCCTCTTCAGAAGGAGGTGGCTGGGCCCAGCTCAGGTGGACATCATCCGTTAATCCAGAGGGTGTCCTTGCGTTTTCCAAAGAGGAGTATTTCTGTCTTGTCAGTAATGAGCTTGAGACAGATGTTGTTCCTCCACACGGCCACGTCTCTCATGCATCTTTGGAACTTGTCCTTGGTGGTCGTTGGTCAGGGAGAGGAAGATCTGGCTGTCATTGGCATAGGAGATTATGTTGAGTCCATGGCTTTAGACAATGTTGGCCAGGGGTGTCATGTATATGTTGAAGAGAGTAATGCTGAGGGATGAGCCTTGAGGTACACCTTAGCTGATGTTCTTGGGGAGCGAAGCTTAGGGAGGGGGGATGGACAATGTGCTTCCTGTGATGTAGGATGCAGTCCACTTGAGGGCTGCTCCTTGGATTCCAAACTGGTGGAGTCTGTTGATCAGTGTGTGGTAGGATACGGTATCTAAAGCTGCTGAGAGTTTGAGGAGGATGAGGGCTGCTGTTTCTCTGTTGTCAAGCAGCAAACTGATGTTGTGGGTGGCTGCGAGTAGGGCTGTCTGGGTGCTGTGGTTAGCTCTGAAGCCAGATTGGGAGGGGTCCAGAAGGTTCTGGTTCTCTAGATGTCTGGTGAGATGGATGTTGATGTCTTTCTCAATGACCTTGCCTGGGAAAGGGAGCAGGGAGATAGATCGGTAGTTGTTCTATTCCCCTGGGTCTGTGGATGGCTTCTTCAGCAGCGGCTTCACAGCGGCATGTTTCCATTTTGTGGGGAAATTGTCTGTGGTAATAGAGGAGTTGAGGACCTTAGTGAGTTCCTTGCTGATGGTTTGATTGCCAAGGTTGAAGGTATGGGGTTTGCTGGTGCTCCGGGGTGGATGGATCTCATGATGGATGATGTCTCCTTGATGAGGGTGTTCCATGAGGTGAGCTGGTGTGGGTGTGCGTCGGTTAGCGAGATGCGGTTGATGCTATACTTGGCAGGGGGTTGGGGAGTGAACTCTTGGTAGATGGTGTTGATTTTGTTTAGAAAAAAATACAAGAGGTTGTCGCAGGGAGCTTGTGAGGGTGTGATATGCGGCCGCTGCAGGTAAGAGCGGTAGGGCAGTGGGGCCAAATTAAATATTTATTTAATTTTCCCTCGCGGTCATCTCTCGAAATCCCCCCTCACCTGGCCCCACAACCCACCGCTCTTACCTGCAGCTGCCGCGTCTGGTGATGTTGTTTTCGGTTGCCGAGGGGTTGGTGAACTCCTTGGCTATGTTGAAAAGTTCATTGCTGTTGTTGTAGCTGTCCTTGATGCGGGTGGCTAGCCCGGTCTTCTTGATATTCTTCAAGAGTTGGTGGTATCAATTGCGGGCATTTTTTAAGTGTTTTTGGTCCTCGATGGTCTTGCTGGCACATCACCTTCTTTCCTTTTGTCTGCAGTCCCATTTTTGGTTTTTCATTTCTGCCATGAACCAGTTGGGGTGTCTTGTTTCTTTCTTGAGGTAAGTGGGTTTCTTGGGTGCGACTTCATCAGCGCTTGCCAGATCCAGTTTGCGAAGTTATCATCTGCTTTTTTCGGTGTCTCTGGTGGTGATGGGTAGGCGGGAGCTGAGGGTGTTGTCCATCGGTGTTTTGATACCTTTGCCCAGTTTTGTCATGTCTCGCTGGTGGTTGAGGTGGGGTTTTTGGGGGGTTTCGAGATGAAGTGGACGCAGTGGTGGCCAGTCCAGGTGAGCTCCTCATGTGGGTGGATTTTACTCTGTTGCTGCCTGAGATGGTAGAGTAGAGCGTATGTAGTGTGGATTGTGTGAGGTTGGTGACCAGCTGTTGGAGTCCGAGGTTTGCCATACTTTCTAGGTCAGCCGTGTTGCCTTTGTTGGAGTGCTCAAGGTGGAAGTGGAAGTGTCCTAGGAAGATGTCCTGATTAGCGACGATGGCGATAGGGGCGATGAAGTCAGGGATGGCATTGCAGAAGGCAGGGCAGTGTTCCAGAGGTCTGTAGGGGAAGGTGTCCCTGATAGTGGTTTTGCTGTTAGTTTGGATGCTGAGTTCAGCCAAGTCTCTGTGATGAAGACAGCATCCCGGGCGCGGGTTGTGATGGTGTCCCAGATTTCCATAGCGTGTTTTCCAAGTGAGTATGCTTTGATCAGCAGGCACTGGATCTCTCCAGAGGCATTGGCTTTGTCCTTGTAGGTGGGTATGTGCGGCATGATGTGGCTGATGGGTGTGGTGTGGTTGGTATCCTTGGTGATGCAGGTGAAGAGGCAGTTTCGGCAGGAAAAAGGGACTTCGGCGGTCCAGGGGGGATATAGATGCAATTGTTGTTGTTCTGGGTTCAGGGCTCGAACTTCATCTGAGGTGAAGAGTAGGGGTCCGTGCACTGGGAGTGGTCCTGGCGTGTCTGTGACTAGTCCTCTGTGTTCGTCTGCTGTGTGGTCATGCTGCTGGCTCCATGCTGGAAGGTATCGGGGTGCTGGGGGAGTAAGGGAGTGCTTCAGTCAGTTTTGGCCCGAGGGAAGGAAGGATGCAAAACTGGGCAAAAGATCTATTTGCCATATGCTGGCAATCTATCCAGCAAAATATACAAGAGTGGTGATCTATGGGGCAGGGGTCTGGAGAATTCATAATGCAACAGCGTTGCAGGCTACTGAAAATAGTTTTGCCCATTTGTCTGCTTTTATTCCCCCAAGGCACTGCCACCTTGATCTGCCATAAGGAGCTAGCGATTTTTCCCTTGGATGATAAAATATGGACTTGTCCATTTATGTTGTGGCACAAAGTCTGGACTAATGAGACACTAGCATTAAATAGGTCGATAATTGAGGATTGTCTGTCTTTGGACCGCGACTTCGACATCCCGTGGCTGAGAGCAGTCAGGAACATGGCCACAGCCCTGTCCATGCCCAAATTGTTTGAAGACCCTACAACGTTATCCTCTTTTGAAAAAAGAGCAATGAAGGATATGTGTCACACACTACATCTGGATGCAAGGAGGGAATAAGCCAGAGCATTGTCATCCGTTATTTCCTACCTATCGCTGGCCCCCATTGATGATCCCCAGCCCTTTCTGCTACTCAATGCATAGAACTATCAGCAATTTCTCCTCCTGAGGTTCAGATTAAACCTATTTCATTGGTTAGTCTCTTTTCCACACTGTAAAAATTGGGAGCGTAATCTTGATCTATGCCCCTGCGATCAGGCTTCTCCTCAAAGCGCTTTACATATAATATTCTTCTGTAGTTTTTATTCCAAACCCCGATCTTGCACTATCAAAGCCCTCTTGAATTAATACTCCATCAGACATTGCATACAGGCACCATATTTCCTTCAAAGTCTAGGATCTAAAGGAACAATAGCACCAGTTTTTACTTATCACGGCTAGTGATCAAAATCAGGGAGACTTATGGGCATGATTCTATGGGGCCGATCACGAGTTTTGGAGGTGCGGGAATGGACAGTACCCAACTGCTGTGCTCCCGCACTGCCAAAACCTGCCGCCACCTGCCCACCAGATTTCAAGTTATTTGCAGTCTGGTGAGTGGCGGGGCATTCCTAGGGTGGAGCCTATTTCGAAGGCTGCAGGGCCTTTGAATAAGGCACCGCCCATGGGTACGCCTCACAAGGTTCGTGCAAAGCATGGACTGAAAAGTCCATGCTGTGGAGAAACTGTTGTGCATGCACACAGGAAGACACATATTATGCCCCCCAGTAAGCATGCACAAGCGGAGGAGGCCAGGGGTCCCTATAGGGCCCCCTTTGTTTCATCGTCTCCAAGGTTTACATGGACGAGGAGCCTCCATGTAAACCCTGGAGGAGAGGAAACTAGTAATATGCTTGCCGGACCGCAGCAGTCCCGCCAAGCATATTGTGGCCTCCTGACCGCCACACCACCTCCAGGGAATGGTGGTTCCCTGGCAGCGGCGGTCCCAGGGCAGCACGGCCACCCAACTCATAATGGGGTGGTTGGACCGCTGGTGCGGTGGTGGCTGGACTGCCACCTCCATGCCACCACGAGTCTGGCGGTCTTCTGACAGCCAGACTCGTAATCAGGTCCTAATTGATTTTTCTGGGTTTATTTTGAATCAGTAGGAGCATATGTAATAATTTGAGGTTTTGTTCTCCGTTCCTTGCACTTGTTGTTTGTTTAATGAATGTGTTTACCTGTGTAGGAGGGCCCTGAATTTGCGCTTTCGAATATCACAAAATTATTTTTAATTATAACAAATGCTGAAATCTGGAGCTGTCAAATCATTATGCTGTTTGTATTCGCAATATTTGTAACTATTTGTATTGTTTTATCATTTCTTGATACTACTGTATTGTAATGTCTTATGTTGTACTTATATGGCCTAGTTTTAACCATACTGAATAAAGTTATTTGAGTTTGACTTTGAACTGTGCATCATTCCTACTGCCATCACTCTGCACAGGGCAACATTGCTCATAAGCTCAAGTTAAAAAAATAATTTCAATGCAGGTAATGCCATGCAATGTGATATCCAATGCCACAAACTGGCAAAACCAGAGCACAAGAAATTAGGACATTTATTGGGATAACACCTAAAGGCACAAAGGTGCTTGTCGACATGCTAAAACGTGCCTGAGGATGACGCTTTGAGCATGCGTTATGGCCTGCTGCACAAGCTCAGTCTTTTGGCAAGTCTCCCTACTCTCCTCACCCTCTGGCTTTAATGTAGTCTCACTCACTCACTCACTCACCTTGGGCCACATTCTGAGTCTGCTAGAATGTCATTGGAGCCATGCAGACCCACCCATGCACTCTCTCTTTCTCCCTCTCTTTTTTCTGGTTGCACATCCTTTGTCTACATTCAGGAATCGAAGTAATTAATTCAGAATCACAGTTTGACCACTGACATAACCAGTGTAGGAATGGGACAGACAATAGGCCAGGGCACTAAAATAAAAGTGATACATAAAGAAGAGGCCCATGTTTTCAAATGGGGGACTTGTGAACTTGCAGACTCGTTATATAAGTGTTTTGCAAGCTATTGAAGACTTGTCTTTTTAGAGACCAGCAGGAGGAGGTGCTTTGTTTCGGTTTAAGAATCAGAAGCATGGTCAGTTCTTTGAGTCTCAACCAAATCTCCTGATCCTCAATGCTCATCTATGAAACATCTGCAGATGAGTTTTCAGGCATCAGACTAATATCTGCTTCCAGGGTGTTCAAAAACTGTTGAGCCATTGGTGGCCTTTCTTTAATACAAGGACATTCCAGTCCATCCCAATTTAAATGACTGGCTTATTCACTTCCCTTCTTTAATTTTGATGCAAGAGGAAACAGCCATAGTCTGCTTATTATTGCCCAAACATGGGTTCCTCATTAACAGCAAGAAACCCTAGCTCCCACCCATTCAAGATCTGGAGTTCATTGGAGCCTGCTTCCAAACCAATCACGCTGCAACAGCTAGCTATCAACCTTGTGGACCAGGAGGATGCCTCGACCAAGGATTGACTTTGAGTCCAAGGCCACATGGTAGGTCCAGGTTTGGTGGGAGTCCTAATTTGAGTCATGCACCGGAAGGTAACAATCTATCTGGTTGTCTTTTTGTCTTTCCCATGCAGGTCTCCAGTGTATTTGTGGCGTCACTGGCCCGCCTTCATCTTGGCCTTTGGTTCAATGTGCACTGCCACATTGATCTCCTCGATCTAAGAGTCTTGGTCTTCCAGTACAATATCCAACCTAATTTGAGAGGATCTTCAGTGTGGCTTTTACCCTCAATTCTCAATTGAGCAGTTACTTGTTGCCTCCTTTCTCCAGTTGTTTTTTCACAGATGCAAGCACGACCTGTTGGGGAGCAATGTTAGTTACCCAATAAACTAAGTGAAAGTGCTTCAAAAAGAAAGTCTTCACTCATCCAACTGTAGAGAACTGTTTACTGTTTACCGCACACTCTTTGGTTTGCTCCCCTTCTGAAGGGCCCAGTAGTTGTGGTCTGAACAGACAATATGATTAAACAAAGGGTCAGACTCACGGCCCAGGCTCTGTGGTGTATCCTTCAAGATCCTTGTCCTCTCCAGTAGGTGTGTCTATTTGCTTGTCTTGGAAAGGAGGGTTATAAAGAATCCTACTCTTTCTTCTCCTGTAGCAGCTGCAGTTTAAGAATGTTATCGCCAGTCTGCTTGATGTTCTTATAATCATTATTGGGCATCTTGCTTCATGGTGTCTCTTCTTATGAGGCAAGGTGTGCTTCTACAATCTAAACACACAAGATGATGGACGGAATGTTGCACATTGGCAAAACATTCACCCCCAGTCACAGATCTGGGTATAATCGATCGTTATTTTGCTCACCACGCCACCACAGTTCAGACATGGCCATATGCAAATCAGTCTTGACCCTGTGACTCATGGGAACAGTCCAGCCCGAACTGCCAAGCCATGTCTTCCCTGGACCGGAATCAAGCATCCTAGGACCGGTTTTGGGGTTTCACCCATCTTCAGCCAGGATAGCTTGACTCCAGTGGCGTAGTAAGCACGGGACCCACGTCTGGACATACCCTTCCCACATAGGGCGAACAGCAAAACACACAAGATGATGGACGGAATGTTGCACATTGGCAAAACATTCACCCCCAGTCACAGATCTGGGTTTAATCCATCGTTATTTTGCTCACCACGCCACCCCAGTTCAGACATGGCCATATGCAAATCAGTCTTGACCCTGTGCCTCATGGGAACAGTCCAGCCCATGCCACTGGAATCAAGCTATTCTGGCTGAAGAGGGGTGAAACCCCGAAACCGGTCCTAGGATGCTTGTTTCCAGTCCAGGGAGGACCTGGCCTGGCAGTTCGGGCTGGACTGTTTCCATTGGGCACAGGGTCAAGACTGATTTGCATATGGCTGGATCCAAACTGGAATGGCATGGTGAGCAAAAAAACGATGGACTTAGGCCCAGATCTCTGTACTGGGGTGAATGTATGACATTGTTGTGCATTCTGTCCATCAATAGTTATTTTTGCATTTGTCATCCCGAGGGGGACGGGTATGCTCAGACGTGAGTCCCGTGCTCTCCATGCCACTGGAATCAAGCTATCCTGGCTGAAGAGGGGTGAAACCCCGCACCGGTCCTAGGATGCTTACTTCCAGTCCAGGGAGGACCTGGCCTGGCAGTTCGGGCTGGACTGTTTCCATTGGGCACAGGGTCAAGACTGATTTGCATATGGCTGGATCCAAACTGGAATGGCATGGTGAGCAAAAAAACGATGGATTTAGGCCTAGATCTCTGTACTGGGGTGAATGTATGACATTGTTCCGCATTCTGTCCATCAATAGTTCTTTTTGCATTTGTCACCCCGAGTGGGACGGGTATGCGCAGACGTGAGTCCCGTGCTCTCCATGCCACTGGAATCAAGCTATCCTGGCTGAAGAGGGGTGAAACCCCGAAACCGGTCCTAGGATGCTTGTTTCCAGTCCAGGGAGGACCTGGCCTGGCAGTTCGGGCTGGACTGTTTCCATTGGACACAAGGTCAAGACTGATTTGCATATGGCTAGATCCAAACTGGAATGGCATGGTGAGCAAAAAAACGATGGATTTAGGCCCAGATCTCTGTACTGGGGTGAATGTATGACATTGTTCTGTATTCTGTCCATCAATAGTTCTTTTTGCATTTGTCACCCCGGGTGGGACGGGTATGCTCAGACGTGAGTCCCGTGCTCTCCATGCCACTGGAATCAAAGCTATCCTGGCTGAAGAGGGGTGAAACCCCGAAACCGGTCCTAGGATGCTTGTTTCCAGTCCAGGGAGGACCTGGCCTGACAGTTCGGGCTGGACTGTTTCCATTGGGCACAGGGTCAAGACTGATTTGCATATGTCTGGATCCAAACTGGAATGGCATGGTGAGCAAAAAAACGATGGATTTAGGCCCAGATCTCTGTACTGGGGTGAATGTATGACATTGTTCTGCATTCTGTCCATCAATAGTTCTTTTTGCATTTGTCACCCCGAGTGGGACGGGTATGCTCAGACGTGAGTCCCGTGCTCTCCATGCCACTGGAATCAAGCTGTCCTGGCTGAATTGGGGTGAAACCCCGAAACCTGTCCTAGGATGCTTGTTTCCAGTCGAGGGAGGACCTGGCCTGGCAGTTTGGGCTGGACTGTTACTATTGGGCACAGGGTCAAGACTGATTTGCACATGGCTGGATCCAAACTGGAATGGCATGGTGAGCAAAAAAAACGATGGATTTAGGCCCAGATCTCTGTACTGGGGTGAACGTATGACAGCGTCCGCAATTAAGTCAACTAGATCTCCTGCAGGGGCCTGGGATTTTGGCTGAAAATGGTGTCTTTGGTTAATAGAATTTAAGACGTTTTTCTCTAATATGCCATCCAGTTAGACTAACTATTTCATCTAGGAGCCACCTTTAGTCATTAAAGCTTTGTTGTCACTAATCAAAATACATTGTAAAAAAAACTGCTGTCCCCCCCTTTTGAGCTTATTACATTTATTGCTCTCAAAGGCCTGTGGGTTAACGTACTTTTTTCTGATGGCCATTGTTTCAGCCTTAGATTGGAAGAATTGGCATATTTATCTATTGGAACTCATTTACGGTATTTCCCTGACACACTAGTGCCATTTCTGCATCTTGGGTTTTCTCTCAAGGTAATGCCCTCCTTTTAGCAACAACAGGAATTCACCCTTACTTCCTTTTTTCCTTCCCCTTCTTCTCCTAAAGAGAAACCTAGCATACGTTAGATGTTGTTTGAGCTGTTCAAGTTTATGTTGCTAGATCCCTTTACAATGGACAATGTGGGAATATTTGGTGAATTTAGGAACCATTAGAAAGGGCATACCGCCTCTTCCTGTATTCTGAGTCATTGGGTTTGAGCTTGTGCTTCTATGGCATATTCTTTTCGAGTATCCTCCCGCCTCAATTTTCATTCAGGCTTGGCTTCGAGGGTGGCATCATCTTGCTCTGAGGCTTTCTATCTTGACATTTGCCGGGCTGCACCTTGGGTGGAGGGGTGGGAGGGGGGGCTCCATCTACTTTTGTTTCCCATTGTAGACTTAATGTGGGGGACAAAAAAAAGTCTTTAGAGTTTGGTTGGATAGTACTAGCAGCTATTATTCCTAGGTGACTTTGCCTTCTGCAAATTCATGAAATTTCCCATTAAGCATTAGATGAGTTACACTGTTCGGGAGTTGCGTCATTATTTTAAGAAATCGAGTTGCTGTTACTGCTCTGGTAAATCAGTTGAGGATGTTATGCACCAGTTACTTACTCCTAATCTTCATTATCCACATACACTATGAGAATTAAATTCCTCTTACTTTTACAAATGAGGCCCCAAACAAGAACACGCAGTTAATTTCAGGGTCGACATTTTCGATTTAGCTCCAGTTTTTTTTACCTGTGTGTTCATTTTTCTTCATAACCCGTTACCCCCTCCGGTTAACACTACTTCATGCAGCATTGCAAGGTGATTCCCCGCCGCGGTGGGCCATCCCTCCTTTCCATGGTCCTGAAGGGCTGGTGACAACATCTCCTTCATCAAGAGCGCGTTCCATTTGTTAACACCCCCCTCCTCTCACCCACAGCCTCTGTGAGGCTCTGTTATTCCTCAATCCTCATCCTCCCTACGTAGCAGGCTCAATTTTCCTGTGTTCAAGTTTCTGGCCTATCCTTCCCTTTTCAATAGCTTGCCCTGATCATCGCCTTCTGGGAGCGGCCTCCCCCAGACTCTGGGAAATGCAAAACGCCATTTCATGCCTCCTTGGGCTAATGGTGGGGGGTGCCGTAGGTTCAGCGAACTGCAGTTTGGGCGGTCAGTGAAATACAGCAATAATCGGGGTTGGGGATGTACCAAGGTCCAGGTGTACAGTACTAAGCGTTATGTAAAAAGAAGTTATTATTAGAAGGCTGACCTTTCACCTTCACGAGCCCCCTGGTACAATTACCTTTGGTTGGCCTGACCTCACTGCACTTCCTCCTCCTCCCGCTTTTGTGTTGTATGTGCCAGAGGAGGTGGTTGTGGCCTTCTATCACACTTTCCTGGATCTGCCCTTTTGATTTATTTGTTTGTCGAGATCCCGCACGGGCCCTTGTTAAACATTTATCTGTCATTTACAGCAGGGGGCGGGGCTTGCGACTTCTCGGAAACACTGAGCATATCCCATGTAAATCAGAGAGACACAAAGGAAGCGGGGGGCGGGGGCGCGGGGGCGCGGGGAGAGGCGGGGGGTAGGCCGAAGGAGCGGGAGGTGGGCTGACGGGAGCTGGGAGGGAGAGACTCAAGGAGGGAGAGTGGGGACAGCAGGAGAGAGAAGCCAGGTGGAAAGGAGACAGAACTGAGGAGAGGGAAGGCGCCAAGTACTGGGGAGAGAGCACCACAGAGGGAGGAAGAATCAGAGGAAAAAGAGGGAGGGAAAGCAAACAGCATGAGAAGGAGTCAGAGCATGAAGCTGCGAGTGATGGCGAGGCGACGAATACAACCAGAAGGTAGACAGGGTCGGAGTTTGAATGTAGCCAGGACTGGAGGGAAGAGAAACAGATGGATTACGAAGGTGTGGCTGACTGTGTGAGGGAAAGGTGCGGACAGAAAGAGAAAGTGGATTCGTGTAAGAGGACGTACACACAGAAGGACGGAGCTGCAACATCCAGGATAAAACAAGAGGTGGAGAGGGTAGCGAGAGCAGCTCGAACAAAGCACCAATGCAGTGCTTAATTTGAGCCGCTGCTTTGTCAACAACACCTGCATTTATGACAGTCTGCACTGTTGATATAAATTAAGAGATTAACACAACAGCAGTCCTTTATTATTTCAATGGACATTAAAAACCATAACATCTGCTGCCCAAGCCTAGCTTTGTGGTCTGGAATAGTCTTAAATGCCATACTTGATGGGTGTGTTGATCTGTAGTTGTGTTGATTCTGTCACTGGCAACACGTATAGGGGTAATGAGTAGTGTAAACTGCAGTGGCCTCTTGATGAGGGCATGGCACTTATGTTTTTTACAAATTAAGCATTGCAACAATGCCAGCCGTGCTTGTGTGTAGTGAACCAGTTTCACAAGCAGCGGTAAGACGCAGGGAAAAGGTACTGCACGGCATAGGCAAGCTTCCCTTGTAAAGACAGAAAAGGTACTGCATGGCATGGCCTTGCAAGCTTCCCTTGCAAAGACAGAAAACGTACTGCACAGCATGGCCTAGCAAGCTTTCCTTGCAAACACAGAAAGGTACTGCATGGCATGGCCTAGGAAGCTTCCCTTGCAAACACAGAAAAGGTACTGCACGGCATGGCCTATCAAGCTTTCCTTGCAAACACAGAAAAGGTACTGCACGGCATGGCCTAGCAAGCTTCCCTTGCAAACACACAAAAAGGCACTACACGGCATGGCCTAGCACGCTTACCTTGCAAACCCAGAAAAGGTACTGCACGGCATGGCCTAGCAAGCTTCCCTTGCAAACACAGAAAAGGTCCTCACGGCATGGCCTTGCAAGCTTTCCTATTAAACACAGAAAAGGTACTGCACGGCATGGCCTCACAAGCTTCCCTTGCAAACACAAAAAAAAGGTACTGCAAGGCATGGCCTCGCAAGCTTCCCTTGCAAACACCGAAATGGTACTGCACGGAATGGCCTAGCAAGCTCCCTTTGCAAACACAGAAAAGGTACTGCACGGCATGGCCTAGCAGGCTTCCTTTGCAAACACAGAAAAGGTACTGCACGGCATGGCCTAGCAAGCTTCCCTTGCAAACACAGAAAAGGTACTGCACGGCATGGCCAAGCAAGCTTCTCTTGCACGGCATGGCCCAGCAAGCTTCTCTTGAAAACACAGAAAAAGTTCTGCACGGGTTGTACTGTGCAATAGTTGAACTCACAGGACAAAGGAGTACAATGCAAAGAAGCAAGCTCCCCCCACACAGAGATTATCTCTCTCTCTCTCTCTCTCTCTCTCTCTCTCTCTCTCTCTCTCTCTCTCTCTCTCTCTCTCTCTCCTCTCCCCCTCCCCCCGACATACAGGGCTTTAAGTGGGATGAAAAAGTGAGGGTCCCTGAAAAGGGGGGGCATTTATAGTTAAGAGCATGGCTTAAACGTATGCACTAAAAGTTGCTTAGAACGCAACCCTACCCACACACTTGCATGGAACAACAATTGCAACTGGCATACATGACCATCAGGGTTGGACTGGGACCCCAAAGCAGCCCTGTCAAATTTGTCATACCAGCCCTCGTACGATGTATAACGAACAAGCGCAGCTAGTGAGCCTGACCACTACAAGAGTGGTTGGGGGGTGGGGAGTTCTCTAAAGAAAGTTTGGGAAGAAATAGTGCGTTCTAAAACACATTTTTCATATATTCGATTGTATTAGCTTTTAAAGTGCAGTAAATGGATGACCTTACAGTGCACCATAATACGACAATCTTTGTTGGGGCTCTTCAATGATTCCCTCACTATCACCCTACATCAGTTCCTCTCATCTCTCCTTAGTCCCTCTCATATGTGTTTAATTTGTTTTATAGCGCCTCATACCAATGTAGAGTGTCGGAGCACTTTACAATACGCACAGATACAGAGAAAATTAATTACATGAGTGTAAATCAATGTATAGAAAATATTACATAAGACAAAGGGGACTACATGGTGTAGGATTCATGTCATCCATACTGGTTGGCATTTTTTAAGTGTGCTTGGTCAGTAGAAGCTCAAATTCAGAATTCAGAACATAACACAGTGGTTAGGGTTTAATTTACTAATAAGAATTTATTTCTACCCAAACCATTTTCAACCACTCTAAGATAATGAACGACTGGAAAAAACATACCTTTTTAAGATGTACCATGCAGTTTCCATGCAGCTCTTTGATGGCAGTTCACAGCTCACTGTGCTAGATTATGATTGTAACTTATGAACTGCACAGTAACAAAATAATGTTTGTGACAAAAGCAGTAACCCATTGAGCTATGCACATAAAATACCGTTCTGTGATCTGTAAGGTACATGTTCTTTGCAGCAGGTATTAACCCTCTGGTGTACCTTAGATCAGCCAAAACGTCTACTCGACACAACTCCAATCTCTCCCCAGCAGGTACATTAATCACCACAGTTATCTTGACACTTTCATTGTTGTCTGAAAACTACTGTGAATACAAAGAACAATGCAGTGCTTTTAAAATTCCTACTCTTCCTCAAAAGTGCCCCCCCACCAGTAACAAAAGCAGCTCCCACCCTTCCAGCCTAGCGGGAAATGCCCAATGCCTGGTTTGACTGGTCCATCCTTGCTGACCATTGCTATTTACAGAGTGGCCAAGGATTGGATGACCTCTTATCCTGGCACCTTTTTGCCCACTGACAGGCACTGAGAGATACTCGCACCACTTTCAGACACAACTCAATTGTGCCCAATTTTAAACAACTGGATATGACTGTACGTGGCACTGGCACTGCAAGGGAGGTGGGTAGACCTGGGGTGGTATTCAAGTTGCCTCCAGGGTGTAAGATATACAACTAAGGGTACAAAGATCATTTTTATAAACTTTTATAATGCAGGACAATCTCTGCTAAATTTGGCTGAGCTGGAGGAGAGGCTGACTAGCCTAATTGATACAAGGGATGCAGGCACCCAGTTAATCCTTATGGGGGATTATAACTGCCATCAGTGCCCTCACCTGAAATGGGAAGGTGGTACGTGGGATGCCTGTCCCTCTATTAAGGGTTGGCACCCGGAGCACTCCAGAGAGGGTCTGGCACTTAGCAGAATTTTGAGCAAGTTTGCTCTAACTCACACGATGGACATGATTGGGTGCGGGACGCCTAACACAATGGTTCCGTCCTTTAAGGGGAGGGGAAATGACTCAATTATTGATTACATCTTCATATCCATTGTCTTAGAAAGTAGGGTAGGCCACTTTGAGATAGTGCCAAGCGTGTTCAGTGACCATAACCCCCTGGCACTGTCACTGGCGGACACGCTCTGTATCAAAGTGGCTAAAAAGATCACTGTGGGCGAATATAAGGCAAGGGATCAGGGGAGGAGAATTAAATGGAGCAACATTGATGGTGATGAACTCCATAGAGTTCTCCTCGCCAATGCTGAAAATTACACCTGGAGGTGCCTAGATCCCAACGTAGAAGGGACGGACCTGATCGCAGCGTTCCAGGGTACTGCTCAGCATATAGATAGCCTTCTAAGAAGTAAACCTAAGCCCCAGGCAGATTTTCGCCCTAGATGGTTCGATAAGAACTGTTCAAAGGCCCACCGGGACCTGAAGTCGGCACTAACAACAGTCCCAAAGGATAAAGGAAAGATCGCCGCATGCAGGAGTCGCTACAAAAAAGCGACCAAGTTGCGGAAAACTTCCTTACAAATCGAAGCATGGGAATCTTTAAGAGAGGCTGCAGAGCTTAGAGATATGAGCAGCTTCTGGAGGGTAATAAATGCCCCGTGTTTTCAACCCCCAAACAAACCCCAAGTGGCGTCTCATATCTTGCCAGAGGCGTGGGAGGCGCACTTCATTAGTTTGTATAATCGCGGGGAATTGAGGAGCAGTCAACTCCAGTCATAGGACTCTCCACCTGCGCCTGGACACCCATTACGGTGGCTGAGGTTCAATTAGGCATAGATGGCCTGGTATTGAGAAAGGCGCCAGGGCCGGATGGGATACCTCCAGATTTATTTAAAAGCCAGACAGACCTCTGGGCGCCCATACTAACTAGGGTGTTCAACACAGCTATCGAGGTAGGTATGCCTAGATCCTGGTCTACGGCCGTCATTGTGCCCATATTCAAGAAGGGTAATAGAAATGAACCACAATGTTATCGCCCAATATCCCTTATAGATGTTACGGCGAAGGTCTTGGGGAGAGTCATTCTAAACCGCTTAATAATTTGGGCCGATGAAAACAACATCATCACGGATTTGCAGTATGGTTTCCGAAATGGGCATTCCACAACTGACCAATGCCTTAACCTTTATCATCTGGTGGCAAAGTATACCGTGGCCAGGGAAGGTACAGTTTATCTGGCATTTATGGACCCCTCAGCAGCTTTTGACTGTGTGAACAGAAGAAAGCTGTGGGAAATCTTGTGAGCCATGGGCGTGGACCCAGGATTGATCCACGCTTTACGAATGCTCCACCAAAACACCACGGCACGGGTCAGATTTACTGACGAGGGTGACGTCACAGAGGACTTTCAGTGTCGCGGCGGGGTGAGACAAGGATGCATCCTTGAGCCCTTCCTGTTCACGCACTACATCAATGGGCTCGATAAGGCGCTCGGAGCCTTGGAGGCAGATTGTCCCTGCATTGGGAGGAGAGGTATACCCGTCCTCCTATATGCAGACGACGCGGTCCTCTTGGCGCGCACAGGTAGGAGCTTGCAGGCCCTCATTAGTGAATTTGTCAGTTTCATGGCAGACCTTGATCTAGTTCCCAACCTCACAAAGTCATACATTATGGAAGTGGGTAAAACCCCCCAAAAGAATTGTGTTTTTACCATAGGTACACATAAACTCGAGAAGGTAAAACTTTTTAATTATCTGGGGATCCTATTCGACAAAGACCTAAATTTTAAACCCCTCGTAAGTCACAAATGTAGCCAACACCCTAGTGCGGTGGGGTCAATAATGAATTATGCACGCAGACTTGGCCGTTGGTCACCCAATGAAATAGCACACTTATATAGTTCTGTCTGCTGTGCTAAAACCCTGTATGGAAGTGAGGTGTGGGGCTTCACAGACGGGGAAAACATTCAATTGGAGGAAAACAAGTTTTTAAGGAGACTCCTGCAAGTGCCTCAAAGCACCCCTTCCTTTACAGTCCACGAAGAGCTGGGTATTTCCTATATTAGTGAGAGGGCTTGCCTCAAACCTATCATCTGTTGGATTAAAATCTGGACAAACCCTGAGGCAAGTCTAAGTAGACAAATGTTGGAGGACTGTATGAAGGGGGACAAGGGGCCGCAAATACCCTGGCTCAAATAGGTGAGGGACACACTAAATAGTCTGGGTCATGCCAACTTCTTTAATGATCCCTCCACACTAGCTAACAGAGATAAGGGTGTCATAAAGGCAGACTTCCTACGATATTCAGCCAGGGTTAGAGAGGAAAGGGAAGGGCGGAAAAGCACTGTAAGACAATACCAGCTCACAAAAACTTGTGTGGGCATGGAATTTTACTTGTCCAATATACACAATAGACAGGATAGATTCCTGATGACAAGATTCAGGCTAAACCTTTTGCACCATATCCTATCAGTCCCAGCTGGTTTTGCAAGCGATGTAAGCATAAAAGGGTGTTGCGGCTGCGATCTACGATCTCCGCAAGATACCCTTCATTTCGTCCTAATTTGCCCATTTTATGCCTACCCAAGGACACGGTTTTTAAAAACCATTCTGAAACGCTCCAAAATCAGACAGGCTAAAGTGGCCCTTTTATTTCTTAAACTCTCCGCTGACCCCTTTGTATTATTCAGCACTGTGCACTTTTTGCGATTGGCAGTTAGACTAAGAAACACCAGAGGAGAGGACTAATTGTTAGGGTCGCTCCCCAGCTTAAATGTACATAAAAGTCTGCACCCAGATTCAGTCTATATTAATTATTGTGAGAAAGTCGCATATAATGGATTATAGTACTTGATTGTCCCGTTTTTTACTACCATGTACAGTGGGGTTTTATCATTGTTGATTTTTACGTGTATTATGTATAATGATTGAAGTTTTTAACAAAAGCAAGATTGTTTTATGATATGCATCTTTTATGGATATTCTCAAATACCCGAATAAAGATATTTGAATTTGAATTTGAATTTGACTCAATTCAAATAATGCACTAGACAAGGGTTATATGCTGCCTGAAAAAAACGTAAAACAACCTGCAGGATAAAGCAAACACTCATAGGGAATGCAAGATTAAATAAAGCATGTGAAACAAAAGCAGGAGCGACATGTATTCCCTCAACATTTTGTACAACTGTACAAATTGATCAACGTTTTTACATGAAAAGTTAAGGACATCAATACAGGGTCCAAAAGGGACATGTTTTAATGTTCGTTTGAAATTACTACTGAAGGGACCCAGCCCACTTAAACACACGCACACACACACACACACCCATCCACCTCCACCCTATGAAGCAGGCAACTCCACTTCAAGGCCATCCACTCACACGCACACATGCAACAGGTATAATGCAGGTAATAGCAGTGCAAGCTTCACTTACACTGAACAGGACATGGGCAGCAAAAGTGCAACATTCACATACATTCACAAAGCAGGGATAATGTAAGTACCCAGCTAAGCTCCAAATAATGCAAACAGCATCAGTGTAGGCTTCATATACACAGAGCAGGCACATAATGGGAAGAAACATGCAAGATTTAATTGCACACAGAGGTGTAAAGTAGACAATAGCAAAGCAAGACCACTCCCCAAACACGCAGAAAATAACAGAACAGGCAGCAGCAGAATGCTTTCCTGCCACAGAGTAAAGGCACAACCTGTGTTGGAGCAGTGTAGGCCTTCCTTACACACACATACCGCAGTTTAAGCAAAGGCAGCAGTGGTGCAGTGGTTGCTAGCCTCACCCTTGACTGGTGTGAGTTGCATGTTGCACTTTCCCCACGCTGCGGACCTGTGTGATGGTGAGGGCATAAAATGGGGTTTTCGAGAGAGAATGCTGATGCAGGCGCTGCAGAGATCCACATGTGCATCCGACACCAGCAGAATTCAGATGAATGGCACAGTGTGATATGGGCCCTGAAAGCTGCATGTGTCACAATGTCAGCATGGCATGCAGAAGGGAAGGATTTTTGACATTTTCACCTTACAGGCTTCCTGGGGATTTGGGCTGCAAAGAAATTCCCTTTTTGCATGGTCACTCCCATCTTTTTCCCGGATTTTATTGCTGGGATATGGACTCCGAACATAGGGGCGCTGCCGTGAAGTGCATGTGCTCTGACACATAAATAGAATTGGCTAATCCCTGATTGGCATATTTAACTTACCTATACGTTCCCAATACATGGTACCCAGTTTACCCAGGGCCTGTAAGGTACATGTCACTAGTGGACAGCTGCACTTAGTGTGTCACCACTAAACTGACAGTACAAAGCATGTTTCTGGCCTGTCCCTGCAGCCTGAGTGTGTAGTTTTAAAACTAGAAATTCCGACTGACTCACATTAACCGTTTTACCAGGCCCAAACCATACTTGTTAATACCCATAAGTCACCCCTAAGGTACGCCCCACATTCCAAAGCAAAGAGAAATCACAATTGTTTTTTCACTGTGGCAAGGCTAGCTCATTCATAGAAAAGCACTGGGTTACATTCCACCACCTTATAATGCATAACTTCAGGATGGGAATAGCTAGAATCATGATTCAAGGACTCAAATTAATGGGAATATAAAATCCAATCTAATGATTCTAAATTACTGTTTTGAAAATGCAACTTTTAAAAGTTTGCATTTTCCTCCATAAAGCCCCTAGTGAGGCCTAACTGGACCTAGACAGGAATAGTGCCATTATGACCTGAAGAGGACTACCGTCCACTTTCCCACTCATGTCCTACCCACAGAGTATTGTGGAATAAGGAGGCCAAGCATCTTCCTGAGCTGCGCCATGTATTGATATAGCACGATACAAACATACAATTAGCACTCACAATATATTGGTGAAATACATAACTTGGGTTATAGTTAATAAACAGGCTGTTTGTGGGCTTGGATAAAATAAAGGGACAACCAGTCCAGTATGATCATTGAAACAGCTGGTGTAGGAGCGATCTTAAGCATTTTTTGGACAAGACTTATTTTGGGGGCTCCTATTAAGAACAATTTTACATACCCATTTTCAAATAATTCAAGCCATCATCATGCCACATATTATCGAATTATATCTTAAACGTTCAGAAACAGAATCACACAACAGATAAAAGTGCTTAAGCATATGGCACATCATATAGCTTCCCAAAAGTGCACTTTCAGGTGACTTCTTCCCATGTACTATTTGGTGGCTATGTCATTACTTATAGTGTAGATCACTTGATATGTCATGCATATCCATCTATGCATTAACAGCATCAAATGGGGAGTACACTGAATGTAGAGGTCGAGCAAGACCGAGGAGTCTGCGCTCACCAGGGTGCCCTGATCCTCTTGAAGTGAGACAGTGCAAGGCAGTTGAATCAGTCTCTGGGTTGAGCAGGGAAAGGTAGAAAGAGAGGTAGGTTAGATATATGGAGGCAAGAGTAAGTTAGTGGGAGTTAAAGAGAGATAAGCAGGGTAGGGAGAGAGGGAAATGAAAGAATGAGAGATACATGAAGTAGAGAAAGAGTTAGAAAAGCAGAGAGGGGTGAGAAAGGGACAGGTAGAAAGAACAGTGTCAGAGGTAGACAGACGGAAAGTTGTTGAGATAGAGAAATAAAAGAGTCTTTTTAATGTCCCAATCACTTCATCAAGGGAGGTCTCGAAAGGTGGAGACCCTGGGCAATTGTCCCCTTTGCCCCTGCCCTAAAACTCACTTGCTGCAGATGTATAGTCTGGGGTAAAGCCCCAATTGTTTGTCTTTTATCATCTGTGTCAGTGGCTGGCTGCAAATTGGGCACTGGGCTCTAAACCCCTCTCAGCACATTAATGCCCCTAATTGTTGCATTTTGTCCAGTGCTTAATTTGTAAAACTATAGGGAACAGAGCACTCATCAGAAGGCCACTGCAGCTTGAACCACCCATTGCCCCTGCCAGCGCTGCCAATTACAGTACCAAAACAACTACTATCATCTCTCTCCTACAAGTGTGATAATTCAGACAATTCCAGACCCCCAAAGCTATAAGAATGGTGTGGGTGGCAGGTATTAGTCATTATTAATATATATTGAATTAATACACAACTCTTGTCGGTGCTTATCACTAAATTAGACAAACAGCGCCACCACATGGTAGACTCTCATAAGTGCCAGTGCTTACATTTAAGTGCCGGTATCCATCACTGGAAACCACTGGCTCAAATTAAGCACTGCTTTAGCATACTTTAATAGCACAAGAAAACAATGGGACCATACAGTAATAAAATTAACTCATGCAATGAGAATCATAAGTTAAGTGGACACTCATGAGCACTGTCATGTCTAAATAAATACACAATGGAGCAAACACCTGTTACAGGCTGCAGAGAAAAGACAATGCGTCAACCATTCCCCTGGCAAGCCTCAAGCATACTATCCGACTGGCAGTAGCAATAACTCATGCTCAGCAGCAAAAAAAGCAGTAGGCATGTATGGGAACCTTTTTGGGACTCCAAAGGCAAGCAGGGTTTACTGAAATCTAATTGTAACAATAACAGCCTTTTACTACTGGTGTTATACCCCAACTGAGCACCAAGTACCCCACATTGGTACTTGATCCTTTGGGATGCACATTTGAGGTATTCAAGGCTTACTCAGGGATATGATGTGGGGTAGAAACTCAGTGTAGTTAACAAGAATCAATAAACAATTGTCCAACCAGTGATTATCCTTGAGAAGGAAAGTTACTTCAATCACGACACAAAATTAGATACTTCACATAAAATGTTGAGGGTAAAAAAAAGGTACACATCCTGGGAAATGTATAATGTTCCATTACTTCTCCCAGGCACCACAACAAGACCATAGGGGAAAAGACACATTCAGAAGGCCCCGAGTCTCTGTGCTATAACATCCTCTTCCTCCCCAGGCAGTGGCTATCTGCCAGACAATGATCACAGCACTGTCACTTCTAAGTGTGGTTGTGCTCAGGTGTACACCTATGGCTCAGATGAATCTAGACACCTCAGTCACAGGTAAGGAATGGTTGCATGCTTTAATACCGGCAGGAGGTAGTGAATCTTCTCCTTAGGAGCTTTTACGATCTTGAAGCTGAAGCCCACCTCCCAAACAAGGAAAGATTCCAGCCAAGTCACAGTTATATTCTTGATGTGATGAACTGCTGATTGTGGTCGCCAATCATTGTAGCACAAAGTCATCACAGGTACTCTTTCTTCTGGTCAAACATAAACCGTAAATCACAGTAGTGATATTTTGTAGTGCCATGTCATCACAGCTCTTTTTAGTCTTTCAGGGTTGCTTCCATCACTCCAGTAGTCCCTTTCTGCATAGCTCCATGAACTTGGCATGGGATTTCACCAGCCCCAGGTGTAAGCACCAATTTGGATAGCATGATGCTTTTGCACCGGGTACATTATAGGGCAACCAGGGTCAAAAGCCCTCAATAAATGGCTTGACTGTACAGATCCTTCTTTGGCTATAGAGGTCCAGCTTCTCCCCCATTGAGAGCTCCTCACAGTCTTTCTTTTCTATTCAGCTTTTCATTCATGCAAGGTTTCCTCTAGCACCACTTCCAAGTAGTCAGTCAGGTCCTACCCCAAAAGTAACACAAGTCAGCTTTCCCTGGTAAGATGTAGAACTGCCAGGTTCCTGTTTCCAAACCTGGCACAGGGAAGTTGGTAGTCAGTGACCTCAACCCCAGAGCTCAGATGTCTTTTCTGGTGTCCACTGGTTCAGGGCCCTAGAATAAGTCGAGGACAAAGCCTGCCACACTGACTGGGGATTTCCGCCCTCTACTTATACAAAATTTGCAGTCAGATATCATATACAGATCCACCTGTGGGATTGGTTTCATGCAGTTCCAATGGAACATTTATGTTCTTAGGAGTTGAAGCAGCAGTAATTTGGATAGATTGAAGTCAACCACTAGATCATATTAAGGAGGTGCAACCTGACTGCCCTTTACTCCACATTCTATAGCCCTCTTCCCTTTTTTTATGGAAATACTTGAGTTGTGTCTCAATTGTTGAAACAAGGTTATGGAGGGGATCTTTGTTTACGGAACATGGGTGTTTTCAGTGTCCTGTATTGTATTATCGGGAATAAAAGATGTAAACATAAATAGCTGCCAAAAATATATGGCCTAAGCATTTTCAGATCTCAAATGGTAGCAAAACATTATTGCTCAAACATTACCCAATTTATTTCTGGGAAGAAATTGCAAGTGGCTGGTGTTCTTCCCTTTTCTCAGTCAACTAAGAAAGCACAGCCCCCACCCCTCATTCAAGTGTATAATACTTCAGTTTGAACAATGTATTCCCTATTGTAGTTTGCCACATTCACAAAATTCATATGGCATGTTCTGGAGGGCCTTTTGACAGTCTTCCATCTAGATTTCTTTCAAGACCTGAATGTGTGAATCAGCTCTGTGTATCATTTGTAGGTCTGACTTGACATCACAACTGTCTGTTTGACCTACTCTGTGCAAAACAAATACATTTGGTGGGCCTTGGCCCACCCCCCCACTGCAATATTACTCTATCACCTCATATTATGGGCTGTTGTTTCAATTTATGCTTCTGCCTTCTTTTGCCATGCAATACATGAAGGAGCATTTTACATCGAAAACTCAATCTTGTTTATTAGATTGTCAATTACCGTACATTGTATACATAAAGGAATCATATTGCTATTTTTTCGCAACAGCAGCCTTTTTTTTATTGCCATTTTTATCTAGGATTACAAGATTAAATCTATACCTATCAGCATTTCCAATGCTTATATAATAATTAATCATTGTGTCATGACCTAGATAAAGCTTTTATAAAAATCAGTAATGCAAGAAAGGCTTTTCATTGTGTTAGGCCTTGCGCTAGAGACAACTAGTCTTGGCATTATATTGTGAGATCCAATGCAGAGTATAAAAATACTGAAAATATTCTTCCCAGATAGCACTGGCCATGGCAGTGTAATCCCGATGAGCTACATGGGTTAGGAAGACGTGTTCTTGAGAATGATGTTCGTCAATTTGAACTATCCTTCTGGAGTACAGATTAGAGATCTTTGGTTTACTGTTAGCTAAAAGTGATTAGTAAGCACTGACGCATATGTTAAATGTACCTTAGAAGGTTGACTGAGTGCAATTTCTTAATTAATTAGTGGTGAATAGGAGTAATCTACATATAAATGACTGGCTGCCATCTGCCACCTGTCACATGGACATGCACTCATGGGCAACCCCAAGGGATTAAGAACCAGTCAATTTACTCAGATCAAGCTTCTTGGCAAACACGCGTTTGATGCTGACCATCTCCTTTTATGACACTATACAGTTAGAACATAATTGACACATTATGTTATGTTATGTTTTGTTGGTGGATTTGTAGAGCACGCCTTACCATTCTTGAGGGTATCCAGGCACTAGGTAAGTTAAAACTGAGTCTAGCAGTGGTCGGTGGAGGGACTAGAGTGCTAGTCAATTAGCCAGGTCTTCAGGTTCTTTTGGAATTCTAGTGGTGATGTGGACTTCCTGATGTGGAAAAGAAGGTCATTCCAGAACTTTGCCGCAAGGTGGTAAAAGGATCAGCCTCCGACTGTGCTTTTGCATATGCAGGTTTCTTGGGCGAGAGAGGAGACAGAGCAAAAGTGTCTGGTGGGTTGATGGAAGTGGAGGTTGTGGTTAAGGTATGAGGGTACAATGTTGTGCAGAGCTCTGAATGCGTGTGAGAGGAGTTTGAACTGGTAAAGTTTCTGGACTGGACCAGGAGCCAGTGAAGCTGCCTTAGGTAGGGAGTGATGTGGGTATGTCGAGGGAGGTCCAGGATTAGTCTGGCAGGGGAGTGTTGGATGGCCTAAAGTCTCTGTTGGGGATGGGCTGCTATTTCTGCATAGAGGGCTGTGGGTTCCTCAATATGTACACTTTGATTCAGGAAGAAAGTGCTATCGGCAATTATTCTACTGCATAAGTGGCCCTGTGTTTATGTGCAGAGATGACAATTTTCAAATGTCCCAAGAGGAGGGGACGGGGGTAGCACCTAGCCATATGATGTAACATTTGACCCCAGTGGGAAATGACATTACATGAAGTGACATCCTCAGATGTGATAGGCAGCACTGTCTTAAAACTGTAATGGTTGGCAAAGGATTGGTGCATTCAAACTGAATTCCCATTACCCATAGACTCAGCTGTTGATAGATCATATGTTGGGTTGACAGCATTGACAGTGGGTACCCATCAAAATAAATTAAAAGTCCTATATACAAGCAACTTTCCAAAGCAAATCGTTTACATAGGAATTTGGTGCCACCTAAATGGCCTATCTTATATTATTACTTAAGAGGAACAGTGCCAATTACGCAATAACAGGGGGAGTCGTGGATAAGGTTCAGGGTTGCCAGTGCCATAGGGTGTTCATGCCTCCTCCAGTATCAGAGCCCGGGGCATCATCCTCCCCTGCTTCCTGTCACAGACAGAGGTGGCGTGGGACCTTGCATCAGTCCCTCAAAAAAGTAAAAGTCAATCCTAGAAAGTCCGCAAAGGAGATAAACAGCCCAAGAAAGGCAATTGCACAGGTGACGAGGAAGGTGGCAGAGCAGAAGGGACAACATTGTACCAGCGAATCAAGGCAGAGCAACCTCCCAAGTTTATTGAAAGTGATTGAAGATCAGAAAATTATTTGAAACTTGTATTTAATTTGGCCTAATTCTTCCTCTATCACTTATGTTTTTGATAAAGGGATTAATACTTAGTAACTGCTAACACTTTCCATGAAAATTATTAAAAGGAGAAACAGCTCCTGAATGTTGATTTGTAACTGTGTCGAAGTGTTTAAGATTTATAAACTTAAATAATAATATATATTATTAGAAAATAGACTATTGCTAGTCTCCAGTATTATCGTCAGAAATGTTTTAAAAATTCATATTAACTATTTTATATAATATTTACTGTTGTCAATATTAGATTATAATATATTTTATAACCTATTTTTAATGTGAAAAATAATGCAACAATAAATGTTAACGTAACATTTAGGTGCCGATTCCGATCCGGGTAAAAAAAATTGCGTACGACTCGTATCTGTATATTTTCGCGTACGAATCGTACAAGTACCGTACAAACTGCGAAGTACGATTCGTACGTGAAAAATACATACGAATTGCGTCGGGAAAATGGTCCGAGAGGGAGATATAAATTTTTACGTCCAAATAGCGTCAGGAAAAGTGTCCGATAGGGAGCCGGACATTTTTACGTGCAAATCGTAAAACAGAAGTCCGAGCGCGCAAGCACGATCCGTACCGCCCGTCCGAATACACAACTGCATGTAAAAGGCCCCGTACGGAGCGAACGCTGTAGCACACATGTACACGGGTACACTTGTGCCCGGATACGAGTCGTACAGCCCCCCCTCACCCCGCACATGTCAGCACCGTACCCCCCCTCTGCACCGTACCCCAACACCGTAGCACAGCCCCGCACCTGTACGTGCCGCACCCCAGGCCCGTCTCCCAGCCCCGCACCTGTACGCCCCGTACCCCTGGACCGTACCCCAGCCCCTGTGTATGTACGCGCCATACCCCCACCCTGTGTATGTACACACCGTACCCCCACCCCGTGTATGTACGCGCCGTACCCCCACCCCCGTGTATGTACGTGCCATACCCCCACCCCGTGTATGTATGTGCTGTACCCCAACCCCTGTGTATGTATGCGCCGTACCCCCACCCCGTATATGTACGCGCCGTACCCCCACCCCGTGTATGTATGCGCCGTAACCCCACCCCGTCTATGTACGCGCCGTACCCCCACCCCGTGTATGTACGCACCGTACCCCCAGCGCATAGCGCTACACATACATACACGGGGTGGGGGTACGGCGCGTACATACACGGGGTGGGGGTACGGCGCAAACATACACGGGGTGGGGGTACGGCACGTACTTACATGGGGGTGCGGCGTGTACATACACGGGGTGGGGGTACGGCGCGTACATACACGGGGTGGGGGTACGGCGTGTACATACACAGGGTGGGCGTACAGCACGTACCGGGCCCTCTTTTCCTCGTGCATCGCGGCGTACTTAGCTTTTCCGGCACTTTTTGGCGCCCGTAAAAATATCGCCGTGCGGAGTGCTGTGGGTACGAATCGTACTTGCTGGTCTGTAAAACGCTGCCTGACTCCGTGCGGATGTCGCGTACGCGCTGTCCAGGATCGGAATTGTATGTATTTTTTAGCCGCACGGTGTTTTTTACGATTCGTACGGAAAAGGTATTTCTGTACGAATCGTACTTGCTGGTTTGTACGGTGGAATTCCCGGGTACGAGTCGTACGGAAAAAACGCTCCGTACGACCATTTGTACCCGGGTTTTACAGGTTCGGAATCGGCACCTTATTGTTGCATTCTTTCTTACATGCAAAATAGGTTATTAAATATTAAATAATCAAATAATACATTTATACTAATTTTTAATATTACTTGATATTTATTTATATGTAAAACATTTAGATAATTTAATTAAACATTTTATTTTAATTCCCTGCCTCCATTTTTTTCTATGGGAGGATGTCCCAGTACAGCGGTTGGCCTTATGTAGTGCTGGACTTACTACAAAAGTGTACGTTACTACAAAAGTACAGTTTGTGAATTCCAAAAAGTAGTTTGCTTACTCAAAAGTGTAAACTTACTCAAAACTGTAAGGTTAAGTTAGTTAAGGTGTGACTGTCCCATCTCCCTGTCTGCTGCCCTGAAAATTCTCATGCCCTATCTTTGGTCCTAACTGATATACTGAAAAGTGGAATTATTCAGTGCTCCAACGGCCTGATAGAGATCAAAGTCAACAATCATAGAAAAGCTCCTAAAAATGGGTGAAGATTTACTACTTCCCACAATCCGCAGAATTTCACATTAGTGCATCCAGAAAGAGCACCAATCACAGGCTTCCAGGCATGTTACTGTCAAGGTCACGTGAGAGTTTTACACCTTAGTATTCCCACAAAGGATAACCGTACACAAAGAAGTCCATTCTGGGGGAACCGAGGGGCTCATTTATGAGTAAGTAACGCAGCGCAGCAAGTCACCTTGCTGTGCTGCACTGCATGACAGGGAAAGAGCTGGAATGTGCTGTATTTATGGTAATACAGCGAATTCATGTCCTTTTTCCTGTGATGGCACCCTTATGGCAGCCTAGCACCAATGCAGGAACTCTTCCAACATGGTGCAAGGTGCCTTTGTTGCATGCAGGATTGTTTTTGTGCAGGAAGCAATGCCTTCCTGCACCAAAAAATCCTGGATGGCATATTCCTCTTTCTGATTTAGAGGTTTGCATCACGCATGTGCCATGTTGTCTGGTGCAAACATGATGCAATCCTTTCATAAATATGCCCCCGGGTGCCTATGTGCCTTTGTAATGTTTGGAGTGTTTTGTTCCCCTCTTACCCACCATTTCCAGTCCATTTCCATCTAATCCCTACGCCTTAGATTTGGTTTACTCATGCGTCACTGTATACAGGAATGGCGTAGGATTACACAGGAGTAAATGCATCTACACCTGCTGGGAATCCTGTGGTGGATGGCTGCCACTGCAGGCACCCTGCCAACTGCGGAAGCATCACTTTCTAATAAAAAGCAGCCCCTCATCCAATAGCGACAGTTAAATATTTATTATGTGTGTATCTCGGAAACAGGCACTCTAAAATTAATGAGGAATGACATCAGATCTATTAAAAACAGATGTAAATGGGTGAGGGGGGTTTACTGGTACAACTCCTGACTGTGCCTCTAAGAAATGAGCTTAGTTTGGATAGCATGTTATTTCCACCGTTTTTTGGATAACATCACTGCATTGATAACAATTCATATAATTTTTTACTCAAACAAAAGAATGAGTTTGCCTCCTCCATTCCTTTACATAGGCGTTATTTATAACAGACATACATTTCTGAACAGAAAACAAAAGGCACCCTGTGAAGCACATGGACTGTATACATATGTGAAACATGGCTTCAACTTGTTTAAGGTTGTGGTGGGAGGGCACATGAGTCAGAAGACAGCCACTACTCAAGAGGTGTGGGTCGTCAGAAGTGTTGAACAGGTCAAATTTCTGTGTATAAATATGGTCGCTCCTCCCTATCCTGCTAATGCAGCAATGTTTTATTTAATTTTCTCTTGTCCAGAAGTGCACGCTACAGTTGCAGGTAGGAGCCATAGATTGGTGGACTGCTGGTACCTTTAGTGTCCTCCTTTCTTTCCAAGAAGGGCTTTTTCCACCAGATTTCGTGTGGGGGTAGCAAAAATACACTAGCCCCACTCCTAAAGACGGAAGTAGTATAAATGTAAACATTCCATCAAACATAAAGGTGAGTATGGTTTGCATATAGTGGGAAGCACCACGTCTCTTTTTCACTCCATGGTATACGCACCCTTGAAGTGGGATCACTGTGCCCTGTGTCTTGGGACCAATGTCACCCACTGCCCATACCTGGAAGTCCTCACTCAGAAATTGCATCACACACATACAATGACCTGGAAGTGGTGTCACCCACAGACCCTGGTCAAGTAGTGGCAAGAGCCAGGTACTTTGACCTTGACCTCAATCGGGGATCCTGAATTTCCACTGGAGGTGGAAGGCACCCACATACCCATGACCCAAAAGTTACACCTCCCACAGACCCTGAATAAGACAGCCTTCCACAGAACTGATTTCCCAATGAAATTCTTCAAGTGACCACAACATCCAGGTCCAAAGCATCAAACCGCACTCATCCGTCAACCCTTTCCACCATGCAAAGAACAGGAAACAACATAGTTGGTAACCCCAACATCTGCCTTGCAATGGTCAAACCACGTGCATCAAACAGCTTTTAAGGCGTGACATCACAGTTGAACTCAAAATCCGGATCCCAATAATCAAACCAAACTCACACTTTAACGCTTCCAACAATTCAGTGCACCGGAAATAAAGCAGCAGGAAGTGACCCCAACATTTGGATGACAAGGGGTCAAGTCATTCTTGCCATTCAGATCCCTGCTACCATACAATGTGTAGGAGGTTACATCACAAATTGCGACCATGACAACATGGTTTTAAAATATGCATGCAAACATACCTGGAGATGGATGTATGACGTTACAACGCATACTTTTACAACGCATGCACTTATAACGCAATTTTTACAACGCAACATCCACTACAACGCATTCCATTACATCGCATACTACCTTTACAACGCATACCATTACAACGCATAATATTACATTGCATTTAAGGTAAGTATTGGATAGTATAGGGGTAAAAATTACTATTCTTACTCCAGGGGGTGCAACAGTATGGTAAGTGTTGGATAGTATAGGGGTAAAAATTACTATTCTAACTCCAGGGGGTGCAACAGTAGGGTAAGTGTTGGATAGTATAGGGGTAAAAATTACTATTCTTACTCCAGGGGGTGCAACAGTAGGGTAAGTGTTGGATAGTATAGGGGTAAAAATTACTATTCTAACTCCAGGGGATGCAACAGTAGGGTAAGTGTTGGATAGTATAGGGGTAAAAATTACTATTCTAACTCCAGGGGGTGCAACAGTAGGGTAAGTTTTGGATAGTATAGGGGTAAAAATTACTATTCTTACTCCAGGGGGTGCAACAGTAGGGTAAGTGTTGGATAGTATAGGGGTAAAAATTACTATTTTAACTCCTGGGGGTGCAACAGTCGGGTAAGTGTTGGATAGTGTAGTGTAATATTATGGGTTGTAATGGTATGCGTTGTAAAGGTAGTATGCGATGTAATGGAATGCGTTGTAAAGGTAGTTTTTAAAAATGCGTTGTAGTGTCATGCGATGTAATGGAATGCGTTGTAGTGGATGTTGCGTTGTAAAAATTGCGTTGTAAGTGTAGTGCGTTGTAAAAGTTGCGTTGTAAAGGTTGTTCCCCCTGGAGATATAATGTCAGCTGCGCAAGGAAAGAAGGTATTATAATTATAAAATATAAATCATAAAAAGGAAACGAAAAATGTAAAAGTAGTTAGTGCCTGTGTGTATGCAGGAGTGTGTGTGTGTGTGTGTGTGTGCATGTGCATGTATAGGTATATGTGTTCTGGATTGTATGTAATTACAATATGTTTTGTGATAGTGTAATGCCAATGCATTTTCCTACAGCACAAATTTGTCCTAAGTTAATTTCGTAACTTCATCCCAACCCACTATTAGTAACTCTGGGGTCCAATGGTGTGATAATCTTGTCTTGGACTCTGTCTCATTGGACATCCCATTATGATATAGTCTGATGAAACTTCTAAACTATAATTTTGTCAATATTGAGCAGTCATCATAAATTAATTCCTAGGAGTACAACTGCTTCATAAACCCTTGACTGCCTGATTGGCTTTTGATATTACAAGTAATCTGTCATATTTCCAGATTCAATACATGGTCCGTAACGGTACCAGTTCAGGTTATCAACTTTAAAGCCCACTGTTACAAGACGGAAGTTACTGTTTTAAGAAGGATGGCTCCCTGAGGTAAACACTCACCACTTCAAAGAACACAAGTCTGAATCCTAGTCTTGCATCCTAGAGTACCATTAAATTGAGTAACACCTTCAATGTGCAACAGTTGGAAAGAGTGGAAGATCAGTATATTAAAAAAATATATATAATCTCTTGGGCTGCTACAATATCAACTCTGATTAACTGACATCTGCTACAGTGGCACCCCTATGCGGTATTCAGGGGCATTTCAAGAGAATATTCCACTTAATTTTATGGAGTCCCCCAGGCTTGTTAACATTTGTTTTGGTATCTTGTTTAACCTTCCATCCAAGCCATTGTCTCTGAGACTACCGAAGTTAAATACTTGTGGTGTACTCCAAGATCACCTCATGTATACAGAAATCCGAATTCAATAAGTCTTACCGCTTGACAGATACCCTGCTGTCTTTTGACAACACTCCATCAGGACCAAGTCCTACACATAGCCACTGACTTTTCTGGAACAGTTTCGACCATGTGTGCCACAACATTTCCTGGATAAGACCAGTTCCCCCGAAAGCTCCATTTTGGGTGGTCCAAGCTCTCCTCCAACAATGCCATTTCAGGGAGTCTGCAACCCATGCAAAAAAAGCCACTCTGTGGGTATTTAGACAGAATATCGGAAATAGCAATATCGTGGACACATATCGTGAAGGTAAGTTTCTATGTGTAAGTAACGTTTTACTATATATAACTCACATATATGTATCTTGATGATATATATTTCTTCAAGGTACGTAGGCTTGGATTTAAGAATACTACATCTATATTTACCTATTTGCACTTACCTTCTCGATATTTTGGTCCTCAATATTTTTGACACAATATTCTGTCCACACAATATTTCTGTTTCCGATATTCTATGAGTGATCCTTTGGGCGACACCACACCTGCTTTGACTATGACGTTTTCTAGTGAGTCCAAACCGCAGCTTACAATTTATCTCCTATGGAAGATTGTGTATAGAAGAACTATGATTTAAAACACCATTCAACTAACCATAATACCTTTGAGCATTCAAGCTACACCCAACACCCACAGAGAGGTAATTTTAAACCAATGTGCCACTTCCTGAAATGGCTGTCTGGTGAATGAACTCACAATGGATCTAAAAACTGAAGCTGATATTATCAAACATAGTGAAATTCTTAAACATCTATTATTGGCCACTATCAGCAATGTCGGGCTGGGCTAAGAGAGCTGTTGTTTTTCTCTACAGTAGCTATAGCCCTGCTAAAGTTCATTAGCTCTGTAACTTCCATGGTAGACAGGTTATCTGTTTTCACTTCCAGAGCAAGAAGACTAAGTGAGTAGGTAGAATTTGATCATGCCATGTTGTTGGACCTACATGTTACATAACAAGGTGTATGGTTCCATTACGCCCTTTCTTAAACTCTTCTCTCACACATTACTTTTGAAACTGTCTTTGGCTTTCTTCAGATAAGACTCACAGTTAGGAGAGACGCGCGAGCGCGCAAAACAGGATGGCCGCCTCCCGGTGAGCTCTGTTTTTTGCAGCCCGGTTTTCGACTAATTACTCCACATTTTGTGTCAGAATTTCTTCTATAATGAAGTAGCTGTGCTCCGAAGTCCTTACCTGTTGCTGTGAGGTTTTGTCAGGAATTTGTGTCATCGGAAGTGGTGTTTCCTTCCCTCCTGCTTCTTCACCCTACTCTGCCTTGAGGTATTACCCAGCTTGTCTGTCAGAGGGGCGGAGTAGGTGTTCAAGTGAGGGCCTGGCTTTGGCCTAATCACTCCCACAGTCTGTTTCAGCTGCTGCACCAGTCGTTTTTCAAGCATTTTGTCAGCAATAATCTCCTTTTCCTTAATTTTGCATTTCTCTGCATCCTTAATTTTTATTAAAAGAAAATGGAAAATAAAAATGCGCAAATACCTCATAATAAACGGAAACAACAGGTTTCTCCACCTCCAGTTAAATCTAAAGTGGTGGAGTCAAGTGAACCTTCTTTGACATTAATTCTTAATGAAATTCAAGCACTTCGTGCTAACACAGATACAATTGCGTCAGAGATAAAAAATGTGCGCTAAGACATGGCTAGTATGTCAATGAAAATTTTGGATAATTCAATTAAAATAAAAGACAATAAAGTTAAAATTCATGCATTTGCTCCACTTATGGCGAAAATTTCTCCTATGTCTGCCCTCCTTCTGGATATGGAAAAACACAACAGGAAAAATAACTTACGCATTTTTAACTTAACGGAGGATGTTGAAAGTTCCAATTGCAGATTCTATTTGGACAATCTGATTCCTGGCCTTCTAAACATCAAATTTCCAGAGGAATTTGAAATTGATAAAGCACATAGGATTCCATCTCATTGTAATCCTCATCATACAAAACCACGACAAATGATTTTTAAAGTGTTACTTCACCATCATCTGGTCTTGATGAGGAAAGCAGTATGAGAAATTCCCTCCTTAATGGTCAATGGTAATAAAATCTTTATTCACCAAGACTTTGCTAAAGATACTGTTAAGATTCGCAAGGAATTCACTGACCTTTGCCCTCAGTTAAGAATTCTTGGATTTAAATATGGTCTTTTTGCCCCTTCAACAATGAGCATTTGGAAAGATAATTCCTTCTAGAGACCTGAAGATTTAAGACTGTTCCTGGATCAACATTCACAGCATTCAATAGATACACATGATTCTGCTACTTGAATATTATTGTTATATATATTTCTGACAAATTTACTGTTTATTTTCATAGGGGGCTCCAACGGTTTCTTTCATGCTTGTAAAGCGTGTGTACATTTTACTCTTGTAATTAATGTTTAATTGTAGTCTTCTTTTTCATGATTGTTTGTCTTTCTTTTTCCTAATCTCTCCTTCTCCTCTTTTCTGGAGGTACTACTACTATTTTTCATATTCTTTCTCTACTTTTCTCTCCTCATCTTAATTTTTTCCTTCTATCTTTTTTATTATGGCTAACGTTCATAATGTTAAATTAGTCTCTTTAAATGTCAAGGGGTTTCGTCATCCTGTTAAACGTACAAAAAGTTTAGATTATTTAGGAAGTTGTAAAGCAGATATTTGTTTTATACAGGAAACACATATTAATGACAAAGTCTTAGAATATATGAAAAAAGTGGGTTGATAGCATTATATCTTCTCCTGCAAAGGGCAAAGAAAATGGTGTTGCTATTCTTTTTGCGAAAAGACTACATTGCCAAATTTTGAGTAAATCTTCAGATACAGAAGGTAGATATGTTATAGCTAAAATTAAAGTTCATGATTCAGTTATGTTTTTACTAAATGTATATGGTCCGACTGTTGATAATCTTATATTTTGGTCTAATCTCACTACTGAAGTACTTAAGTTGGGTAAAGTTCAGCTTATAGTTGAAAGAGATTTCAACATTATATCTGATTCTTTATTGGATAGATCTTCTCTCACTAAATGTCGACCTCCTAAAGCATTTTTTGCTTTTAAATCCTTTCTTCAAACTACAAAATTGGTAGATATTTGGCGATTATACTTTCCTACAGAAAAAACGTTTACATTCTTTTCCAATCCTCATAACTCTTACTCAAGGCTTGATTATTTATTAATTTCTAGACAACTAATTAATTCTGTGGTCACTCCTACTATTGGTAATATTGATATTTCGGATAAGGCCGAATTTCCTTTGTTTTGAAATTGAATTCGAATTTTTAAATGCAATCCAGATGGCGACTGAATAATAATATTGTTCTCAATGAGCAAAATAAGCCAAAACTCTTGAATGCTCTTCATGATTACTTTCTTCTCCACCCAAAAGGCTCTACTTCCATGGTGAATAGATGGAATGCTTTTAAACCTTATATTAGAGGAGCCTCTATTTCTCTCATGGCACACGAAAATAAAACTTTTAATGCAAAAATTAAAGATTTAGATAAACAAATTGCAAAATAGGAGAGACTCTTTATTACATCTAATGATCCTCAATATAGATTGAAATTGCAAAAATTTAGATATGAGTTTAATTCAATTCTTAGCAGAAGAGCTGGTATTCAACTTTTGAACTCTAAAGCCAAATTTTGTTTTCATTCTAATAGAGATCAGGGCGACTTTTATCCAATTATTTACGCATTAAAAAAGATAAAACACAAATAAATTCAATTCATAGCTCTAACGGTAAAATTGCTTTATCCCAAAATGATATCATTAATGAATTTCTGGATAATTACAATACTCTGTATAACAAACCTAACTTTGATGATTCTTCTTTAATTGACACTTTTTTATCTAAATATGGATTACCCAAGATTTTCCAATCAAATAAAACTGAATTAGATTTGCCTATTACTCAAGATGAAATTTTATTAGCCATAAAGTTTCTCCCCCAAAAGTAAATCCCCAGGACCTGATGGTATTCCCACAGAATACCATAAAGAATTTCAGTTACAACTTATTCCTCATTTATTTTAACTTTTCTCCTTTTTTAGTTCTGGGGGTTACTACGGGTTCTTTTACTGAGGCTTTGATCGTTGCACTGCCCAAACCTAACAAAGACCCTACACTTGTGTCAAATTACCATCCTATCTCTTTAATAAACCAAGATTGTAAACTTTATGTCAAAATACTTGCTACTAGATTAACTTCTGTTTTAGATTCTATCATTCATCCAGATCAATCTGGTGTTATGAAGAATAGATATTCTGCCAATAATACAAGAACTTTAATACACGTTATAGAACAAGGTCCCACTCTATCTTTCCCATCAGGAGTTCTTGCATGAGATGCTGGGAAAGCTTTTGATAAAGTTCATTGGCAACTTTTATTTCGTACTTTAAAGAGTTTAATTTTGGTGATTTATTTATTCATATGATATCTGCTCTATATTCTACTCCTACTGCCTGTTTATTTATTATTGGCCAAACTTCGGACCAATTTTCTCTTTTCAGAGGTACAAGACAAGGATGTCCTCTTTCCCCGCTTTTGTTTCTTCTGGGTATCGAACCTTTGCTCGTTTCCATCAGAAAATATGATAGAATTACTGGAATCATTATTAATTATTATTCAACGCCATCACCTTCACCCTCAATACACAAGGCTAACACTTTAGGAGTGTGTTTTAAAATAGTGCGGCCTTCAGAACCAAGACAATGTCTTAAAATTGCGATTTATTTCTTATTTGTAAATGAGTCACCGTCGTGGGCCTCTAGGTATCCCTCAAAACTTTCCTTCCACTTTACCCAATCGACCTCAGGAGAAGCAGGATTAGGTGAAAAGGCAGGAGGAGGTGACAAAGATTGTTGCATGTTTAGAAAAAGTCTTAAATATGCACCTTAAAAGAGTAGTTATGGAAGGTACAATGTTATTGTATACTGAATTATATATAATGTGGACTTCTAAAGAAAAACTGTGCATGTGAATGTGTTAGTTCCTTGAACTTAGCATAAAATGCTGAAAAACTGTGTGAACTTGAAAGTTAAAATAGCTGTGCACATCAGCGATGTTTTATTAGCTGTGTGCTTTTACTATAGACTTTAAATGAGCTGTGCGCATCAGCGATGTCTTTATCTGCTGTGCGCGTAAACTTTGAACTTTGAATGAGCTGTGCACATCAGCAATATCTTTATTAGCTGTGCACGTACATTTTGAACTTTAAATGAGCTGTGCACATCAGCGATACCTTAGTCAGCTGTGCGCATTAACCTTGAGACCTTGAACCTTGAAATGAGTGCACTTTAAATGAGCTGTGCGCACCAGCGATGTTTTGTCAGCTGTTTGCGTCAGCATTGAAATGAATCGCTACGTTGCTATGGTAGCAAAGACATTAAGATGGCGGCAATTGACGTAGAGACGCAACGTAGAGCGGCGCCAGGCAAAGGGCTATTCCCACGTTGTAGTTGATGTCACAATTTTAATTGCACGCATGGCATTAATCGCGAGGAAGTCTCATTGAAGCTGACAAAACGGCAAAATAGTTTAATAATATGGATATACTCACCTCCACCACTCTGCAAAAAGCGGTTTGCGCGGATACTTTTTGGTAGGATATCCGCAGAACGTCAGAGTCCTCACCACCTCGACGATTCAAATTAGGTTTGTTGCTCCGGTAGGTGAATGAAAGACAGGTACACGTGGACATCTTGAAGGAGGAGTAACTCGTCGCCAGTGAAAAGAAGCAAGAAGGTAAGTACTTCAATTCTTTATTTATAATTCTCCAACAAGACAGGAGCAACGACCGCAGGTCTCTCATCAGCTCCTCAGCTCAACTGTGACTGTTCCCCACCGTACATTCCGTCCTGGAATTCCACTGTGGTGGAAATTCCTCATTGTAACAAAAGGCACGGTACATAATAAATATACATAAGCAACATAAAAATACATATGCAACTCAACACAAACAATGATGGACCCCGTACTCCCCCTATTCTCTTCCCCTTTCTCTCTCTTTTACTCAATCTTCTCTCCCTATTTTACTATTTTATGATGGGGTTTTTGGGGGAGCCTAACCTTGAGTCTGGGGGGGTCTATTATGAAAGTCCGCCCGCCATCGCCCAGGGAAATGGGACCGCCCACTAAGGGTGCGGTGGTCCCGCATGGACAATTAGGATGGCGGGTGCATCCCGTATTTTTTGTAAATTGCCGGCGGGCAGTGCTGTCAGCAGCACCCGCCGCAATACAAAAAATGCATGAGCGCATTAGCGTGCAAAACGTTGCAGGCACCATGCGGTGCCTGCCACGTCGTCCATGCAAATGCAGGGGGTACCATAGGTAGCCCCATGTGCCCCCCACCCCTCAACATCCTGGTGGCCCGCAACAGGCCCCCAACTCAGGAAACTGCATGCCTTTACCGCCACGGAAAGGCTGCTTCCCACTGCCTTCCTAATATGCCACCATTTCAGGCCCCTTTTCCGCCCGCTCATCTGTGTGACTGGCGGAAAAATGGCAGACGTCTTACCGTCCGCCGGGGTCCCCCCGCCATACTAATATGTGGGGGGAAATGGGTGGCGGCGGGGTATGATGTAGGGCGGGTTGCCACCACCTGCATGCGGTGGTGGTCTGCCCTACATCATAATAGACCCCTTAGTGTTCAAAATATTTTATTAAATTTGATAATAAACAAATGACATACAAAAAATAGTACTGTAAAAATACCCAATTAAAATAGAAAAATATTCAGAACAGCAATTAAATTTCAACAGGTAAAATACAATGTAATATAATATTCCTAAAAGACAAAAGGGAAGGAGAAAATACATGTATAAATATATTATTAATAATGATTAAAGTAGAGTTACTATACAATAAAGACTAGACTATTATAATAGCAATAAATAACTAGAAGAGACAGCTACGTATTTAAAAAGATAAATAATTATCAATAGGTTTCCACAATGAATGATACAAATTAGAATTTTGACGAATACCTTGCAAAGATAAATGAGCTCCTCTTCTGGTAAAAATAACCCATAACCACCATACATGAACAGATAATAATGAAACATCTTTTCAACAAGTTGTAATTAAAGCTGCTGATAACAGAAAATTAAAAAGTTTGCTTTCTAAGTCACTTATTCTTTGATCAAGAACGACAGATTTGCAGATTAACAATTTGAATGAAAAATCTTCATGTATATTCAGTATCTTTTTTATAATACCCAAACTTCAGTCCAAAATTTAAAAACAGAAGGACAATCATACAGCATATGTTTTAGCGAACCAGTATGTAAATTACAGAGCCAACAATTTGAAGTCAGAAGAAGTTTAGCTTGAAACAAACGTAATGGAGACAATAAACAATTTTATAAAATATATGAATTTGTTTGATAGAGCGAAACAGGTAACCATCCAGAAATATTATTAAGCCAAATAGTTTTCCATGTATCAATAGATAAGGAGGTTGAAAGTTTGTTATTCCAGAATGTCAAGATTACATGAATGTTAACACTAAGTCTTTTGACACAAGATTCAAATCCTGTAAGAATATTACACTAGAAAGACATAATTTCTACAAAAGAGCACAACTTCCTGGAGAATCTGCATTTACCTACGTGGGCGCTTTACGAATTCTAGCAGACTCATGTAATTATAAACATTTGAGGAAGAGATGATTAGAGATCAGCTTGTGGAAAAAACAATAGCAAAAAAGTCCAGGAGGCACTTTTGTCAGAACCTGAGTTGACTCTACAAAAAGCATTGGAGATTGCTACTAGGATTGAGAGTACAACTTAGTATTTAGAAGAAATGTCAATTTCAAATTCTAGTTCACCAGCACCTAATGTTTTGGCCGTTAAAAGTAAATACAAATCTCAAAAAGAAGAATCACGCGAAGACAAATCTGGTGGATTGGAAAAATCTACTCCTACTACCACCAAACCAACAAATAAACATTGGGAGTGTTACCGTTGTGGCAGCACTTTTCATCTTGGGAACGCCAAATTCTGTCCTGCTTTGAATAAAACTTGTAACAAATGTTTTAAGAAAGGTCATTTCGCCCATGTGTGTAAATTAAGTGGTAAACCATCTGTTAATCCTGAACCATCTTCCAAGAAAGTTATAAATGTTGAGCAACTCACGGGTGAATCATCTTCAAGTGAGGAGGATAAAGTTTGTCTAATAACAGAATGTCACAGCACTGACATTGTTTCTACTGTATCACAAGGAAGAAGATGACCCTTATGTACCTTATCTGTGAATGGAAAAGATATCAAGGTGCTAGCTGACTCTGGATCTCCATTTACAATCATAAGTGATAAAATATGGGAAGATTTCTTTCAATCTCAGGGTACTATTTTAGAACATTCATCTGTTCATCCCATTGCTTATGGTGGTACAACTATTTAAGTATTTGGTGAATTTCATGCAAAGTTGTGTTTTAAAGGCAGTAATGCTCAAGGTGTAGTTTACGTAGCTAAAGATGATACATGTTTATTAGGGTGGCACGACCAGGGTAATTTAGGGATCATTTTGGATCCTAATGATCCTGAACAAGTCATTTTGAAGAAAGAATTAGTTTGTATGCAAACGGTAAAAGAAAATGCATGGGAGTCAATGTATCCTGAAATTTGTTATGACAAATTAGGTCTATTTAAAGGATTCAAACACAAAATCAGATTAATTGATCATGCCAAACCTGCAGTACATAAAGTTCGCAGAGTACCTTTGGCCTTACGAGATGTACTTAAAAAAGAATTAAGTAAACTATGCTCCAGTGATGTCATAGAACCCATTGAGTCTTCTGATTGGGTTTCACCCATTGTTTTAGCCCGTAAGGCCAATGGTGCATTGCGCATGTGTGTTGATCTTCGCAATCTGAATCGCAATATCTGGGTTGATCAACACCTTTTGCCAAACATTACTGAGATAACCACTACTCTTAAGAATGGTGAATACTTCAGTTTACTTGATATGACATCAGCTCACCATCATTTTGATTTACACCCTGATTCTAGACACTACACTGCGTTCATCACCCTGGAGGGTTTGTTCCAATACAAACTAATGCCCTTTGGGCTTGCTTCTGCTTCAGCAGTTTTCCAAAGAATTGTGGAAAGCATGTTCAAAGATACTCCCGGGGTGATGGCATTCCAAGACGATCTGTTGGTTCATGGTTCTAATCAGATTCAACACAATCAAAGATTGCGTCATGTTTTTTCCATTCTTAAATAAAAAGGTGTCACTTTGAGTCTTGAAAAATGTAAATTAAATGTGACCTCTGTAGATTATTTAGGCTATAGGATTCTGCCAAGGGTGTCGAACCAAAATCCAGTCTAGTTAAAGCTATAGAGGATTTTTGTGCACCTAGTGATAAAGATCAATTAAGATCATTCATGGGACTCATCGAGTTCTATGCAAGATTTGTACCTAATTTTTCTGAAAAAACATTCCATATGAGAAATTTACACAAAAAAATGTAATTTACAAATGGAATGCTTAATGTGATGAGGAATTTCACACAATCAAACAAGAGATTGCACATGCTGTCCCTCTCAAACCTTTTGACATCAATGATCACACAATAATCATGACCGAAGTCAGTCAGAAGGGTCTTGGTGCTGTACTCATGCAGCATAGGGATGGCAGGGATGAGGTGATAGCTTTTGCTTCAAGAGGCCTGAAAGGTGCTGAAGCTACTTACTCAGTGATAGAATGCGAAGCGTTAGCCTGCTGGTGGGGGATTGTTCATTTTAAAAAGTATCTATGGGGCTCCAAATTTACTGTTAGAGTAGATCAGAAACCTTTGGTCCAACTCTTTACCACCAAAGGAGGAGATAAAGCCACTCCTTGAATTGCAAAGTGGCAATACAGATTGTCAGAACATCATTTCAATGTTGAATATGTTCCTGGAAAACGTAACATTTTAGCAGATTGTTTGTCCAAAATGCCGGGAAGTACTTTTGATGTAGATGTTCATGACGATAAGGAATCTGAGTCGGAGATATTTTGTTACGCTGTATCTCATTCAGATGGAGCCATTTTAGAAAGTGAATGGAGAGATGCGTATGATACTGACTTAAACATTAAAAAGCTCATGAGTATGATTCACACAGGTTGGACCAGAGAATGTTTGAATGATGAAACCATCAGTAAATTTAAGCATGTTTTTGATGAACTCTCTAATTGTAAATGGGCTTTTATATCGCTCTTCTTTATTTGTGGTTCCCTTGAGTATGAGAGTCAAGGTTCTTACTTTAGCTCATGAAGGCCATATTGGTATGCGTGCCATGAAGAGAAGGATTAGAGAGCAGTTTTGGTGGCCCGGTCTCGACAAGCAAGTAGAGCATTTTGTGAGACACTGTTTACATTGTGCTGTAAGTGACAAGTCTCAAGTGACATTACCTAGTCCTGTTCAAGCTGTGAGTGTTCCTTCCAAGCCCTGGTCCAAACTGGCCATTGACATTATTGGTCCTTTATCTTTGTCTGATAGTGGTGTTTTGGAATATGGTATAGTCGTAATAGATCACCACAGTCGTTGGCCGGAGTTGAAATTTGTAAAGGTTCCCACTACATCTTGTATAGTAAAATTTCTTGAATTTTTATTTGCCAGGGAAGGTGTTCCAGATGAAATAGTCCCAGACAATGGCTGCCAATGTACTTTGGAATTTGAGAGATTTGAAGGCTTCATGGGTATTAAACACACCAAAACCTCACTTTATCACCCTCGGAGTAATGGTCTCATAGAGAGATTCAACAGAGTAATTAAGGACAACATACAATTGTCTAAAGCCAGTAGTCTAAGTTGCAAAGATGAACTTAAACATGTGTTGTGGGCCGTACGTACCACCCCAAATTCTGATACAGAAGTTTCTCTTTTCATCTTACTAAGGGGCCGTCTTCCATCTTCCAAATTGTTAAGGAAGTGGATTGGTGAGTTTGGTCTACTGGTAGATAAGATAAAAGAAGTAGAGAAGAAAAGAGTAGAGGTTGAAAACAAATACGTTCAAAAACGTTCTAGAGAGCTTAATGTGAAAGTTGGTGATCGAGTTAGAGTCAAATGTGCTCGTATCGTGCCTAAGGGTGAATCCAAGTTCTCTAATCTTAAGTCTGTTGTAAGAGTTAACAAGAGTGTAGTGCAATTAGAGGACGGAAGATGGTGGAACAAAAACAAGATCTCCGTTTCCAAATCACCCCATCTTTTGATGCATAATGGTTCTGCACTTCGCCATAGTCAAGGTGAAATGGCTCATGGTTCTAATACCCATGTTCCTTCGTCCAGAGTTTCAGAGGTTCCTAAAAAGTTTCATGATTATGTTATGCATTAGTATGTTTCATTTTTTTTTTAATTGTTCTGTTTTCTTTTTAATTGTTTTTTTTTACAGAGGAGGAAGATGTGTTGGGTTGCATATGTATTTTTATGTTGCTTATGTATATTTATTATGTACCGTGCCTTTCGTTTCTGTATGGAATTTCCACCACTGTGGAATTCCAGAACAGAAGGTACGGTGGGGAACAGTGACAGTTGAGCTGATGAGAGACCTGCGGTCGTTGCTACTGTCTTGTTGGAGAATTAAAAATAAAGAATTGAAGTACTTACCTTCTTGCTTCTTTTCAGGTTACAATCTCATGTCTCTTGATGGGAGTCATCATGCGACTTGTGTTCCTGTTGCGAGGCTGTCTTTGAGTCTTGTGGGAGATCTCTGGTGAGTCTGACCGCACGTAGATATATAGGGCATGTTAGTTCATTAAATTTGAACTCCACTGTGGATTTCCAGGTTTTGTGAAAGCGGGGGAGCATGTGTGACAGCTTACATAGCCAATCCAGCCTGGTTGGAGTGTCCTCCTACCCCACCTACCCAATAGTACTTGTTCTAGCCGCTCCCAAGACCAAGTGTGATAGCGTGCCCTCGGCACAATTTAAGAGGATATGTTAATGCGTTCGGAAGGCCTAAAAGTATGTAGCTGGGGAATAGTGGTAGGTCGGTGTCATATGTAGTGTTGATATCTGTCAGTATGGCGTCCCAGAAAGGCTGTATGTATTTTGGGGCATTCCCATAGGAAATGGGTCAAGGTACCTAATTGGCCGCATGGCCGCATTGGCGCCAGCAATGAGCATTTGCCTCTGGTTTCCAGCGCGCTACCCTGCCTGGGGTATATTACCAGTAATGCGCTATCTTGAGGAACATCTCTTTACCTGCCGTGATACAAGAGGAAGCTCTATCCCTATGTATTATGCCCTGCCATTCCTTGGGGGAAAATTCTCTTGCGCATTCTGTCTCCCACCGACGCTGCGCTGGAGTCTTGCTGTGTTGTGTGGGTGTAATTAAGAAGGTGTATATGTCTGATAATAAACGCTTGTCGGAGGTTCTAGTTATCAGCCATTTCTCGAATTTCGTTTACGGGTGCCCTGGGTGTATGCTAACATTCGGTTGTGTCACCCAGTGTCTTAGGGCAAGGTATTGCCAATATGTTGTTTTAGGGAGGCCATATCCAGCCGAGAGCTGAGGGAAAGCCATTATTCCTTTCTCATCACAGAGATCTCCCACCCTTTTGCAATTGGCCTCTTGCCATGTGAGGAAGCTTTGTCCATAGTGTGCTGGCGGAAACTCCGGGTGACCTATAAAAGGGGTCAATGAGAACATGGGGGAAGAGAGGCCCTGTGACACCTTAACCCTATCCCATGTAGTCATCATGGCCCGTCGAACCACGATGACTCGGTGGTGGGGGGTGCCGTGCGTGGGTATGCTGGGGCGTGGCAATGCGCAATCAAATCTACGCACGTTGCCTCCTGCCGCCCAACCCCCGCAGAGCTAAAATCCAGCCCTATTCAGTGTCCCGACCCGCCCACTGGGCCGGTAACACTGCTAAGGGTCACAGCCTCCTCGCCAACATATGATCATCAGAGCCAGTGAGACAGACGCTGAATGCAGACTGCGTCTTTGATAAGATTGAGATTCATCATTCATGAAGAATCTCCATTTACGCCTCTTGGCTCAGGCAGGGCAAAGGGCAGGGCAAAAGGCAGGCCATGCTGAGGCTCACAGCTGCCGCCGGGCCGCCCGCAACACAGTTTGCTCTGGGACTGGGACACACCGTCACGGACACCTAACTCTCGGCATCCAGGTACCAGCGCAGTATGTCACATGCAGTCTGCAGATACCACCAGACAGACAGTAACTGCTTCTACCTGACCGGCGTGATGCTTCCCGCCTGGCACCTTCCCTTATGTTTTTTTTTAATTTCCCAAGCCGGCGGCACAGCACACCAGAACACTGCTCTAGCACCTCCCTCCCCCCCCCAGCAGTGCCAGATGATCCGGTGAGGTGTCCTGCATTGTTAACTCAAGCACACTGACTTTTCCCGAGTCATGACACATAGGGCTGCCTTCCAACAGACCCTTCTTAGTGTGTAGTGTTACTTTCAAGTTCCTTGACAAAAGCAACCACCGTAACAGTAACACTCTGTGCAGAGGCGCTATCAAAATCAATGACGTGCAGCATTGCGTGTAGACCCGGCCCTGATAATTAAGTGCCGATGCTAAGCACTGGAAAGCACCAGCACATATTAAGTACTGTTGATACCCTATCGGGGGATTAGCCGTGCTTTATAAATTCTAATTGATTGATTTAAATGGTATTTTAGTTTGTGGTTGTGCAGGTTTTTTTGTGTTTATTAGTTTAAACCTAAAAGAGGACCTCCTAAATATAATGGGGCAGATTTACAAGTCCCTTTTGCTGCCAGTACATCACTTTTTGTGATGCCCTGGCAGCGCATTACACTGCCCCATATTTACAAGGACATGAAAAGCCACCCTGCGTGGCTTTTCCTGTCCTTGTAAATACGGCCCCTTTACACGCAGCACTTTGCGTGAAAGGGGCGTTCTATGGGTTTTGCAGTGGGTGTTCCCACGCAACACCCATGGAACCAGACACATTTCCAGATTCACGAGGATTCATAAACCTGGAAATGCGTCTGTATGCGACGCCACCCTAGGGGTGGCATAGCGAGGCCCAACGAGGAGAAATGTTTTCATTTCTCCTTGTTTTTTTCCTCTTTCAATTAGTGCTGCATTCTACAGCACGCATTGAAAGAGGAAAATGCCTCTAGTGCTGGCCCTTCCTGCACAAAAAGAATCTCCTCATGATGCAGGCATCCTTGCACCATGCTGCAAGGGTGCCTGCGCTGGCGCATGGCAGCTGTTTGTGCGCTAGCGCAGGGGAGAGCACAGGAATGCGACATATCATTGTTAATATGTCGCATTCTTGTGCTCTGAAAGTGCCGCAGCGTGGCGCAGGCAAAGGGCTTGCGGTGCCCCAATGTCGGTTAGGGCATTTCCGTGTTTACTTTAAATCTTACTGGCTTGTAGGGTCCACATTTTTAACAGGTGTGTACTGAGTATTGTTTAACTTTGCTTGCAGAGTAATTTTTTTGCAGTGTTACTTGTGAATGTTACAGTGCATTAGGTTTCATTTCTAACTAGTGTTAAAATAATTGCAAAGTGTTAGGTTTCTTTTGTGTGGCTAAGGATTTCATGAGTAATTTTGACTATTATATACTTGTTTCTGAAACTCATAATCATCAGTTATAGTATGTGGTATTTCACTAGGGAATTTAGTAGTCGGTGTTTGTGTGAGAGCTAATTTGCTGTACAAAATTGCCAGTGGTCAATCCATGCACAAAAATTACATATATTGAATTCTGCATCACTATAGTAGGAAAAGGTGTGGCGCTGCGGCCAGGGCGACTCCCTCCGGAATCTGGGGATCACGGGTCGATCCCCGGCGCCGGCGGCAGATTAGCCCAGCACCATGTGACTCGGGGCACTAGCTTGCTTAATCTTCCGGACGACCCCCAGCGCCTAGACACCTTACGGGTGATTGTTTCGCGCTTTACGAATGTGGATTATTACCATTGGCAATATAATCAAAGTGGGTACATGCAGTATTACTATGTGTGTTTTTTTATTACATTTTTGGAAATACCTCCAAACGTCAATGAGGGGTAAGTGTTTAAGAGGGAAAGTTGTGTTACAGCCGTTTATTGAGAACACCAGATTTCTGCCACACCTTTTCTTGTCAGCTTCATAAATAGCTCGGAGCTGCTGCATGAACAGCTGTTTTCAAATAACTTTGATAAATTCATCAGGATTGGGAGGCGAATGGCGATTTCAAGTGACAGGGAGCACAGGGAGAGGACATGCTTGGAAACAACATAAAACTGTGTTCATGGAAATTGTGTTCCGCGAATCCGTTGCTGAGATTGATGGGATCTCTGAGATCAGGTGACTCACATTCATGCATCAGGTACACTTTTGACCTAATTGTTAATTAATTTGGTATAAATTCGTATTCTCCTTGAGCGGTTCGCAGAGTGAGGTTAAGATTGGTGGAACTGTGCCAGCAAAGGCTGTTTATTAATCGCAGCAATATCCGCCTGCAGTTAAAAAATGGCGTCCAAATGTTCTGATGTCAAAGATAAACATTAACATGAAGAACAAGACTTGATAACACCTGAAGTCCAATTCAGGTAGTCAGACCTCCAAGAAACTCCAATGAAGCGCTATAACTGGGATTAAATCACCGAGGAGCATGGCTAGCATTGCCATACTAATTTCCATCACATTTTTCAGGATTAGGACAAAACCTCGTTACTTGTCAATCATTTTAAAGAATTTCATCGATTGTATGTTGCATCCAATATGCTGAGTGTGGCAATTATTTTGAAGCATGTTTAATTGTTAAGTGAAATATATTGTAGGTGTGTCACGATCTCAGATGTACCAGCTGAACCATTATCTAGAACAATTCGTATGATTAGGTAATACCAAGTGGGGAATGTAAAACAGAGGGTAATGCACAAGCCACAGGTTTTCGAAAGTGTTTTTGAGGAAGAGTGTGGTGTGATATGAGTACATATGTTAAATCTTGTAAATCCAATAAACGTGAAGGATTTAGATGTAGTGGATAATGTGAGAAAGCTAACAGAGTGTATATATACAAATACTTGGCCAATAAGTTTACGATGGACAGGGGTGCATAGGTTCAGCTTGGAGAATACAGAATGTGTATTGTACGAGTCTGGAGAAAGATGGATCATGATAAGTGGTGCCTGACAAGTTGAGTCCTAATCTCTGGAGCAGGCTAACAACAGGTCTTAGGTTTTGTCAAAAACTGAGATGATGATTGAACATTCAGGGGGGTATACTGTGGCGCCACATCCAACATCGGTTTACAATGCAGGTTCAAGTGGGCGTGGCATGTGGCGCATCTCCAGTGGAAGTGGTGCAGAGGGCTCCAACAGGCTGCCAAAGCCCACATGTTTACTTACCTCACTTACCTTTGGTTCCTACCCTTTGTCTGACTCCGCCTTGCTCTGTATTCCGGTTTCTTGTTCCAGTCTGTTACTCTCCAACTGGAAGTTTCTTGCCAAGTTGGCTTTTCCATCCAACAAGGGCTTTTTCTTGAAGGTTTTATTCACTGAGGTGCTTCCTAGCGTTGGCAGCATTGTGGATACCGGAAAGGGGTACCCATACCTCTGGTAGACCAAGACCGTGAAGACATGGGCTATCCGATCAAATCAAACGCAAAGGCCCTCATTCCAGTGTCGAGATTTTACCTCGGTTCTATGGCCCTTTTAAGATTCTCAAGATCATAAATCGAATGACTTTTAAGATCTAACTGTTGCTGCACTGGAAGGTCCATCCAGTGTTTCATGCTTACCAACTTTAACCATTTAAAGTGGATCCTTTCCATCATGTTTTTCCAGGCCTCCTCTGTTGCTGGTTGATGATGTCCCTGAGTTTGATGTCCAGGAGATCTGTGACTTTTGTCTCTTTAGGAATAGACTACAATTACTGATTCATTGGAAAAGTTATCCTCCTCATGAAAGATTATGGGAAGATGCATCCTCTGTCCATGCCCCACAGCTGGTTCTGCACATTTTTTACTCCTTTCCTGATAAACCTGGGGCTTTGGAGGGGCATACTGTGGTGCCTGAGCCCAACACCTGTTCCCGATGCAGGCTTTGGCACGGCATGCAGTGCGTCAACCGCTGTAGCAGTGCAGAGGGCTCCTGTTGGACGCCACACTCCTCATGTTCACTTACCTCACTCCAAGTTGTCCCCGGCGCCTTCGTTCTGACCGCGGGGGGCTTAATGCTAGAAGGTACTAGGCGTACCTCCTTTTTCCCAGTTTTTCTCCCTCCCAGAATCCCTAGTGAGAGATATATATATTCTCCCAATCCAATATGGCAGCCATCCATAGTCTCACATACTAATTAACCAATCTATCATGGCTTCCTCCTTTTCTGATGTAAACTGCTGGGATTTATGTATAAACGGAGATCAGAACTGCCTTGCATTTGTATCGCAATGCTTCATCAGTCTCGTCTGGAGTTCTTCGCTTCCTAGTTGTTTCATAAGTCTTGGTACCAGTTCTACAATTCACCTCTGGTTCCAGCCCTGCTTTTGACTCCACTTCCTTCTGTATTCCGGATTCTGGCTCTAGACTGTTACTCTCCATCTAGAGGTTATTTACCAAGTCTGCTTTTTCCTCCAACAGAGGCTTTTTCTACAAGGCACTATCTGCTCAGGCACTTCCTAGCATCAGCAGCATTGTGGCTACCAGAAGCGGTTGCCCATTCCTGTGGCAGACCACGACCGTGAATCTGGGCTATGTTTATGGCAAACCCAATGTTCATGTTATGAATGAGAGGGAATATTTCAGTTCTTATGGCTCGTTTCGACATGGACATGTTTAGGGAGGTAGGCTCATACTTCAGCCCATCATAATGTGTAAGACTAAGAGTGTTTTCTGTATGGTCATATAACCATACTTCCCTTTTGTGTACAAGACATCTGATTTAAAGGCAGCATACAGTTGGGTCTTTAGCGTTTCTTAAAGCCCATAATAATGTGCAAGATTTAGCGTGTTGGCTGTATGGTCCTTATAAAAGAGCTTCCCTTCTGTGTGCAAGACAAGACATGCAAAGCTGACATTCTTTTGAGTCTCTAGTGTTGCTTAACAACGAATGGTGTAGTAGTGCGATTTTCAAGTGTCATATGTGGTTGCCAGTGCACGAAGAGTGTTATGTGTTTGATATCTATGTGAAAACATTATGTTTCTGTGTACTGTGTTTGAAGTACAGGTGCGTGGGGAGTGCTAATGGCCTTATTTAGCGTTTACCAGAAGGGATACTCTGTCAAAACGTGGCAGATGTTCTGTCCGCCATATAACAAACACCATAGGCTATAACGCACTTGTAATATGGTGGACAGGATATCCACCACTTTTGTGACATTGTATCCTGTCCACCAAACTCTAAATACCCCCTACGTTTTAAATTTATGTAATATCATGTCCTGTCATTTCTTGATAAGTTATGCAGGTCTATAGGGTATGTGTAACCCAGGAGGATTTTTTTAAGAAAGAAAATTGATGTTTCATGCCCACTTAACAACCGCTTTGTTCGCCATAAGTTGGCAGGGTATGCTCAGACATGAGTCCAATGCTCTCTTTGCCACTGGATTCAAGCAAGCCAGGCTGAAGACGGCTGAAATGCCAGAAACCGGTCCTAGGAAGCTTATTTCCGGTCCAGGAAAGGCATGGCTTGGCAGTTCGGGCTGGACTGTTCCCATGAGGCACAGGGTCAGACTGATTTGCATATGGCCATGTCTGAACTGGGGTGGCAGAGTGGGCTAAAGAACGGTGATGGATCAAACCCAGATCTGTTGACTGGGTGTGAGTGTTTGATTGGTTCTGATGCTCCGTCCATCACCACCCCCTTTTGTACCGCTTTGTTCGCCATAAGTTGGCAGGGTATGCTCAGACGTGAGTCCCTTGCTCACTTTGCCACTGGATTCAAGCAAGCCTGGCTGAAGACGGCTGAAATGCCAGAAACCGGTCCTAGGAAGGTTGTTTCCGGTCCAGGGAAGGCATGGCTTGGCAGTTCGGGCTGGACTGTTCCCATGAGGCACAGGGTCAGACTGATTTGCATATGGCCATGTCTGAACTGGGGTGGCAGAGTGGGCTAAAGAACGGTGATGGATCAAACCCAGATCTGTTGACTGGGTGTGAGTGTTTGATTGGTTCTGATGCTCCGTCCATCACCACCCCCTTTTGTACCGCTTTTTTCGCCATAAGTTGGCAGGGTATGCTCAGACCTGGGTCCCTTGCTCACTTTGCCACTGGATTCAAGCAAGCCTGGCTGAAGACGGCTGAAATGCCAGAAACCGGTCCTAGGAAGCTTGTTTCCGGTCCAGGGAAGGCATGGCTTGGCAGTTCGGGCTGGACTGTTCCCATGATGCACAGGGTCAGACTGATTTGCATATGGCCATGTCTGAACTGGGTTGGCAGAGTGGGCTAAAGAACGGTGATGGATCAAACCCAGATCTGTTGACTGGGTGTGAGTGTGTGATAGGTTCTGATGCTCTGTCCATCACCACCCCCTTTTGTCACCACCCCCTTTTGTACCACTTAACAAACAGCCTCTGCAGTCATGGCAGAGGCTCCTCACTCATGGCGGAATCGCTGCAATGAGAATTCTCATTGCAGATTCTCACCACGACTGAGGAGTAGGAGTGGATGAAGAATTCCACTCCACCAGGGGAGTTCACGGAAATTTGGCCACTCCGTGCCCAGTGCAGAGTTCTGAACAAACTCAGCGAAGTGACGCAGTACGGAGATTTTTCTCTTGAGCTGCTTGCCGTTAAGTTGTCAGGTGCTCATGAGAAAATAATTGCGCTCTAGACCTCCTCCCGGGGTATTTTCAATGCGGGCGGTTGTGGCAGGCTGGGACTTGAGGAATCTGCCACTCACTCTGATGAAGCTGCTGCACGAGTAGAATGTCTACTTGAGTGGCAGAAAGCGGCATTCTTGCTGATTTTACAGCGCAGGACAAACTCTTGGTGCTATAAACCAGTGCGAGCAATGCAACTTAACAGACTCCGCCACTGGCAGTATACTCCGTGGAGCGCAGCACAGTTTTTTGGCACTTCGCAGAGTTCCACAGGGTAAAACTCTGCAAGCCCCACCTAGTCCTCCTGAGGAGCCTCTTTGTGAACCAGGCCAAACAGAGTTTAAAACTTTGCTATATGAAGATGCAAAGCTTGCCACTGTTGACATTTCTGGAATTTATATTTCTCAGAAGTGTTGGGCCTGAACCAAAAAAAGTCAGATGGTTCCGGCTGAGAGATGTAAATAGAATTGTTTTCTGTACAGGAAGCCAGTGGCGGGAAGGCAGTGCTCATGGATTACATTGCTTTAGCTGCAGCAAGACTCTAGCAGCCACGTTAAACGTGTGGCAGACGTCCGATGCGTAGCTGGGAAGCCCGTGAGGTGTTTATAATCAGAGCAGGCACGTGACTTGTTCATAGCATGTTCATAATGATATCAAACACGTGTTCAAAATCAGAGCAAGGACGTGTCCATTGTGACTGGAATATGAAAGAAAGTTTATTTCTGCTGTTTAAATCCTAAAAACCTTCTTGATCATCGAACTAACCTGAGGAGTAAGAATAGGCCATAATTAATAGGGATTACAAACTACTGATCACCTAGTGGTGAGAGATGGATACTGGCTCAACGAAGAAGCCACAATCTGGTCTCCTAAAGAAGGAAGTCATCCTTTGACAGTGGGATTTTGCATTTTGTACACTTCCACTACAGAATATCCTCTGGCGTCCGCCAATGGGTGGTGGAGGCGCACTCAGCAGGGCTGATGTTAGGATGGTTTTTGAAACTCATCAAATGCTCAGTATTGTTTTTATGCTTGAAGGATTTCACTCATTGGCATAAAGCAAGAACACTACAGGGCTTATTTACAAGCTTCTTAATAAGCCACTGCGCCCCCGGTGTGTCACGTTGCGTGACGCACCGGCAGCGCAACCTGCTGCATTATAAATACAAGCATACGTTAAGCCACCCTACGTGGCTTTATGTGTGCTTGTAAATATCACCCCTTTTCACCAAAACACTTTGCGTCTTAGGGGTGTGATATGGGTGGTGTTGCTGTGGGTGTTCCCGTGCAACACCCATGTCCACTGATGCATTTCCAGATTTACACACAATCGTAAACCTGGAAATGCATCAGAATGCTATGCCACCCCCCATGGGTGGCGAAGCGAGACGTAACAAGGAGAAATGTTTTCATTTCTCCATGTTTTTTAACTTTTTCAATGCCTGCTGCTTCTATAGCACGTATCCGAAGAGAAAAGTCCCTCAATTTATTGTTTTTGTGCAGGAAGGTGCCCCTTGCTGTACAAAAACAATCTCCCCACGACACAGGCATCCTTGCACCACGGTGCAAGGGTGCCTGCGCAGGCGCTTGGCAGCACAGGGAAAAGCACAGAGATGTGACGTGTTGTAAATATGTCGCATCCCTATGCTTGGAAACTAATGCAGCGCGACGCAGCAAAGTGACTTGCGCCGCCGCACTGCGTTAGTTTCTTGTTAATAGGGCCCTACATTATTAGGTACTAATGGTATTAAGTGGTTAAACAGCCGATCATTGTATGACACTCCACACCACCAAATAATGTGGAGACTCAACATGGGGCAGAGTCAAAGACTGTGTCAAGAAAGAGTGAATGCAGTTCAAGGGAGAGATGTGATGTGAATACTGCCTGAAGTCTTCTTCGAATCAGTGAATGTTGCTTTAATTTTAGGTACACAGTTGTATTTTAGCATTAACTGATAATTCAAGGATTTTAGATGGTTGGGGAGGAGTAAGATATTATAAAGATGTAATGGGTCTGGGATCTAATGTCAAAACCGACACAGCCGAGGGTTTTAGCTCTAAAGGTCCAGAACAAGCCCAGAGCAAGCCCCTCCCCATCGGTAGGGATGAAGAAAAGAAGTTGGGCCAACGTGGGCACAGAGGCTTGGGGTAACATTCTAGCTCTCATGGCTACACCGAACTTTGAGGGACCGGAAACAGTAGTAGAAGCCTATTCAAGCTGGGAAACTCAGAAAACGCAATCTCTGGATATAATAGCTCTAAAAACCTCTACTAAATAAAAAGCAAGGCCCATAATGGTTGGTTCAACCCCCAACTACTTTCCCTAAATAAAAACTGTAAAAAAATTGAACGATAAATGAGGAAATCCTACGATCCACATCTTAAAGCAAAATACAAGGTGGCGATCAGATCCTACCACAATAGCATTAAAGAAGCACAGACTAAATTCTTTGGAACAAAAATTAGCCAGGCAGAGAATTCCTCAAATGAACTCTTCACTGTAGTCAAGGCCCTAACCTCACCTCCACAAACTACCCAGACCATAGAAGCCCCAGAGAAGAGATGCAACGACCTAGCAAATTATTTTTGCACAAAAGTCATGGACATCTACAGCGTGCTCCTGACTGAAAGAGAAACACTCCCAAGGCATGAAGGAGATGAGGCACAGTCTGTCCCCACACAAACCATTACTAGCTTCCCCCCAGTGCACATGGAGGAGGTGAAGCTGTTGATGGACAAGGTGAGGTCAGGCTCGCCACTAGACCCTGCACCACCGCATATCCTTAAGAAAGTGGCAGACACCATTCTCCCTACTTTAGTCAAGATCATCAACCTCTCCCTTAAATCGAGCGTAGTACCAGGGGCCTGGAAGCACGCCATAATTCCGCCACTGCTAAAAAAACAATCTAGACCCAGCACATCTAGGGAATTACCGCCCCATCTCAATGCTGCCATTTGTTGAGAAGCTGGTGGAAAAACATGTGAACAGAGCACTGACTGAGATCCTGGAAGCAAACCAATGCCTCCATCCACACAAATGGGATTTCATTCACAGCATAGCACAGAATCAGCACTTTTAACAGTGGTTGAGGAAATCAAACTGTCTCTGGACCAGGGTAGTTCTGCAGCTCTAGTACTTCTGGGTTTGAGTGCAGTGTTTAACACAGAGGACCACCATATCTTGCGTAATTGACTGAAGGCCATCGAGGTCCAAGGCAACACTCTCCTGTGGCTGACTTTGTTTCTGGAAAGGAGGTCATTCAAAGTCATGGAAAACAATCTTCTCTCCAGGACGATGCTGTTGACCTGTGGAGTGCCTTAGGGCTCCTCACTAAGTTGGACACTATTTAATGTTTATATGAAGCCATTATCACAGATAGCCCAAGAGTATGACGTCTTCATGACAGCCTACGCAGATGACACCCAGTTGGTGATTTCCTTAGACCCCAGAACTCCGGCAGTCTAGCGTCCTGTATGGAAAGAGTGATGGGATGGATGACAAACAGTTGCTTCACATTGAATGGAGATACAATGGAACTAATGGTTCTCATCACTAAAGCAGTTTCTAGGCCATTAAGTAGATGGCCTAAATGCCTAGGTAACCCTCCCACTCCAAAGAAATATATAAAACATGTGGGTTTCTGGCTTGATAAGGACATAACAATGTTGACCCAAGCTAAGAAATTGACAGTTATATGCTTTGGACTACTCAGAATGCTTCGCTAAATCTTGGAGTGTATCCCCTTAGAGCTCAGAAAGACAGTAGTCCACTCCCTGGTCACATCACGCCTCGACTACGGAAACTCACTGTTCCTAGGTGCGTCCAAATTTGTGATCAATCGACTTCAAGTGGTCCAGAACGCTGCAGCAAGGCTACTGTGTAAGGCCCCAACCCAGGAGTCGGCCAGGAAGCACCTCAAAGCACTACACTGGCTTCCGGGGGAGGCCAGAATCAAATTCAAGGCACTCATCATGACCCACAGAGCTTTACACAACAAGGGTCCAAGTAAAATTAGAAACCTCTTGACCCTTCACGTCCCAAATATTAGCCTGAGATCCGGCTCCGAACGACTGATAAAAACCATAAGAGTCAGGAGAGCCAGATGGGGAGGTAGGTCATTCTCCCTACTTGCACCCAAGTTGTGGAATTCATTACCACAAGAAGCTCGTTTTCTGACAACGGAAGCAGCATTCCGGAAGTCGATAAACATGGCTGTTCCAGCAGTATCATTGGTCTATCCCTAGTAGTGGCCTTGCAGCACAGAGAAGCCCTCGGGCAACCATGAGCTCTATAAATCTCAATCAAATAAAATCAAATCAAGCTAGGGCTACTGTTCAGAAAGAGCTTGTTTAGAATTTGGAGCTTACTCATAGTCGGAGTTTATTAGAAATAGGGCACTCCATTTGTCGCTCAATAGCGACTAGGGTGGGCATCCAGTTAGGTTAGTATTCTAAACATATCACCTTAAGCCGGGGTCCTTTTCAATCAGTGGTAGTTAATTCAGAGATCACATTATAGAGAAATAGAGGGAAAGTGAGTAGAAATTGGACTGAAATAAGAATAAACCTCATAACATAAATCCAAAGTCCAAAAACTCAGATCCTTCTCCCCTCCCTTCCCCCCTCCCAAGCTACAGAGCATCAACTCAAAGATTTTGTTGTCACCTCTCTGTGACTATCATCGTTTTCACAATATTGATACGACCAACCATTAGATAAGGATAGAAAGTGATTGTAGTAAAATGTCCCTGAACCTTTTTATAATTGGCTTAGTAATCAGATATTATAGTTCTCTATAGTCATTGGAAACTTGGATACTGTGTATAGTCTTATGGTTTGACCAGATCACGTCTCTGAAGTATGCAGGAATTGCCTTTTGACAACAGTGGAATAATAAAATTGAATTCTTCGATGATCACAGCTTTATTACAGAGGAAATAAAAAGGGTGCGATTGAAGACAATAAGGATAGTAAAATATGCAAATCCCGTTAGTACTGTAATTTCCAGCATCAAGTATACTGTGGTAATTCAGCAGATCAAGGCCGCAAACAGTAACCAGCAACACCAACCTAGCATGTTTTCTCCAGTCTAGAACATGTCATACATCAGCATGCAATTCAAGGAACACCATTTAACGTTGTGTTCCCGGTAACCAATCAATAGCACATATCCATGAAAAAGGAAACAAATATATTAGAACTTGGGTTTCTGGTTGGCAGAGTTAAGCACCTTGTCCAAGCAGGAAACACAATCATTGTTAAGGTAAGTCAGTAACACTCTTTAAATTAACCTGTGCTCACCCTCTGGTAGCTTGACACAGAGCAGCCAGTCTTAATGAAGAGGCAATGTATAAAGTATTTGTACACACAACACACAGTAACACAGTGAAAACACCACAAAATGACACCACACCAGTTTAGAAAAAAATAGAGAATAGTTTTAAGAGTTAACAAAAACGAAATGACAAAAATTAAATAAGCAGAAGTCAAGATATGAATTTTTAAAGATTACGTGTCAAAATAGCGCTTGGAAGCAAATAGCGCTTAAAGGGGTATATGGTCGCGCTGGACTGGGACAAAGTCAAGATTTGAGGCCCCCTGCAATAGAGTGCAGGCTGGCGACTGGACCCATGCAGGGCCAGCTGAGCAAAAGTACCTTTATCCTTGCCACAGCCCGAAATGCGGGGCGCAGTCGAGCGAGGTCTCGATGATCCCGACGCAGTTGTGAGGTTGGGCCAGATGTCTCAGCGCAGTAGTGGCGATGCGTCAGTTCTGTGGGTAAAGTGCTGATTCCAGAGTGCTGTGGTTCTAAATGAGATGTGCCGGTACCAGTCCCTGTAGCAGCAGCGATGCGTCGATCCCGATGTAGCAGCAGGCGATGTGCCGGTTCAGATAAGCGCAGTAGCGTTGATATGCAGGTTTTTGCAGATGCAGCACTTTAAATTCACTTCCAAGGGCTCTGGAATGGATTGGCAACACTTGGCAGAGCAAGACTTACAGCAAGTAAAGTCCAGGTGCTGATTTGAAGATGAAAGTGAAGTATTTGATATCCCTGAAACTTCGGATATAGAAGGCAAGCCTACAAGCCCTTGGAGATTACTTATGGTCTGGGGTGTAAAGATGCAGGTCTAGTTCTTCACACTCCAGGCAAGAAGCAGCAGGGAGCAGGCCAACACAGCAAAGCAGTCCAGCAAAATGGCAGACCCTCCTGGCTGCAAAGCTGTCCATCTTCCTGGTATAATGTCCTCAGTTACATAACTGTTCTGAGCTGGTTGTGTCAGAGGGCCAGTACTTATACCCAATTTCACCTTTGAAGTAGGGAGACTTCAAAGAGATGCTTTGAGGTGCACAAGACCCTGCCTTTCCTGCCCTGGCTTCAGACTCACTCCAAAACGGCATGCAATCCTTTGTGTGGGGACAGGACACAGCCCTTTTCAGGTGAAAAGTGCCAGCGCCTCCCTCCCATCCTACTCAGAATAACCCATCAACATGCAGATGGCTACTCAGTCACACCTACCCTTCCTTTGTGTGTGGCTGTCTAGAGGGAATGCAGGAAGCCAGCTGTCACCCATCATAGACGTGTATTCCAGAGATGCAGATGGCACCAAGGGCCACATGCATCAAAGTAAGGAATTGCGATTCCTAAATTGGGATTTTTAAGGAATCACAATTTAGGAATCGCAATTCCTTATGCATGTAGGAATCGTAAAACAAATTGCGATTCCTACACATTCCTAAATTGAGACTCGCAAATTGCGATTCACAATTAAGTAATGGCTTCCCATTCATTCCTATGGGCCTACAGGCCCATAGGTATGAATGGGATTGCATGCCCAATTTGCAAGTATCAAATAGGTACTCGCAAATTGCGCATGCAATTTGAAGGGTGCAAGTAGGCCAAAACGCCACCCTGATACACCCCCTAAAAAAGGTAAGTATGCACTTGTGGTGCACACACATCCCCTAAGGGCATGTGTGTGCACCACACTGCACTTTGAAAAATGCATTTATTTGCATTTTTCAAAGGAATTGCAAATTACCATCAGCTTGAAGTTGATGATAATTTGCGATTCTAAATTGCAAAAACGCAATTTGCGATTGCATAATGCATCGCATTTAGGGGATCGCAATTTGCGATTCCCTAACTGCATTCGCAATTAAGGGAATTGCAAAAAATTGCGATTTCCTTAATTACGAATTGCATAAAAGGTACATACATCTCAAAAGGCCATTTTGCGATTGCAAACGGCCGACTTTTGCGATTCGCACTATTTGCGATCACATAATGGTTTGATGCATGTGCCCTCAAATGCTTTAAGTATGAAAATGCCAACTTTCTAAAAGGGGCATTTTCAGAACTGCAATTTAAAAACCAACTTCACCATAATTTGTGTTTTTAAATTGTGACTCCAGAGACACCAAGAGGGTCCCATTTCTTCCCAATTGGAAACTACACTTAAAATGTAATGAGGCAATCCTAATGTTATTCTATGGGAGAGATTGGTCATGCAGTAGTGAAAAACGAATCTAATGAGTATTTCACAATCAGGATATGTAAAACCTAAACATAAATGTCCTACTTTTTAAATACACTGCACCCTGCCCATGGGCTGTTCAAGGCCTGCCTTAGGGGTGACCTATATGTAATAAAAAGGAAGGTTTGGGCCTGGCAAGTAGGTTAACTTTCCAGGTCAACATGGCAGTTTAAAACTACACATACAGGCTTTGCAGCGGCAGGCCTGAGACATGTTTAAAGGGCTACTTAAGTGGGTGGCACAATCAGAGCTGCAGGCCCACTAGTAGCATTTTATCTACCGGTCCTGGGCACATGTAGTGCACTTTACTGGGAACTTATAAGGAAATCAACTATGCAAGTTGTGGATAAACCAATTATACCATGTTTTAAGTGATTGGCAGTGGTAAAGTGCACAGATTCCTTAAAGCTAGCAAAAAAGAAGTCAGCAAAAACAGGAAGTCAGCAAAAACAGGAGGTCAGAAGTCAAAATAATCTGGGGAAACCACACCAAAGATGCTGGTCTAACAAAATGCCCACCAGAAAATTGACCATAACATCAAAACACAAAGAAAGAGACACTAGGCTAGACATCTGCACAAGACAACTGTGATAAACAAGTATGGATAAGGACTGTGCAAACAATAGCTCTAGTGGTTCTGAAAGAAGGAGCCCAATGAGGCTCAAAGTGATAATGGCATAAAGAGAAAGCTAGAGAGCACCACCAACAAAATATCAACACATTCTTTGGAGGTAAGAGAACAATTATAATGTGCTAGACACAACTCATGGCAAGGCAAACATTAACAGGGATAAGCTAGATTCCATGAAGAACATACTGAGCCTCCCAGCATCACAAACACTAAGGTGCTAGCATCGTGTGGTAGGAAAAGTAGATTACTCCTTGGGAAGTAGGAAAGCTGTAGAACTGGAGAGTATGATAAAGCTCTAGACAGGTGATAACTGGCAACTGAGTGATAGAATCACCTGTTGATGAGCACAAAGTTAGCATTTGGGGAGAGGGTGCCTTGATGAAGGATAAAAGAATAGCCAGGATTGAACTTTTAAGGCAAGACTCGTTAATATACTCGGAAATAAAGGAGAATAGGGCATTGGAGAGAAGACCAGCCATTCCATAGCATGGTTAGGTAGTGAAAAAAGGCAAGCCATTAAATGTAAAATTGATACCCTCCCAAATAAATGTTAATTGTTATGTCATTGCAGACTAAGAAAAAAACTGCCATTAAAGAGCGAGGATAGCATGCTGAAGAACACTAATTGCAATCAAAAAAGAGGTACAGGTCAGAAAAGATCATACCTTGGTGAGTGGATGGCCTGCTATGACAGTTCCATAACACATACGTGAAGAACAAAAACACTGTGCTAAACCCAAAGCCGCAAAAAGTGCAAGAAATAACAAATAAATGTGGGGTAGAAGAATGCATAGCCTAATGAAAGCCTGATGTTAAATAGCAAGAGGAAACTAAAAACTATACTTTAAGAGTCACTACCGGGATAGCCCCAATAGACCACAACAGTGGTAGAGGAGATATTATGATTATCTGAGACCTCCACTGTGCTAAAGCTAGGAAAATCCCCATGTTCATGCGCAAGGCAGCATAATATGCAAGTTTATTGCCAGCCAATAACTATAACAGTCTTAAAGATGGCAGGCCTCAGGAGGACAGTCCTGAAGGTCATAGAATGGGCCAATTAGAATCATGAAAACCTGGAAGCTATTCAATGAGAATCACCATGGGGGCCCACTTTGTTAATGGACACTAAGGATAGTGATGACCAATCCACTATTAAATTAGGAGGGCCTGGAATCATCAAAGAGGTACCTTGTAATCAGAGATCCTTGAGGGGCCACCAAAAACTCGTGAATGCACCCAGTCAAACACAGACAACCTCACCTTGACAGGTCTATGCAAACAGGGGATGTGCATTCAGCTAGATCTTAAAGGCAAAGGGGACATGAGCAGAGAGACAGCTTCTCCTAGGACTACAATTCTAAACAAATAGCAAAGGTTTGTTCCAGTATGACCCCCACACCAGACAGAGGATCTCACAAGAATCTTTGCCTAGAGGGATTTACACTATAAAGAAGAAGCCAATGAGCAATTGGCTGGATTCCCAGCACGTTAGAGTCTGGGAAGAAGGAGGCAGAAGGATGACTGTCACCTCATTAGTAACAGAGTTGCTACAAACCTGACTTGTGGGTATGTTAAGCCTCTGTTCTGCATCACATCAGCCAAAGGCACTTTCATTCTAGATTAATTTTATCAACATTCTAACAAACCCAGAGGGAGAACAAGAAGAGCTCACTTAATTGACAAGAAAGGCAAGGTCAGTAAAAAGAAGTCAATGAAAGATTCAGGAGGAGCCTTAGAGTGAAGGAAGGGAAAGAAGTTTCAAAACAAGCAACTTGAGGACAAATCATGGCAACCATGGCCATGTGGAGCCAGGAGGTTGCACCAAACTCTAAGCTGTAACAGGAGTCTGCAGAGTGAACTCTGTTCCGTAAAGTGCCTCAGGGAACCCTAAATGGAAAGAGATCTAGGGCCAGATCTACTAAGCATTGTTATGGTTGCAAATGCTCCGATTCAGCGTTCGCAACAATAAAAATGCCTTTTAGGATCTACTAATCCCATTTTAGAAGTCAGAAACATTTTACTGACTCCAAAAAAATGGGATTGTGAATAGATACACAGATTTGTTATCTGCAAGGGGTGTGTTGTATGTTTCCTGTCCACCTTCCAAAGAAGCATGCTATGTGTCAATAATTTGCAACCAAAATCTGATAGCAAAACATTCAAAAGTTAACGGGTATTAACCCATTCGTGAAAGAGAAGGGATACCCTTGGGTTCACTTTCCCTTTGTGAATTAAAACAATGTAGACAGTGGTACGAGGGACAAACTATTTTACCTAAAGGAAACTTTCTTTTTAAACGCGGTCCCCTTTACTTTAAAGAAAAAAAAATGTTTGCTTTATTTAAAAGCAATTAGTAACATAGTGGCCTGCTTACCCTAGGCAGCCACAATCCCTATGATGCCCTTCAATCATAGTGAGTCACAATTTGGACCCAACATCATTAATATTCATTACAATTCAGATTGCAACCCACTACAATCCAGATTTTAAAGATCCTATATATTAGTACATAGGTTATCTCTTAAAAACCCTTAATGATCGCAAAAAACACTGGACACAATTTCCGACCAGTGTTTTGCAACCTAGATATTCATACATTTGACCTGTAGAAGGGTAAAGAAATGACAAAAATCTAGACATAGATGAATCATCATTAGGCAAGATGATTATTATTACATTATTGTTGCCTGTTGGAAGGAGCAGGAGATGAGACTTGGACATAAGGGAGAAGCTGGTCGAGAATCATTGGGTCAGAGGTGTTTGGTAAAACCTCATCACTGTTATTGCCATTGCTGGTGGGCTGAGTTTCAGTAGAGGTTTTATCTTCAACAGCATCATTACCCTCTACTTTATAGGCATTGGATTGGGGTTGTAGGAAACATAATGACACTCCACCAGGCCTATTTTCGAACAACTTACAAGAACATCTTCAATATTGACCCTTGGATGGGCTCTTGTAAGTGATGGTGTTTAAAAGCCTATTTTTCCAAACCTGCTGATGTCAAGGTTTGAGACACGAACATCCTGGAAGATAAAAGCTGATATGGTCTCCAAGAGGGTGGAACGCCAGACAGAGGCTTGTTTTCAAATGACAGAAACTACTGAAATTGCCTTTTCACCAAAATTTACTAATATTAAATCAGCCTTACAGATATCACCCTATCACTTGAGACCTGTATGAATTCTTGGATGGCCTGCAAAAAGAACAAAATTAGTAAGGCATTTTGTCAATAAACAGCTCCATGTCATCTACATATGAATGTATTCTGCAAGTCCGGATACTCTTGATGGTCAGCTGCAGATGACTCCATGTCACAAACGATGAGAGGGAAGGAAGGAAAATGGGAGAGAGTGAAGAAAGGAGGTGGTATTAAGTTGAACAAAAAGCAGAAAGAATAAATAAGGCAAACAGAAAAAAAGACAAAAATAGAGGATGGAAAGAAGAGAACGGGAAACAAAAATGGTGAAGGGAATTAGAAGCAGTAATTGAGAACATGGTGAAAAAACATTGAGGTGAAAAATAATGAGAGAAAATGAAAGAGGCCAGACCAAAGATAGTTGAAAGAAACATGGGACGGCAGGTACTAGAGAGAGATGAATGAGTAAAAAAATTATCAAACTAAAAATGAAATTTAAGAGGCAAAGAGAGTTAACAGTATAGAAAGAAATAAAGAAATCAGAGATAATTTGGACGATGTATATGAGGAATCAAGGAGGTGTTGAGGACAAGAAAAAAGAATAGGAATGGAAAAGAGCTATGGGTAGAGCTAATAAGAGGGAACCCCCTGAAGTGAGAAAGAGAAAGAAAGAACGAGACAGTAAAAGTATCAGATAAGATGAAAGAGAAGACAGGGGTTATAAGGATGAGATAAAGATTAGGGAGTAAAGAACAAAATCAAGGGGAGAAGGGAGAGGCACGAAGGATGGAGAAGTGATAGAAAGAGGGTTGAAGGAAGGTGAAAGGAGGAGGAGAGATGTGAAGAGGATGGAGACAGACAAGAGTCTAGAAGACTGAGAATGAGAGGGGTGATTCAGCGCCAGGAGTCAAGGCAGGATTAAGGTAAACTTCTTTATTCACACGTAGTTACACTGATGAGCCACCAGCAACACTCTTCGTCTAGAGCTGTACTCTAACTGTCACTCTCCCGAACCCCTCCTCGAGCATGGAACCCAAGTACTGGATTGCATGCTCAACATTCTAACCAAGACAAGGAGACGAATACTACATGGGTTTTCCCCTTAAGGAAAACAAAATACAATATGGAAAACCCCAACGATATACAAAAGCAGAAGACCGAACAGAAATACAGCATAACAATATATAAGGAGGATGTTAACACTTGAGTCTAGCAATATAAACTAAATAACAACATAAAAATAAAATGAAAATAAAAACTTAACATTGAAAAGAAAGCATTGACCCCAGAGAGCATATAATTACTCATTTAACAATTAAAAACTGGTAATGAAAGAAGAGGAAGAAAATAACAGCACCCTCAGGAAGTGTAAAACTGTCATTTACCGAACCACAATGGTACCATCCTTGTCCTAGTGCTGCGTCTCACATAGCCATCTCTCTTCCCTTCCTTCAAACTCTCGGTACATTGATCATTATCAACACACCCATCGTGATTTTCCCCACACACTCTAGTCAACCTACAGCCATTCCACCCTTGACCTCCCTCTATCTGTACACTGTTCCCTTTCACTTACATAACCTTCACAGGTGGTCTAAACTTGGACTCGCCTTTCCTCACATGCATGGGTTTCTTGAAACGCACATAACTTCCAACCTTAGTTTAAAAGCTTCTGCCTTTTATTTTTTACATCAAAGTACCTTTTTTGTTTCACTTGGGCCAACTCTACATGCTCACGCCCACTGCCATCCGACCATTTGTCTAGCTTAACCCACTTATTCATCCATGCCGGACAAAAACTTGTAGTTTTTCTATGACCACGTAACAACTTGAACAGTGACAGACCAGTAGACGCATGAGGCGTTGTGCGATAAAACTACAACACTGTCCACACCAAGTAGGACACAACACACTTATTTTTGACAGCCCACTGTATACACTCCCCCAACACTGAATTCAACCTTTCCACTAGACCACTGGTTTGGGGATGATACAATGAGCTTTTTAGATGTTGTACACCACTGGAATCCCAAAATAAATTCCACTTCACTAGACAGAAACTGTGTACTATTGTCAGAGACCAGTGTAGCTGGAAAACCTTCCTATAGGAAAACATCTTTCAAAAATTCAACAGCCGCTCCAGCTGTGACTTCCCTCACAAACTTGACTTCTGGCCATTTTGTGTAATAATCCATAATGACTAATGCAAATTTTAATGAAGGTGCCAATTCTTGAAAAGGTCCCACAATGTCTATTCCAACTCTCTCCCATGTTTCGGCAGGCAGATCAATGGAACATAGGGTGGAGTGAACATTTTGATAGTTTTGTTACTGCCAGCACATATCACACATTCTTTGACCACTTCATCAATCTCTCTGTCCATTGCAGGCCACCAAAAGGACAGCCTCACCCGTTTCTTTGTCGATAGCTCAAAGATGATCTTCATGGGCATGAACTACAATCTTCTTTCTCAAAACAACTGGCGTAACCAACTTATCTGCCCTCAACAACAATCCATCCTCAACTGATAAGTCATCTGCTACCTTTACAAAGGTCTTAAATCAATATCAAGATTCCTTTCACCCGGCCAACCTGACTACACATATTTCTTGACCAATTTGATGGAAGTATCTTCTTCTAGCACTTTTTGCCACTCATTTGTGGAAATGGCACATAACTCCGGTAGATCAATTGCAGCCACCAAACAATCAACCATATCATCATCATCACTGCATCGCATTCTTCCTCAACACACTGAGAGGTGCGCGAAAAATAGTCTGCACATCCATTGATACTACCAGGAATGTACTCTGGTATGCAATCAAATTGGAGAAGCTTTGATGACAATCGTGCTATGCGTGGAATAAACCATCTAGCATTCCTTCCACTCAAAATGTACATCAAGGGTTTGTGATCTGTTTATATTCTGAACTTCTTCCCCCACACGTAATTTCTGAACTTCATAACTGCCCAACAACAGGCTAACAATTCTTTCTCAACTACTGAGTACTGTTTTTCAACTTTAGTAACATGCGTGAGTGTTAGATTTGGGGGTCTCTAGTCGGCATATGTTGGTACCTTTGACCAAATACGGACCCTTGCTTCTAGTCAGGGTAAGGGGGTACACTCCTAAAATAACCCCTGCTGCTCATCCCCTTGGTAGCTTGGCACGAGCAGAAAGGCTTATCTCAGAGGCAGTGTGTAAAGCCTTTGTGAACACATACAGTGATATAGTGACAACACTACAGATGGACACCACACAGGTTTAATATAAAAAATAAGTATGCTTTATATAGACTTATCACAAGACCACAGACAACAAAAAATCCATAATACTGTACTTTAAAAATGGTAGAAATAGCTTAGTTCTCTTAAGATGGTAAATGTTCAATGTACCTTTGGATGCGTAATGCTATACAACGAAAGTGTTGCAGGGAAGGTGATGCATCGGTTCCTTACACGCAAGAACGGTGAGGCGTCGGTTCGGGGACGATGATGCGTCGGTTCTTCTCGGCGAGGGGAGGTGATGCTTCGGTTTCTTACTGCGCTTCCGCGGTGATGCGCCCAGCTGCGCCGTGAATGGATGAAGATCCGGGCAATGAAACAAAGTGGTGTCTTCTTGATGCGACAACGATGCGTGCATGTCCGACGGCGACTCAACAAATCTTCTGAGCCACGACAGGCCCAGCGACATGCTTCTCTGGTGACGCGATGGCATATGCTGCGACAGCGACACTCTTCTCCGGTGATGCGGGCTGCTTCGGTGCGGCGATGCGACAGCGGCAGCGGCGACACCCTTCTTCAGTGATGCGACGACAGCAGCTGCAGTGGCGACAGGCTTCTCCGGTGTGCGACGGCGTCTGCTGCGATGGTGATACTCATCTCCGGCGATCCGAGATGCTTCGGTGATGCGGCAGTGGCGACACCCTTCCTCAGTGATGCGACGGCTGCTGCTGTGGCAGCGACATGCTTCTTCTTTGTGAGTCACGCTTCCAGCTCCCAGTGACAAGCAGTCTCTCAGAAGGCCCAGCACAACAACAGGCACTTCAAATTCCCAGCAACGGAATTCAGGGGAGATGGTTGGTGAAGTCTGTTGTCCCTTAGACATCAGCAGGAGGCAAGCTCTATCTTCAAGCTCTTGGAGATCCTTTACAAGTTGATGAAAGTAGCACAAAGTTCCTTTCTCCTTTCTTTGGCAGTCAGGCGACCACTGCAGGCCGATCCCCCAAACAGCACTCAGCTAGGGATAGTCTCCTCCTTCAGTTTCTCTCTCTGGTTCCTCTCCTCAGCAAAGGTTCTTCTTGTTTCCCAAAAGTGATCTAAAGTTCTGGGGTCTGGGTCCCCCTTTTTATACTCCTATTCTCTTTGTTCTCTGAAGGCAGAGGGGCCTTTGCCTAGCCCAAACCAGTTCTGGTCAGTCCTGGAGCACTTTGTTTACATGACTCCTTCTTTCCTTTGACAGTGTGGGCCAGGGACATCAGACGCACCACAGGAGGTGAAGCGAGCATTGTGGAGGGAAGGCACAGCCCTATTCAGACCCAGGTGCAACTCCTCCCACCACTCTCCATGTAGATCTCTCCATTCAGCCTTGTGCTGACTCACCCTTTCTCCTGGAATCCCCCAGCCCCTGTCATTCAAACTCCAGACATGGAATACACAACCTAGCAGAGGCAGGCTTGGTTAGTTAGACCAGAAAATACCTACTTTCTAAAAGTGGTATTTTCAAACACAGAATGTTAAAACCAACTTCACTAAAAGCTGTATTTTATCATTCTGAGTTCAGGCATACTAAACTCGAATTTCCACCATGTTCCCTGGGTCAGTTAGGATTATAAGATGTTATAATCAAACTGCCCGTTCTGGCCTTTGGGGAACAGGTAGCCTTGCAATAGTGAAAAACGAAAATGGATGTAATTCACTATCAGGACATGCCACAAACACCAGGGCATGCCCTACCTTATACTTACAATGGACCCTGCCCTTGGGCCTACCCTAGGGGTGTCTGATATGAAGAAAAGGGAAGGTTTAGGGACTGGCCAGTGGGTGCACTTGGCCAGTCAACATGGCAGTACCAGACTGCACATAGGCTCTGCAATGGCAGGCCTGAGACATACTTTACAGGCTGCTTCTGTGGGTGGCACAACCAGTGCTGCAAGCCCACCAGCAGCATTTGATTTACAAGCCCTGGGCACCCATGGTGCACTGTACGAGGGTCTGACAAGTAAATCAAATAACCCAATCATGAAGTCACTAATCCATACATCAAGTTATCATAGGGAGCACTTGCACTGTGGCACTGAATAGCAGTGGCAGAGTGCCCAAAGCATATAAAAATAGCAAAAACATGTGAGGCAACAGCAAGAAATGGAAGGGAGACCCACACCAATGGTGCCAGGTCTAAAAGTGAGGCATAACCAATAGTTCTGATTTCACCATATTCCTCTTGACTAAGCACCGCTCCCCGCCCTACATTACTAGCATCCACAGTCAAAATGCATTCCAATACAGGATCATAATGGTTTAAAACTTTGGAAGAAACCAGTTGGGTTTTAACGCAGTCAAAAACGTCCTGACACTCTGCATCCCCCACAAAAGTAATGCCCTTCATAAGTAAGCGTGATAATGGTCTCAGTCAGGTGGCATATTTCTGAATAAATCTCAAATAAAATATGCATAGCCTTAAGAAAGTCCAGCTTTATCCACAGGTGTCTTTGTCTGATTTATGCTGTCAATCATACTAGATTTCAAAGTAACCCCTTAACTGTACACTGAATGTCCCAGATACTCAACCTTATCAGTTAGAAAAACACACTTATCCCTCCTTAGTACCAACCCTTTTTTTTAGAATCAAACTAACACTTTCTCAAGAACCCAATCATGAGTCTGTCTAGCTGGGGCAAAGATTAAAACATCTTCTTGGAATGGAAAACAGACAGACCACAGATACCTTTCAGTATCTCCGCCATGGTACGTTGGAAAACTGAGGCTGCAGATGCCGGACCAAAAGGCATGTAGTAATACTGAAAGGTACCAAAATGGGAGACAAATGCTGTTAGATGTCTTGATTCTGGTTCCAATTCAATTTGATGGTAGGCTGAAGCTAGGTCAAGTTTTGTAAAGACCCTAGCCCTATTGTGACTAGCGAGTAGCTCATTGATGTTGGGTAAGGGATGGGAATCTACCCAGATTTCCTTATTAAAGCAGTGCAAGTCTACACAAATCCTAAGCTCCCCACCCTGTTTGCGAGCCACTACCAAGGGAGATAACCATGAAGAGGAATCAATAGGTTCAATTATACAATTTTTCACTAAAGTGTCCAACTCATTTTCTAGATCTTTTGGTATACTGAACGGCACACTTCTTTTTACCCCACCATGATCTCGACATACGTACTTACAAACAAATCGGGATTATCAGTTACGACCTCATCACTTTGTACCACCATGACCATGTCACTAAGATCCTTAGTTATGCACAGTTCATCCTCTCTATGAATGCCACTGTCCGACACACATGTGACAGATTACTGTTGTTTAGTCTTGGAAGCTTGACACACTTTGGCAAAGTGACCCTGCCTATTGCACAACCTACAAGTAACGAACCTCACAGGACATCGTCTACCTCCTATTCCATGTGTGCGGTATCCACACCAGAAACAAATGTTTTGTTGGGAGAAAAACAATGTGGCTTTGTCATGTTGTACTGGCTGCACTCTGTCTCCGTGTTTGTTGTCTTTCAAATCTCCTCCACCTTTTATTTTAACCACTCTTAAAGGATCACTGCTCTTTCCTTCCAGTTTTTTAGCGCCACTTGTGAAGTTTTAACGCTCTTGGCAACCTTTATAGTCTCGTCTTACAAAGGATTATCCATGGAGAGCAGCTTTTGTTTAATAGTCTTATCATTGCAATGACAAATGAACTGATCCCTTACTAATTGATCTGCAAGGTTTTTGAATTGACACTCAGCAACTAGCCTTCATAATGCTGTAATATATGTGTCAACCTCTTCCCCAATATTTTGAGTTCGCAAGAAAAATGAATGACGTAACACGACCAAACTTGGCTGAGCATCAAATCTAGCACTATTTTTCTTGACAGTTTGCTGATAGTCATCCAACTCCTCCTCTCCTGGAGCAACAGGCTCAGGCAAATGTTTCAATATGGCTCTTCAAGACTGATTTGCACATGGCTAGGTTCAAACTGGAACGGCATGGTGAGCAAAAAAACGATGGATTTAGGCCCAGATCTCTGTACTGGGGTGAATGTATGACATTGTTCTGCATTCTGTCCATCAACTGTTGTTTTTGCATTTATCACCCCGAGTGGGAAGGGTATGCCCAGACATGGGTCCCTTGCTCTCCATGCCACTGGAATCAAGCTATCCTGGTTGAAGAGGGGTGAAACCCCGAAACCGGTCCTAGGATGCTTGTTTCCAATCCAGGGAGGACCTGGCTTGGCAGTTCGGGCTGGTCTGTTCCCATGAGGCACAGGGTCAAGACTGATTTGCACATGGTTAGGTTCAAACTGGAACGGCATGGTGAGCAAAAAAACAATGGATTTAGGCCCAGATCTCTGTACTGGGGTGAATGTATGACATTGTTCTGCATTCTGTCCATCAACTGTTGTTTTTGCATTTATCACTCCGAGTGGGAAGGGTATGCCCAGGCGTGGGTCCCTTGCTCTCCATGCCACTGGAATCAAGCTATCCTGGCTGAAGAGGGGTGAAACCCAGAAACCGGTCCTAGGAGGCTTGTTTCCAATCCAGGGAGGATCTGGCTTGGCAGTTCGGGCTGGTCTGTTCCCATGAGGCACAGGGTCAAGACTGATTTGCACATGGCTAGGTTCAAACTGGAATGGCATGGTGAGCAAAAAAACGATGGATTTAGGCCCAGATCTCTGTACTGGGGTGAATGTATGACATTGTTCTGCATTCTGTCCATCAACTGTTGTTTTTGCATTTATCACCCCGAGTGGGAAGGGCATGCCCAGACGTGGGTCCCTTGCTCTCCATGCCACTGGAATCAAGTTATCCTGGCTGAAGAGGGGTGAAACCCTGAAACCGGTTCTAGGATGCTTGTTACCAATCCAGGGAGGACCTGGCTTGGCAGTTCGGGCTGGTCTGTTCCCATGAGGCACAGGGTCAAGACTGATTTGCACATGGCTAGGTTCAAGCTGGAACAGCATGGTGAGCAAAAAAACGATGGATTTAGGCCCCGATCTCTGTACTGGGGTGAATGTATGACATTGTTCTGCATTCTGTCCATCAACTGTTGTTTTTGCATTGATCACCCTGAGTGAGAAGGGTATGCCCAGACGTGGGTCCCTTGCTCTCCATGCCACTGGAATCAAGCTATTCTGGCTGAAGAGGGGTGAAACCCCGAAACCGGTCCTAGGATGCTTGTTTCCAATCCAGGGAGGACCTGGCTTGGCAGTTCGGGCTGCCATGAGGCACAGGGTCAAGACTGATTTGCACATGGCTAGGTTCAAACTGGAACGGCATGGTTAGCAAAAAAACTGTGGATTTAGGCCTGGATCTCTGTACTGGGGGGAATGTATGACATTGTTCTGCATTCTGTCCATCAACTGTTGTTCTTCCTTCAAACCATAATGCATGAAGAAGCAGGTACTTCCTTCGCTCCGCCCTGAAATGAAGCGCACCAGTGGCCCCCAAATAAGTTTCGAATGCATCAAACCACTGTCTCCATTGTATGGGAGGCTCACCTGCTGTTTCTAGAACAGGTGTTGAGTGTGTTACAGCCTGCATGACACAGTCTGCAAAAAGCCACCACATAAATATAGGAGAAATTACACTAAATGGTAGACGGTTTAAACTGAACACATCAGCAACCAAAGATAACTTGTTCCTCAATCCAATAGCCCTCCACAGTTATAACACAATGCCCAATGGAGTAAAAATTAGAAAGGAAAAAGCAAAAAATGATGTTATCACACTTCAAAACACAAACAGTAGGTACTCTGAAAATGCTGTGCAGATCAGCGTTGGTGTAGTGGCTCCACGATAGAAAACACCATGGAGAGCGCAACATTCTGATGCAGAGTGTTGCTGTGCACATCAGCGGAAAGTATACATGTACCACTGCTGACCTGCCCACATGCTAATGCTGGATGAATGAAGACACAGCCGAATAAATTACCTGCAATATTGCTGTCCAGATCTGCGCTGTAAATTACTTACTGCTGTGGAGGTCAGTGTCAACTTCGCCTCCTGAATGTGTTACTGGAACCACACATATTCAAGTAACGCAAGGCGCCGCTCTGTACACGATCATAGAGCACTGCACTTGACTCGCCGATTCTTTACTTTGCCACATAGGGAACAACTAGACGGCAGCAATACAGCTCGCGGTCCACCACTTCCTGATTCCTGAGCAAGGTGCCAATCTGGCCCTGCTGCGTCGTCACAATGTCAAGGAACAAATGATGTGAAGTGTGTAGCTGAAACACAAAATCAACCATGCGTTCCAGCCAGGGCTTTAAGTGGGCCGGGTCTGTCCGGGTCTGAGCACCGGCAGTTTTTTTTGGGGCCCTCGAAACGGGTCTCTATCGGGCTCTATTTTCGTGGCTACTAAAGGTAGTCCGTTCTTTATTTATTTTTTTCGGACCCGTTTTGAGGGCCCAAAAAAAAACTGCCGGTGCTCAGACTCTGTAAGCGCATAAGACCTTACATCGTGTGCCGCCAGAGACCGAAGTTAATATGCAACCCGTAACAGGCGCGCAACACCCATTGGACTCACAGGGCTTCAGCCCCCCCCCCCCCACCCCCCCGTCGTGTGTGGCAGCCCGGGATGAGACACCTTCCCGGGCAAAAAAGCAGCCGCACCCGAGCACTTCACAGGTCTTTAAAAGACCATTTGCATGTTAATGAGGCCTTGCTGTTGTTTCACCCCTTCTAAGAGCCCCTGCAGCTCCACTCTGCCTATTGCTTAAAGTTCAGCCCCCCCCCCCGAAACTTTTGCTCAGCCCCCCCCCCGAAATTTGGCTCTAGTTGCGCCTCTGACCCGTAATCGCCCTAGTTGCATCACACATTGTTTGTTTCCAGACGATCCGACGACACTGGGCGCCTCTGCCCTTAGAGTGGCAGCACCGAATACTAGCATTCTGTATTTCTGGGGCTTGCGGTAGACAAGAAAAGGCATATCCCTCTGCAAACACGACCTTACCTTCCAAATGATGCACGTAGGAGCTCTGTGCGGCCCACTCATACATCAGACTGACAGACCAGTCACTCCAAGCCTGAAGTCTGCACAGTTGGCTAAGAAAAAACGCCCAGGAGCACCTAACTCCGATCAATACAATGCAACATCTCTATCACTGTCTGTGCACCCTCAGACGGACATTGCCTTCCATTCCTCCATAACGAGTGGAAGTACTTGGACTCAGGCCTTTAAGTTGGACGGGTCCTCTCGGTCTCATACCCATTAGTAATAAAAAACTGACTTGAAGCCGTTCCCTACCGGACCCCATATTCGTGTCCTTACATTTACAGGCAACCACACGCCTTGCTTATTCAACAATAACTGTAAAAACCCAAAGGTAATCCATATCAATATTGCAGTCTCTGATTACATTTCACATATATTAGTTCATCTCTCTTTTCGTAAGTGTTTGTTTTTGCTGATGCTGTGTTTCTGTAGTTTTTGTCATGCAGCTCTTGTATAGAGCACAGTGAACTGAGTTGCCTCCATATGTCTGGGTGTGAATTCATGTTGTAGTTGGGTCTTTATGGCAGGCCACTATTGAGAGCTCTGTAGTAGGAGTTGAGTGCAATGCGAGCTGCTCACGGTGACCATCAGTGACTCATGTAAAAGTGTTCAGAAAACATGCACATCTGATCCTTTGCCTATTTGCAGAGCACAAGGAGTGACAGTCACTTATGCACCAGTTGTCCCGGTACTCAATGGGAGAACACGGAGAAGTGCCGGTACTCATGATTTTCTTAAGCACACAGTGCTAGTTATTTTGATTTAGACCACGCCCCTACTCGGATAGGCCACGCCCCTTCAAGACATTAACCACGCCCCTTTTAGAGCACCCCCAGTTTTTTTTTCCCACTTAAAGCACTAGTTCCAGCTACTGTGCAGCAATTGCATTGAGTTTCCAGGCCTTGAACAGTTAACTGACTTCAACTTCGTTTCCATGCTTCTGCACATGTTGTTTGTGAAAGGCCCTGGCCTCATCAAAAATTGTTTTCCATGGAGTACAACCTCACGACATAGATGGCTTCCGTGGGCTCGTGTAAGTGACTCGCCAGATTGTCGATAGGAGTCAAGACAGGATAATGGTAAACTTATTTATTCACACGTAGTTATGCTGACGAGCCACCAGCAACTCTCTTTGTCTAGAGCTGCACTCTAACTGTCACTCTCCCGAACCCTTCCTCGAACATGGAACCCGAGTACTCGATCAGAGTTGGAAATGGGAGATGTTGATGGCCGCGGAGCCGCACGAGCTCCGCAGAGATGAGAACCACTAAGCCACTGTGAGTCAAGGAGAAGCCGCTCCCCAAAGAGGACGACTGATGACCGCCGCCGGCCGCCATTGCCCCAATCGGCACTGTACACTGAGAAGGTGAGCAGGGAGGCGCTGCCAAGAGCGTCCCAACGCAGACACTTCTGGATCTGTGCCTAGAGTGCAGACGAGGGGGACAGCCTGGAAAACTCCAGCTCTGCTTCTAATTTTCCCTGCTGCACTGGAGGACGGCCCTAGAGAGACAGTTGGTGTGCCGCAGGGCGAAAGGGAGCAAGCCTGATAGCACTGTTCTGTAAAGGGCAAGAACGTGTTGCGGCACTGACGGAGACGGACTGAGATCAGTGCTAGGCCCTTGCACCGGTGCATTGCTGGCGAGGCACCGGATACTTATTGTGGGTACTACACACGCTGTATTTCACTGGCCTGACCTGCAAGATGGGGCGTAGCAGGGCAAAATAACAGGACCAGGGAGGCCCTGACTCTGTCCCGGACACAGCGGAACAAACGGCTATCACACTCACGTCCGGGTGTGTTCCACCGACTGCTGTACCCGCGCCTGTGGACAAATTGGATCTTATTTTGCCGGAAGTACGGGACTCAAGAAAGGCGATAGAACTGCAGGTTGGAACCCTCACTACTGGCCTTACTCTGCTTCGAGCGGACCACGCAAAACTAGCGGAAAAGGTGAAGGAAAATACAGCGACACTGGAAGATGTGGCCCCACGGCATACACGAAGCGAAACCAATGTAAAGCAGCTACAGAACCAGGTCGCCACCCTACTTGACCATGTGGAGGAGGCAGAGGGTAGAGCGAGGCGGAACAACATACGCGTCATTGGCCTGCCAGAAAAGAGTGAGGGAAATGATGCAACCAGTTACATGGAGCAGTGGTTCAGAGACCATGTCATGAATGAGGGACTTTACACGCAATACTGTATAGAGAGAGCACATAGAATTCCTACCGGACGACCTAAACCGGGGGCTCCCCCACGTCCCCTGATAGTGAAACTACTGAACTTTCGTGACAGGGACATTCTCCTGCAAAAAGCCCGGTATTCTCCTCCGATACACTTCGAAATGCAAAAATGTAATTATATCCTGACTATACAGTTCTGGTACAGAGACAGCGCTCTTCCTTCATGGCGGTTAAGAAGAAACTTAGAGATCTGAACTTGAAATATGCGCTTCTCTTCCCGGCCCGGTTGAAAGTATTGCATGAACAGGAAATCTTATTTTTTTGAAAGTCCGGGAGATGTGGAAGACTGGCTGGAGGCGTGACAATAGATCACGCCGAAATCCTGCACAGACATATATCACCTCGCAGCAGATACGACAGAACAAATCGCAGGCTATCGTTGCAGCAGCAACCTTCACACATGCCGCAAGAACGAAAACCAAGTCCTCCTCGGGGGAAGAGGCAACACACGAATCGGACTCTGAAGGAAGTGTGGCCCTCTTTCCCACTGCGACCCCGCAACTGATCAATGACCTATATGGCTGACTGTACCCTTGCAATTATTATTATTATAACTGCAGTATGCTTTTCTATAGCATGATGTTTGCAGTAAGGGTATGTTTAGATTTGAGAGGCAATATACTGATTAGGCCCAGAAGTCCGTAGTAGCTTTTCTGTGCTGCTGAGACGTAGGATACATCACATGCAGAGCGCTAGCAATGTCCCCCATATGGCGAAAGCGATTTCTATGTCCATTAAGTTCTTATTGGTTCAGTTAAATTATGTGGTCCGGTATAGTTTGTTGACCAGACCGAGTATTGGGGTTTTAAGGGGGAGGGATGGTCTCTTTGTACTGCTTGCTTTAGATAGGCTCATTTGCTTGGGAACCACACTAGCTTCCCAGCAACTACAGGAACACTCACGATGCATACACCGGGTAGGTACACCATAATAACATGGAATGTAAGGGGTCTGGGCTCAGTGCCGAAACGTCACAGAGTGCACGCGCAACTACAACGCCGCAAGGCACGATAGTATATCTGCAAGAGTCTCATATGGTGGACAGCGAGGTGGCGAAACTCCGCAAGAAATGAAGGGGTCAATTTTTCTCCACTTCTTATTCCAGCTTTGCGAGGGGGGCCACGATTTGGGTGAGGCATGGAGTGCCGTTTATAGCTCTGGAATAGAGAGCGGACAAATTGGGGAGGTACACATTTGTGAAAGGCACGCTGAATGGTTAACCGGTAGTCTTGGGCAACATATACGCTCCGAACTTTGATCAAGATAAGTACTGGGATACGGTGAGTGGGGCATTGGCGGGGTGGGACTCACATTCATGGATTGTAGGAGGTGATTGCAATGCATTGATGGATGTGTCTCTGGATAGGTCGCATCCGCCGCTGCATGGAGCAGGAGTGTTCAGGCAAGCCGAGGCGCTGGGCAGATGGGCGAGTGGATGGGAATTATGTGATGTGTGGAGAATGAGGCACCCAACACATCGTGAATACTCCTTCTATTCCCCAGTACATGTACTACACACAAGAATAGACAGGATATATTGCTCCAATAGGATAGCGATGCAAGTGCCACAAACCACGTACCTGCCAAAAACCTTCTCGGATCATAACCCATTGGAGATAGTTCTCACTTGGGGGAGAGTGCCCACCCCGGTTCCGACATGGCGGCTGTGGCCGCAGTTGTTGGAGGACTCGGTTTTCCACAAGGATCTCCTAGACACCATAGAGCATTATTTCGCAGAAAATAGTAATACAGCGACAAACAGACTGATAGAATGGGACGCTTTTAAAGCTGTGATTCATGGGAAAGCAAATTGTACGACAGTGGGAGCCAGACAGGAAATCCATAAGTCCCTAGTAGAGGCTGAAAATAATATGGGCAGACTGGAACAAGATGCAATCACTAACAAAGACAAAAACGTCCCGCTTCAGAAGGCAAGGATCAAGCTTGCAGAATTATTAGAGACATTGCGGGTCATTGACTACCAGGAATATTCACGACGAACCCACAATGAAGCAGATAAATCTGGGACTTTACTTGCCAGACTGATCCGCGATACCCCGCCGGCGGTGGTTATACACGAGGTAGAAACAGCAAAAGGTGACAATGTCACTACCCAGGCAGATATTAACGCAGCCTTCCGACAATATTACGCCACACTCTATGATGCACCAGACCGCAACACAGATACACAGACGGAAGCCTTTCTATCCGCCTTAACATACCCCAGACTCACAAAAACAGCACAAAAAGACCTCACAGGGCCCATTACCCGGTCTGAGATCAGACTCGCCATGAAGGGACTCCCCCGTAACTAAACCCCTGGGATGGATGGGCTCCCTATTGAGTTTTACGCTACGTATGCGGAATCCCTAGTGCCCCAACTAGAATTGCTATATAAGACAGCATGGGAAACGGGTTCCCTACCGCCAACCACGGCGCAGGCACTGGTTGTATCACTTCCAAAGACAGGACGAGACCCCACAGATATGGCCAACTACCGCCCGTTATCATCATAAACGGAATATAAAATATTAAGCAAAGTACTGGCAAATAGGCTGCTGCCCTCTCTGCCCAAACTGGTCCATATAGACCAAACTGCGCGCAGCACATCGTTAAATATTAGAAAGTTACACCACCTAATGACAGAAGCTCCGAGCCAGTACCCTCATGCAGGCTGCATTTCTTTGGATTTGAGGCAAGCATTTGACTCCATAAAATGGGACTATATGTTTCAAGCGATTGAGAAATTTGGGGTCCCGGAGTGATACATTGCCTGGCTGCGCTTACTGTACAAGGCCCCCACGGCGCGCGCACGTACAGGTGATCATACCTTTGAGGAATACTCAATACACAAAGGGACTAGACAAGGCTGCCCCCTGTCGCCTCTTATTTTCATACTAGCCCTAGAACCATTGGCTATCAAAATGCGCAATGACTTCGCTGACAGGGGTATACCGATAGGGCATACATCGCACCTTTTCTCAGCGTACGCCGACGACATTATCCTGTATTTTCATGACCTCCAAATGTCACTGGTCCCAATATATGAGACTTTTTATCAATTTGAAACCTTATCGGGACTGGCCATTAACGTAGCGAAATCACATGCTTTCTTCTTCACTGAGCACACAGACATCACAGATGTAGACTTCGGGGATAATAGACTTCAGGTGGCCCCACATACATTTAAGTACCTAGGCATACAGGTCTATAGGACACATGCTGATATGTTAGATGGTATTTTGCACAAAGCGATACGATCCTTGCGTTCCAGCGTTACTTTCTGGACTGCACTCCCGTTATCAGTTATGGGCAGGGCAGCCCTGGCAAAAATGGTGGTTCTGCCGAGATTATTGTATTACTTCACTAACTTACCACTAATTGTGCCACAAGCTATGTTTAAAATGTTGGACACTTTGCTTATTGACCTTATCTGGGGTACTGGTATACGACGGATAAGTCTTAAAAAACTGCAAGTGGGTACACATATAGGAGGCCTGGGAGGCCCGGACTTGCATGCATATTATTATGCATGCCAGTTATAGTGGTTGTCGTATTGGACGTCGAGACGCAATTTGCAAGAAATAGAATCAACGGACACGGATATAGATAGCGCTGCTTTACATGTTCTGTTGCTCCCTGATAGCAGGCTACCGAGAGACCTCCCCCCGCTACTAAACACGGCACACCGATGCTGGAAAGCAGCACTGCAATATGCACGTGCACCCCCTGCATATGCGGGTAATATTCCGCTGTTAGGGATCCTATTGACGAATAGCAGACTCACCAAGTGCAAAATAACACCCTGGCTGGATGCCGGGATTAGTACAGTGGCAGACTTGTTTGGGGACGGGATGCTGCTAGACCACCACACCTTCGTTAACGAAACCGGGGCCCCGGCACATTTATATTTGCTATATGCGGCGCTGCTTCAGTATATAAAAACCCATTGGGCCCCGCAGAGACAGGAACCCCCCACCCATGATCTAGTCAAGATGGTTTATTATATGGGCAGAGGCAGGCACCTCATTAGATGGCTGTACACAGGTCTAAGTTTGCATACACGAATCACCCTGGGCACGTTGCGGACTGCATGGACGAGGACATAGGCAGGGACTTAACAGATAAGGAATGGGCCAATGTGCTAGAGCACCCAAGGAAAACATCGAGGAATGCAAAGTTTAAATTTATTCAGACAATGGTGTTACATCGAGCTTACCTAACTCCGCATAAACTAGATAGAATGTTCCCTCAGACGCACCACTACTGCCCGAGATGTTTGTTAGAAGGGGCAGACCTAATTCACATGTTGTGGACTTGTCCAAAAGTGCTGGGGTACTGGGACACCTTTAGGAGCATAACAGGGGAAGCTGCACACCATGACATACTAAACACTTTAGAGGAATGTGTTTTTTGGCCTGCATAAACAAGTGTCTAAACATAAAGTACAATATCGTTTTATAGACCTGGCGCTTATTTTAGCTATTCGGGCCATCACTATGCGATGGAAATCGCGCAAATCTCCGGCCATATTAACCTGGCATGCAGAGCTCCTGCGTTGGAGCAGTGCTGAAAGTGCTGCATTGCGCAAAGAGGAACTTAGAGGCCTGCGTAAGACACCAATAGCACTAGAATGGGCCGTGATGCTTGAGGCCTTGAAGTCAACTGATATCGCTCAGGAACCTATTTGATTCAAGAACCTGAATGCACGTTAGGACACCCCTCCCTTGCATGTGGAACAGGGAAAATGGTGTTATCCACGTAGATATGACATGTTTATGAGCTGAGATGCTTAGTGTGAAATATTTAAGACGTTTATGGTGCACATGAGACCGGGGAGTTGAGGGTGGGGGTAGTTACAGGCGGGTTTATTGAAATATTGTTAATAAGTACAGTCAAGAACTGAGACTGCTGTAATAACACGGAAGACCAGTGGACATTTGCAAACTCTGCGAGAATCACTGACACTGTACAAGGAACGGATACACCGAGATGATAAAATGTATGTACTTATGATACACTGTAATGATTATATATGATACGTAATGTACAGATGTGACATATATGATACAAAAACCAATAAAAATATGTTTAAAAAAAAATATGTGGGAATTAATGTCAAGAAACACTGAACCACATTCTGTGGGTATTGATACTCACTCCAGAGGGTACTGGAAATCTATAGCCAATGGGTAAAAATAAAGCATTGGGGAAACTGGTAAGAGGACCATAGTTGGTATGACCATGAGGCCTAAGCTAAGATGCAATGTTTTAGGAAAACATAAGAGATCTGTGAAACATTAGTCTTGGTAGGTCAATAAAATATGATGCCATAAAGCATATTTAAATGTAAAGTACTTTACTTAACATACAAGAGCAGTCATATTTATATGAATTTGGCATAATGATGTAAATCATCACTAAGGATTTGTAAACATTTTGCAACTGGAGTCTAAGGAAAGTGCAAATAATGAAGTAGCTTAGAGACTGCACTTCAGGAACGACATTGGTTAACCTACAATAAAGATCTTTATGGATCGGATGTGGAAGTCTATGGGGTAATTCGAAGCTTGAGTGAAAGGCTGGAAGATGTGTCAGGGTCCACAATTAAGGAGATTACTGTTTGGAGAAATGATTTGAGTGGTGGTGGGGCCAGGTGAAACATGTCCCAAGGATTTATGGGATATGAGGTGTTTGATCATTCTACCTTTATTGCATGTCTGTGTGGCTGTCCCATCTTCATTGAAGGGAATGAGTGTAGAGCAGAAGACTCAAGCTGTCATTTCATTACAATATTGGAACCGACTGGAAAGATTATTACAAAAGAAACTGAAGAAGAAGGAAATAGACCCTCAATTTTACTGAGTGAGTTTCCAATCTTTAATGCACCATTTAACCTTTACTTTATTGTTACTGCCCTTCCTTGCTTGTTTATTTTCTTGATTTTTGTGCCACTGAATGGTTCAATAGGTGAGATATTCTAAAACAAATTAGACATCCTTCTTGGTTTTTTTGTTTTTAAAAAATAAAGCCCTTTCATAAGGTTTGTGCTACAATTATTGTGGGTGAGTAGGAAATGGCCATAGCCTGGATCTGACTGGAAAGTGTGAGGGTGTGTTACTAACTCATTGCTTATTTCTAGTACTGGGTTTACTCTTTGCTTTCTGATATATATTTTGTTATAACCATATTTTATTGGCATTTAAACAATATCGACATACACGTTTGATCAAAGAACCGGATCTGGCATCCAGACCACACAACGTGCTGTTGAAGTGCTTTCTGATTGACAGTACATCGTAACATTCGGTAGGCCCCCTTTGGGGCATAGTAATTTTTAGAGCCCTTGATTTACTGACAGTCATGGCTATGCCACCTGAAAAAAATTGGGTTATTATTTGAGGGGTTGGAAACCCCACTCAGAAAACAACAGCAATCCTTGTCAAAGTGAACCAGAAAAGTCACTAAATTCATTTTTTCTTAAACCTCTGGTAGCATAGCACATAAAATGTCTGGCTTAACTTAGAAGCAATGTGCAAAGTATTTATGCATTAAAATGAAAACACAAAACAAGAAACATCTCAAACCACTGTATAAAAATGGAGTACAAAAATCTAATCAGTAGAAACAGATCTATTCAATTTTAAAGATTCAGATAAAATAGCGCCTAAAAGCACCGCTTGCGGTCATTTGGTCACTCTATACCGGTAGAAAGTCACAAGTTCTGGCTGACTAGGTTGGGGCACGGTTAGTCCCACTGAAGAGTTACGTTCTCCAGTTTTGCGCAAAGAGTCCCATTTGCATTGGAGGAGGCCGCAAATAGGAGGCTTTCAGCTCGAAGTACAGGTTTAGCGTTGTGGACTATTGTTGCTGTAATGCGAAGATCAGGTCATCACTGGAGCTTCTCGTGGCGGTTGTTGCGGGCTTTCACTGAAGTAGGGCGAAGTGCAGGTCTCGCGTTGTCGGTCGTCGTGGCTGGTCATTGTCGGCGTGCAGAGCAGGTCTCATCGGAACTTCGCGTTGGTGGTCATCGCATGTGGCAGAATTTCAGTGCTAATGGGCCAGCTCACGGTCGTGCAGAGCCCAACTTCAGAATTTTCACTTTGTTCTTCTCAGAGGAGCTTCCAATGATGTCAGTCAAGGTTACAGGACTCTGGTGGCACCTCTTGGGGATCAGGACTCACTCCAGCAGAGGCCAGAAGCAGAGCTCACGCAGGTCCAGGCAGGTCCAAGCAGGACCAATTCAAGCTGGCCAGCTACGCAGTTGCAGGGAGGTCTCTGGAAGCTTGTTCTGTCCCTGTAGCTCATACAGGAGGTCATCCAAGTGATCCGTGTGGTCACTCTGGGTAGACTGAGATCAAGGCAATTAGATCCAAATTTCCTTCATCAGGCAGCAGGGCATCCCTACTGGCAACAGAGCAGTCCTTTATCTGAATCTTCCGTAGGTTCAGGAATGTTCCTCTGAGTGGTTCTGAAGGTCCTATGAGAATACCTGGTTCCAGCCTTTGTGTGTGGGTAATCTCTTACCTACTCACAAAATTGGTTCTGGTCAGACCTACCCCTTCCCCTAGTCGAGGCTCCAAACTGTCAAGTGGTTACAAACGTCAGGGCAGGCCTGGTGTCAGGCTCCTTTGTGTGTGCTGTAGGCAAAGCCCTTTGAGTTGTAAGACTGGGAACAGCCCCTACCCAGCAATCCTGTCAGGATGGCCCATCATGTCCACACTGAGTCTTACTGTCTGGAAGCAATACACAAACTCGAACAGCAGGCGACCCATGACACTGGCAGAAAGGCACAATAGTTCGGGTCAAGAAAATGCCAACTTTCTAAAAGTAAACACAAGGATTTAAGCTAGTCTGGCTGATGAGGGGTGATACTCCGAAACAGGTGCCAGGATGCTTTTTTCCAGTCCAGGGAAGACCTGGCTTGGCAGTTCAGGCTGGACTGTTCCCAAGAGGAACAGGGTCAAGACTGATTTGCATATGGATGGGTATGAACTGAGGTGGCAAAGTGAGGTAAAGAACGATGATGGATTCAACCCATATCTGTGACTGGGGGTGAGTGTCTGAAAAGTTTCAGTGCTACATCCATCATTTCTTTGTGTTAACTTTCTAAAAGTGTGAATTGATGATCAGTGCACACCTATTGTGTCAAGAAAAAAACTATTCCAAATTTAAATCAATGCTGCATGCTACCCAGTGAGAGGCAGCCAGCCTCGCCAGGGATAGTATCCAAACTGAAAGAAACGCGAAATAGCCAATGTCATGTACATAAATCTTCACATGATTACATGTGACATATGTGAAAAGTGTCAGAGTTACCTCGATAATGAACACTAGTAAAATAATTCCATCCTCTGTCTCCAACGGGAGATCATAACATCGTTGGAGACAGAGGATTGACATTGGGTATTTCGCATTTCTTTCAGTTTGGATACTATCCCCGCCGTTACAGATTGTAGTAGATAGTGATTTCTAGTTGCTACAGTCCCGAGTACGTTTTTTATTGAGTACACTTGAGGCTTCACAGTTCAGCATGCATCCACACGTTTGGCTGTTTCATTTTTTAATGATTCCCCATCTATGGGTTCGGAGTCACTGCACGGGTTTCTCATGCACTACCGTTTTCTTCAGATCACTTGGTGATGATTCTGCGTCTTTCGTTCTTCCAGTTTATTCATTACAATTTTGCTTTTTTTCTTCTGATCACAATCTCGTGTGAACAGTTTCTCACCTACTCACTTTCTTTGGTGATTTTTCTTTTGATTGCCATGTGTAAACATATTTAGGTGTTGCTGTTTTATTCCGCCTTGACTGGGCGTTATCTTTCTTGCATGAACTTAATGTGTTTAACTGAGCATTCAAATATTGATTATGTTCAACTTTTTTCACAGTGGCCCCTGAAGAAGGGATGAATACAATCCCGAAATGCATTGGGCAGGGCTGGGTAATTTAGTCGAAATATGTATTAGATTTTTTGCTGAGTCGCAAATGATCTGATTTCTCTGAATTTCATAGTTTGAATCACAGTACATATGTTTATATTCATTATTTGAAACATGTGACCAGATACTGATAATAATTTGGTTCTATTGTTACTGGTTGCAATACATTTTTTGTATAGAACAATTGATGGAATTGTCTGCTTTTTGTTCACAAATTCTGGAGTGTTGATTCTATATCTTACGCTGTGCATCCAGTATACTGGTGAAGACTCACCAGCAGGGTAAGTTTCTAAAAGTGCCATTTTCAGAATTGCAACTTAAAATCCAACTTCACCATTAAAGAGGATTTTATATTACACATCTATATCCGCTCACATCCGAAGTTAGCACAAATTAAATGTAATACAGTAACCCAGTGTTAGTCAATGGTAGACAAAAGTCTTATAACAGTGAAAACGACTTTAGACATTTTTCAATACTCAGACATGTAAAACTTAAGTACAAATGGTCTACATTTTAAATCAATGCATCGTGACCTATAAGCCTTTATGGCCTACTTTAGAGGTGACATATAAGTATTAGAAAGAAACTTATAGGCATGGCAAGAGATTTATTCTGCCACGTTGAGATGCCAGTTTTAAAACTACTCACACAGGATGCAGTGGCACACCTGAGATGTTTTCCAGTGCTCCTTTAGTGGGTTGCACAATGAGTGCTGGTGCTCAATAAAAGCATTTAATGTACAGGCCCTGGGTACAGTTAGTACAAGTAAATTAAAGCTGCTAATTAGGTGTAGTCCAATTTAACTATGTTTGAAGGCGAGCACAAGCATTTTTGCACTGGTTAACAGGAGTTAAGTGCCTAGAGTCCTAATGCCAACAAAAAAGAGTTCAGCAAAATCATGGAGAGAAGGCAAAACATTTGGGGTAATACCAAGAGAAGGATGTTATGTCTAACACACCCCAATGACAATAGCCAGAGACATGAGCCTGTAAGGGATGGAATAATGAAAACAATAAAAACATAAAATAATGGAAACATAGCTCCAGGTCCAGAGTTTGGCAGACGGTACTCTAGCCATCACAGTGGTGGAGGACATTAATTTCCCCACGCTGACAGACTACTGCTTGATAAATTTAGAACTCACCACTGGCCCAGTGATGGTCTCTGTACCTTGGCAGGAACCACCATTATGATGGTTCCTGTCAAGGTAGAAAAGGTTTGGTGGATGGACTCAGTCAGTTTTGATGGTCATCCACCAAACTTTTAGAAACGTTTTATTTTTTTAAAGCATATTCCTAAAGTGGGAGTTTGTGATTAATAAAAAACTAATGATCCCCATGTCCAAGGAACATTTTCCCCTGGGTATGGGGTCATTATTGACAACTAGGATCAGCACAGGCTTCGCTCACAATGTCTGTCAGCTTTTCTGGGTGCTCCACATAGCAGAAGCATGGTTGAGCTTCTCCTCCTGACAAGTTTCATCTATTCATCCATCCACCCTTTTAAAATGTCCATTCAGCCAGCCTTTTACTCATTCATCCAGTTTCCCTTTCATTCATCCATCCATCTGCTCACTCACTCATCCATCCATCCTGTCTCATCATCCATCAATTTCATGCATCCTTCCATCCATTCACCCTTTCACTCATCCATTCATCCATGCTTCCTCCCTTTTACGCAATCATCTTTACATCCATCCTATCACTCATTCATGCATGTCTATCCATCCACCCTTTCACTCATCAATCCATCCTTTTACTCACTCACCCACCCTTCCACTGTAATTATGAGGCTTCATCTGCCGAGTTGCAGACAGAAGAGGCCCATCAAGAACCCTACCCCTGTTGTAGCTGCTAAAATGGGGGCTTGATGACGCCCCTGCCTGGCTGTCATTAGTTATCCTGAAGTACTAATCACGGGCAGACAAAATAGCTGGACCTGCCTAGATCCTGACCTCTAACAGCAGCATCTGCTGACTTACTTTGCTCTCCTATAACATCCACCAAATTTCAGTGCTCATGATTAGCTAATCAGCAATGCTTGCTAAAAGATCCTTAAATAATGGCTAAGGGTAGGCCTGTCTCCATTCCCCATTCCCCCCCACTGCATTGCCTGTGTCTCCAACCACCAGCTTCAGGCTTTCTCATGGACAGGCATGGTCATCGATGCACATGTCACAGTAACATGCTAGCTGTGCCAACAAAAAGCCAGGATGTCAGTTTCACACATAGTCGGGTCACTCAAGGAAGAGGTACAAGCCTCATTACCATGCAGAGGACATCCTAGTGCCAACAAACTGGAAATAAAAGCGAAGTTGCAGGTAGTGGAAAAGAATTGAGAGGCTCGTACTGAAGGGAGATGATAAGAAGCCAGAGGGCAAAATGTCTGAATTGGAGAAGTGAAGGAGAGAAAAGAGATGACAGTGTGATAGGTGATAGGTGATAGGGTGGTGAGTGTTAGGAGAGGGGTATAGGTGGTGTAGAGTGGGCAGGAATGGTGAGGACAGAGGACAAAATGCAGCAGAGAGAAGTTGAGATTGGAGATGAGCGGTGAAGAACAGATGAAGGTGGTTGAAGGACAAAGGAAACTGGTGAACACAGAGGCTCCTGCCCACTATGAGTTTTGTGAAGGAGAAATCTCAGAACCATTGCACTTCGGATGTGCTGACCCCTGCGATGTCCCCAAATGCAGGATACTCGACTGCATAATTTCTGGTAGTGGTGGACTGCGTTCACGCTTTCCCTGAAATAAAAAAATAAAAAAGAAAGAAATCGCAGAACCATGTGAGATGGGCGCCCAGTTCCTGAAAGAGCCATGAATCCATACAAAATGCATGCATGCCAACAGACCAGACTCAGGTAGGAGACTCCAGATTTTTTAAGCCAAAAATTGCTTTACTTTAGCTGTTTCCCCTCTCAAACTGCACTCTGCTTCAATAGAAGTAAAAAGGAAATTCCATTCCTCCGGTTTTTTAATCTCCCACTTTCCTGTTCTACAATGTTCGCATGCAATATGACGTAACATAGACACGTTTTTAAACTTCGGAAAATAAACCAGCATTCACAGCCTCCTCCGCGGCCAGGGAGGAGAAGCGCGCGTGAGTTCTCCTCAGCTGAAAGGAAGATAAAACAGGACAGTCGGCAAATAACGCGAGTGAGGAGAAATGAGGTAAGAGGAGCCTCTGTCCTCGTCAGCGCCAACCCACCCAGCTGCAGGCTTCCTGGAACCTCTCCTCCAATTCCCTGCGATAACTTCTGCCGTTATTACTATTGTTCACGGAACAAGGAAGGAATAAATGAGGCAGGCGGTGAGACTCCGCGCCTTACCGGAAGCGGCAGCCGAGACGCCGATATTCGGAGCGCGCTCTAATTACATCTCGGCGTACCGTGCCACTGTGTGATTGTTTTCTCCTGTTGATTCCCATTATATGAAAAGGCAGTATTGTCTGTTCCCTGCTAATTCACTTCTCCCACAAGAGCGTTGCAGACAGCAGTGGCTCGATGTTTATTCAAAAGGAAATTCTCATGCCCGGAAAGTCTGAAAAAGACACCGCTCTAGCCTATCCCAGAATGTATATGTTTTTTAACTGAAAGCAATATTACAGTGCTTTCCACTGGTATGATTCTTCACCACGGTCGGACTAGGACGAAAAATAGGCCCTGGCAGAGGGCACCAAAATCAAAATGGTCCCCGTCAACCAGCCAGATAGCTAAAAAAGTGGCCCATATTTGCAAATCAGGATATTTTAAACTTGTAAGCACACATGGTGTGAGTATTATGCAATGTATGGAAGACTGCATGTATTGTTTTTGCTGCAGGCAGGGTTTGTGGTGATATCAGGGAAATCAAAAATAAAGTTAAAACGGCCAACCTGGCCCAAAAATTACTAAAAAAAACTGTCCAAACAATTGAGCACTGCCAGAATGTCCCATAGGCCATCCGACCCTGTTCTTTATCTATGTAGTTGGGCCGTCTGTAAGCGCTCACCATAGCATGTGGGAACTTGGGAAGTCTCACCATAAGAAGATTCAACCATCACTCCAGTTACGTGTTCACATGTCAAATGATGAGACCTACAGTTTATCAGTGTAATCAGTGTGCGCTGCTTTGAGTAAGGACCTGCCCATGTCCAAGTGCATACATTACAAAGCCTGGTGTGCAACAACATGCACACCATTCGCAAAGCTCACTACTCAAAGACCCATAGGGTTCTAACAAATTCTGTGTGACATCAAGATTATTTAGAAAAAACCCATAGCAAAATTTTCATGAAATTTTGTGTAGGAAAGAAGAATCTGCTTCTTATGGTCTGACTGTATGGCCTGGTACTACCTATACCCCTTCCTCCCTTGTCCAGACCCACACAATATCAAGGACAAGAGTTTAGTTGGAAAAGGGGGTCGTAGATAACCCCCGGCCGTATTTATTAACAATATTAATCAAACTATAAATATTAACAATTTTTAAAAAATTTAGGCAGATAATCATATAATTGACATTTGATTACATTTGATATGTACAGATATCAGATGGCTGTCCTTAACATAACTCTAATACAGGTTATTCCTATACGAATCTAAGCATAACATCATTCATAATCATAATGGCAATCATTTTCTGCGTATCCATGTTTGAGCCTACGGCAAGGTCAATAACTGGTGTCAGATCCTTATCAATTAAACCCTGCCCTCCCGCCTGAGTGCGCATGCGCAGAGGGCCCGTTCACCGTGAGGGTACGTCCCCCCCCCAGTTACCCCTGTACGCTCTGTATACTAACTCCATCAGGGCCCCTTGCAGTTCTGCGCCCTTTACTGGCGCCATTGTGCACGTGCGAGGTGGCCATCCAGCCTAGGAAAAGCGTAACTCCCCCCCTCCCCCGCACCCATACAGCCACAAAGGCTGTAACTGCCCCTGGAGTTCTAGGAGGGACGACTTGTCCCTCCTCCTTGGGCGACCCCATTCAAGAATGGCTCTGCCCCCTAAGGACCTTAAATTTACTACTCACCAATCATGACCTTACCGCTACAGGCCAGCATAGTTGCCCGACTGTCTGGCCCCCCCTACCCTAAGGCTAACTAGGAGGTCATGCCCTGCTTTTCAAGCCCACCAACCACGCCAGCAGATTCTTCGAGAGGATTGCATTCCCCACAGTTGATAAATGGACACCGTCTTTTAAGAAACACAGGTCCCCCCTGATACACCCGTGGGCGATAGTCTGCAATTGAGGAGACCTAAACAACCTCTCTATCTTGTTGTTGATACGTCTTACCGAGTGGTTCAGTGCCCTTACAGACTCCCCTCCCCCCTCCATTGACATCTAGGTACCATCTGCGACCATGCGATGGAGCATCCCTGGCATGCTTTTGCTAACCAACCCACTTCTGTGATTATGGATCCCACCAGCCCTCTTCTACCCAGATTCACCAGATCATTCCCTCCCAGGTGTAAGATAATGATATCTGGACGGGGACCCCTTTTACTCAGCAAATCCCCTATAAAACCCCTGCATTGACTCAAACGAAGGCACCCTCTCCCATGGAATGAGACTTTTAAACCAGCCTGCTCCGCCCTGTGTATGTAGTTCGCTAAACAGAAAAATGCCTTCAAACGTGTCACATAGGAATGGCCAATAATCCAAACCACCTGTGTTCCTGACGCTGGCAGAGGTACATGTCCTTCCTTTGTTCGTTGTGGATGTTCCGACGCCAGTTTCCCCCTGCGCGACAGGTTCGAGAAACTGTAGATATTAGGCAGAAAGACACGCATCAGTACAGTGCACACGGCCCACTTACAACATGTGCAGCCGCACATAACGTTTGTAACAATTGGAGGACCACCTCCCAATTCTCTTGACATTGCTGATATGTAACCCCCATGTTGTTGCCTCGGTCGTAGCCCCTATTCTAAACGAATGAGTTCCAAAGCGAGCAGGATCTAAACCTGTCTGCTTAATTGCCATGTCCATGACCCTCTTAAATTGAAACCGGGTGAGTGGTGTACCGTCTGCATGGATTAATAAAGTCCCGTACCTTATAGAAGATCTCTGCCCCAAAAATGCTTCCAATTGTGCTACAGGGCAGCATGGATTACCATGTGCTCTATGCAAAACTAACCCCTCACCGCGGGCCTCTTGGTCAGTTTTGGACTTTTTAATTGATATTAGTAGGGCGTCGCCATGTATTTTTACATGGTCTAACTGCAAACCCCCCTGTGCATCCTGTTTATTCTGGGCGACCAATTCCCCAACGCGAAATGCGCCATAAAAGGCTAGTGAAAAGGCCGCCCTGAATAATAAAGCTTCCCCTTTTGTCGTGCAGACCGCGTCAAGCGTCCCCAGTAGGGCAGCTAGTGGTTCCACTCCTATTGGACGCCTTGAATCAGGTGTTGTCCCCTGGATGTGCTGCCAACCTTTTAAAGCCTTCCTGACTGTAAAGCTATCAGTGGGATCCCCCTTGTCCCTGGCTCGGGCGAAGAAAGATATCGCTGCCACGTGGCGCCTGGCTGCCGCCACTGAGCGTCCCTCATCATGTAGTATGCCTAAGTAACGTAGCAATGCCCTTGGGGTGTGCCAATCTTCTGCCCAATCCTTCCCCAAAAAAGTGCAATATGCCCAAAACGCCCTGTCATAGGCTTTCTTGGTCCTGGGAGCTAGGCTAGCTGCCACGAGGTTCGGTAGTTGGGGGCACCAATCAGCCAAAGTACTTCTGGGAAGGGTGTTGGGTTCGCTTCTGCAGAAGGGAGGTGTGTTCTGAAGACCTGCATCTTGAAGCGAGAGAGTGCATCAGCAGCATTTTTCAACACGCCTGGGACATGTTTAGCCTTAAACAGTATATTCTCCTTCATACACAACAGGACAATCTCTTTTAACAGGCAGAGGATCATCTTACATCTCGCAGCGTGCTGATTGATGCATTCCACCACAGTCATGTTGTCAGACCAAAATATCACTGATTGGTTACGCAGCCTGTCTGGCCATACCGTTAAGGCCACCCAGATAGGAAACAATTCTAAGAAGCCAATGTTAGCCGTTCGACGATTCTGTATCCATGCGTCTGGCCACCTGTGCACCACCCACTCATTGGCAAGTATGGCACCTAATCCCACACTACCCACAGCATCAGTCCATAAACCTAACTCTGCAGAGGTAGTGGGTGGACCGGGCCAGACCACCCTGCAGTTGAAGTCCTGCAGGAATGCCATCCAAATCCGCAAGTCCTGCTTGACCTCAGCCGACAGCCGGATGTGATGATATTTTTCTTTTATCCCGGTCATGGCTTGGGCGATAGAGCGGGAGAATGGGCTTGCCAATGGAATCACTCTAAGGGCAAAGTTCAACTGTCCTACCGTTTGCTGCAACTGATGCAAGGTAACCTTATCCTTAGCTAAGCATTGCTGTAAGGTTGTCTCGAATTTCTTAATCTTATCTTCCGGCAAGCGGAAACACCCTTGAACTGAATCTAGCTCAAAACCTAAGAATTCTGTCTTTGTCGTTGGTCCCACTGTCTTTCCCGGTGCCAGGGGAACCCCAAAAGCCCGCATGAGTGTGCAGAATTCCTGCAGTGCCCATGCACACTTCTGAGAGAACGCAGACCCCAGGATAAGAAAGTCATCTAGATAGCGCATGACAGACTGGTGCCCGGGCACACTTCTAAAAACCCATTCCAAAAATGAACTGAACTTTTCAAAAATAGGCGCAGGAGACCGAGCAACCCATGGGCATACACATATCCATTTAGAATTTGTCCTGAAACTTGAAGCCTAGCAGGTGAAAGTCCTCTGGGTGAACCGGTAAAAGACGGAATGCTGATTCAATGTCAGACTTTGCCAGCAAAGCGCCAGGGCCCAGCTCCCTAAGCATTTCCACAGCCTGATCAAATGAAGCGTATTTCACACTACAACTTTCCTCACTGATGGCATCGTTTAGTGAGTTGCCTCTAGGTGCAGAGAGGTTATGCATCAACCAGAACTCACCCTCCTCTTTTTTGGGGACAACACCCAGTGGTGAACAAACAAAATTATCCACCGGAATGCGATCAAACGGGCCCGCTATTCTGCCCAGGCGTAGCTCTTTAGCAATTTTATTTGCCGCCACTCCTGGGTTGGTCCTTACTGACAATTGATTTTTGCATTCAGGCATCCCGACATAACCCGGGGCAGGAATCCTAAACCCATGTGTGAAACCTTCTTGCAGTGTCCTAGCAGTATCATGACAGGGGTATCTGTTTAGCCACGGGGTCATAGCTGTGATGTCAATGGGGAAATGTGTGACTCGGTGCACCCTGCCATCAATCCTGCTTTCTCTTGCCTTTATCCCTATATTTTTTTGAGACACTTGGATTCTGGGTGGGAAGGATTTGCGCAGATAGAGCAGGCGGGGAACAGCCATTACAACGCGGTTTTTACCACGCAGTGCAGTTACATCGCATGCGTTACAACGCATGCGATGTTACAACGCTATGCCATTACAACGCAAGTCTGTACATCGACTTGCGCTAGATGGCATGCTAACATTACAAATAGTGTAGTTTACTATCCCAACACCTTCCCTACTGTTAAGTGGACTGGAGTTAGAATAGTAAATTCCACTTTTTTAATGTTAGCACGCCATCTAGCGCAAGTCGATGTAAAGACTTGCGTTGGAATGGCATAGCGTTGTAACATCGCATGCGTTGTAACGCATGCGATGTAACTGCACGCGTGGTAAAAACCCGCGTTGTAATGTCATACATCCCTTCCGCCCCCCTCCACCACCTGAGCCATGGGCAGGGCCTGTGTTCTGCACAGGCCGAAAGGGCTGATAATGCTGATAATGCTGAAACGCTGGAGCTGCCTGTCCTCTGTTCGCCTGCGTTGTGCTAAACTGAAAATTGGTCTGTGGTGCGACAAACTGATCCAACCAAGAGATCGTGTTGACCATGTTCCAAGATAGCGCAGGGACAGATGCCTTCGCCCTCCTGAAGTTTATGTCATACTGTTTCCAACCCCATCCCTCGTATTTGTCGTGAGCCATGGTAATGCGGTTCTGGTAACATGCCATCTCTGCCTGTATGTTAGGGAAACGTTCTGCCATTACTGCCATGAATACTGAAAAACCCCTGATCCAATTGTTTAAGTTCTCCTCCACTCTGAATCTTAACAACTCGCTTGCCCATTCTCTGTGGAGCACCCAGTCTTTCTGTTTCTTAGCTTCCTCTCTCTCCCTTTCATCTACTAGCAGAGAAAACATGCTAACATAGCACCGTGACCAAATGAGTTCCTTCAACTCGCGTGACACATGCCTAGCCACGTTCACCCTCCCGGTACGAGATTCACCCATTCCCAGCATTGGGAGTGTCTCCTGCTTACCTGCTGTGGTCACTCCAGCAGGTTCTGTCAGCTTCTCTTTCACCTGGCTGACCACCGGTACTTCTTTGTTGACGTCCCCTAGTGGAACCCCATTGATGGGGGAAGGAAGAGAAGGGGGCGCCTGCCCTGTTCCTAGTGGCCCTACTGCTGTTACCACAAACTGGGAAATCAACCTCCTTGCTTCTGCCTCAGGGTCGCCCTGCATGCCCTTCCCCCCAACTGTTGGCGACAAAATCCCTGCTTTCCCCAACCAAGGCAGAACCGCAGCTAAATGCGCCACCAAATCTGTTGGAACCGGATTAATGCCTGCTGGACTATCTTTAAGGACCCCACTATCTGGCACCCCTGTGCCCTGTGGCGTCATGGCCTGCCAGGATGACTGGTCAGGCAGTGGTTCTCCCAAAGGTACCACCCTCACTGGCATTGCCAGCGCCGGGGCACTCAAAGGAACTCCCCCCAGCGGGACCACCCCTGACGGCCCAGAAATCTCCCCATCCTTGGGATGTGATACCGGAGCCCTGGTTTTAACCTTAGTCCCATTCTTTCTGGGCTTAACCCGCTTAGGCATGGGTTCCAATTCACCTCTGGGCTTGGGGGGTACTATGGTGCGCTTAGGCCTTTCTAACGTCCCCTCCTGACCCTCAACCCTCTTGATGTGTACAGGCCCCAGCTAGGCCCGCAAGGCACAAGGGTTCGCTCTCCTGTAACGGAATCTATAAGGAAGTTGGCACGGAAACTGCAAAGTACAAAAACAAGGTTTATTAACCCTTAAGGGTGGTCCTACAATCCATACAATACCCTTCAGTATTGCATAGAGTAGCACAAAGAACCTGCGTACACAGTCCCCTTTTATACACACCAGAGGGGCTCATAAGTGGGTGGATACAACATGAGGCCGAAGAACATTACCATTTATGGTCATTCTCGATACTGAATCAATACATAGGCGGAGCCAACACACTTCTTGAGCCCGCGAAACACATGGTCAAGCAAGGCTAATTATAACAGATGTGGTCAAGTCTGGGCATGCGCCAAATGGACAAGAGAGAGCTATTTATAAACTGTTACTAGGCAGATTACAAGAGCAACTAACACAAAGGTCGGACTCTCCTCGTGGCGAACACGTGGCAGCATGACAATACAAAATGGAGTCCAAACTTCGGTCAACATAACGGAGAAAACATGATCGAAAGGGAAAGCATCAATGTCGTCAGTAAATGCTTAATCACATTGCTGTTCTAATTTACAACAGACGACCCTTTCAGCATTTACTGAAGACATCCGGTTTCCAAAAATCATCATATATGTCAATTATCATCATTCCTTTAACCTCTTTAGCTAGACGCTTCTGATGAGCAACATCGGCAATAGCTTTCTTATCCGGAATGCAGAATGAAATGCATACAGAACAGAACAATGGTCCACATTGAACACACATACAGAAAAAGAACAGCATTGCTATAATAATACAGAGACCAGTTAAGACCTTCCATCCCCAGGCAGTAACCAATGCCCAAAACCATCCAGAAAAGGACCAAGTGCCGTTTTCTGTGTGGATTTCAGCTGCTATTTTATGCAACTTGTTAATGGCGTTATAAACGGATGGCGTATGATCAGGGATGAACACACAGCAACTGCTTCCAATAATTTTACAGGCTCCACCTCGATCAGCTAGCATTACATCTAATACCATACGATTCTGCAATGCAACAATCCTAGTTATTTGTAACTCTTCCGTAAGATTCCCAAGAGCAGCAGCAGTCTGATTTGTCACAGCTTCTACCACTCTTGTTAATCTTCGGATCTTCCTACTATTCAAAGCGGCTCCAACAAAGAAAAACAGTCCTAAGTTAAAATCAATATACTGCTGCAAGCTGGTATCAGTTTGATCCACATCATCAATCGATAAAGTACGTTTATACCTATTTACAGTCACATTATTCAACAATTTCAAGTCCTTATGGTAAGATGCTGGTGCTAGGAATACAGGAGGTAATAGGAAGGATACATAACATACCCCAGACCACCCAGCCGGCAAACGGTAATAACCTTTATTTCCGCACACAAAATAGGTATTATGGGACGCTAGGAAGGTACTGTTGTTCAACCCATCAATGTTCAAGACAGTTAGGCAATCACTGACACCAACAGGGATAAAACCCACACTCTGGACACACAGGTCCGCTTGAGCCTGTGCCACTTGGATCACGAATTTGTCCTTCCCCACAGTGTCTCTGGTGTTCGTGAAGATGTAGGGAATGGATTCATTGTCTGGTCGGTACTCTTCCCACTCCCAAATTGTCCCATTCGCTTGTGGATACCCATTCTTGTCTTGATGGCATTCTTTATTAAGTCTAAAAAGCAATCGGCCCACTGTCGGTTTCCGAGTGGCAAACAGTAAGGTGTACCATGCTCTACAAGAGCCATTATGAGAGAAAGGAAGTGGTATGAATGGCGTACCTCCTTTCTTCTGATGGGCCGGCATCATCCCACATATCCAACAGTTCGTAGCGTTTGTAGCAACGTGGGTATGATGCAGCATCTGAATGAAAGTGTTATTCAAATAAGACTGTCGATGCTTCAACTCTTGATACGGCAATGTATAGAAGTAGTGCTCCGCAGGCACCGGAGTCGTCAACACAAGTGTTTTCCGAGCAGGAGTTACCTCCTCTACAAACCATGTTGTTATCCCAACAATAGCTACTGTTAGCATGAACCCCAACGCACAAAGGATTTTCTTCTTCTCCATGTCAAAGGAAACAATACCCTGATATCTTCCTGAAACTAAAAAGTCTGTCAGAACTCTTCCCCTTGGGCAGCGGTTGATTTCTTCACCAGCGGGCCAAGACGGGTGTCGCTACACTAATGCAGGGCTGATCCCCCCCCCTTGCCTCATCGGCTCTCCGTTTCACTAACCCAAGGGCCGTTCTGACAGTGTGTCCCGGTACTGGAAAACTCACTTCCGTGGTCGAAGATGATATCGCCTTCCTCCAGAAGTCGCGTGGTCCGGAAAGAGCTCCTCAGTGTCACTTGGCTCTGCAGCACGGCCTGTCTCTGCTGCCAGGATTTCTCGTTGATCGGTCAGCACGGCAGACTCCACCAATCCGGGCGGTACCTTTCGACAATGCAAGGAATGGATCCAATTCTTCCTGTTCGAAACTCGCACAGCCGTCCTCGTTGCAAGGAGGACCTGCTCAGGGCCCACCCATCTCGGTTCCAAGCTGTTCGTTCTGTCAAAGACTTTCACCATCACATGGTCACCAGGCCGGAGACCATGTCCTTCACCGGTAGACCGATCAGGGAGCGCTTCTCGGACCTGTTGATGAATAGAAACCAAGTTATCCGTTAACTGTGCCAGATAATCGCTCATCATTATACAAGGTACATCATACACAGCCTTAGGCCTTGGTGGACCCCAAATGTTCATTGGGCGTCCAAATACAATTTTGTATGGCATAAGGCCAGTTCGAGAGTGTGGCACTGATCTAATTGACAATAACGCCAGTGGTAAGGCATCTGGCCAAGTCAACGACGTTGAAGCTTGAATTTTGGCGATCTTAAGCTTCAGTGTACCATTATACTTCTCGACTAGTCCTGCAGACTGAGGGTGGAACACGGCGTGGAACTTCTGAGTGATGCCTAGGCCCTTCAAGACATACTTTATAACATCCGCTACAAAGTGAGGCCCATTATCACTCCACAGAAGCCTACAGACGCCGTATCGAGGGAAAAACTCTTTCAGCAGTAGCTTCGCTGTAGTCATTGCAGTATTGTCTTTCGTAGGGTACGCCTCAACCCATTTGCTGAAAGCGCAAACCACTACTAGGACGTACTTCAAATTATTACAGCGCTCGAGCTGGATGTAATCCATCTGCAGAACCTCAAAGGGTGCAGTAGGTGTCGCAAATCCTCCTACTGGAGTTCGAGTACCCTTTCCTGGGTTATACTTCAGACAGATCATACAAGTCTGCACCACCCTCTTTGCCGTGCTAGCAATCTCTGGATGCTCCCAAACTTGAGTAAGCAATTTCACAATTGCGGAAGCTCCAACATGTGCTAGCCCATGTGCCATCTGAACCATAGGTTGTACGAAAGCCGTGGGTAACTTCCATCTATCCATCTGCTTATTTCTCCAACAACCCTCATCATCCAACTCTCCCTCGCTAGCCCATTGCTCCCGCTCTTTATAAGAAGCGGTCCTTTGCATTTCTCGCACTTCCTCCTTCGCATCACGCCATCTTTCCACCTGTGACTTTACTACATACATGGCAGTAGCACCGGGCTGCATCGCAGTCTCCCGTGCTACTCGATCTGCTAACGCATTCCCTTCTCCAACTTTATCAACTATTTTCCTATGGGCGCTACACTTAACAATGGCAATTTTCTTTGGGTATGTCAATGCGGTTAAAAGATTGTGAACTAACTCTCCATGCATTATCTGCGCCCCATGTGATGTTAGAAACCCTCTCTCCTTCCAGAGTAGGCCGAAGTCGTGCGCTACTCCGAAGGCATAGCGGCTATCTGTGTAAACATTCACACATAATCCTGTACTGAGCTCACATGCTCGTGTTAATGCTATCAGTTCCGCTGCTTGAGCTGATTTCTGCGGTATGCGTGCTGTCTCCACTATTGTTTGTAATGTGGTAATTGCATACGCTGCTGAAGTCGTACCATCTGGTAGCTTCAGACAGGATCCATCCACCCACAGGTCTCCATCTACATCTGGAAAGGGCGTATCCTGGAGATCAATACGACCCTTTGTTTGTTCCTCAGTCATAAGAATACAATCATGCGCTTTCCGCGCCTCAGGCTGAGTTTCGGGGTATGGCAACAATGTTGCCGGGTTTAGTGTTACGCACCTTTTCAACGTAATATGAGGAGCCAAAAGCGTCAACTCATATCCCGTCAAACGGGCACTGGTCAAATGCTGCGTCTTTGTTTGATTAAGCAGGGCATCAACAGCATGGGGGACTAATACCAACAGCTTGTGAGATAACACAATTCCCTCGCTTTGGCGTATTGACACAGCTGTCGCCGCAACCGAGCGAAAACAACCAGGCAATGCTCGGGCGACAGGATCAAGTACAGCCGAGAAATATGCACAAGGGCGCTGCTTGTCGCCGTGCATCTGCACTAAAACTGACAATGCACATCCATCTTTCTCATGCACATACAACGAAAAGGGTTTTGCATAATCAGGGGTCCCTAACACTGGTGCTGAACAAAGGGCCTGTCGCAGTTGCTGAAAAGCAGCATCACACTCATCTGACCAAGGGATTGGGATAGGTGTATCCTTTGTCAAAAGGGCTAACAATGGCTTAGCTATGTGTGAAAACCCCAATATCCACTGTCTACAAAAAGAAACGAGGCCCAAAAATGCACGGACATCCTTCTGTGTGGATGGTCTCGGTGTATCCAAAATTACTTGGATACGATCCGGTGTGAGTGCCCGTCCCTCCTTAGACAAAAGGTGACCCAAATAAGTCACCTTTGGTCTACAGAATTGCAATTTCTTCCGAGATACCTTATGATTGTGGGAGGCTAAAAAGGAAAGTAAGGATAGCGTGCTTTTCTCACACAGCTCCAGGGTGTCAGCCGCCAACAAGATGTCATCGACATATTGAATGAGGGCGACCCCCTCGAGTAAAACAAAGGAATCCAACTGTCGTTTCAAAGCCTGACTGTAAATACTAGGGCTTTCTGTGTAGCCCTGGGGAATTCTACAAAAACGATAAGATCTATTGTTTAATGTGAACCCAAAAAGAAATCGGCTATCGGGGTGAATGGGAATAGAAAAGAAGGCATTTTTCAAATCAATCACTGAGAACATGGTCGCCGTAGGCGGGACCAAGGTAAGCAACGTCGTGATATCGGAAACCACCGGGTACTGAGGTATCACGATCTTGTTTACCTCCCTCAAATCAATTATGAACCGATAGACCTTTGCATCCGTGTCCTTTTTCAGAATAGGGAGAATCGGACTGTTACAGATATTATAGGGAACTTCTTCCACTACTCCCACTGCGATCAAATCTTGCACAATCTGTATGAGAGCCTCCTCGCCCTCCTGGGAAATACGATACTGCGGGAGGCGCGGCAACACCGCCCCCTCCTGGACACTAATGTGGACCGGAGGAATCACCATTTGTCCCACATCTGTGTCCGAAGTCGCCCATAAAGCTCGAGGGAGGGTGGCCAACAACGCATCCTCTGATATCGTACACATCCGCTCTGACCGGGGGTAGTTGTCATTTAAGATCACCCTCACACCCTCAGGGGAGCAGCGGATCGTAGCCCTAAAGTGCTTTAACATATCAAGGCCCATAATGTTATCCGGTGTATACGGAGCAAGCAGAAACGGACAGGGCGCAGAAAAAGAATCAACCTTAAATATAAGGGGCTGTGAAAGAGGGCTTCGGGAGAGTGTACCGTCAAACCCTACCGATGTAACCACTGAGCCGGATGGGGGAGCCCCCGGAACCAAGTACCTAGACAATGCACTACGTGTCGCTCCCGTATCTACTAGGAACTGATCAGTAGAACCTAAAACCTCAGCCAATACATAAGGACCCGTCTGATCGACCGGCACCTCAACTGATTCAGACCCCCATCCAACGCATTCCTATGCATGCTGCGAATCATGATATCCCGACCGATCAATCTCCGATACGTGATACTGGTGCTGGCGATCGAAAACATTTGAGCTATCTCGGTGCTGCCCAGCAGTATCGAAACGAACATGATCGGTAGAATTTCCTCTAAAGCTCGAGGAACCCCCTCTACCTCTCGGGCCACCCGGAGTATGCCCCTGACGCGAGGCACGCAACACTGGGCAATCCCTGGCCCAATGGCCCAATTGCTTACAATACGCACACTGGTTCCTATTCAAATCAGATCGGCCCGAAGGGGGACCATAAGATCCTCCCCTTCCTCTATTATTACCCCGTCGGGGCGGGCCATAAACTTGTGCCAATATTACCTTAGTCTTAAGATCTTTCGATTTCTTTTCCTCCTGGCCCTTCGCCTCGTGCTCCTGACGCTCATAATACTGAGCGATAGTCAGAAGGGCCGTCGGCGTCGCGGTGGACCAGGAACTCTCGCTCGCTTTTAAACGGGCCGCAACTGCCGGTAACAGATTAGCCACATATTTGTCCGCGAAAAGGTGGCGGCCAGTGTCGTCAGTAAGCGACTGGCCACTAAAATCATGAAACGTTTCCTCAAAGCGCGTGAAGAAATCTGCAACTGACTCGTCAACTTTCTGTTTACATGCGGCTAACATATTCCAGTCAATCTTTTTAGGGGGGATAATCGTCTTCAGCTTAGTCACAATAGCAGCAGGGAGATCTAAAATACTCTGCGGCGGTTTCTGCGCGGGCTTCCTCTCCCTGTCTTCATCCTCAAGCTCAGACCACCGGGCCTTAAAGGCAACTATATCATCTACCTTTCGTACAGATCGCCACATATCCGGTGGTAGAATAAGGCCAAAGAACAGGTCTATGTCTGCTAAAGTCATAACGCAAGAATTCAAGGCCCCCTCAACTTCTTCATAGAAGGCCGCTGGATTCTTGCGAGGGTCGGGCAGCGCATTCTTCAATGCCATAACATCAGCCCTATGCCACGGAGTGTAAACCCAATTATACACGAAATATCCCTTAGCATCGGCGGAGGTAATGTCCGAGCTAGTCCCTGCTCCTTTAGGAGGAACATACAAAGGCGCTGCCTCTCGCATTGGTTTAGCATGCACTACGTCATCCTTATCTGACTGGGAGGTGGATGAGTGGCCCCCTGCTGCAAACGAATCCGACTGCTTCTCCTCCTCCGTTTGTTGGCGTGCTTTCTCTCTAAGGGCCAGCACCTCGTCCCGCAAAGCAAACAACCGCCGAGCCGCCTCAGGAGCCTTAGGGGGAGAAAAAACACCATTACGTAATGCTCCGGCATCCGAAGACACTTCGTCAGGCTCAAGGACACTAGAATATTTTCGGAAAGCAGTAATTACTTCATCCGCGAAATGAGACAGAAAATACACCCTCTCTCTATCTTGCCACGACCCCCAAGTATGGAACAACTCCTCCTTAGACATCTTGCCCTTAAGTGCACGGAGGGAAAGTTTCCGAAGCTCAGCCATATGCTCGGCCGATAACATGGACCGTGTGTCTACCTTACCCGAGGCCGGGCCAGAATCTTGCGGCCGCGGAGCAGATGCGCCAACATAAGGGGGCGGAGAGCGATCTAGCAAATAAAAATCATCATCAGGATTATTAAGGACAGGATAAAGTGGCTGGCGAACAACATATTGACCCGAAACTTGGAGCCTACGCTCTTTCTCTTCTCTGTCCGCCTGCTCTTTGTCCTCCCGACGCTTCGCTTCCTGTGCTCGCACATGATCATTCTTTCGTTGGTCTTTATCATACAGCGCTTTCTCACGCTTCTCTCGCTCACGCACTTCCTTCACCCATAATCGCACACACTCAAACATATCCTGACGAGCACGTCGCTTACACATACACTGTTCCACATACTCAATCTTACGTATATCAAACGATCCATACAAAGGCCATCGCAACTCAGGATCCTTCTTCGTGTATTTCCTCCATACTGTGCTGTACATTATGGAAGAAAGACCATGCTTCACATACATATCCCTATTAGGCGTCCCCTCTGGGGGAGCCGGAGCAGATTCCTCGAGGTTCAACCGGTGTCCAAAGCAGCAGCACCACTTACGGAGTGCGCTGAAAGCAGGCATGCTCAGAAATAATGCAAAATATGCAATATTATAAAAAAAATGGCACTTAATCGTTGCGCCGTTCAAAGTTACACAGCTCTGGAGAAATCTCTCCACATTACCTGCCTATATGTGTTGCAACGCATATATATTCACAAAGACAAATCCAAAATATGACTAGTCATCATCAATCAAACTCAAATAGCCAACCCAGGCTTCAAAAACTCGGAGCAAGTACCGTACAACGGTTCTTACCAATCAAGAGTCCAGATTCCAACTGCCAAGCTCCACAATCGCCCAAACGGCTCTCACGGCAGGACCGACAGAAGAGGTCTCAGTCGATGACCGGCGCCACCCAGACGGTCAGCTCGGAAGGGAAGGAAGAAAAAACCTCGGGATGCCAGGGCTAAAACGCCGCTGGCAGTGATCACGTCCCCGGCCAAACTCCTCACCTTCGTCGCGACCAGTCCTTCGAGCATCCGAGTCGCCGATGAGCCCCACGTGACGGGCGCCAATTGATGTGTACAGGCCCCAGCTAGGCCCGCAAGGCACAAGGGTTCGCTCTCCTGTAACGGAATCTATAAGGAAGTTGGCACGGAAACTGCAAAGTACAAAAACAAGGTTTATTAACCCTTAAGGGTGGTCCTACAATCCATACAATACCCTTCAGTATTGCATAGAGTAGCACAAAGAACCTGCGTACACAGTCCCCTTTTATACACACCAGAGGGGCTCATAAGTGGGTGGATACAACATGAGGCCGAAGAACATTACCATTTATGGTCATTCTCGATACTGAATCAATACATAGGCGGAGCCAACACACTTCTTGAGCCCGCGAAACACATGGTCAAGCAAGGCTAATTATAACAGATGTGGTCAAGTCTGGGCATGCGCCAAATGGACAAGAGAGAGCTATTTATAAACTGTTACTAGGCAGATTACAAGAGCAACTAACACAAAGGTCGGACTCTCCTCGTGGCGAACACGTGGCAGCATGACAATACAAAATGGAGTCCAAACTTCGGTCAACATAACGGAGAAAACATGATCGAAAGGGAAAGCATCAATGTCGTCAGTAAATGCTTAATCACATTGCTGTTCTAATTTACAACACTCTCCCTGAGGTCTGTCAAGTTTTGCTCCAATCTATCTACCTTTTTCAATCTCTTGTCCATGGTAGCCATCTTTCTCATCATCGTTTCCATCATACATTCCATGCGAGTGCGCTTGTCGCCCGCTTCATTTTCCCTGACATTGTCTCTTCCTTCCCTGCTGTTTTGACCCTTGTACTAGCACCGCGTCTACAATTCTAGGCCTATTTCCCTTATATTTCTAAAGTTACACACCGCTATTATTACTGTGACCGCCCCAGCATATAGCACTGTACCTGGATTCACTAATCACTTGTACGCGATGCACCCTGCAGTACCCGCTGCAATCTCAAATTGTCTTTAGCCAACAATAAGCGTATCTAGTAACAATGCTCTGTATCAGTGTCTGTCACTGTTTATTCTGCTACCTGTTAAAACGTCCCCAAGAAGAAAAAACCATCAGCATTTACACACTCCACTCCACAGTCACTAAGAGGGCTAACAGTGCAAAAACATTGGGAATTGAACACTCAATAATGAAAAATTTGCAAAGCGATCTTCACAGTCACAAATATATATTCAACTTTGAAAATTTGAAATATTAAATTACGACCTCCTAGCGAGGTCGCAATAGAGGCTGGGGAGCGCGGAGAGCAAAGAGGAAGATTCCTCTGCTCCCTAGCCTTTTATCCTTTTATTGGCAAGTACTCGCCCCCCAGAGCGGGGGTGGGAAGGACTGGCAACTTGCATGACCCAGAAGTGATTATTTTCACTTCCGGGTCACGACCCAGCCTGCCAATGAGAGGGGAGGCGCGCCTGTCGCGTCACCGCTGTGCGCGACAGTCCCGCCTTCTTCAGTCGTCGGGGCCGGCAGGACCGCCATATTATCGGCGGGTCCGATGCCGGCCCCACCTTTTCTAGGATCCTGCTATTAAGGACCCCAGTCTATCTGCTTTCTCCCTTAAATTGATATGCATGTTCTTTAGGTACACTCCAGATTGGATTCTGGGGTACCCTTATCAGTCCCTAGTATATGTTACACCATGTACCCAGGGCATAGGTACCCCAGAGGCCTCCCATGGGCTCAAGCATGTATTATGCCACCCCTGAGAGGCCATTCAAATTGACACAACCAGCCTGCTACAGCAGTGTCTAAATCACTACACTTATATACCTATCAGTCACCCCTATATCAGGCCCATATCAATCCTGGAGGCAGGTTGCTGGGTTTTACGTGAGAGGGTGCCCCTACATGAGCAGAGCCCCTCTGCAGCCTTCGCAGACCATTCTCCGGGGCTGTCTATGATGCAGCCAGACATATATGTTTAAGTGCATTATAACCTTGCGGTAAATGTTAACTTTAAAACGGCTGCTTAGAAAAATGTCATGTTTGGTGTCAAACACCTTGGAATCATACCTCCACACCAGTAACTGGTGTGGGAGGTATGATTCCACCCTTCCAAAAGGACATATGTTGGTCACCGGTCTACCCGGTACCAGCTTTCTCGACCTGTGCAGCACAAAATGGACGCTGCCAGCCACAGACACAATTCTGCTCTCCTGCTCCTGAGCTAAGCTCGAGCAGAGGAAGGCATGACAATAGGCATCCTGTCACAAGGAGGTGTGACCACCTCCCAGACATGGTTTAGTGTATTGGGGCTGGGTGGGTGCACTCTGAGAGTGCCAGAAAGTCTGCACTGGGGGCACATTTGGTGTCCCTGTGCATAGTCCAGCTCAAACCAGTTCTGGGAGCCATTGGCTCCTGCTCTGGTGCTAAACTGGACAAAGGACATGGGTGTAGCCACCCCTCTGGACTGCCCCTTCCCTAGTAGGGTCCACAGAATCTTTCCAACTCCTTCCCATGGGTATAAAGTGGGTTACCTGACTAGAGGACTTTAGATTTTACCTGGACAAGATTCTGCTAAGAAGAAACCGAGTACTTCAACTGCCTGCACGACGCTGGACAACTGAAGAATCTCCCTTGGAGTGAAGAAGTTCTTGACATCTCCTGGTCCCTGTGGCTGCAGAGTCAAGCAACCCTTCTTCACTCTTGAAGCACTCGACATCTGTGGGCATTCGACTACTGAGCCCCTCGTCACCTGAAGTGACCCAGGCTCTGTATCCTCTGCTTTCAAGTTCTTCTCACCTCAAATCCAGGCGTGGATTCCACCGGACATTCTTCGCCCTTCTGGCAGCAGTACTTCTTTGCAACTCTCCATTGAAAACGACAAAGGTTTCCGACACCACTTGACCTCTATGCACCCGGCTCCTCTGGGATATGTAACATGGGTACTTCGGTACTCACTGGTGGGTTGGCCTTAGAACCTCCTATGTTCCAAAGGATTTGCTCGAAGTCCTCTTAGAAGTGCCCTTAACTTGTAATTTTACAATCGCAACTTTCCCATAGAGTTGTACGGAGCATGCGTCCGTGTTCCCTCACTGCAACTGTCCTCCGTGGGCTCCTTGTGTCACTCCTCTGGGTGGTTCCTTGGGGTCCCAGCGATTCTACGTTCTCTAGGCACTGTGTCTAGTCAAGTCGTTATTGTTATGCCATTTTTTTAGTATATGGTTCGGTCTCCCCCTTGAACCCGCTGTGTATTTTGCTATTTACGAATGTTCTATTGATTCAGTATTGTGTACTTTGTGCCCTAGTCTCGTATAGAGACTAGTAGAGAGTGTTATATTAATTAATATATATTTTTATATAACTACTGTGTGGTTCTCCTTTCATTTAGTCATATAGGAGGTGATATTCTGGTAAAACAAGCTGCTTTACATTCCTTCAAGATTAAGCCTGAAGGCTGCTCTCCACAGTTACCACTAGGATAGCTTTCTAAAGGTTAGCTTTGAACTCATACATCATTAGGGTCATGTGTACTGGTAAAAGGTGCCCACTTTAATTAGTGGACAGCATATACCAGGCCACCTTCTCACATTTTGGTCAAACATTTATAGATAACATAAGTATAACATTTTCATGATATACATGATATACATAATCAAGTCAATGTTGTGTCACATACTTCAAAATGTGTATATACAATATTCAAAGTAACAAAACAACTTGATTCTTGCTCTTCTTATACTGCCCAATGCATTTTGGGTTTACAAGAACCCTTTGTCAGGGGGCAATCATTTGTGCGTTTGTTAAACTCTTAACGGCCACCTGCCAGACCTAACACAAGTAACAGCAATGAGTGAAATGGTAAAAGGATAAATACCAAGGAGCTTAAGAATCCATTTGTTTGCAAACATATCAGGGAGTGTTGGACACCCTTGCAGTGTACCTCAAATTTTGGTGTTGTCCTATCATCAAGAAATCACATGTATATGTGACCCCGACTCGTGAACATGCTTATGTGCTTGTGCTGCATGCCTCATTACTGCCCTCCACCAATTATCACGAATAAATGCTCTGCATATTGAGCGTACCTTGTGGGTTTTATTCCCTCTGTCTGTCCCCTGTTCTGCACTGCTTATGGTGCCTTTGGGGGCAGGGGCAGTTCCTTCTTCAGGGTCCACTGGCCCTTCATCCTGTAAGGCAGCGCCACCCTATCTTTCCTCTGAAATGTAGGTATGCAGTGTACTGTGCTTGGGTATTTTAATGGGCATACAGAAGACAGCCTCAGTCATTTGTAGTGATGACAAAGTTGACCCGAAATGAACCTGCTAATAAATCTATGCAAGAATAGCTATCAATGCCAAGACTGGAAGCCATTTCTTGTGTATTCAGAACAAGGCCCTCATAAAAGGGAATCACCAGTGGCAGCGCGACTCCCATTGGTCTTTTCTTCACACCTAATCTGGCAACAAAAAGCAGTTTAAGATGTCTCCAAGATTTCTAGATGTGCATTGTTGCCATTTGACCTGGTGGTATTACCTTTTCAACAGCTCAGTAATTACGGGGATGTCGGTAAATGTGTAGGGCAGAAAATCCTATCTTAATCTCAAAACCAGAAATGTCTTGAGCTCAGCACTGCTACTGGTAAATTACTAATGAGCGATAAGAATCACATTACAATGTTGTTGTATAGGGCAATCGTGCCACATTGTTAAGGAAGGAATTTAATTTCAAGTGTGTTTGCACCATACCTATGGCGGGAAAGAAAGCTGCCTGCAGGCAGGCCAACAACCTAACACAGTTTCTAAATGTATAATGTTTCATCAATGTTTGCTGGTCTGATTTTTGTACTTGATAATGCACATCAACAGCTTATCAACCATGACACCGCCGCCCAAACAGAGAAGAACCAGGCCACTGCACCCAGGACATATCATCCCAGGGTAACAGACTCCACTCCAAGATGGAAACTCTGGAATCATCCCAGGGTAACAGACGACACTCCAAGATGGAAACTCTGGAACCCTCACATAAATGACAGACTCCTCTCCAAGATGGAAACTCTGGAATCATCCCAGGATAACAGACGCCACTCCAAGATGGAAACTCTGGAATCCTCACAGAAATGACAAACTCCACTCCAAGATGGAAACTCTGAAATCATCCCAGGATAACAGACTCCACTCTAGGATGGAAGCTCTGGAATCCTCACAGAATGACAGACTCCACTCCAAGATGGGAAATCTGGAATCCTCACAGGATAACAGACTCCACTCCAGGATAGAAACTCTGGAATCATCCCAGGATAACGGACACCACTCCAGGATGGAAACTCTGGAATCATCCCAGGATAACAGACCCCACTCCAAGATGGGAACTCTGGAATCCTCGCAGAATGACAGACTCCACTCCAGGATGGAAACTCTGGAATCATCACAGGTTAACAGACTTCTCTCCAAGATGGAAATTTTGTAATCGTAAACACAGGCACCCCAAGCAGCAAACCGGACTGCACAGCCATACTAATTTGAGACTGACCTGTACACACGCCAACTACGTAACACCCAATGTCACTCATTCTACCATTGTTGTAGTTCTGGAGAACAACATGACATTGTTTGAAATTGTATTTTTGTATCACATGACAAGTGTGCCACCTGCTTCTCTAGGTGAGTGCAGGGGAACAGGATCACATTTGTGTATCAATTGGCCTCCCTCACTTCCCACTCCCACCTCAGATAAGACATTGATTACTTTTCTGGCGAATTCCTTCTATGGCAGTGGTCTTCAAACTTTAAAATGACTCCCCCACCGAGGGAAAAAAAAAATTCATAGGGCCCCCCCAGAGAATTTTTCACAATTATTCTATTAAATCGTATCTATTAAAAGTATCCACGGTGTGTGGCTGGGAGTGTTGAAGAATATTTGGAGTCCTTCCCCTTTTGACACATACTCCCAACTAGGATATAAATGACAAAAGATGTTAGTGGTGGCCCATTACAGATCATAAGGCTTCTTTTGGCTGAGGCCTGGAGCCCCCCCCCCTTCCCTGTGGGATCACCTGGAGCCCCCTAAGGGGGGCCGCTCCCCAGTTTGAAGACCCCTGTTCTATGGTGAAAGCTGCATAAAACATGGTATTCCTGAATTTTGCTAGCTAGAGTAAGCGAGTGTCAAACGTCGCATAGGTTCATCAAATAGTGCAGTTATTATCAAGCCAAAAATGTCTTTCAAATGGCAGTGCATTTGAATCATAACTAGAATCACTATTGCTGAGTGTTTTATACATATATTTGTATATCTATAGTTTTATATCTGTATATATATATATATATATATATACATATATATATATATATATACATATCTAATTCCTCCAAGCTTAGGTAACTGCCACCGCACTCCTGAGCAGAGGGTGCGTCGTCGGAGCGGGCCACCCCAGCACGGTCCGTGTAATTGCAAAACTCCGCGTAGCACAAGGATGACGACGCCGTGTTCTGGCCAAGAAAACTTTATTCAACTCGACTGGTAAGATGCGTTTCGCCTTTCTAGCAGGCTTGTTCACCAACGGCTTACCCGTTTGATTAGCCATTTTTAAGTACAATGTTCACGTCATGTCACATGACTGAAACTACTCACATAGTGTATTAAAAGAAAGACTCGTAGTTTTTTACAAACAGTTAGCGTGACAACGTTGCAATATACAAAAATATCACAGTATTAAACACCTGGTTACACGGTAAAATTGCCGCGGGTAGAATACCCTTCATGATTCCAAAAAATATATATATTTTTTATATATTTTAAAACCTAGAAGAATTACTATGTCATACTTCAATGGTACAGAATAGCCCACAAAACAAGTCAGTACTGTGTTTGCACATGAAATTACGGCCATGGAAGTATCTCAAATCATGGCCGGTTTGTTTTTTAGGAAAAAATATAATATTCCCCAAAACATTTTATATACACATGGAGAGCGCAAATTACCACTCTGAAGTGCCAGTCTCAATTAAGCCCCAGTGGGCAAACAATTCCATCCAAAATACCATTTAATAAATTCACGCTAAAAAACAAATTCATTGCCTTCAGCCCCAGTGGGCTAATAGTAGAATATAGTCAGAAATCTACTATTTTGTTAACTATCTAAATCACCCTGTGAAAAAGAAAATTTTATTTATATATTGTGCAAAAAATAAAAATTATAAAACTTAAAAACAGGGCAGAGAAGTTGCCTACTTGGTAATCTGTTATGTCTTGAAAAGCTATCAACAATCGAATTATAAATGTGTGATTAAATCTTCTTCGATATTCAATCCCGCCGGGGATCGCGTGTTTAGCTCTAAAATGTAGCAGGACTCTAGTTTACGTAACTTTTTCTCTCTATTTCCTCCTCGTTGATTCAGAGGAATACAGTCTATCACAAAATACACAAGGCCTTGTGTATTCTTATTGTGGTATGCCTCAAAATGTCTCGCAACAGGGTAAGAATTGTCCCCATTCCGTATTGCTCTAAGATGTTGTAGCACTCTTTTGTGGACTGGGTGGATCGTCCACGTACCTCAAGCCACACGGGCATTGAAGGACGTAGACAGCAAAATCAGTCTTACATGTAAAGTGTCCTTTGATCTTTTTCATGCGTTTGGATAGCCCCAATGTGTATAGCTGTGTGTTCTTCCCAAAGCTACAAGCTTTGCACTTAGTGCACTTGGTGAACCCTTCTCTGGGTTTTAGCCAATACATGGACTGTTTGTTTGGTCGCCTCTTATTAATCACATTACTCACAAGCATTTGTCTGAAGGACCGAGCCCTTCTAAACGTGATTGCTGGTCTTTTCGGTGTCAGTTTGCCGAGAATCGGATAATTTCTGATCAAGTGCCAGTGTTTGGTGAGGATACTTCTGATTTGGCCATGTTTACGATTATAGGTGTTAATCATTCTGGGTTGATTATTCTCTGAATCGGCCCTTTTAGTTTTCCTCTTACTGGGATTAAAGAGAATTTCTTCTCTGGATCTTTCCCTGGCTTTCTTAGTTGCTGCTTGCACGTTCGTCTTAGTGTACCCCCTAGCTGTAAATCTAGAGCTAAGTTTGGCTAGTTCTTCATCTAGCACTTCCTTTTCACTGCAGTTACGCATAGTTCTCAAGCATTCCCCATACGGGATGCTTTTGATCAAATTCTGGGGATGGAAACTCTCTGCATGAAGCAAAGTGTTTACTGCAGTGGGTTTTCTATACAATTAAGTTTGAAGTTTGGAATTACTTACATAGATGGAAAGATCTAGGAAATTGACTGCCGTGTTACTGATGGTACTGGTGAATTTGAGATTTAAATTGTTCACCTGCAGTTTTTTGATAAAGTTTTTTGCCGAATCCTCTGATCTTTTCCAAACAACAAACAAGTCGTCGATAAATCGACTCCAGTGTAGATACTCTGGAGTCGATTTAAACTCAAACTAAATTTTTTAAGTTTTATAATTTTTATTTTTTGCACAATATATAAATAAAATTTTCTTTTTCACAGGGTGATTTAGATAGTTAACAAAATAGTAGATTTCTGACTATATTCTACTATTAGCCCACTGGGGCTGAAGGCAATTAATTTGTTTTTTAGCGTGAATTTATTAAATGGTATTTTGGATGGAATTGTTTGCCCACTGAGGCTTAATTGAGACTGGCACTTCAGAGTGGTAATTTGAGCTCTCCATGTGTATATACAATGTTTTGGGGAATATTATATTTTTTCCTAAAAACAAACCGGCCATGATTTGAGATTCTTCCATGGCCGTAATTTCATGTGCAAACACAGTACTGACTTGTTTTGTGGGCTATTCTGTACCATTGAAGTATGACATAGTAATTCTTCTAGGTTTTAAAATATATAAAAAATATATTTTTTTTTGGGAATCATAAAGGGTATTCTACCCGCGGCAATTTTACCGAGTAACCAGGTGTTTAATACTGTGATATTTTTGTATATTGCAACGTTGTCATGTTAACTGTTTGTAAAAAACTACGAGTCTTTCTTTTAATACACTATGTGAGTAGTTCCAGTCATGTGACATGACGTGAACATTGTACTTAAAAATGGCTAATCAAACGGGTAAGCCGTTGGTGAACAAGCCTGCTAGACAGGCGAAACGCGTCCTACAAGTCGAGTTGAATAAAGTTTTCTTGGCCAGAACACGGCGTCGTCATCCTTGTGCTACGAGGAGTTTTGCAAATATACATATCTAATATATATATATATATATATATATATATATATATATATATATATATATATATATATATATATATATGTATATTACCTACTGGCGGTCGCCAGTAGGTAGTTATAGTTAGGACCGTGTTTCCATAGGAAATCCGCAACATTCTATTTTGAATAACTGTGGCGCAGAATGACGAATCCTGGCGAAATTTTCAAAATAAGCGGGGCGCTCCGCTCTGCTCCTACCCTGAAAATCTCGGTGTGATCAAGCTCCCTGCGTGGAGCGAAACGCGTCATGGAGGACACTGGTCCGTTAATTTTTGCATTTTAAATTGGGTATTAAACTATTTGCTTCACCCGCCCTGGCTTGTGGGACTGTTTAATTTTCGATTTGGAGGCGAGAGGTCCGTGCCTGTATTTCCGCCGAGTGGGAAGGAGAGCGGAAAGGACTATTTCTATATATATATATATATATATATATATATATATATATATATATATATATATATATATATATATATATATATATATATATATATATATATGTATATTACCTACTGGCGGTCGCCAGTAGGTAGTTATAGTTAGGACCGTGTTTCCATAGGAAATCCGCAACATTCTATTTTGAATAACTGTGGCGCAGAATGACGAATCCTGGCGAAATTTTCAAAATAGGCGGGGCGCTCCGCTCTGCTCCTACCCTGAAAATCTCGGTGGGATTCGTCAAGCGGGGGCCGAGAAAAAGGGGGGGTCCCAAAACGTGTTTTCTCCATGCATTTTTCCATAGGACCTTTAGTCCAAGCTACAGCCCGAATGGCTGAACAGAATTACTTGAAATTTGGCAAAGAGGTAGTCCTCAGGTCAGGGATGTGCCTTTTGTAGGTCTGGTGTAAATGTGTTCAGTATTTGCTGAGAAAATAGCATTTAAATCAATATATATATCTATAGGCGCGCTCCGAGCGCGTGCCATGCGCGAGGTCAATTCTGATTGGTGGTTACATGACTGTAAACATTCGAATCGGTCGAAATCAGGAAGTGTCGGCCTCCATTTTGTGTGTCTCACACTGATAAAAAAAAGGAGGAGAACGTGGAAAGGGGGCAACGAAGAGAGTTGCAGACCCCCTAGCGTTTGTCAGGGGGTCCAAGAAGGCCATAAAAGTATGAAAAATACATTTAAATTTTTTTTTAAATCGCGGGGTGCACGTACGGTAAGCTTACCGTACACGTACGGTAGAAAATAAAAAAAAAAGAAGAAAACAACAAATTTAAGTGTTAAGATATTAGGGGGCTCTAAAAAGAGCCATTGTGTTCATTGAGTGTTTTTTGGTACCTACAAGTAAGTACCGATGCAGAGTCTAAAGTTCAAGAGGAAGACTCTGTTCCCTTCATCATTGAAATGTACACCGTCTCCTCTATAAATGTCTTGCATGTTGTAACGCAAGTTGTTGTGGTATATAGAACCCATACCATAGTCTCTGAGGAAAGCAGAAACAGATTTGTTGACGTGCTTTCTTGCTTTGTCAATCTGCGGACAAAATTGGTTGGACCAGTTCCACTTTTGCCTTTGGCATATGTTAGAATATACAAAGGCAGATTGAGGAAAAAGCGACATCAATTGCACAAAGGTGTCCTTAATAAGCATTTCCAGACCTACACCACTTAAAGTGCCTAGGTCATTTCCACCACAGTGCACAATAATAAGGTTAGGCTGTGGGAGATGTTGAAAGGTTTTCACCAAAGGCAATAATTGGTGCCACTTTAACCCTCTCTGACCAATCCATTTAATGTCTACATTTGGAAAAGCAAGGTCTCTCACCATACCTCTGTTTTCTGCATACTTTTCACTCCAGAAGACATAGCTGTGACCTACAATTCACACTGTGAAAATCTTTCAAGGAGATGTGGATGCACTCAGAAGGAAGGTGTCTTTCAGTAGAATGGCATTATGAAATGAAAGACAGTTTGAAAATGGAGGCATACATATTTTTTTAAAATAAAAAGAACTCATTGGCTGTTTCACACCATTCTACACTAAAAACTAGGCTGTATGTGTACATTTTTAGAAGCATGTTTTGTATTGGTTCAGAAAATTGTGTTCCCACAGAAGAATAGTTTGGATTTGCTGTTAGGTTGGACAGGTGAAGCACTCTTGGTCTTTCGATTTGAAACATTGTGTGGTGAGCTTCTGACCTCTCTACTCACAGCAGTGTTCCATGAGCTGTTGCTATGGTAGCAGGCAGAAGTCAAGTTGGGGGAAGGGTACATTTGGAAAAGTGTTGAAGTTTTCAACTAATAGAAATGTATGATTTCATTTGAAAAAAAGTTGGAAGCACTGAGATTTGTAATTAACATGTATATGTGTGAAAAAAGAGAGGGAAACATTGCCTTTAATTGGTTCTGCTCAGAGGAGAGAGGTGTACAGCTCTGATATTCTGACTCTGATAGTCTGCTGTTTGAGTGCCACATTTCTTTCTCAACTAACTAATTTTAAAGGTGAGTTATGAGTTTGAGAGGGGATGTATGTGGTGATTTTTGCATGAGTCTGTGAGCACAGAGGAATTGCTGTCAGAGATGTATTTCGTGTCTCTCTGGTTCTTTTTGGAAGTATCCATGCATATGTCTCTTGCAACTGAAAATACACAGTCTGCATAAGCAGACTATTAGCACACACCCAGCAGTTTATCCTGTAGAATCATGCTGAGTATTCACAAGTGAGGGGTTTTTCAGGTAGCAGTGAGTAACGCTAATACATTCAACATCACTAAGGCTGATTTCTTTTGCTGGAGTGTAGTCAGTCACCAAGGTCACACATGTTCATGGTCTGAAAAAGCTGTTTGCACATGTGCTGTTTTCTGTATCTGAAAACTGTAATGAAAATGTATGCGACTGTTAGAGTAATTAACACTTGGAGGAAAAAACAGTAGTAAGTGTGCTTTGAAATTGGCAAGCAAATTTCATTTTCTGCCTAAAATCACAGCATGAGTCTGGGAGCACAGAGGAATTGCTGTCAGAGATGAATTTCGTGTCTCTCTGGTTCTTTTTGGAAGTAACCATGCATATGTCTCTTGCAACTGAAAATGCACAGTCTGCATAAGCAGACTGTTAGCACACACCCAGCAGTTTATCCTGTAGAATCATGCTGAGTATTCACAAGTGAGTGGTGTTTCAGGTAGCAGTGAGTAACGCTAATACATTCAACATCACTAAGGCTGATTTCTTTCGCTGGAGTGTAGTCAGTCACCAAGGTCACACATGTTCATGGTCTGAAAAAGCTGTTTGCACATGTGCTGTTTTCTGTATCTGAAAACTGTAATGAAAATGTATGCGACTGTTAGAGTACTTAACATTTGCAGGAAAAAACAGTAGTAAGTGTGCTTTGAAATTGGCAGGCAAATTCCATTTTCTGCCTAAAATCACAGAAAACAGTAGTACGTGTGCTTTGAAATTGTCAAGCAAATTTCATTTTCTGCGTAAAATCACAGCATGAGTCTGGGAGCACAGAGGAATTGCTGTCAGAGATGTATTTCGTGTGAAAGGGGAAGCTTGTTTTCTGGAAATGTGGTGGTTAGCATTCAGCCCAAAACAGTTTCTCAAATAAGAGGCAAATGCTAACATATTTGAAATCAACATGGTAGATTTTTCTTCCACTCTTGTAATGGGTCATGTAGTTGCTACATTCTAAAAACTCATATTAACCCTTACCACACATGTAGTCTTACATACATGTTTACAGTGTTTATGCAGTTATCTAAGGGTCCATTCAAGTCTCTCTTGCACCTGACAGTAGACAGTCTTCAGAACCACACTCTTAGCAGAGAGGTAGCTATTTTTCCTGTACACTGATGCTTACTAATCAGCACTCTGTGGTGTTTTAGGTAGGAGTGAGGAACGCTAATGCATTCAACATCACCAAGGATCCTTATCTTTGCAGGAGTGCAGTCAGTCAGCCAGGTTACACATGTACATGCTCTAAAAAAGCTGATTGGACATGTGCTCTTTTCTGCCTCTGTAAACTATAAAGAAAATGTGTCAGACTGTTAGAGTAATTAACAGTTGCAAAAAAAAAAAGTAAGTGTGCTTTTGAATTGCAAATGAAATATCGTGTTCTGCCTAGAATTACACCAAGAGTCTGTGTGCACACAGGAATTGTTCTTAGAGATTAAATTCGTGTTGGTTTTCTTGTGTTTTTCACTTGTAGAAAAGGGGTAGATAGTGTTATAAGAAAAGAAAAGATCATAACAAATATAGTAATATATTTAAATTACAAAAAGGTATTTTTTTTTAGTTTCTTTCAGGTATTGCTGCAGAGCAGTGAAGGAAATATATGATGCCTATAAAATCAAGACAGCGAAAACAACAGAAAAAAAATGTATATTTGAAGACAACTGGAGGACTCAAGTTAGTTGAAGATGCTCATGTTGGGAAAAAGAAAAAGTCTTCTGGTAAGCAGACAAATGAATTCTTTAAAAATATATTCAAAAAAAGGAAATTTTTTAAAAATGCCCCCATTGGAAAAACTGTTTCAAGTAGAAAACAAAAGGAGAATAGTGAGAATTTACTAAATGCTAATATACAAGCAGAAGCTATAAAAATTAACTTGAAAAGAAAATCAGCATTTAAAGAGATCCGTAGGAAAATGTTTCAAAGAAGAGTGATGTCCAATTTGCTAAAGGATGTGAAAAAATATAAGAAAAGAGCTAAATTTTACAAGAGAAAAAAAGATATTGAAGCCATTGTAGCTAAGGCTTTAGATTTAAAAAGAAAACTATTCATTTTAATTTTGAACAGGATGCGTACATTAGAAAAAATAGGTAATGGAATGAAGTCACAAAGCAAAACGAAAAGAGTAGTAAAAAGAAATAACTTTTGTAAAGTGTTTTTAGGAGAATGGATGCATAGTTCAAGTACTGAACCATTTTTTAATGAAGAGAGTTATCTTCAAAGTAATAGTTTGTTGCATGCAGTTGACACCAGTGGACGAGCATATGAAGTAAAAGATGGTTGTATAATGGAAAAGGAGAAAATGGTTCCAAGAAATGAGGAAGAAGTGATTGCGGATGAGGTTATGGGGAGACGTCCTAAAGCCCCAGTGTATACTTGGAATTGTAGTAGTATTTGTACTTTGCGACAGGAATCTATTGATAAATTACGTGAGTTTTTAAGAGAATATAGTAAAAAGAGTGTTAAACAGAAGATTAAGGTGCTTCAAGGACTAGATCCATGCAGAGTGAGAGAGAATACTGGTTTGCAAGGACACTCTCTGGCTTGTCTATCTAGGAAAGTTTGTCAAAGTGTTTTTCACCATTTTAGGATGCTGGCAGTTCATCATACTGAAATTAGAAAATTTGTGAGAAGATTGTATTTTGCTAAAAGTCCAGCACTAAAGTTAAATGAGTTGAATAAGGCTCTGTTTCGTGGATCTGTATCAGATGTTGAGAAGGTTACTGATGAGATTCAGTTTTGTTACTTTGGTCGAGAACAAGAAAGTGCAGGGAATGACACAGTTATTGAGGAAAATGTGGAAGAGAATGTAGAACCCTCCGTAAGTAAGAAATTTGAAGATCAAATAACAAAATTTGCTATCATCTCTAATGAAAGACCAAATATTACTTGTATTTGTTGCCGGAGAAGCCATTATAAAATCCAAACAAGGAATGTTGATCTCTACAAAAAAAGTGAAGAAGAAGATAATTATAAGTGGAAGGATTTTGCAACATATATATTTCTTGAAAATTGTTTTGATTTGGGTGAAGATCATCGTATTTGTAAATACTGTTACAACAAGTTAGAAGAAAATAAAATGCCAGCTAGAGCTGTACATAATAATTTAGAATTGGTTGAAGTTCCTACAGAACTTTCTGATTTAAATACGTATGAGTCTATACTCATTCAATGTGTTCATCCGTTCCAGACCATAGTACGTATGGAGCCAAAAACAGGCAAATTACCTCCTTCAGATTTACAGAGAGGTTTAAAAGGAAGAGTTGTCTATTTGCCGTTGGATTTGAAAAAAAATATGGAAACTATTGATACAGATACTTTGGAAACTGAACCATTAGTTATTCTGGTTAATGGTGTACCTACAACGAGTAAGACAATTTGGCAGGAGCTGGTAGATGTACAAAAAGTACAAAGAGCAAATTTGTATTTGAAAAAATAAATAAATGGTATGAATCAATTTATATAGATGAAGATGAAGAAGATGTACTAGGAGACACAGAAACACCAACTGGGCAAATTGAAAAAGTTGACAAGTCAAAAGAAGAAGAAATTTATGAACATTTCAGCATACATCCTCTTCATTCAAAAGAAGTAATGGCAAACACCATTGATCTGTTTCAAATGAAAAAAGCACAAGGAACTCCCGTGAGTGTATGGGAGGAGAGCTTGGAAGCTCATTGTTTTCCCCAGCTGTTTCCTACAGAAGAAGGTGGACGATATGATGAACGTCCAGTCCAGATTCCTGCTTCTGAGTATCGGACTACAAGATTATATGCAGAAGATCCCAGATTTCGTCAAAGTATTCCTTATTTGTTCCATCTGTTATTTGAAAGTGACTTGTCTGCACTATCTTATGCAGTAAACCACATTTTAAAAAGTGGAACACATCTACATAATGTGTCTGCTAAGGATTTTATGAACAAAGTGCAGCAGCGAGATGATCATTTGGAATCACAATTGATCAATCTGATGGCTTGTCAGCGTGGACGAATGAATATTGGTACCGACGCCATGGAGAATTGAAATGTATGTTACGGAATTTAGGAACTCCAACATGGTTCCTAACCCTAAGCTGTGCCGAGTACGCTTGGGATGATTTACTGGATTTTCTACGAGAGGCAAATTCAAACATTAAAAACATCGAATACAAGACGGCAGGAGAACTGTGCTCATTGGATCCGGTTAATGTTTGCAGATATTTCAATCATAGATTTGAGGCTATGATGTCCTTCATCTGCAATAAAAAAAAAACACCACTTGGAGAAGTTGTGGATTTCTTTTGGAGAAAAGAGTACCAAGCAAGAGGTGCTCCTCACATTCATATGCTGTTGTGGATCAAAGATGCTCCAAAATTTGGAACAGATGCTCATGAAGCAGTGTTATCTTTCATTGAAGAATATGCAACATGTGCTATACCTAAAAGCACAGAAGAGAAAAAGTTAAAAGAGCAAGTTTTACGTTTCCAAAGTCATCGGTGTGGAAAATACTGTCGACGGAAGTACAAGACCAAAGATAAATTCTACACAAAATGTCGATTTGGATTTCCTAGACCTGTTCTTTCAAAAGGAAGAGTCAACAGTTTTATGTCAGCTGTGCGACATACTATTACAAGAAAATCTCCCAAAAATACGTACAACCTAAGAAGAAAAGAAGAGTCAAAATATATAAATGACTACAACCCAGTCATTTTATCCATGTGGAATGCTAACATGGATATTCAGTATGTGGCAGACAATTCTATTGCTGTTGCTCGGTATGTCACATCTTACATCACTAAATCTGAGAAAACAGAATTGAAGGAAATGTGGGAAGAGATTTCTCACGAGAAGTCTGTCAGTAAGAAGCTGTACAGTTTCAGTTTAAAGATGTTATCACATCGAGAAATTGGATCCTACGAATGTTCAGATAGGTTATCATCTGCAAGTCTATACTCGGAATCAAGAAGAATAATTTGGGTCAGTTTAGGCCTTGCAGGAATGCGAAATCGGGTACTGAAATCTGTTGGAGAAATTGAATATTTGGCCGAGAACGACCCAGAAAGTACAGATATTTTGAAAACAAACATGTTGGACACATATTACCCAAAAAGAAGTCATCATCTTGAGAACATGTGTCTCTATGAAGTGCTGCAGAACTACATTTTTTCACGGAAAGCCACAGAAGACATCAACAATGGAAAATATTAAGTCATTGGTGAGGAAGGATGTTTAGTGAAGCAAACGAAAGGAAGTTTGATTAATCACAGGAAGCTGAGTTGTGACACTACTGACAAAAAGGAATTTTACTACTTGGCACTTTTACAGCTGTTTAAACCATGGCGTTCAGAGGACGAACTACTTGGAGAATTCCAAAGCTATGAGGATTCATTTAATGCATGTAAAGATACCATTGAATGCAGTATTTTCAGGAATTATGTGCAAATGTTAAATGAAGAAATTGAACAGGAAACTACAGTTGCAGCTGAAGTAGCTAGAGACAGTTCTCAAGACAGCCAAAGTTCTGGAACGCTCAGTCAAGTTCCACTAGGACAGCCAATCTTAGAAAATGAAGCTGCAATAGCCATGACTGAAGTGGAAACGGCTATGAATCAAGCTCAGGAAGATTTAATAGACTTACCAGATTTGGAACAACAACTGAATGAAGAACAACGACAAATTTATGAAGAAGTCAGAAAAAAATTGATCACGGATTACTACATGAAAATAAAGAGTGCACATGCACATCATTTGAACCAATTAGGTTGTATGTGAGTGGACAAGCTGGAACTGGGAAAAGTTTCTTAATTAAAGTCATCAGAAGCTACCTACAGCAAAAAACTGATTCAACTTTATCTTGTGTTGTTACTGCTCCAACTGGGTTAGCAGCATATAATATTAAAGGAATTACTCTCCATCGATTGCTAATGTTACCAGTGGAGCATGAGAACAAAATAGAATATCACAAGCTAACTGGCGAAGCATGTTTCGAAGTTTCAAGAGTGTTGAAGAAGATGCAAGTTCTCATTATTGATGAGGTAAGCATGGTATCAAACTTAATGCTTGCCTTTGTGCATTTAAGAATGCAGCAAATTCTAAAAAGAGACTATGACGTGTTATTTGGTGGAAAACATGTTATAGTTTTTGGGGATCTACTGCAGCTCACTCCAGTTAAAGGACAACCAGTGTTTAATACTGTGACACATGAGGACACGAAGAAGTCATTAGGAAGCATTGGTAATGCGAATATTTGGTCATTCTTTGAGTACAAAGAACTCACTACCAATATGAGGCAAGCAAATGATGAAGAATATGGAAGTATCCTGAAAGATATCAGAATTGGACTACTCACAGAACTTGGCAGAAAAGCATTACAGAGTCGGTTGCTACATAATTTATTTCCAAGTGAAGAAATAGTTGCAGAGAAAATATACAAGAACATTGCAGAAAAAAATACTGTAATCTGCTTAATGCCAACACTACGTGAATGCTCAATATTCAATGAGGAACTTTTGAAATTGGAAAAGGAAGAGATTAAGAAAATGGAAGCAGTGGACAAAATCCAACATGAAAGAATTACTATTACATTAACAGGCGAACTGAAAAATAAATTGGATTCTCTAGAGAAGAACATTTCGAAAACAGCTGGATTAGAAAAAAATCTATATCTTTGCATGAACTGTCGAGTATTTTTAAGGAGAAATTTGGATGTTGAAAAAGGTTTAGTAAATGGAGCTATGGGTAAAGTTGTGGGTTTTGTTAACTACCAGAAAAAAGAAGGAATTGAGTTTTTAAAAATAAAATTTGATCAGATTGAAGAGGTAAAAGACATTAGTCGTTGTTCAGTCCGTTTTTTGCTTGTGAAAGACTTATATGTACGTAGGAAGCAGTTTCCATTTTCTCTAGCATATGCTGTAACTATTCACAAGTGTCAAGGATTAACTGTTGATAGTGCATTTGTAAACATTGGATCTACTGTGTTCAAAGAAGGTATGGCATATGTTGCTTTGTCACGAGTGAAAACATTATCTGGTTTATTCATGATAGACTTTGATGACTCAAAAGTTAGTGCTGATGCAAATTGTGTTAAGGAGTATAATAGATTAAGAAGAACCTATGCTCCTCATTTAGGTCAGTATCCTGTGTTGGAGAAACGTGTTGTTTGTCGGAAAAGGAGAATTGAGAATTTCTGTAATGAGGTTGTACAGAAGAGAAAACAAAAAGACAGTGATGTGATTGCAAGCAAAAAGAAAAAGGACAATGTTGAAGAGGTTGTTGGTTGCCATTTTGAAAATAGCTCTGGTGTCAACTGCTACGCAAATGTAGTGCTGAATGTTGTATTTTATCTTGAAAGTTTGCAAGAGCAGATAATAGAAAATCATGAAAAAAGATTCTGTTCTGTGCAAAGTCTTCTTTATGAGAAGCTGAGTGTTGATAAAGCTAAAATAGAAAGTGCGACTGAAATTAGAAATCTATTAGATGTTTGTTCAGGACGAACACAGTTTTCTCAAAATGTCCAGCAAGATGCACAGGAATTCTTGATGTACATCCTTTTGGTACTTGAAGATGAAGGGATAGAAATTGAAAATTTGTTTGGTCTCTGTTATAAATGGGAACATAGTTGTGAAAACTGTTTCTACACATGCAGCTCTAATGTTGATTCTGAAAGGTTTATCTATTTAACATTGCCAGAGACTAAATCAGTGACTTTTAGTAAATTAGTTAAAGATGCCAATCACAACATGGAATGTTCTAAATGTAAATCAGACATGTTTCCAACGTTATTTTTAAAGAAATATGGACAGTATGTCATTTTAATGATGCAACGTTGTAGAGTTGATGGAACAAAATTGGACACTTTAATAAAGAAATTTACTGGACAGCAATTATCAATTTCTGGAAAAACTTTTGTCACAGTTGCAATAATTTTCCATGACGGGCCTATTGTAACTTCTGGTCATTACACAGTTTTTCTTAAATGTGAAAAAGGCTGGACACTGTGTAATGATTCTCAATTGTTTTCAAGCAACGTTTGCCTTTTGATTTAGCAAATTCCTATTTAATTTTTCTGAAACCAAAATTTTAGACAGAAATTGCAACATCTGTACAAAACATTATTACAAGTTAATTGGATTACCATTGGAAATGTCATCAAAAAATATTTTAAAAATTACCATTTGGCCTAAAGGAAAGGTAATAATTTGCATCGTGGACTTCTTTGACACAAATTATTCTGGTGATTATGCTTATGCAACACAATTTTCAGACGATATTTACTGGAATTAGTTATTGTTCTTAGGTGAGATTTTTATTGCAAATGTTTCATTTCTATTACGGTATGATTTAGTGAGAAGAGATTCTGGGCTTTTTTTAAACAATCTTTCAGATTGTTTTTTTTTTTTGCCCGCTGTTAAGTGATGAATGCAATTGCTTTTACGATTTACAGTGAAATGCAATATATTCTGAAAACAGCAAAAAAAGGGCAAAAAAATGTTTGTTGAAATATGAAAATATGTGCACTGTATTCTAAAATGTATTGTTAAGTATTAATACCTTTTTCTTTTTTTACAGATTGAGAAAGGAAAAATATGAAAAATAAACTTCTTTATATAAAGTTAAATAAATCACTTATTTTTATTTAAGTTATTTTCATTGACAGGTAAGTGTGAAATTTCTGGACTTATCACACATTTACTTTAATGCTCACTTTTTTTCACTACTCTTCTCTATGCTTTTCTCATTTCTGTAGTAGTCCCTCATGGACCTTGTAGGGTGATTAAAATTTTTTTGTTTTAAAAAAAAAAAAATGCGCGTACGGTAAAAACAAAAAAATAAAAAAAGTCATTTAAAAAATTTAAAAAAAAGTTAAGAGGTAAGGTTGGCTCTTAAAAGAACCGTTGTGTTCATAAAGGGAAAGAGGAAAGAAAGAATGGGAATACTAACAAGGACCACAGATGTGCTGGTCTATCCTATTGTTTATGAGGGAAACACTGGTCTCCGCATGAACAATAAGGCCATGACATCTTGTGCACCTCATTGTAACCCTCCCAAAACGAGGGTTTATATCCAGAGGAGCAGAAAAGGGTGATGCTCCCACCGCAGAGGAAGGGCTCAGCTGAGCTGCCGAAGATGTACTCGGCTGAGCTTCTGCAGGTGTGCTTGGGTGACTTACTGGAGATGTTTCTCCAGTATGTCGAGCATAAGTCCTGGGATGTTTATCCTTAATGTGTCTAACCATAGAGTGATTTCCAAAGGAATACTTCTTCCTTGGATTCCCTCTAGATAAGACACGCTCACAAAGTGAGCAGGTGACTAAAGGAGCATTTACCTTTTTCTGCCCCTCTGGATAGGTGAAATATTCCCATACAAAAGAAGTCTTTTGTTTCCTCCTTCTCTCTCTGATGATGCTGCTACCAGGCTCACTCTCAGAAGAGGACTGCTGTTCTGCCATCGTATCACAAAGACAACTCAGCTCCTTCACCTAAGGGATCACAAGCAGAAATGAGGGGAATGGGTGTGGTGTAGGAAGGTTCTAGAACTGAAAGTAGTTTAAACCAATCAAAAGTGTTGTTTCTTGATCACATGACCAACCGTGCGCGTACGTTACGCTTACGGAGCGCTTACGGAGCGCTTACGGTAAAAGTACGCATGCGCGTATGAAAGACACGCGCACGCGCGCACGCGCGCATGCGCATAACAGGCACGCTCGAACACTTCCGCCTAACGTGCGCGCGCGCATACGCGTGTAAAGTATGCTCTTACGCGTCGCGTAGTAACCATACGCAAACAGCGTAGATATATTACGTACATAAAGCAAAACGTGCGCTTGCGGTAAGCTTAGCGTACGCGCACGGTAAAAAAAAAAAGAAAATTGTAAAAAAGATTCACTATGTTAAACTGCTATATCTTACCTGTTTTTTTAAAAAAAAGGTGAAAATTTATATATTGCAGAATGCATTAAATTTTACCATAGTGTTTAAAGGGAAAAAAAAGTTAAAAAAAAGATGTAAAAAACCTTGCAAAGATAAAAAAAAAATGTTTCACACACGTTAAATATAAGAATTAGCATTTAAAAAACCATACAAATTCACTGAAAAAACCATGGGTTTCACACACGTTATAGTTAGGAATTAGCATTTAAAAAACCTTGCAAATTCAGTGAAAAAACCATAGGTTTCACAGACGTTATAGTTAGCTGGACATTTCACTCGTAAAAAAGCAATGAAATTCCCCCGTTATAGTTAGTTAAGCTAACTATAACTCGCGCACCCGCAATCCACTGCTGATGACGTCACATATAACATCACTCATGACATGGTCACTGACATCACTCATGACATCACTGATGACATCTCAAATGACATCACTGATGACATCACTGATGACATCATCCAGTGAATGTGTGTTTTTCTGAAAATTAAATAGGTTTTATATATGTATATCTCAAGGTCGATGGAAGAATAAATGGGTATATAAGTGTCTAAATGGATGGGTTTTTTTGGAAAATTGATTGTGTAACTGACTGATTAAGTGTATCATAGTGAATACATGGCTTAGTGAGTAATGTTTAAATATGTAAATATCTGTATCAGTCTCTCACTTTGTGTATAAGTGGCTGCATGGGTTGGTGAGTAGGTACATGGGTGTCTATATAGGTTATTAGTTGTTTTTTTGAGTATCAGTCTGAGTGTCTGCATGGTTCGGTGGGGGGTATTACGTAGTGCATAGGTGCATGAATGATTGACTCACTGTATGTGTTGAAGACAGCATGTGTGCAGGACTGTATGGGTGGATGAGTGTGTGCATGGGTGTGTTAGTGAGTGAATGACTGTCTCAATAGTGTCTTTATGAGTAACTACTTATGTTTTAAACTAGTATATGTGACTATTGGTGTATATAAGTGAGTATATGTGAGAGTGAGAGATTGAAAGAGTTCCTGTATGAATAAGCATGTGTTTCTATAAGTGATTGTTTAAAAGACTAAGTATGAGTAAGTTTCCGTAGAAGTAAGTGTGGTGGTGTGTGTATAACTGTATATGCAAGTAAATGTATGTTTGATTCTTTATTAGCATGAGTGACTATGTGTGTGAGTAACTCTATGGATGAGTGGCATTGTGTAGCAGGATGTATATGTGTATGTGTAAACCTATGGTTTTTTCACTGAATATAGATATATATATATTCACTTAAAAAACCATAGGTTTCACACATGTTATAGTTACTAAATGAAAGGACACCACACAGGTATATATATCAAAAATATATGTATTTATTGCTAGACACACTCTACTAATCTCTTTATGAGATTAGAGCCAGGTAAACATTCAAAATGTCAACAGTTCTCAATAAATTAAGAACAAATATGGCTGTAGCCCTAGGGGCGTACCAGACCATATACTAAGAAAATGGGTTAACAAAGTCGACTTGCAAAATGACAAAGCCTAGGGCCTTGGGAATCGCTGGGGCTTCACTACTGCAGTGTTAGCAGGTAAGTAACAAGCTCACGGGAGACGCGTGCAGTGTCTAAACACAGCCGCGCGTTTCCTATAGGTTACAATGGCGCAAGTCGCGGTTTGTATTTTAAAGTTTTAGGGCACTTCAAAGAAGTCAACAAGCAAGCCACTTGCAGGGTAAGTATTTCGAGGGCCAACACACACTTGGGCACCGGAGTGCACGAGTTACCTCACCCAGGGAAGCCGGGTGCATAGGTGTCTTTTGATGTTGGGTCGAGATGCTGTTTTTAATGGAGATCACTGAAGACTTGCTGCTTGCGACGACTGAAGAGGTGTCCGCTGGAAATCGAAGGGGGATTGAAGATGGAGAGGACCTGAAAATTGAGGGGACAATGTTCAAAGTCACTTGCCAGTGACCGGTGGCCAGCAGGATGGATGACCGCTGATGTTGCATCGTTTCAGGTCGCCGATGGTGATTTGTCTCTTCGCTCACGAGGTCCAGGAGGGATCGACAATGACCAGCAGCTGGATTTGGAGAGTCCCACAACGTCTACAGCTGATGACAGTGTCGGCAATCGGATTGGAGCCAACAAGCCTTGGCAACTGCAAGTCTTGTGTGAACTGAAGATTGACGATGGTGCAGACCAGCAAGGTCTGATGGACTTACCCAGCAAGGGTAAGTGAGGGCAGGCCCGGAGCAACCAGAAGAGCCCTTGAAGCTGGTTAGAAAGTCCTCGCTGAGTCACTAGCCAACGGGCAAGTAACCGCAAAGACGCCTTCACAGGAAAAGTTTCACAGGAGCCCACAGTCACTTGGGACGAGGTAGGCCGCTAATTTTTAGAACAAAGCCTGCTAGGGACTTGGGCCACAAGTGGTCCAAAGCACAAGTTTGTGGAACGTTGTTTAGGGTTTGCACTCGAAATCAGTGCATGGTTCTCTGGTATTGCTGTTCCTCATCACTCCTGGGGTCCAGATGCCACAGCTTTGCTGGGGACTCAAAATGGCCGACGAGAGGTCAGGAAATTTACTTCAGGGGATGCAGGGACTTTGGACTCCGGCGGGAGCGGAGAAGTTTGCAACCGTCGATGAAGAGTTTTGGTGCCTGCCAAGCAGGGGAGTCACTTCTTGACTCCAAGGGATATTCTTCAGTCTTCCAGAGATAGTGGAGCGTCTAAGGGCCAGGATTCTTCTTTGTAGAGCGTCGTCCAGGGGTAATCTGAATTGCATTGGCAATGCTGGGTATCTTATAGTGAAGATAGGGGAGGGACTAGCCCTATGACCACCCCTCTAGGAGGGTCAGGGTAGTGGGTGGTTACACCCACTTCCCTTTGTCCAGTTTCGCGCCAGAGCAGGGGCAGGTAGCCCCTGAACCGGTTTGAGCTGGCATATGCACAGAGGAGCCTACTGCTCCCCCACGGCAGGACTTCAAAGCACTCTAAGAATGCACCCACCCAGCTCCAATACACTAAATCCTGTCTGGGAGGTGGTGACACCTCCCTGTGACAGGATACCTTTTGTTGGGCTTCCTCCACTGCGAGTTTCGGTCAGCAGCAGGAGGGCAGCCCAGTGTCTGTGCTGGTGGCATCCATTTTGTGATGCCAGGGCTCTAGGAGATTTCTACCGTTTAGTACAGTCATCCCCTCTAGAAGGGTAGGATCATACTCCCACACCAGTTACTGGTGTGGGGGTATGATTCCAAGTTGTTTGACACCAAACACAACATGTTTTGATGCAGTCATTCCAAAGTTAGCATTTACCGCGAGGTTATAATGCACTTAAGAGTATATGGTTTAACCGCATCCACAAACAGCAGCAGAGAATAGACTCTGCCGGCTGCAGAGGGGCCCTGCTCATGCAGAAGCACCCCCTCACATAGTAAACCAAGCACCTTGCCCACAGGATTGTTAGGGCCTGCAATAGGGTTAACTGATAGGTTTATATGTGTGAGTATGGGGAGATATAGCAACCTATACCTCAGTGAGGAGTGCTAACACTACCTCACACAGGCTACAGTAGCAGGCCTGTGGTGTCAGATTGTGAATGCTTCTCAGGGGTGGCATAATACATGCTGCAGCCCCTGGTAGCCCTGTGAAGTACCAATGCCCTTGGTACCTAAGGTACCATATACTAGGGGCTCATAAGGTACCACAGTATCTAATCACTAGTGCATCTAATATGCACACCAAGTTGTTTAGAGAGATCAGTGAGACTGGGGCCCTGATTAGCAGGGACCCAGCCAGACTATAGCCAGAAACAAGTGTATACATCAGAAAAAAAGTGGGGGCAACATAAGTACAGATCCTACACTCCTATATTTCCCTAGATGGCCGCCGAGCACGGGGCCAAAAACCCAGGTGACCCCCCTTGGAAAACCAGGTGGTTTTGAGATAGGCAATTTTGATGTCACCTCACTACGTTTTGGGCCCTTGCCTGTCCTGGGTACTTGGGCCTCCCACACAAGTGAGGCACCATTTTTATCGGGAGACCTGGGGGAATGCTGGGTGGTAGGAACATTGTGTGAGCCCGGTGATGCCACACTTTCCCACACAAAAATGTGTGAAAAAAGTTATTTTTTTGTTGCTAAAATTGAGGTTTGCAAGGGATTCTGGGTAAGGACACGTTGGGGTATCCATGCAAGCCATACCTCCCTGGAAGCCCCCGGGTGTCTTCTTTTTAGAAATGTGTGGGTTTGGTAGGTTTCCCTAGGTGCCGGCAGAGCTAGGGTTAGAAAACTACAGCTAGGCACTTTGCCAAAAAAGGGTCATTTTTCACATTGAAATTGCGGTGTGACCACGTTGAGTTTTGCGCCTTTTCCTGTCACGGGTACTAGGCCGACCCTCACAAGTGAGGGACCATTTTTCTCTTAAGACTTTGGGCAACGCAGGGGGGTTGGGAATTTGTGGATCCACGCAGATTCCAGAACTTTCCACCACAGAAATGTGGGGGAAATGTGGTTTTCTTGACAATTTTGTTTCGTTTGCAAGGGATTCTGGGTAACAGAACCTTGGTGGGAGGCAGTCACGTCACCCCATCCTGGATTCCCCTGGGTGTCTAGTTTTCAAAAATGTATAGGTTTGCTAGGTTTCCCTAGGTGCCGTCAGAGCTAGGGTTAAAAAACTAAAGCTAGGCACTTTGCCAAAAAAGGGTCATTTTTCACTGCGAAATTGAGGTGTGACCACATTGCGTTTTGCGCCGTTTCCTGTCGCGGGCACTAGGCCGACCCACACAACTGAGGTACCATTTGTCTGGGAAGACTTTGGGGAACGCGGGGTGGGTGGAAATTTGTGGATCCACGCAGATTCCAGAACTTTCCACCACAGAAATGTTTGGGAAAATGTGTTAATTTTGACAATTTTTTAGGTTTGCAAGGGATCCTGGGTAACAGAACATGTTGGGAGGCAGTCGAGTCACCCCATCCTGGATTCCCCTGGGTTTCTAGTTTTCAGAAATGTGTGGGTTTCCCTAGGTGCCGGCAGAGCTAGGGTTAAAAACTACAGCTAGGCACTTTGGCAAAAAAGGGTCATTTTTCACTGCGAAATTGAGGTGTGAGCACATGGCATTTTGCACTGTTTCCTGTCGCAGGCACTAGGCCGACCCACACAAGTGAGGTACCATTTTTCTCGGAAGACGTTGGGGAACGCGGGGTGGGTGGAAATTTGAGGATCCACACAGATTCCAGAACTTTCTACCACAGAAATGTGGGGAAAATGTGGTTGTTTTAACAATTTTTTAGGTTTGCAAGGGATTCTGGGTAACAGAAAGTGGTGGGAGGCAGCTAAGTCATCCCATCCTGGATTCCCTTGGGTGTCTAGTTTTCAAAAATGTATAGGTTTGCTAGGTTTCCCTAGGTGCCGGCAGACCTATGGTTAAAAAACAACAGCTAGGCACTTTGCCAAAAAAGGGTCATTTTTCACTGCGAAATTGACGTGTGTCCACGCTGCGTTTTGCGCCGTTTCCTGTCGCGGGCACTAGGCCGACCCACACAAGTGAGGTATCATTTTTCTCGGAAGACTTTGGGGAACACGGGGTGGGTGGAAATTTGTGGATCCACGCAGATTCCAGAACTTTCCACCACAGAAATGTGGATAAAATGTGGTTTATATAACAATTTTTTAGATTTGCAAGGGATTCTGGGTAACAGAACCTGGCGGGAGGCAGTCAAGTCACCCCATCCTGGATTCCCCTGTGTGTCTAGTTGTCAAAAATGTATAGGTTGGCTAGGTTTCCCTAGGTGACGGCAGAGCTAGTGTTCAAAAACTACAGCTAGACACTTTGCCAAAAAAGGGTCATTTTACACTGCAACATTGAGGTGTGTCCACGCTGCGTTTTGCGCCGTTTCCTGTCGCGGGCACTATGCCTACCCACACAAGTGAGGTACCATTTTTATTGGGAGACTTAGGGTAATTCAGATTTGTAAAGCAACTGTTATTACCTATTGATTTTTGATGCATTTCTGCCTTCCAAATGAAAGACATTGTGTAAAAAAGAAGTCATTTTGAAAAATGACCGATAATTTTCATGCTAGTATGAGTATTTCCAATTTCGAAAATGTGCAAATATGTACTGTTTCTAAACTCTATGATTTGTTCCCATTTCAGAAATACATAGGTGTCTTTCATACTGATTTCTCCACGTATACATTTTCCCACAATAATTGCTATATACCTGGTACATAATAAAAAGCCATTGCAAATTTCTGCTCAGTTTTTGACTCTGGGTTTGTCGGATTCTTGGTGAACCTACTAGTCCTATATATCCCCACAACCAGAAAGGTCCAGCGGATGTAACTGTATATTGCTTTCAAAGAGCTGTCATAATTAGAAGAAGTTACAGGTGAAAACGTTGACACAAAATGCTGATTTTTGCAACTAAATTTCAATTTGTCCTATATTTAACTGTTAGTTTCTATAAAGAAACCTTGAAGGATCTACACAAATGACCCCTTGCTGAATTCAGAATTTTGTCTACTTTTCGAAAATGTATAGCTTTCCAGGATCCATTATTGCTTTCATACCCATTTCTACCATTAACTGGAAGGTTTTTAAACATGGAGAGAATTGAAGAAGCACTTTGCCAAAAATATTTAGGTGTCTTTTTTAATAACAACGGCGGCTACAAAACTCAGCTAGAAGAGCAAAAAAAGAAGGGAGTAGCACTCTCTTTTGCTCTCAGTTCTATCTACAAGAAGCTGTTCGGACCAACATTTACCCCTATTCGGCTGACAGCCCAGGCAAAAGTTATTCCCACCCTATCATACGGAAGCGAGGTTCTAAAAGGGCGGGACAGCGGCAACTTAAATACAATTATTGCAAAAATCTTTAGAACAGTGCTTAAGCTTCCAAAAAACACGTCATCAGCACAGATCAGGCTTGAATTGGGCATTAGTAATCAATCACTGGCGAGACTAATGAGCTTTTTAATAAACTGCCACAAACTAAGGTCATCAAAAGTTGGAAGCCTGGCACAATACCTTTGATCTAATATATCTACAAATCAATGGCATTCGGGGCACGCATACTGGGCTAAAGGCCTGGCAACTTTGAACTTAAAAGAAGTATGGGATCTGCAAATTAGCCAAGGCGAATTTAAAAGACTAGCAAAAATAAGTATGAAAAAACTCTCCGTAGGAGAGGACAAATCATGCAAGGTCACACGATTGGCTAATTCTCAACACATACTCCAAACTGTCTCCCCAGGGGTAGCTAATTTTACCATTCTCTGCACGTACCAAACTCTGTTTTTTAAAATTAAGACTGGGAGTGCTCAACCTGCTTTGTCACCTGCCGAAGTGGAAAAGAGACCAAACTCAGCAACAATGCCGCCTTTGTGGAAAATACAGGGAGGACATAATCCATATTCTCTGTCTATGTACAAGCCTGATGCAGGAAAGAAGGTCCCTCCTAAGGAAAATTTGGAACAAAATGGAAATTAGATCCTGCAGAGTCGCAGTGTTAGCAAGTTTCAACTCACACAATCCTGATCTAAATTATGCCTTAGTAAGGTTCATGGATCAGGCCGGGAAAAAAATAACGGAAGGGACCAAAAAATCGTAATCTTGATCAGAGACCTACTTGGGATGCTGCCCGTGAGTGGTGAGGTTAATTGAACCCGAAATCAGCCCGAACCAAGACTTTTCTAAATAAATTTTATAGAAACTTGTATTTGTTTTAGTAATATTTAATGGAGAACGGACTCCAAACTTGATAGGCTGTACTTTTTTATGTTACTCAATACACTTTACTGGTTGAACTGAATGCCATTTTCAGACCTTGTGCAGTCTTATGGTAATATCGTAACTTTTTAATGTATTCAATCAATCTTTCTTTTACACAAAATGTGCTGCTTATCTACTTAGACTTATGTCATTTCATAACGTAGTGGATTGCAAAGGTTTTCTTTTTTTAATCAAGCAATAACGTTTTATTTATTCCTTCCATTAACTGGAAGGAGGTTGAAAGCACAAAAAATAGCAGAAATAGGCTATGTCCCAGAAAAATGCCAAAACTGTGTATAAAATGTTGGTTTTCTGACAAAAGTCTGTCATTCCTTAAAAGCTGGGAAAATGGAGATTTCAGCCCCACAAACCTTTTTTTGATACCATTTGCAGGGAAAAACGCAGACGCTTTCATTTGCAGCCCTTTTTTCCCATTTTTCCCCAAAAAAACCAAATTTAGCTGTATTTTGACTAATTTGTGGGTCCCCTCCAGGGGAATCACCAACCCTGGGTACCTTTACAATCCCCATGATGTTGGAAGAAAAGGACGCAAATTTGGTGTGGATACCTTATGTGGTCAAAATGTTACAGGGGCCTAAGCGCGCACTACCCCAAATAGCCCCAAAAAAGGCGTAGCACAGGGGGAAAAGGCCTAGCAGCGAAGGGGTTAAATGAGGCCCCCGGGTGGGCCAGGTCCCGGGGGCATTGCCCAATTCATAATTTATAAATGAATGCTTAACTGAGCACATCTATCCTTGTGCGTTCACTTGGGAACTAGGGACGTGCACACAGGTGCACTTCACAGAGTCTTTGTCAGCTGGCATTCTGCATATCTGGCTCTTGGCGTAGGCGCACGGTACAGTCAGTACGCGTCTCACTGCAAGTTAGTCCGTGACCAGCGGCTTAGCTGTCAATAGTGCAGCAGGTGCGGTTGCATCGGGCCCAGGGGTCTGAAAGGCTCATTGCACTTTGCTATTTGCTGGGTTTGTTATACTGTAAAGGCAGGAGGTGGGGGTGTTTTCTTTGCTTATGGTGCATGGCACCTTTACTAAGCCAGTTCGGAGAGGAGTGTGAAACTGGCAGGGTTTCACGAGGGACACATGACTAACCCTAGGAGCGCACTAGTTTGTCGGTCTGCTTTCGGAATACTAGCATCACTGTCTCTCGAGGCAGCTGAAGCCGAGAGGAGTGTTCAGAGATCAGCTGTCGTGACATTCCACTCGGTGCCACCTGTTGTATGTACCCGTGCGGCATGGCCACTGCTGTGGTTTGACATGTTAAAGCCCAAGTGCAGCGCGTGCCCCTCTCCACTCGCCCTGCAGCGGTGCAGTAAGTTGGTCGCCAACTCCCTTGCGGATTTGCAATGGGCTCCATCGTAGCTAAAGTCCTGCTTCTGACAATCAGCAGCCTGGCCTTCCTCCCCACCATCAGCATCGCGGCCAAGAGACGTTTCCACATGGAGTCCATGGTTTATTTCTTGACCATGTTCTTCATTGCGGTAAGATCCACTCTTCTCTTTCAGAGGGTGAGGGGGAGACAGGGGGAGGGGAGGGGAGGGGAGGGATGGGATCACGGCCAGCACGTGTTGCCAGGCCAGTGCCCTTGCTGCAATCGGGATGTCTTCTCTAATTCCCTCTTTGTTTTAAAATCCTGTTTAGACTTTTGGCATTACAGGCAGCACGGTGTGCTGTTCCCAGTGGCGCGCACATGCGTTTCTTGGTGCTTGGAGATGTGGTTCTCCAGTGTAATAATAGAACGTCTGCGCTCAAAAATGTGTCTCCATTGTTCCTCAGCTAGCAACACGACGTAATATAAAATGCATAAAAGAAAGAGTGTTCAGAAAACCAGTTCCAGCAGCCGCACAGCGTGGAGTGTCCCACTGGAAACAGCTATTGACAGGCAAATAAATCTACACTGCATGCGCGCTTTCAGGCCAGTGCTGGGTCTCTGTGTCACCGCCATCTTCAAAGTTTTAAGGATGCAGTTCCGAAGTAAAACTTTCTGTTGCAGACATGGAAAGAACACACAACAACAACAAATATTGGCACACTAAGTCAAAGCATCCCGTTGTTTTGGGATCCATGCCAGATCAGCTGTGCGTAGTGCTCCACACAGTCAACAGGGAAAGGTGATTTGAAGGTGAAATGCGTGTTTTAACACCGCTGACCAATTCTGTGTCTTTTATTATGGGGTTCCCCCTTTTGGTCAGTCCTTGTTCCAACTTCCAACAGGACCGCTTTAATTCACATTCTTCATTCTCCGCCTGTTTAGGGTCAATGTTTACTTTTTCCTGAATGGCCATTTATCTTTGGCTGCAAATTTGAACCCTCAACCCTTTGCCACTCTTTTGCTTGTTTCCTTCCTTCAATTTAGTGGTCAACTTCTGGTGCTATTTCCTGCCTGGTTCATCTTACGCCCGCCCAAGACCCTCCCACTGTGGTTCCAGGCCCTGATGACCTGAGCTCTGGCAGGTAACTGGCCTATGGCAGCTCTCCATGAGGTGGGCGGAGCGATGGCCACAGACCCTCACACACTGCTGAGTTCTTCCTAATGCCCCCAGGCAGGGCTGGACTTGTCCTATGGGGCAAAGGGGGAACTCCAGGGAGACTGAGGACCGTGGGGTGGTTTTAGGCAAAAACAGCCCTGAGATAAAGTGCAGCTTCTTTTTTCTAGACACATACATAATTTACCCTCCAAATTCAACCTCGAATTAACTGGACGCAACCGTTGCTCTCACTCGGTACAATTTGGGGCCCATGTGGACACACATTTCAGGGATACTTCAGCTCACAGTTCACCCTGAATGCAGAGGCAGAAGGAGGTGGTCAGAAATGGCCCAGAAACCTGCATTGTACATCTGCTGGCTGGCCCTATGTTTCATGGGTAACTTTTAGACAGTTTTGGTATTCCAGCCAACATCACTAGCATGCTGGGACATGTAATTTCGCTTTTCTCATATTAAACTTTGGCCTACTTGACTCAGCAACCAGGACCAACTGTAAGTTAGGCTTAAGACACAGAACTAACCCACAGGCATTATTTCAGGCACCAGTCTGTTAGACTACACTTTCACCACTTTCGGCTTACGGCCCTTCAACACATAGCTCTGATCTCTGGGGCGGGGCCCCCCCTGCCACCAGCTCAGCTGTCCAGGCTTCGGTTTCTGGCTCTCCCAGGCCACCGAACAACTGTCATCTGTGAACAAATGAAGGAGATGGCAACATTTGTCAAGGCACTGCTAGGCGAGCCGTCCTTCTTTCCATGTGGGTAGACAACAGAGGGCCAGGTAGCTGGGCCATCCTCCCTGACCCCAGTGGGCTCTGTCTTCCAACCTGCACCTCCCACCATCAGGCGCCCAACTCCACCTGTTCCGTTCAACCAACCTCAGCCACAGAGTCATGTCGGCTGCACATATCTGATCACTGTGAGCCACTGTGAGCCAGGGCTTCCCTTAATAATGTTCCCATGGGACTTACTTCCTGGTGTCCCTTTAAACAGGGGGGGGGCATGATTAAGAGGGTCGTATCCAGGTATCGTAAATTTGTGGAAAAGGGGAACAAAGAGGTGTTGTAATTCCTGCAATGCCACAACTGTAGGTTGTAGCTGTCTGTTTTCAATGGAAGAAAGGAAGAATAGAAGCTAGAAAAAATAGCAGCATACTATAGCTACTTCCACCACCACTACAATGCCCAATAATATGTATTTCCAATAAAAATACTAATATTTATCATTAGCTCCCGGGTATAACACGGGAAGCTGGCAAGCAAATGAGTATGCTTCCCCTGCCAGCTATTCAAAGCCTGCAAAAGTGGCATTTTGTGGCTGCCACCTCACTGCTTACATCGTTATCTCCAAGATTTCGAGGGCCCCAGGCAAGACCTACTTTAGGGGTCTCTTTTCAAAATAACTTGGCATTTTATTTCTCATTTTCTGCTTATTAAAGCCCCACAATGACAAGCAATACTGAATAATTTGTAGAAAGTTTAAATAAACAGACGTGAGATAGAGTGAGAGAAAGTTCACTTTCCCAGGTGGTACCCATAGTTAAATGCCCACGTTGATTCGAGGTTGACCGCCTTAGCCTCTAGGCCAACTCCTCTCCCCTACATAAACTGTCATGTTTGATTCTTTCTTTCTACTGTTTTGCGGCATTTGCATACCTGCCAACCTGAGCAAAAATCTCACTATATGAGGAGTGGGCAGGACATGGCGGGGGTAGAGTCTTGTGCTGAGAATTCCCCTCCCTAAAAAACTAAATAAAAACCTTGCTGAGGCTGGTGCCGATGTCCTGGGGCGTTTTCACACCCTTTAATGGACGTCAGCAGTTTCAAAGCCTCGGAAAACGAGTTGGAAACCACTATTTACAGTGGTTTTCAACTTGTTTTTCCTGCCACCGTATGATATCAGCTCCTCACTGGGAGACCGTGTGATGGGATATTGTGTGTCACACAGTGGCGCAACGCCGTGTGAGTTGGCAGGTTTTCATTTGGGCTCACAGGGGATTGTAGTAGTGCATGTATTAGTGCCTGGGACTTAGTATGACTACATGTGTACTTACAAATTCACCATGCACTCTCCTTGCAGCACTCTAATCATCCAGTTACTACCCATGTACTCATGCACTGGCCCAGGCACTAACTCATGCAGTGCTACAATCCCAAGAGCACTACCCATGCAGTCCAGCAATCCCCCTGTCACTCCCTGTGCACTCTTCGTGCAATGGCCTTGGCACTAATACATTCACTAATACAATCCCCAGAGCAGTACCTATGCACTCCAGCATTCCCCTTGAGCACTCTTCTAATCACCCTGTCAGCACTGTATACTTATCCAATCACTGTGCCAATACCCAAGCACTTATAAATTCACCATGTAGTATCTTTGCAGCACTATAATCATCCAGTCACTAACCATGTGTTTATACAATGACCCAGGCACTAACAGATGTAGTGCTACAATCCCCTGAGGACTACCTATGCAGTCCAGTAATCTGCCTGTCACTACCTATGCACTCCTCCAATCACCCAGCCAGCACAATGTACTTATCCAATCAGTCCGCCAAAACCCAAGCACTTATACATTCACCATGTACTCCCATTACTGTACTGTAATCATCTAGTGATTACCCATGTACTGATGCAATGACCCAGGCACAAACACATGCACTGCTACAATCCCCAGAGCACTCCCCATGCAGTCCAGCATTCCCTCTGTCACTCCCTGTGCACTCTTGAAATCACCCTGCCAGCACCATATACTTATCTAATCGCTCTGCCCAAACCCCAGCACTTATAAAATCACCTTGCACTCTCCTTGTAGCACTCTAATCATCCAGTCACTACTCATGTACTCATGCAATGACCCAGGCATTAACTCATGGCAAATACAGAGGAGGTCATGCTAATCACAGGGGTTCCCCAACACATAGTGTTCTCTAGTGTATGTAGGTTTTTCCACTCTATTCTAAGCGTCTTTTAGCATAGCACTGGCTCTAGGCCTGGTTAGCCAGAATCAGTTACCACCAGTATCCGTCAGCAAAAAGTTGGGGGCACAGAAGGACTTTCTGCTCCTCTGTTGGTTCTTTCTGCACATCTCTTGCTTCTTCCTACACTTTTCTTCATCTTTCTGGACTTCTGTTGCCTCTTTCTGCATTTGTCTTGCTTCTTTCTGCACTTTTCTTCCTCTTTCTTCACATGTCCTACCTTTGTAGGCATAGTTAGAAATTAGCATTTAAAAAATATTTGACATTCACTGAAAAAATCTTAGGTTTCAGGGACGTTATAGTTAGAAATTAGCATTTAAAAAACCTTTCAAATTCACTGAAAAAAACATAGGTTTCAGGGACGTTATAGTTAGAAATTAGCATTTAAAAAACCTTAGAAATTCACTGAAAAACTCACAGGTTTCACTCACGTTATAATTAGTTGGACATTTCACTCGCACAAAACCAGAGAAATTCGGTCGCTATAGTTAGTTCAGCTAACTATAACTCGCGCCTCCGCAATGCACTGCTGATGACGTCACATATTACATCATTCATGACATGGTCAGTGATGTCACTGATGACATCACTGATGACATCTTAAATGACATCACTGATGACATCATCCACGTGAAAATCTGATGCACCTTCTCTTACCCTACTATAGCCTTTAATACACTCACTCTAAAATACAGACTATCATTTTCGAAACCATAGACACACCAATAAAAGTTAGTACATACCCACTCACCAATTCTTAGGTCTACACAGACATCCACTCATTCACCCATACAGTCACTCATACATGCAGTCAACCATCAATATGGCATTATCATCTGCACTCACATATCTATACAGAGACTCACACACTGCCACTCATCCATAGAGTTACTCACACACCTAGTCAGACATGCAAAGAATCATTCACACTCCCATTAACTCACCTATACAGTTATACACTCACCACCTCACTTATTCAAACATATACCAACACATACTTGCACTCTTATACGATAACTAATAAAAGCACACACTGATCCATACAGCCACTCTCACAATCACTCTCTCACATATAGTCATTTATACACTCCAACACTCACATATACTGCCTTTCACATATGCAGTTACTCACACATGTACCACTGAGGCATCCATTAACTCACCAACACACCCATACACACACTCACCCACCCATACAGCCCTTCATAAATGCACTCTTGAACCCATACACCCAGTGAATCATCCACTCACACATCTATGCACAGAGTCACACCTCCCACCCATCCACACAGACACTCAGGCACCCATACAGATGCTCAGACAACCAATCAATAACCGATATAGATCCTCATTTAGCTACTCACCAACCCATGCAACCCCTTACACTCCAACTGACAGACTAAACTGTGTGAATGTCTGTATCAGTCACTAACCAGTAAGACACATTTAATCACTCACTTATACAATCAGTCACGCACCTACTAAATCATCCATCCAGACACTTATCCACCCACTCATTCTTCAATACACCTTGGCATATATATAAAACATATTTAAACTTTATAGAAACACACAGTCACTAGATGATGTCATCAGTGATGTCATTTGAGATGTCATCAGTGATGTCATCAGTGATGTCACTGACCATGTCATGAATGATGTAATATGTGACGTCATCAGCAGTGCATTGCAGGGGCCCGAGTTATAGTTAGCTGAACTAACTATAACAGCCGAATTTCTCTGGTTTAGTACGAGTAAAATGTCCAATTAACTATAACGTCCCTGAAACCTGTGTTTTTTTCAGTGAATATTATATATATATAAACTAGGATTCTTGCATTGGGTTTGACGTTCTGTATAAGGACTAACTTTGACTATACTGAGAACAGAATAGATCTCTTTAGATTTATCAGAAAGTTGAAATTACAAAAAAATTTCGTGCATAAAAAGTCTTTATTACATCAATCTGTTAATGCTTATGAACCTGATAATCTACAAATTAGAGATCTGGAAGGTTTGTGCACCCTACATCAACTACTTAATGAGGGAGAAGGTGCATGCAATGATTCAAATGATGACATTTCGATGGGGGACATGTTAGGTATGAATTTGTTTGACATTGTAGGCACCGATTTCAGTCCCAAATCAACATTTATCCCCAACACTCCTAGAGATGCTATAGACCTCTTTTCGGACCGTGTAATTAAAGATTTTAAATCTATCTCTTTGAAATCGAGCACTAACTTCCCTAAAAACTGTAGTGACTTTGAAAGGAAATATCGCACGGTTATGACTAAAATCAAGGAAAGATCTGATGTTGTAATTAGACAAGCAGACAAGGGAGGGAACTTGGTTCTTTGGTCTTTAGAGGCATATAACAGAGAGGCGAAGTCTCAATTAAGTGACACTAACAGTTACCTTAAAGTTCCTGCCAGTAACTTGGATGAAGATAAAATAAAGTATCATAAAGATCTTTCCAGATGGCGTGGAATGGGTCTTTTGTCTCAGAATGAATTTTTGTTCTTGAAAATTGATGACCCGGTTACCCCCGTGTTATATTTAATCCCTAAAGTTCATAAAAATCAAAAACTTCCACCAGGGAGACCTATAATCTCGGCAATTGGTAGCCTATTTGAGTCTACTTCTAAATATTTAGATTCCTTTTTACAACCTTTTGTCAGATCACTTCCTGCCTATATTCAGGATACAAGACATTTTTTAAGTAAGATTGCAGAGATTGAATGGAAAGAAACATATACCCTGGTAACGATGGATGTAGCTAGTCTTTACACTAGCATTGCACATGTTGACGGCCTGAAAGCCACTGGACATTTTTTGAAAACTAGACCGATCCAGTGTTATTAACATTCCATGATGCTTTTGGAAATGTGTAGACTTTGCCTTACAAACAATTTTTTCCTTTTCGGAACTGATATGTACAAACAACAGCAGGGAACGGCGATGGGCACCTGCTTCGCCCCCAGCTATGCGCACTTGCACATGGACTGGTGGGAGGAGCAGGTGCTCAAAGTCTTGTACAAAACAACCTGGGAGAAGGACATCATTTTCTGGGTACGGTTCATCGATGATTTGTTTATGGTATGGGATGGGACAATTGAGAGTGCAAAGAATTTCATTGATTTAATCAATGATAATGATTTAAATCTAAAATTCACGGAAACCATCAGCAAATCATCAGTACCCTTCTTAGATCTGGAAGTATACGTTGTGAATGGGAGCATTCACACGAAGACCTACAGGAAAATTACTGCGGGAAATTTGATTTTACACGCTGGGAGTTATCACCCCCAGTGTCTAAAAAAGAGTATTCCATATGGAGAACATATCAGAATGAAGAGGAATTGCAGTGAAGGCAGTGAATTAACCAAAGTACAAACTGAGCTCAATTCCAGATTTTTACAAAGAGGTTTTGAGGCTAGCACCCTTAATCAGGCAATGAAAAAAGTTGTGGGTGTGCAAAGACAAGAGCTCCATAAGATACCTAATGAGCAAACTGTTAAAATGAAACAAGATAAGGGAAGTGCATTAAGACTAATAACTGGTTTTTCAGCATATCAGGCAGATGTTAGACACAGTCTAACTAGGCATTGGCACTTACTCAAAGGAGATCATATTCTGAGTGACCTTATTCCCAATAGACAGCTGCTAACATTTAGAAAGGCCAAATCCATGAGAGATGAATTGGTTGTAACAAGCCCAGAATTAAAACCTAAACAGATGTGGCTTAAACCTAGCCCAGGCTTTCACCGCTGTCTAAAATGTAAAGCTTGTAAATTTGGGAAAAATGAAACGCAGGTCACATCTACATTGATAAAAAAACCCATGGAGGATTAGATGCTCGCTAAATTGTAGAAGTGAGTTTGTAGTCTATATACTGAAATGCTCTTGTCCCAAACTGTATGTCGGCAGCACGATACATATGGTTCATATTCGAATCTTGCAACATTTGAGGGCAATAAACAACAAAGAACACAACTATGCAGTTGCTCGACATATTCATGAGATCCATAATGGGAATATAAATGAAATATGTTACTTTGCTATAGATCAAGTTCCCAAATCCTGGAGGGGAGGAAACAGGGAGCGCAAATTGAGACAACTGGAATCAAAGTATATTGTCTTATTCAACACGAAGGCGCCATTTGGTCTAAACTCTGAGGAAGATTTACATGTTCATTTACAAAATTAGACAGATCCTTTGAGTGTTCGTTTTTTAACATAACTGTGTAAGCATTTTAATAAGGTCACTGTGTTTTTAAGTTGATGATTGTTTTACAGGTGTTTGTAAATCTCATCAGTCCAGTCGAAATTTTGTTTAGGAGATTTAGGGAATTTACAACAATTTGTATTTACTTTGTGTTTTAGGCATTAAGAAATCTTGCTATAATGGACGGTTTGTAGACCAATATCTGAGGGATTTTTACTTACAGAAGCACTTGCACTTTATGTATATAGTAAATCATTTAGATAATGCCATCACGGTGGCTTTTATGATGTAATATGAAATTTCAATCTAATAAGTATAAGAGTTTTAACAGTTGCCTATCCTTAGAAATATGACATTGCTCAAAATTCTACAGTATTTGACTAGCTTGTTGTTTGTTATTCTAAATTCCTGATTGGTTTACCTTTTAGATATTTCTTATAATAAGAAACACTATGAGAAAGAAAGTTGAGAAAGGAGAAAATAAACGGATAAAAGAATGAGATGAAGCAATAAACAGACAGAGAACAACAGAGAGAAAGTCAGAACCATGAGCAAGAATGTAGAAATCACCATTATGATAGGACAAACGAAGAAAACAAATTGTTACCTGCCACAATGTATATGATTGATAGACTCCACTTGGAGTACGAATATAATGACTGGCTGACATTGATTGTTATCAGATGACACTGTGTACTTGATTTTATCACTGGCAAGGAGTAATTATGCATTTGTCATATGCAAACTGAAAGGACGTTGATAGATTTAAAAAAAAAAATTTGGGGGCTAAATTTGTAGGGCACTTGCCCAGGAATTTAGAGTAGGAATATTTTCAAAAGATTGAAGAAAGGAAATATGATGCGAAACGTGAAATGGTTCTGCACTTTTTTTGCACTAGCACTTTACTGATATATTGGGAGACGAGCACTGGTGCACTTTATTGTTGGTAAAATTTTGCACTGAAGGAGTTTTGATGGAAATTTTTTAATAAGGAATCTTCCGATATAGTTTCTTTTAAAATTGTCCTTTTGTTTCACGTGCATCTATATATTTTCATACTCTTACCTACAGCCACAAGGATGATTGCATAACAAATATGAAGCAATATTGGTTATTAGGTATTGCCTGTTTTGGATAAAGTTTTGTTTTAGATAAATAAATGAAAAAAATACAAGAAATGAATTAGAGAAAGTCCTACATGACAATGAGAAGTCTTCTTTCTATGTCCATCAGCCAGTGATTGGTGTGAAAAACCGTGTGACCTTTATTTGCAATTTACGTTACTTGTATTTTAACCCACACACTGAACCTGTTTCTTGTTGCATGATCAAGGCAGGTGATGCAGAAACGTGTAGCAATGGAGTGAGAGTGAAGTACTGGGTTTTTCAGAACCCAGCGGTGCCAGGGAACACACCCTAAGACTTCGAGTCCTTCCTGTTTCAGACTACAGAAACACAGAGTTTTCTTGGTGAAGTCAAAGATCGTATTTATTGGCTGCAACCAGTAACAGGTATCCTAGAAGTACAACACGGTGTATATTCTCAGGAGACTGCTCAACCTTACAAAGCCAGCCTTCTCTTTTTATACAAAATATTATGCTGTAGGCAAACATTCCTTATTTTACAGTTGACTATTCACATATTTTCACTACAAAGAAAAAGCGGAGTCATGATGACAAGCCCATTTTTCAGTTTGTCCAGCCCTCAATCAATTACCCGGCAAGGCTCAGTACTTTCATCAGATATTGACGGACCCCCAATAAAAACGGGCACCTCCCCCTCGTAAAGCAAGTCATAAAGTAAGAATCAGGGACAGGTGTGTGTAAGATTAGGCATGGTTTGTGTGTGATGAAGGGTTTTATGATATGTTGTGCCTTGATACTAATCACATTCGGCCACTGGGAAAGGAACTGGCCGAACAGGTTTTGGCTTCAGGCAGTGGCGTCAGCTTGCCCAGGTCACAGAGGAGTCAGCAAAGGTGTATGAGTCCTTCAGACTTGTTTTTGGCCTTAGTCATTGGCCTATGTGAGGGCAATCACAAAATGGCTGCCGTTCAATGGAAACCGAGGGTTCAGGACGGAAACTCTGATTTCAGGGTGATTTCGTCACCCGAATATGACGAAAATGCTTGTGCCTAGTATTCTGATCATTCTCGGTCTGCTGATACCAAAATCGTCATGATACGACGATGTTTATAACACGGGTCCAGAATTTAAAGTACCACAGACCCTCCTTTTGCCCTTACATAGGCAATAACCTATACTCACGTTAATCTGAGTCTAGGTCTGAGTCCAGGTCTATATTCATAAAGTCGTTGAGATGTTGCTGTAGCATCATCCTATTACTTAGCTCGTCTCTTGATACAGGTTTCCTTACACACGATGTAGCACAGAGGCCACATATTGCAGGAGCACACTGTACACACAGACAGAACAGGAAAAGAATGGCTAAGATCATCCCAATGACTATCAGAATCTTCCATTCCCAGGCTGATATCAGTTCCCAGAACCACCCCATCAATGACCAATCTCCTTTATCCACGTGAATAGATTCGGAGATCTTATGCAGTTTGGAAATGGCCTGGTAAACTGTTGGAGCGTTCTCTGGAATGAAAACACAGCAACTTTATTGGATCACTTTACATACCCCACCTCGGTCAGCAAGTATGACGTCTAATGCGACCCTGTTCTGAAGAGTCATAAGGCGATCCGACTGGAGCTCAGCAGTCAAATTACTAAGGGCACCGGCTGTTTCATCTACCGTGGATTCAACCACCCTTGTCAATTGCCTTATGTTCCTGCTGTTAACCATAGGCTCCCAAAATGGCAGAAAACCCTTTACGAAATCTCCAAGTTCTTGTCCTGTAGTGTCTTCTTTACTGATGACACCTCTAACTATCCTTGTCTTATGGTAATCTGCCGTGGCCGTGTAGGTGGGAGGCAACAGGAACGAAACAAAACATGTGCCTGAGAAGTCAGGGGGCAACCATGTATAGGCTCTATTATGGCAGATGAAATAGGTTCCCTTAGCTGCTAAGAACGAAGGGGAAGTCTGAGACGCAAAAACATATGTTTTAGTTCAGATACTTTTCCCTAACTGAGCTCTGGGATTCTTGCCATTACCTTGCAGACATAGGTGACCCTGATGGGGTACAATCCAAATCGGGGAGGATCTCTTTGCTCGCTGGTTCTCACTCAGAGTAACTCCATATCCTGTTATGTTCCATCCAATATATGCTAGTGTCTCATCTCTCGGGATAGTCTCATAGGAAATATCTTCCCTAATCATATCTACTATACCCTTAACTAGAGCACTATTCTTAGCATTATCTTTCACAGAACGTAGGGGGTTGGCTTCATGAGCGTATATGAATATCGTTCTATATGCCCACACAGAACCATTATGGCTGAAAGGCAGGACCAGATAAGGGATACCTTTATCAGTAGTATGAGGCATAAGACCACACACCCAACAGTTAGTTGTGTTCACTACTAATTGGTGTTGGTGTAGAAGCTGAATGAATGAATTATTGACAAATTCTAATCTTCTAGCAGACTCGTGTTCAGGCAGAGGGTGAAAAGAATGCGAGGAAACAGTAGAAGGAGGTATGGGCTGTGTAGTGGGTGCAAATGTCACTTGAAAAGAGAATAAAACATATCCTATTAAAAACGTCATTACACTAAGCAACATGAAAATACATAATATCAAAAATCGTTTCTTTGTCATCATTATACCCATTCTGGCTTTAAAGTTCATCTGTTTGGCAGGTCTCTCATTCTCGAAAAACTCCATCCTCTCTAATTGCTGCTCGTGGTGGTAGGGTATTCTATGCTAAGGAATGCTTCTGTCAGTCCAGGGCAACTCCCTTAGACCGACCAGAACTGTCAACCTAACGTCTTCAGCTGCACTCCAAAGGCTTGGGCAACCACGACCCTGCAGCTGAACCCGGATGGCGGTTCGAAAAACAAAAATAAGAAAGTTTCTCAGATGAGAGAGCTGCACTTTCAAAAATAGCAAAGAAAAAGAATTTTTATTTGTCCATAGTTCTCGGCCTCAAATTGTAACGGCTTTTTCCAGGTACTGTCTGATTCTGGAACAAGAGTTCAGGCTCTGTAGTGTTCAATCGAATTGACGGTGGCACAGCTTCTTGCAAAATATTGTCACTTTCTTGTTCAGAAAGTGTTCCTTTTACACGTGCATCACTAAAAGGCAGAAAACGAGGCACTGTCTCAGTCTCAGAGTCAGCGATCCCCTCCTGGGCCCACCGGTCGTACGGTAGAGGCAAAGGGACCCTCTTGCAGTGTACGCCGTGGATCCAGTTCTTTTTCCCTTCCACTCGAACAGCTGATCTTGTTGAGAGAAGGAGGAGATGGGGGCCGGTCCAACGGGGCTGGTCATTGTTTGACCGCTGGAAGTTTTTGACCAGCACCCATGATCCAGGATCGATAAGATGTCCTGGAGCTTCAGAGGCCTGAGGCAAAGTATCGGGAACCTGTTGGTGTAAAACACGCAATTTAGCCGTCAATTCATACAGATAATCAAGCAGTACAGGGTGTTCGATCTCACTGAATTTTGTCGGCCTTGGCACTCCCCATATGTTGGCCGGGCGGCCGAACACAATTTAAGTCCCACTCGCGAATGCACAGTCATTCTTGTTGATAGGAGTGCTAAAGGCAGAGCGTCAGGCCATTTAAGACCAGAGCTCGCTTGTATCTTTGCCAACTTTAGTTTGAGCTTGCCATTATAGCACTCTACTAGTCCAGCTGATTGGGGGTGATTTGCAGCGTGAAATTTCTGCTGAATACCTAGCCCCTCACATACTTTTTTCATCACTCGACCCACAAATTCACTCCCATTATCACTCCAGAGCATTCTCGGCATTCCAAACCTAGGGAAGAATTCTTTGGCAAGGGCTTTAGCTGTAGATAAAGCAGTGTTGTTTTTTAAGGGATATGCTTCTACCCATCTTGAAAAGGCACAAACTACAACAAGTACGTATTTCAAATTGTTGCACCTTTCCATGTGGATGAAATCTAGCTGCAAAACCTCAAACGGATACGTTGGAGGCGCAAAATGACCAGCTGGAGTTGGGGTTCCCCTACCAGGATTGTATTTCAGACACACCATGCAATTCTTGACCACATTCTCTGCACATTTAGGAATTCCAGCATTTTGCCATACTGGAGCCAACAACTTACAAATCCCTTTCACACTGATATGGGCCATTCCATGAGCCATTGTCACCACTGCAAGCACATACGCATCGGGTAACAACCATCGCTGATGTTTTGACCAGTCAACCCAACAACCATTTTCATCCAATTTACCCGTACTTTCTATCCACACACTCAACTCTTTCTCTGAAGCTTCAGCTTGAAGAGACTTCACACTCTCTATCGTATCTTCACACATTCCAACGTCACCAACCCATCTTGCAGGGCCTGCAACATACATTCGATTCATCACATCTTTTGCTGTTTCTCTTGCGATTTCGCCAGCAAATGCATTGCCACGACCAACATCATCAGTAACCTTTTTGTGTGCACTGCATTTCACAATCGCAACTTGTAATGGCAAGGTCAGTGACTCAAGAAGCTCATTCACCAACTGACCATGCTGAATCTTAGCTCCATGCGAAGTCAGGAACCCACGTTCTTTCTACAATCGTCCAAAACTATGGGCCACACCAAACGCATACTGGCTGTCGGTATATATGGTCACTTTCATTCATTTCGATAACACACACGCTCTCGTAAGTGCAATCAACTCTGCTGCTTGAGCTGAATTATGTGGTATACGTGCAGCTTCAACAATCGTATGCAAGGTCGTGACAGCATATGCTGCAGTCGTATCACCATTCGGAAGCTTGAAGCATGAACCATCCACCCATAAGGTGCCATCACACTTTACAAGGGGATTATCTCTAAGATCTACTCTCCCTTTCGTTTCTTCTTCTGTCCTGAGAAAACAATCATGCTGTTCAACATCATCTGTCTCTACTGAAATCGGCAATAACGTGGCTGGATTCAACGTATTGCACCTCTTTATGTGCACATGACTCGCTAACAGTGTTAACTCGTAACCTGACAATCGAGCACTAGTTAAGTGCTGTGTCTTGGTCCTGTTTAACAACCTGTCCACTGCATGTGGAACCATCACAATCAACATATTATTCATCACTAACCCAGCAGACTGTCGAATAGAAACAGCTGCTGCCGCTGTGGCTCTCAAGCAACTCGGCAATGCTTTAGCTACCGGATCCAAAGTCGACGAAAAATACGCGCATGGACGCTGCTTGTCTCCAAAAGACTGTGTCAGCACTGACAATGCACAACCCTCTTTCTCATGGACATACAGTGTAAAGGGCTTACTGTAGTCGGGGGTACCCAACACAGGAGCCGACCATAATGCATCACGCAATTCGGAAAAACTTTTCTGACAATCTTCAGACCACGGAACGGGATTCGGTGTATCTTTACAGGTCAATGCTACCAAAGGTTTGGCCAGCAAAGGAAAATTCAGTATCTACTGTCTGCAGTATGATGTAATGCCCAAGAAAGCACGTACTTCTCTCTGTGTCCTTGGCACACTCAATTTTGCAATTGCCTGAATTCTTTCTGGGGTCAGTTTCCTTCCCTCCTTCGATAAGAGATGACCTAAGTAGGTCACTTCTTGTCGACAATATTGCAGTTTTGAAAGAGACACTTTGTGATGTAAATCAGACAAATGACGCAACAACGACAAGGTGGCTTCTTTACAAAACTTCTCAGTATCTGCAGCGATTAGCAAATCGTCGACGTACTGAATAAGGGTAGCGCCATCAGGTAAAACAATTGCATCAAGCTGTGGTTTTAAAGCCTGACTATATATTGACGGACTTTCACAGTAGCCTTGTGGAGCGCGTTTGAAGCGGAAGCTTCGGCCTCCTAAACTGAAGCCAAAAATATCCCTGCTTTCCTCGGCAATCGGGATGCTGAAGAAAGCATTCTTCAAGTCAATCACCGAGAACCAGGTGGCGGAAGCTGGAATCATCATCAATAGGGCAGTGATATCAGAACAACTGGAAACTGTGGCACAACTATTTTATTGACCTCTCTAAGATCAATCACGAACCTGTAAACAGGTGGCTGAGAAGGGTCAGTACGTTTCAAAACAGGCAGAACAGGACTATTACAAACGTTGCCTCTTGTCTCTTCAATTACATCTTTTTCAATCAAATCATAAATGATCGCTAGCAACGCCTTTTCACCTTCACTAGAGATCTTGTATTGGGGAATGCGTGGCAATTTAACATTGGCTTTTAATGTCACAACATATGGCGGTATTTCCAAAAGACCCACATCATTAGGACCAGTAGCCCAAAGAATATCAGGAAGAAACGACAATTCTGTCGGAAGTTTATCCTTCGACAAATACATTGGAGAGATCACTTTCCTACCCAGTGTAAGTTGTACTCCCGAAGGAGAACAATATAATGTCGCATACAATCTTTTCAACAAATCAAATCCTAACAAGTTTTCATTACAACCTGTCGTCAGAATAAGGGGTGCTTCCAATTCACAAGGTCCAACAGAAAGAGACATAGGACTAGAAATCGGGTTCCTAACCGGGGCGCCAGAAAAACCTACTGAAACATTCATCTCGCCAGACAAAGGTGCGCCAGGGAGTTTTGAGTGCATAATAGAACTCTTTGTAGCACCAGTATCCAACAGAAAAGGCTCTGACACACCTGATGTAATCACCTTAACATAAGGTCCACTCTGATCTACTGGAACTGAAACAACTCCCTCTCTTTGTCTATGGCTGTCCTAGCAATCGTTACCTTCGATATTCTCATCTTCTGCATAGTAGTCGTCAGCATAGTACTGAGCCATCCTACCAGACGCGTTATTTTGCTGGTCAAAACTATTCATTGAATTCTGAGACGGAAGGGAACGCGCGTTATGGGGTAAACTTTCACGTCCTCTACCTCTAGGAGCTTGTGGAACACCTCGACCTCTTGCGCCAGAAGCACCATTCGTACGCTGTAACAAAATAGGACAACTATACTTGAAATGACCCTCTTCCTTACAATATGAACACTGATTGGGACCTACAGGAACACGTGGTTGAGAATACACGAACCTTTGCGAGTTTCTTTGAAACTGTTGAGGTTGCTGATAGTTACTCTGACCACCACGTGGCGGATACGCCTGTTGTAAAAGAACCTTCGTCTTTAATTCTTTCGTTTTCTTGTCTGCTCTATCCTTCTCATCTTTATCTCTATTTTCGTAGTACTGTGCAGTAGCCAATATTTGTGCTGAAGAGGAAACAGCCCAAGAACTCTCTGAATCTTTCAATTTCTTACACAGCTCGGGAAGCAAATTGTGCACAAACTTGTCAACGAACAACCGTTGACCACCTTCTGTACTCATATCTTGACCACTGTCGTCGATAAACGTTTCTTCAAACCTAGTGAAGAAATCAGACACTGTTTCATCTTTCTTCTGCTTACACGCAATTTATCCCAATTCACACGCATCGCAGGCATTAAAGTCTTCATGTAAGTAATGATCCTAGCAGGAAGTTCTGCTACCAAAGGCTCAGGCTTGGCACCACCAACTTGTCTATCATTTGCAGTACTAATATTAGCCCATGAGTCACCTAACTCTTGCGCATGATCTGCATGGCGAATCAATCTCCACAAAGGCTGTGGAACAACATTCCCAAATAACATGTCTATGTCGGCTAAATTCATAATGCATGAGTCTGCAGTCTGTGATAATTCCTTATAATACCCTGCAGGGTTTTTACGGGGGTCAGGCAAAGTCTGCTTAAGTGCTAAAACTTCAGCTCGCTTCCAAGGAACATGTACCCAAACACGCTGAAAATGAGCTGGAGCAGCAGCAATGTTATTAACGGCATCAGCCGCAACGGCGTCCTTCCATACCGGAGGGACTTCTCTCATTGGGTACTGTCGCACTTTTTTTCTAACTGAGGAGTCATGCTCAAACAGTGACTGGGAAGGATCCTTTTTCCTAAAAGACAACAACGTCGCAACTGCTTTCTCAACATCGGAACCCACAATCGTGCCCTTTGAAAACTCAAACCGTACACAACACAAATCAGGCAGATTTGTTTCCAAATCATTATCCTCCAATTCCTCACAAAGGAAAGCACACATTTTCTCAAAAACGTATCTTTGTTTTGGTGCTTTCCATTGACGGAAGACATCCATAACAGACTCTACATCATATTTAAAAGGGAAAGTAACCCATTTACGCACCATATGGTCAAACACTTCTCTCTCGAGAGAGAGAGAATCAGGCAGTTGACTACGCGACTGCTTACGCTCCGAATCAGGGGTCATACCAGAAGACCCAAAGAGAGGAAATATAAGGCTAGCAACAGTCATTCTCTGTCGGTCAGAAGGAGAAGTTGACAAAAGAACAGGGGGAAAAACAGAGGGAGACAAGGCAGACGCAGATGCAGACGCAGAGGCAGTATCAGGAAAAACACCAGAAGAGGCAGTCGATGTAGTAGACAAAGTCGTAGAAAGTACAGATGGAGCAGGTAGCGAAGTCGGCGGCCCTTGAGGGGGCTGCGCCATAGGAGTAGGAGCTAACTGAAGAGGAGCTGGCGGCTGTGGAAGAACCTGAGGCACAATAACCGGAGGTTGCACAACTAAAGGTTGCGGAGGTGCTGTAGCACTCTGCGCATAAGGGGGTGGCGAACTCAACAAGTGTGACATTAAAGGATCTTTCTCAATTTCTTTTGCTGCTTCTTGCTGGAGAAGCGGCAAAACTGGATAACATTTAACGTTCACCATTTTACGTTGCCTGTGCAACTGCTCACTCATCTGTTCTTCTTCATTATCTTTAAACTGCATAGCAGCTTGCATTATTGAGATACCCTTTTCTCTCTTATTTCTCTTTGCTAATTTAATTTCCTTCTGTTTGGCTTCCTTACACCATAGGCGGAAAGAGTCAAACATCGCCGGCTGGGCTTTCTTCTTAAAAAGTTTAATCTCCAGATTATCCAGAATCTCTGTGTCAAAACTACCGTATTGAGGCCATTTTAAAACACCATCTTTCCTGGTGTATCAGATCCATACTTCATTATATGTGATTGGGCCTACGCCATGTTTCACATATAGTTCATAGGTTGGAGTTCCAATCGGAGGAACCGGACACGAGTCCTCCAATCGGGAATCCCTATTACAACCAAGACAAAACAAATTTCCAAGTCTGCTAAGACCAGGCGTCTTCGCTCTCTAGTCTAGCTTCAAACTTCAAAGGATTATCGAATACGATAGTCTCGTGAATACACGAGTCCCTCGGCTTTGTTACTTGCAAGTTCCAAATCAAAGATCCCAAGGGGATACCAAACTAAGAACCAAACTAAGGACTGGGAGATGCTCCACTTACACTTAACTGAGGTATCGATGACGTCACCAGAAGACTCGTCTATCGTTTCGCTCTACCAATCATCAAGGGTCCAAAACAGGGCGATAGTCAGGGCAGCAGTCCTTCGTAGCCGTCGGGAAGCGGGGAACCTCACAGCAAAGACTTTCGGACCACGTCGACATACAGGGGTCGATGAAGTGGCGGCCTTCCTCCAGAATTTTCACACGAAGCTCCTCACGAACCTCTGGCTTGGACCGGTACAGCTGAAATCGCCCCACGTGGGCGCCAACTGAAGTACTGGGTTTTTCAGAACCCAGCGGTACCAGGGAACACACCCTAAGACTTCGAGTCCTTCCTGTTTCAGACTACAGAAACACAGAGTCTTCTTGGTGAAGTCAAAGATCGTATTTATTGGCTGCAACCAGTAACAGGTATCCTAGAAGTACAACACGGTGTATATTCTCAGGAGACTGCTCAACCTTACAAAGCCAGCCTTCTCTTTTTATACAAAATATTATGCTGTAGGCAAACATTCCTTATTTTACAGTTGAATATTCACATATTTTCACTACAAAGAAAAAGCGGAGTCATGATGACAAGCCCATTTTTCAGTTTGTCCAGCCCTCAATCAATTACCCGGCAAGGCTCAGTACTTTCATCAGATATCGACGGACCCCCAATAAAAACGGGCACCTCCTCCTCGTAAAGCAAGTAATAAAGTAAGAAACAGGGACAGGTGTGTGTAAGATTAGGCATGGTTTGTGTGTGATGAAGGGTTTTATGATATGTTGTGCCTTGATACTAATCACATTCGGCCACTGGGAAAGGAACTGGCCGAACAGGTTTTGGCTTCAGGCAGTGGAGTCAGCTTGCCCAGGTCACAGAGGAGTCAGCAAAGGTGTATGAGTCCTTCAGACTCGTTTTTGGCCTTAGTCATTGGCCTATGTGAGGGCAATCACAAAATGGCTGCCGTTCAATGGAAACCGAGGGTTCAGGACGGAAACTCTGATTTCAGGGTGATTTCGTCACCCGAATATGACGAAAATGCTTGTGCCTAGTATTCTGATCATTCTCGGTCTGCTGATACCAAAATCGTCATGATACGACGATGTTTATAACACGGGTCCAGAATTTAAAGTACCACAAGAGCATTAAACTTGGGAATTCAGTGAAGTCGTTGGTGTCGGTGTCCTTTCTTTTGGTGAAGATCGGAGTTGGTGGCTGATTTATATATATATATTACCTACTGGCGATCGCCAGTAGGTAGTTATAGTTAGGACCACGTTTCCATAGGAAATCCGCAACATTCTATTTTGAATAACTTTGGCGCCGGTCGACGAATCCTCGCGAATTTTTCAAAATAGGTGGGGCGCTACGCTCCGCTCCTACCCTGAAAGTCTCGGGGGGATTCGTCAAGCGGGGGCTGAGATAAAAGGGGGTCCCAAAACGCGTTTTTCCCATGCATTTTTCCATAGGACCTTTAGACACAGCTACAGCCCGAACGGCTGAACAGAATTTAATGAAATTTGGCAGAGAGGTAGTCCCCAGATCAAGGAAGTGCCTTTTGTAGGTTTGGTGTAAATCTGTTCAGTAGATTCTGAGAAAATAGCCTTTAAATCAATATATATATCTGTGGCAGCTTACGGTGCGCTTACCGTAAGCTTACCGTAAGCTTACCGTACGCGTACGGTGGCGTGCGCGAGCGCGATTCTGATTGGCTCTTAGATCTTAGTAAACATTCGAGTCGGTCGAAACCAGGAAGCGGCGGCCGCCATTTTCTCTCTCGCTTCCTGAGTTGGGCAGCAAAAACGTACCCCAAATATATGTAAAGAGGCAGTTTCATGAGATCCTAACCACCCAGCATTGATACAGGGGTCCCCAAACCACCCCCAAGCCCAAAAAAAAATTAAAAAAAAAATTCGGAAAATCGCCGATTACGCTTACCGTACGCGCACGGTAAAAAATTATAAAAAAAAAAAAACTATCAACATTCTCCCCACCCCGTGTCCAAATGGTGCCCGAAGAATACATTTCACAAAGATGCGCAAAATATGTCCCCCATGTGCGCACGGTGCGCGAAGCGCATCGTGCGTACATGGCCCATCCCGCTTAACGTGTGCTCGCGGTGCGCGCAGCGCACCGCGTGACCACTGTGCGTGCACGGCACTAACTGCGTAAAGTGGGCGCGCGGTGTGCGAAGCGCACCGCGTGCTCACTGTGCGCGCACGGTGCGCGAAGCGCACCGTGCACGCACGGAACGAACTGCGTTAACTGGGCGCGCACGCCACGAATGGCGTAAAGTAACTTAGCATTTAAAAAACCTTGCAAATTCACTGAAAAAACCATAGGTTTCACACATGTTATAGTTAGCTGGACATTTTACTGATAAAAAACCAATGAAATTCCCCCGTTATAGTTACTGCAGGCAACTATAACTCACGCGACCGCAATCTTCTGCTGATGACATATGTGTCTTTATGGAAAAAAAATATTTGTAATATATGTAAAGCTAAAATTTAATGGAAGAAGACATGGGCAAATAAGTGTCTAAATACAGTATTAGCATCAGCAGAGGATTGCGGTCGCGTGAGTTATAGTTGCCTGCAGTAACTATAACGGGGGAATTTCATTGGTTTTTTATCAGTAAAATGTCCAGCTAACTATAACATGTGTGAAACCTATGGTTTTTTTCAGTGAATATATATATATGTATGTATGTATGTGTGTATATATATATATTCACTGAAAAAACCATAGGTTTCAGGGGTGTTATAGTTAGCTGGACTTTTCACTTGTACAAAACCATTGAAATTCCCCCGTTATAGTTAGTTCAGCTAACTATAACTCGCGCGCCCGCAATGCACTGCTGATGACGTCACATATTACATCACTCATGACATGGTCAGTGACATCACTCATGACATCACTGATGACATCTCAAATGACATCACTGATGACATCACTGATGACATCATCCAGTGAATGTGTGTTTTTCTGAAAATTAAATATGTTTTATACATGTATATCTCAAGGTCGATGGAAGAATAAATGGGTATATAAGTGTCTAAATGGATGATTTGTTTTTGAAAAATTGATTGTGTAACTGACTGATTAAGTGTATCATAGTGAATACATGGCTTAGTGAGTAATGTTTAAATATGTAAATATCTGTATCAGTCTCTCACTTTGTGTATAAGTGGCTGCATGGGTTGGTGAGTAGCTACATGGGTGTCTATATAGGTTATTAGTTGGTTTTTTGAGTATCAGTCTGAGTGTCTGCATGGTTCGGTGGGGGGTATTACGTAGTGCATAGGTGCATGAATGAGTGACTCACTGTTAGTATGTGTTGAACACAGCATGTGTGCAGGACTGTATGGGTGGATGAGTGTGTGTATGGGTGTGTTAGTGAGTGAATGACTGTCTCAATAGTGTCTTTATGAGTAACTACATATGTTTTAAACTAGTATATGTGACTATTGGTGTATATATGTGAGTATATGTGAGAGTGAGAGATTGAAAGAGTTCCTGTATGAATAAGTATGTGTTTCTATAAGTGATTGTTTAAAAGACTAAGTATGTGTAAGTTTCCGTAGAAGTAAGTATGGTGGTGTGTGTATAACTGTATATGCAAGTAAATGTATGTTTGATTCTTTATTAGCATGAGTGACTATGTGTGTGAGTAACTCTATGGATGAGTGGCATTGTGTAACAGGATGTATAGGTGTATGAGTACATATGATGAGTGAGTACATGTATGAGTGACTGTATAGGACTGTTGGTGAATGAGTGGATGTGTATGTGGATCTTAGAATTACTGAAGAGGTTGTTGTAACTGGTATTGGTATGTCCATTGTTTTGAAAATTTTAGTCTCTATTTTTGAATGTGTGTATCAAAGGTTATATTAGGGTGAGAGGAGGTCTGCCACTCTATCACAAGGATGATGTCATCAGTGATGTCATCAGTGATGTCATTTGAGATGTCATCAGTGATGTCATGAGTGATGTCACTGACCATGTCATGAGTGATGTAATATGTGACGTCATCAGCAGTGCATTGCAGGCGCGCGAGTTATAGTTAGCTGAACTAACTATAACGGGGGAATTTCAATGGTTTTGTACAAGTGAAAAGTCCAGCTAACTATAACACCCCTGAAACCTATGGTTTTTTCAGTGAATTTCTGAGGTTTTTTAAATGCTAATTCCTAACTATAACGTGCCTGAAACCTATGGTTTTTTCTGTGAATTTCAAAGGTTTTTTAAATGCTAATTTCTAACTATGCCTACAGAGATAGGACATGTGAAGAAAGAAGAAAAAATGCACAGAAAGAAACAAAAGAAGTGCAGAAAGAAGCAACAGAAGTCCTCAAATACGAAGATAAGTGCAGGAAGAAGGATAACGTGCAGAAAGAACAAAAAGAAGAGCAGAAAGAAGCCTTGTTGCAAAATCATCCTGTACCCTCAACTTTTTCAGACGGATACTGGTGGAAACTGAGTCTGACTAACCAGTCCTAGAGCCAGTGCTATGTTAAAAGACACTTAGAATACAGTGAAAACATCTACATACACTAGGGAACATTATGCGTTGGGGTCCCCCTGTGATTAGCATGACCTCCTCTGTAAGCCCCTAGTGTATAATAGGGCATGGGGATTAAAACTACCTCTTAAAACAGGCCACAGGGCGTTTTTGCACACGTTAACTCAGGCCCCGTCCCCTCCCTTCACCACTGTGTAAACACGCCCTGTGTCCGTTTTTAGTTGGGAGATTAAGTTCATTTGAATCCTGAGGGTCCCTAGGGTCCAACTAGCCCACTAGGTACCTCCAGTAAGTGCCACAGAGCTGCGTTGCAGAGAGGTGTAAAAAGTGGCACGGCCTGGACCACCTCTCTGCAATGCAGCTCAGTGGCGCTTACTGGAAGCACTTGGTGGGCTAGTTAGCCCCCAGGGGCCCTCAGTATTGAAGGGAAATTATATCCCCAATTTAAAACGTGCCATAGTGCGTGTTTGCACACGTCACCTCAGGCCCCGTCCCCTCCCTTCACCACTGTGTAAACGCGCCCTGTGGCTGTTCTAAGTTGAGAGATTAAGTCCCCCTGAATCCTAAGGGTCCCTAGGGTCAAACTAGACCACTAGGTACCTCCAGTAAGCGCCACAGAGCTGCGTTGCAGAGAGGTGTAAAAAGGGGCTTGGCCTCAGAACACCTGGCTGCAGCGCAGCTCCCTGGCGCATACTGGAGATGCCTGTTGGGGGCGCGTTTGCAGAGTGCTGCACGGAGGGGGCATGGCCTCCGGCACGATGCCAGTCTTTTATTTATTTTAGTTTTTTAAGAAGGGGGGCTGTTTGGTTCCCCTTCTTATTCTAATTTATTGGCCCTGATGACCCCATCCCCCAGGGCCAGTCTCCTAATTATATTTTTTTGACCCCAAACCCCAGGGCCGGCCACTATTTTTTATTATTTTTAAAAAATATATATTTATAGACACACCTAGGACATGCTGGACAAACCGTACGTACCTATCACCATGACGATTTGCGTGATATTCATTAAAAGGCGACTATGCATGCAATGAATCCACGTGGAATGTATTTACACCACTAGTGAAGCTCTGACATGTCTGATGCCCTACCGTGCCTAATCCTGGTAGACACCCTTGTCGTTTATTTATACAAACATGGGTAGCTATTGACGGGCACATTTAATACACATGCACACCAAGCCATTCAAAGGGGATTCGACAAAAATTCGACAAACTATGCAAGAAACCCCCCTCACGGTTAATAAAACACACATCCACTGCCGGATGTGTAATACTTTTTATTTTACTCTCTGGAAAGGGGACGAACATCACTTGAGAGTCACAGCGTGCTCCTGACAGAGCCCAATGCTGTGTTACACCCACCATTGCCTGCCGAGTGCCACACACCTCTGTGTTGTATTCCACTAGCTAGTGCATATGCTATGACACTCTCTAGCCCATGTGCACTGTAACACCACCCCGTGAATATGTCATGCCACACTTGTCTTCGCACGGGTTATATTGCCCCATCTAACGTGCCTTTCTCGATGCCTATGTTATAACGCACAGTGCTATGCCATACATATTACAATCTGGGATCCATATCTTTGTCACAGTGCATATGCAACGTTACACTCCCCAGCACATATTTTATATTACAACTTTAGAGACTAGTTAGGTTACACAACACTGCCCTGTGCATATTACACTCCAAGGCGCATATCGCATAGCACGCGCTAGTGCCTGTGCTATCTCGCGCTCTCCCATGAATCTGTCATTGCGCACAATGTATTGCATATTATATTTCACGCCCGGTTCATCTTATATCACACTTTTTGGTGCATAGTTTATACCATACACTATATCTAGTTTTCATTTTCAATCGTGCTCTTAGGACTATGTTCTATATAACACTGTGTTCACCTACCCTTTTCACGGGCATTACATTTTGCAATAGGGGGTGGAGGGTCAGGGGGTGTTTCTGCCAAGTGAGCCCGGAGTCACAGTCACAAACGTCCTCTTCTTCCTGAATAAAAGTGAGATTATGCTGCATACTTGTTCATATTTTAAGTAGTTCGCACAGACACAATGTTTTAAAAACAATAAAGTTCCTAATACCCGCCTTCTCTGAACAGTTAGCTTGCTGCCCCATCCCCTTCCTCCCTATCCTCTGTTGTGTGAATCCATGGACTAGCCTCCTCCCTCCTGCCATGCATGGTCTGATGTGCTGCCACTGCCCTCAATTTAGTATGATGTACCAGTCCACTCCTCCTGCCCTCCATTGCCCAATTCTATGCCCCATCATTGACCTCCTGCTTAAACTCTGTGCTTAGCTTGCTGCCCCTATTCTCCTTCCCCCTGCCCTCCGATGTCTTTGTGCATGCCCCTGCTCCATCCTTTTTGCCCACCATGTCCCATGGACCTGCCACTCCTATCTACTCTGAGTGTTCTGTTGAGCTGCCACTCCCCTCCCACCTGCCTAGCATTGTCAGATGACTGTAACCTGTCCCTGCCACCTCCACCCTGCCTGTCCACATGCCATGCCCCTATCCTCTTCCTCCTGTCCTACATGGTCCATTGTACTGCCACACCCTTCTGCCCTCCCTGGTCTGTTGTGCTGCAACTGCTCCTCCTGCCTGCCCCGTGTGGTCTGTTGTGAGGTCCCTTCCCCTGAACTTTCTTGTCTGTGCACAGGTCCTGACCCTTCCTTCTATCCTCCATCGTCCTTTGTGCATGCCCCTCCACCCTCCTTCTTGCCCATCATAGCCATTGTGCTGCCACTAACCCTCCCACTTGCCATGCATGGTCTTCTGTGCTGCCATGGCCCCTCCCACCTTCCCTGTGTGGTCAGTTAGCTGCCCCTGACCCCCTCCCACCTTCCCTCCATGGTCTGTGTGTATGCCATCACAGTCTCACTGTTGCTCTTCATGGTGTGTCTTGCTTCTAGTGCCCATCCTGCCTGACCTACATGGCTATCTTGCTGCTCCTGCCCTGCCCCCTTGCCCCCAGCCCTACTCCCTCCCTCCTGGCTTGTCTGTTCCATTGTAATGCCCCTGATCCGTCCCTCCTGCCCTTTATGGTCTGTTATACTGCAGCTTTCTCTCCTGTCTGTCCATTATGGTCAGCTAGCTACCATTGCCTCTTGCCCCTCTGTTCTCTGTTGTCCATGTGCATGGTCCTGTCCCCTCCCTCTTGCTTTCTATGGATTTTTGTGCTGCACTCCCGTCCTGCATGCCCTGTGTGGTGTATTGTGCTGCTGCAAACCCTGATGCCTGCCCTGCAGGGTCAGTTTGGTGCACCTCTCCATGTCCCTCCTGTCCTCTGTTATCCAAGTCCATGTCCCTATCCCATTTCCTTCCATGATCCAATGTACCATACTTGCGAACATTTTGAACTTGGTAAGAGGGAGATTTTGAAAAAAAACTGGGGTATTGATTTTCCCCTTTGAGTTACATTGAAAAAGAGGATATTGTAGACAGGAGACAGATCAAATAAAGCCCATTTGAGCTTAAAAACATTGGACGTTTCCTGGCTGAATCGGGTCTGTTGGCATGTATGGTTGTACTACCATTGCCTCTTCCTTCTGCCCACAATGGTCTATTACATTGCCACAGCCTTGAAGGAGGGTAGATTTTGTATCACAGGGGGCCCCTGGCCCGTTCTGTCCACACCTGAAGTATGAGACCCTTGTCCTTGCCCTGCCAGCTGCATTTGTAGGCCGTATTAAATTGACCAGCGGGTCCTGTGTTGCTATATAATTATCCTGAGACATCCTTACCACTCAGCCAGCATAAAACCCCTGTGTAGGCCCTTCTGTTCAATATGTAGGCCTCTTTGTTAAATTGACCATAGCTCTGCAATTTTAGTGTATAGCAGTCTGAAGGCAGGTCTGCGAGGCCTTCTGATCCAAACTAGTAGCCCCCACCCTACCCGAGTGCTCCGTGCTCGGTATCAAAGTTCAACATCCCCCTGAAGCTGTCGACATACAGTAGGCTGCATCCTGGACTGGTACTTGCTTCCTGGGCAGGTTTCCCGCTTTTAAGGAAGTGGCAACCGCAGAGCGTCAAGTTAGGAGAACTGAGGAGATTTTATACATGAATATATTGAATTCCCGTACAATACCCATTATTTTCTGCTTGCTCTATGGAACTTACGATAAGCGATTGGCCTGAGAGACTGACCTTTTCACCCAGTCCATTGTCAGCATTAAGTGGGTAAATGACGAAATGTCTGGTAAAATCTGCAGACGAAGCTTTTGGGTAGCATACGTAGGTAGATGTAGCGTGCAAAGGAGCCCACAAAATGATATAAAAAGGGAGCACCCACAGATATCGACGGACTACCTCGCCGTCTGTATGTAGGTTAACAGGCAGTGCAGGTTTTCCCCAAGAGCTGGGAGCTCTTGTCTTCCTTTGCTTAAAATGTCTTGCTCTGCTTTGCTTGAAGTATCTTATTCTATTTTACCTATATGAAATGTCATGTTATGTTTAACCATTGTTCTCTTTACTTTTGCATTTAAAAGATTTTGTATTGTAATTGCAGGAATGCTTGCTCTAAGAGTAAACGTGAGTGTTCCTAGGTAACATTTTCCTTGGTGTAACTTGTTTCTCATGATGCATTTATAGATGTGTTTTCTCTCTCTCTCTGTCAGTACATTAATTGAGATACAGAGAATATTATGACAGCTGTATGATTATCTGGATTCTGTATTTTGTACTTTATGTCTCTATTCTGCGGTTTCTTTGAAGTTGCATCTTCTCATTAAACTGCCATTGTATTCTGCCTCCAATTCCATGTCTCATATGTCTGTTTTCTTCATTTTTGGAGCAAGCGTTCCTAGGCACCCCGGCTCAAATTAAGGTGCCCCTTTTGTCCCTGACTCACTCTCCTGCTCAGTTCTGTGGTGGCTCCCGGGGATCTGGGGACCGCCCCTAGCTTCCTTGACCCGTAATAGATCTTCCCTACAACAGTCTCTATTGCAAGTCCTGTATTGTTGGTTTGTTGCCCCTGCCCCCCTTTCCACTGCCCTCCATAGTCTGTTGTGCTTCCACGGCCCTTCCTGCCTGCTCAGTGTGGTTAAATTGTTGCCTTTGCACCCTCCTACCTGCCTTCAATTTTCAGAGTCCGTGCCCCTGGCCTCTGCCTCTCAACAGTATCCTAATGAACAACTAGATTGCTAACATTCTATATTTATTACAAAAGTGTGGAACGCCTGACATCATCTTGATGTAATCAAAACTGTAATACCTAGAGCATTTCCTTTAGAAATTACATATATGAGAGGGTCTTATTGGCATCAAAATTATGGTTAGTGCTCTAAAAGACTAAAATAAGGACATATTTTCTGAGTTTTCAAATAGCAAAGCACTTTTAAATTATTTGTTATCTTTATGTTTTTTTATCCAGTTGACCACTTGATTAAATGTTGCACTTAGGGGAGAGGATGTGGTGTTACTTCCAGAACTGCAGACTTTGCAACTGGGGAACCAGGTTGAAGTTTCTGCTTCAGCTCGACATTCTGTGATTCTGGTCAAATCACTTAGTCTCTCCATGTCTACAACCAAAATGAATTTGTTCTTGTGTGATGTAACCAATGCTCATGTAAAGCACTCCAATACCTGACAAGTCTGCACTATATAACACTGCAAAAACACAAAATAATAAGTGTTTTGCACACTTCTGTCATTGGGCTATATTTGGGCTACATCTGGGTGATTTTGGGCTACATTTGGGCTCTTTTGTCTCCGGTGGCCATCTTGGGAGATTTATTTGTTATGAAGTTTCCTAATTTCCTCATGTACTGCAGTCTCCTCAGTAGGAAATGCTTTCAGTCTTTTACTTTGATTCCATCATGAAGGTATTCAGATATGTCACACATTTGCCATAAATTCTGAATGTTAGCACTCTAGTTGCTCATTAGATCACTGTAGTAAAACTACTGCACCATGGAAGTCTGCTCCTGGTATTAAAAGTGCATGTTTCAGTCTGCATGTCAGAATTTTTTAATGAAATAAAATAGGATTTGAAAAGTCACTCAAAATGTGCCCTCATTTTCTTTCTTCAGCATTAATCATAATTTCTATGGCAAAATGAACCTCCTCATTGTGTTCCTTTTTAAATTAAATGTTTTAAGTGTTACCAGTTTATTCCAATCAAGATGGCTTCAGGTGTGCCTTACTTTTGTCATAATGAAGACAGTAAGCGCTCTAGTTGTTTTTAAGAACATTCTGGGACATTCTGTCATTGGGCTATACTTGGGCTACATCTGGGTGATATTTGGGCTACATTTGGGCTCTTTTGTCTCTGGTGGCCATCTTGGGAGACTTATTTGTTATGAAGTTTCCTAATTTCCTCATTTACTGCAGTCTCCTCAGTAGGAAATACTTTCAGTTTTTTACTTTGATTCCATCAAGAAGGCATTCAGATGTGTCACACATTTGCCATAAATTCAGAATGTTAGCACTCTTTTTGCTCATTAGATCACTGTAGTAAAGCTACTGCTCACCAGGGAAAACTGCTGCTGGTATTGAAAGTGCATGTTTCAGTCTGCATGTCAGAATTTTTTAATGAAATAGAAGAGGATTTGAGAAGTCACTCAAAATGTGCCCTAATTTTTCTTTCTGCAGCACTAATCATACTTTTTATGGAAAAATGAACCCCCTCATTTTGTTCCTTTTTAAATTAAATGTTTTAAGAGTTACCACTTTAATCCAAGCAAGATGGCTTCAGGTGTGCCATACGTTTATCATAAGTAGGACTGTTAGCGCTCTAGTAGTTCTTTGGAACACTCTGGGAAGCTGCAGTAGAACACAAAGGAATCAACTGACAGTCTCTGCCCTTGTTGGATGTACATGTTTTTCTGAGAATGTCAGACTTCATTCTCACATGACTGAGAAAGATAATGTGAATTTACAGAAAATAAGCTCTCAGTTTAGCCTATAGATCACCTTCCAAACCTCTGTGGTAAAAGCATGAGAAAATATTTTTCTCTCAATCATGATATCCCAGCAGAAGGCTTTTTCACATGGTGAAATCACCTTAGAACATACCACAATTCCTAAAATGAGTATGGTACCATCAACAAATGATTTATAATGTAACTAAAGTCTTAAAACCTTCTATTAACTGCAATGCTTTTTAATGAGGTGCTATCATGTATATTGGTCCCAAGATGGCTGCCAACACTTCTTGGATGAAGTGCTGACAGCCAATCAGATCTCAGGATGAGATGTGTGGTTAGGCTCCGCCCACATATATATATGCTTTTAAATGCTATTTTCTCAGGAAATACTGAACAGATTTACACCAGACCTGCAAAAGGCACTTCCTTGACCTTATGGCTACCTCTCTGCCAAATTTCAAGTAATTCTGTTCAGCCGTTCGGGCTGTAGCCGTGTCTAAAGGTCCTATGGAAAAATGCATGGGGAAAACGCGTTTTGGGACCCCCCTTTTTTCTCGGCCCCTGCTTGACGAATCCCCCCGAGACTTTCAGGGTAGGAGCGGAGCGTAGCACCCCACCTATTTTGAAAATTTCGCGAGGATTCGTCGACCGGCGCCAAAGTTATTCCAAATAGAATGTTGCGGATTTCCTATGGAAACAGGGTCCTAACTATATCTACCTACTGGCGACCGCCAGTAGGTAATATATATATATATATATATATATATTCACTGAAAAAACCATAGGTTTCACACACGTTATAGTTAGGAATTAGCATTTAAAAAACCTTGCAAATTCACTTAAAAAACCATAGGTTTCACACATGTTATAGTTAGGTGGACATTTCACTCGTAAAAAACGAATGAAATTCCCCCGTTATAGTTAGTTGAGATAACTATAACTCGCGCGCCCGCAATCCTCTGCTCATGACGTCACATATTACATCACTCATGACATGGTCAGTGGCATCACTCATGACATCATCCTTGCGATAGAGTGGCGGTCGCGCGAGTTATAGTTATCTCAACTAACTATAAAAGGGGAATTTCATTGGTTTTTTACGATTGAAATGTCCACCTAACTATAACATGTGTGAAACCTATGGTTTTTTAAGTGAATATATATATATATATATATATAGAGAGAGAGAGAGAGAGAGAGAGAGAGAGAGAAAGAAAGATATATATATATAGATGTATGCTATTGATTTCGATTATGTGTAATTTTTACCATTTCTTTTTTTCAGTGTGTATATATATATAATATATATATAGATTATATATATATATATATATATATATATATATATTATCTATATATATATCAAACCAAATCCCAACTTCACACATGAAAAAGGGGCACGCACACGAGGATTCTCAAACTTGGTTGTTTTAATTAAGCGTGTTGTCTACAAACCAGGCAAAAGTCACTGAGATGCGTTTCGGCGGAACTCAGCCTTTCTCAATCATATATATATATTACCTACTGGTGGTCGCCAGTGGGTAGTTATTGTTAGGACCTCGTTTCTATTCAAAAAGCGAAACTTTCAAAACTAGTGGGGCACTCTGGTCAGCTCCTGTCTTAAAAGTTTTGGAATGATTCGTCAAGCGGGGGCTGAGAAAAAAGGGGGGTCCCAAAACGTATTTTCCCCATGTAAATTTCCATAGGAAACTTTAGACAAAGCTACAGTCCGAACTGCTGAACGGAATTTCACCAAATTTGGCAGAAAGGTAGCTCTTGGTTCAGAAAGAGCCCTTTTTGTTAAATGGTGTAAATCCGTTCAGTGTTTTTTTAAGTATTAAAGGAAAAAGAAATGTATATACCTGGGTGGAGCATAACCACTCATCTCATCGTGAGATCTGATTGGCTGTCAGCACTTTATTCAAGAAGAGTTGGCAGCCATCTTGGGACCAATATACATGATAGCACCCCATTAAAAAGCATTGCAGTGAATGGAAGGTTTTGAGTGTCACCAAAAGGAGAACGTATAAAGGGTGATAAGACTTTAGTTACATTATAAATCATTTGTTGATGGTACCATACTAATTTTAGGAATTGTGGTATGTTCTAAGGTAATTTTACCCTGTGAAAAAGCTTTCTGCTGGGATATCATGAATCATAATGAAGTCAGACCAAATGGGAGACTCTTGAATCTCCACCGCCTGCCCTTCCACCTGAACTGAAGAAAGTCTCTGTGCTCTACACAAACCGGAATTGAAATATAAGCATCTTTCAGATCCAACCTTGTCATCCAATCTCCTTTCCTCAATACGTCTCTTAAAAGATGTATTCCCTCCATCTTGAAATGGTTGTAACACAACCAAACGTTTAGATCCCTCAAATTTATTACTGGTCTCATTTTGTTGTCTTTTTTCTCTACCATGAAAATATTGCTCACAAAACATCTCTGAGTGTTTTTTGCAACCTCTATCGCACCCTTCTCTTCCATTGCCTTTGCCTCTTGAGTCACTAACTCCTCCTGTTCCCTTGCAAACCTTAACATGCTTGGACACTTTAACTGAATTGGAATCTCCTTAAAATCTATATGGTAACCAGCAACCGTATCCAAGACCCATGGATCTTGAGTAATTTCTTTCCACCTCAAAACAAAATGGGCTAGTCTGCTGCCCAATTTTACATGGGTAGAAAAAAGGTCTTTGGCCTGTCTTACCTGAGGAACCTCTGCCTCTTCGCTCAGACCGCAATCCTCTTGATCTTGATCTCTGCCTCTGCGGGAAAAATTTCCCCTGATCGCCTCTTGAGCTGAACCCATATCCATAATTGTAGGGTCTGAAACCTCCTCTGGTAAAAGAACCTCGAGTGATCCCTTGTCCTCGGCCGGGGAAATGACCCCGCATTTGCCCGGCCGACCCAAAAACCTTTCTGATGTTCTTTTGAGCCTTTTGCAGAGAATTAAAAGTTCCTACGTATTTTCCCAAATCTCGAACAAACTCATCACCAAAGAGCATCCCATTGCTCTTGTCACCAAATTCTCTGTTTGCCAAATCCGCTAACTTTGGCTCTATTTTCATTAAAATACATTTCCTTCTCTCCATACATAAAGCTGCGTTCACATTGCCTAAAAGGCAAATAGCCCTCTGCACCTATTGGCGCATATCATCCACATCCACATTAGAAATGCTCGAATGTGCTTCCTCACACAAGTCAAACACTTTTGTAAGTGGACCAAGGATGTCAAGTAACCTGTCTTGACATCCTTTGAGGCCTTTGTCTAGACCCCTCCGTGGATCACGACCAGATTTGCTAGAAAAAAGTCATAATTTTTTGATCTAACTCCTCTACTTTCCTTTTTTTAACCAAAATCACTTCATCATCCGTGTCATCAAAACTAGACGAACACGTTAATTCAACATCTCCACTAGAAGATGATGAGTCACAAATCACCACACTGTGATTCCTTTTTCTCGCCTTTATAGCGACACCTTTGACCTTTATAGCCTTACCCTTTTCTTGAACCTTACGTTCTTTTCCTTTAATATTTTTATTTACTTCAACATTTTTCCTCTTTTGCGTTCTCTTAACGCAATCAGCTTTAGACCCACCTGCTACTACTTCCACCTCCTCAGTGGACCAAAACACCTCCTCTTCGAGATGTTTATCTCTCTTGCTCTTATCCTTTAAAGATCTTTCTTCAGAACTTTCAATTTTTTTATCTATTGACATGGACAACTCCCCAAACATCTTGTCCATGTACTGTTTGAACCTTTCATCCAAACCAGTCTCCTCATTAATATCCATCTTTCCAATACTCTTTAAACTCCCTTTACAATCACAAAATATTTCTTATGTCTTATTTAAAAAAACGCTTTGCCTCACACCACAATAAAACACCTCTCACCCTTCTGCTTACGATCGCAACTGACCCGGTTTTGATTTCAGATCAATCTGTCAGAAAAATCCTTCCCAAATCATGAAGGAAACCTTTCCCATTTTCTCTAATTAAAAATGGCCAAACTCACAAAATGGTCGCCGCACGCAATGTCATGCGTACGGCGGCCGGCACAAATCATAAACAAACAATCAGCTGAGAGAGAGATGCATGCCCTTCTCCCACCGATCAGTCTTACCAAGGACTCCTCACGAGCCGGGCGCGTGTAATAGAACACGCGCTCGGCTCCCTACAACAATGCAAACCTTCCACAAGCCGTCTCATGCGTCCCTCGATGGAAATGCGTCGCGCTCCAGATGCATCACGCGCCCTCCACTTCAAAAGCCTTGTGCTACCAACAGTAAGACAACTGAATAAAAATACTTCAATATACCAAACTTACTTATGGCTAAAACATTATCAGACTTAACCAGAAAAAAACACAAATAAAAGGCGATTGGCTGAAACTAAAACTATAAACACGCTAAAATAAATCAGCAAGTTCATTCCCATTTAATAAAATATCATAATTTTGTACTATTAATAAATATAAATAAATCAAAAGGATCTCCATTCATAACCTTACTTATTGAAGGACAAACATATTTCTTAACCAATAAGGTCATTAAAATCCATAAACAATCATCAGTAATTAAATAGTAAGGACAACATAAATGGAGTACTTATCTCATGTGTGAGCAGCAACAAAAGAAGGAAGATGGCTGCCTGTGTTTGGACATTATGCATGTTCAATGTTCTAGATTGTTGACATTGTTCTAATTCTAAGTTATCTTGTTGCTGCTGTGTGAGTAGCAACAAAGGAATATTGCATAATATTGGCATCCAGGCCTTTGACATAAAATCATGTTTGAGAGGAAACTATTTTCTCATACTTTTCCTTCAGAGGTTTGGAAGGTGATCTAGAAGCTAACATGAGAGCATATTTTCTGTAAACTCACATTATCTTTCTCAGTCATGTGAGAATGAAGTCTGACATTCTCATTAAAACATGTACATCCAACAAGGGCAGAGACTGTCAGTTGATTCTTTTGTGTTCTACTTCAGCTTCCCAGAGAGCTCTAAAGAACAACTAGAGCGCCAACAGTCTTACTTATGACAAACGTATTGCACACCTGAAGCCATCTTGATTGGAATAAAGTGGTAACACTTAAAACATGTAATTTGCAACAGAATAAAATGAGGGGGTTCATTTTGCCATAGAAAAAATGATTAGTGCTGCAGAAAGAAAAATGAGGGCACATTTTCTCTCAAATTCTCTTCTATTTCATTTAAGATTTCTGACATGCAGACTGAAACATGCACTATGAATACCAGCAGCAGACGTTCCTGGTGAGCAGTAGCTTTACTACAGTGATCTAATGAGCAACTAGAGTGCTAATTTTCTGAATGTATGGCAAATGTGTGACACATCTGAATGCCTTCTTGATGGAATCAAAGTAAAAAACTGAAAGTATTTCCTACTGAGGAGACTGTAGTAAATGAGGAAATTAGGAAACTTCATAACAAAGAAGTCTCCCACAGCTGAATGCCTTCTTGATTGAATTAAAGTAAAAAACTGAAAGTAGTTCCTACTAAGGAGACTGCAGTAAATGAGGAAATTAGGAAACTTCATAACAAATAAGTCTCCCAAAATGGCCACCAGAGACAAAAGAGCACAAATGTAGCACAAATATCATCCAGATGTAGCCCACGTATAGCCCCATGACAGAATGTCCCAGAGTGTTCTAAAGAACAACTAGAGCACTAACAGTCTTACTTATGACAAACGTATGGCACACCTGAAGCCATCTTGATTGGAATAAACTGGTAACACTTAAAACATTTAATTTAAAAAGGAACACAATGAGGGGGTTCATTTTGCCATAGAAATTATGATTAGTGCTGAAGAAAGAAAAATCTGGGCACATTTTGAGTGACTTCTCAAATCCTCTTCTATTTCATTAAAACATTCTGACATGCAGACTGAACATGCACTTTCAATACCAGCAGCAGACTTCCCTGGTGAGCAGTAACTTTACTACAGTGATCTAATGAGCAACTAGAGTGCTAACATTCAGAATTTATGGCACATTTTTGACACATCTGAATGCTTTCTTGATGGCATCAAAGTAAAAAACTGAAAACATTTCCTACTGAGGAGACCGCAGTAAATGAGGAAATTAGGAAACTTCATAACAAATAAGTCTCCCAAAATGGCCACCAGAGACAAAAGAGCCAAAATGTAGCACAGATATCACCCAGATGTAGCCCAGGTGTATCCCAATGACAGAAGTGTTCAAAACACTTTTTATTTTTTGTGTTTGTGCTGTTTTATATAGTGCAGACTGGTCAGGTATTGGAGTGCTTTACATGAGCATTGGTTACATCACACAAGGACAAATTAATGTTGGTTGTAGACATGGGGAGATTAATTGATTTGACCAAAATCACAGAATGTTGATCTGAAGCAGAAACTCCAACCTGGTTCCCAAGTTGCAAAGTCTGCAGCTCTGGAAGTAACACGACATCCTCTCCCCTAAGTGCAACATTTAATCAAGTGGTCAACTGGATAAACAAACATAAAGATAACAAATAACTTAAAAGTGCATTGTCGCTATTTGAAAACTCAGAAAATATGTCCTCATTTTAGTTTTTTAGAGCACTAACCATAATTTCGATGCAAATAAGACCCTCTCATCTATGTAATTTCTAAAGGAAATGCTCTAGGTATTACAGTTTTGATTACATCAAGATGACGTCAGGCGTGCCACACTTTTATAATAAATATAGAATGTTAGCTATCTAGTTGTTCATTAGGATACTGTTGAGAGGCAGAGGCCAGGGGCACGGACTCAGAAAATTGAAGGCAGGTAGGAGGGTGCAGAGGCAATAATTTGACCACACTGGGCAGGCTGGAAGGGCAGTGGCAGCACAACAGACTATGGAGGGCAGTGGATAGGGGGCAGGGGCAACAAACCAACAATACAGGACAGGCAAGAGAGGCTGTGGCAATATAATAAACCATTGTGGGCAGAAGGAAGAGGCAGTGGTATACAACCATACATGCCAACAGACCCGTTTCAGCCAGGAAACGCTCAATGTTTTTAAGCCCAAATGGGCTTTATTTGATCTGTCTCTTGTCTACAATCTCCTCTTTTTCAATGTAAGTCAATGGGGAAAATCAATACCACCGTTTTTTTTGTGAAAATCTCCCTCTTACCAAGTTCAAAATGTTAGCAAGTATGGTACACTGGATCATGGAAGGCAGGAGGAATTGGGGTAGGGACATAGACTCGGATAACAGAGGACAGGAGGGACATGGAGAGGTGCACCAAGCTGATCTTACAGGGCAGGCATCAGGGTTTGTAGCAGCACAAAACACTACACAGTGCATGCGGGACAGGAGTGCAGCACAACAATCCATAGAAAGCATTAGGGAGGGGACAGGACCATGCGCATGGGCAACAGAGAACAGAGGCGAAAGAGGCAATGTCAGCTAGCTGACCATAATGGACAGACAGGAGAGAAAGCTGCGGCATAATGGACCATAAAGGGTAGGAGGGAGGGATCAGGGGCATTACAATGGAACAGTCAAGCCAGGAGGGAGGGAATAGGGGTCTGCACATGGAAAACAGAGGGCAGGGGGCAGGGCAGGAGCAGCAGGATGACCATGGAGGTCAGGCAGGATTGGCACTAGAAGCAAGATACACCATGAAAAGCAACAATGAAACTATAATGGCATACACACAGACCATGAAGGGAAGGTGGGAGGCGGTCAGGGGCAGCTAGCTGACCACATAGGGAAGGTGGGAGGGGCAGTGTCAGCACAGAAGACCATGCATGGCAAGCAGGAGGGTTACTGACAGCACAATGGCCATGATGACAAGAAGGAGGGGACAGGGGCATGCACAAAGGACCATGGAGTATAGAAGGGAGGGGTAGGAGCTGGGCACAGATTAGAGAGTTCACAACAGACCACATGGGCAGGCAGGATGAGCAGTTGCAGCACAACAGACCAGGGAGGGCAGAAGGGTGAGGCAATAAAATGGACAATGGAGGACATGAGGAAGGCGATAGGGGCATGGAACGTGGACAGGCAGGGTGGAGGTGGCAGGGACAGGTTACAGTCATCTCACAATGCTAGGCAGGTGGGAGGGGAGTGGCAGCTCAACAGAACACTCAGAGTAGATAGGAGGGGATGGTCCATGGAACATGGTGGGCAAAAAGGATGGAGCAGGGGCATGCACACAGATATCGGAGGGCAGGGGGAAGGAGAGTAGGGGCAGCAAGCTAAGCACAGAGCCTAAGCAGGAGGTCAATGATGGGGCATAGAATTCGGCAATGGAGGGCAGGAGGAGTGGACTGGGACATCATGCTAAATGGAGGGCATTGGCAGCACATTAGACCATGAGGCAGGAGCTAGGAGGCTAGTGCATAGATTCAGACAACAGAGGACAGGGAGGAGGTGGATGGGGCAGCAAGCTAACTGTTCAGAGAAGGCGGGAAGGCCAGTGGCAGAACAACTGCCACACAGGTCTGTAATAAGGGAGCAGGGACATGGACTTGGACAATGGATAGCTAGGAGGAGGGGAGGCAGGAGCAGCAAGCGTGGGTGGGGGCAGCACAATGCCAGACCAGGCCCTGCTTCCAACCCCCCACCATCCATTGTGATAGGCATCTTACGTAACGTAAAAAAACCTAGAAATTTGCTGAAAAAAACAAAGATTACAGGGACGTTACAGTTAGACTCAGATTTCACTCATATTTCTCGTGACTGGCTTTTTTTATTTAGCAAACTGGATTAAAGTCGCCACTCTTGGGCTATTAAGCAACTGGGGAACCACAAGAGGGCCATGAAGTGCTTGTGTAACCCCATTTTATGTGCACATGGCTTTTGATAGAGCAACGGTGTCTGCGCAATAGGGAGCTTCTGGACTGATGCCCTACCCGATGCCTGCCTGGTACCGCTCTGGGGGGCACTGAACCCAAATGTTGGAGGAAAGTTAAACCTTGATATTTTTTCATGTCATCTCCTCGCAGAACTCGGGCTTAGCCATGGACATTGTGTCAATGGAAAACTTTGGGAACCTGAGCTGTGCCAGGATGGTCGGGGGCTCTATAAGAAGGAGGCGGGCGCTGGCCAGGGCATGGCAGCCGAGCTACTCAACTGGACAGCGGGTCCCCGGAGCCTCAGCAATCTGACCTCCGAGATCAGGCCTTCCACTCCCGACAAGAACTGTCTGGCCCTGCTGACGGCACTGGTCATCGTGCTCACCATTGCTGGCAATATCCTGGTCATCATGGCCGTGCTCTTGGAGAAGAAGCTCGAGAATGCCACCAACTACTTCCTGATGTCCCTGGCCATCGCGGATATGCTGTTGGGCTTCTTGGTCATGCCACCCTCCATGCTGAACATCCTCTATGGTGAGTTTGTCCCTATTCAGGCAACTGTGTGATCTTGGGCGAATCACTCTAAACATACATGCCTATGTGTTCTAATACCTGCAGACATTTGAGGTGGGGGACGCGAGGGGGGGGGGTCTACAGGATCTTCAGTTCGCAGTGTGGATTCCAGACGCCGTCTACAGGGATTGACCAGGCCGGGGGCCTTTCATGCTTCACTAAACATTGTGATCTTGGCCGATTCAATAAGTATGCGTGCGCCTCCGATCTAAATATCTGCAGACAATTGGGATGATCTGGAGGATGCTCAGTTCCCAGTGTCGATGCTAAACATCCCCTGCAGTGATTCACAGCGCTGGAACATTCACCCTTTAACTAAAACCTGTGATTCTTTTTCACCAGACAGCAGACACAGTTTGAGGCGACACCCTACCTGCATTTTCCTGGGCATAGTTCCACGGGCGCTGCCTGTCTCCCTCCCGCCGCCGCCACTCTAACGCGGCCGCCGTATGGAGGGGGACCACGTCTCCCAGCACCCCCAGCGGCGGAACAGGAAGCCGCCTCCCGCAGTTTTGCGCCTGGAGGCGCTTAAATTACAGCTGAGCCACCGCCTCGCTGGACCGTGCACGGGTCTGCGCCGGGCTAAGCCCGGGCAAAGGGCGGGCCCTGTAAGGCCCTCAGAGGTCAGCAGTGGTCGGGCGGGCCACCCCTCTAAATCTGCTACCAAGGTGAGCCCTGATTTAACCATTATGGGGAAAAGAAATGCTAGCTCAATCGCACAGGCATCTGTGGGCCCTCCTGTTCTTCCATCGTCATTGGAAAGCATGCTGGATAATGCCTTTAACATGGTCACTAATGAAATTGCCAATACTGAGAGGAGAATGTCTATGGACTTTACACGTTTATACCCAGAACCCCAGCAAACAAGTGCTAATAACATTTTGCCGCTTTCCCCTGTGGTTACAGTTATAAAACCTAATCTGGTCAATCCGTTGACCACGTTATCAGGGAGCAGCAGTCGTACTATTATTATTGACTCACAACCTGATCCCACTGCACATGATTCTATCCCTCCTCTGTCCCCGAGTATCAAGACTGTTGGAGAGAAAAGGAAAAGAGGCCCTTCGAAACCAACAGTTAATAAGAAGAAACAACCTTCTCGTAACAAGAGCCAACCGACCCCCCTGAGTATGTGGACTAGAGGGAAGCAACAACTGCCAGGGGGTGGCAGCATTATTAATGAGTCCTTGCAATTCGCTGTGGGGCCTCTAGAAACAACTTCCCCAAAAGAAGGACATAACTCTGCCTGCACACAGACTGAGCCCATAATTGAAAGTGTTACTCAAAAAAAGCCAAATGAGAATTTTATTGACACCATAGTCGATACTATTTTTAAACAAATGGAAAGTCAAATGATCAAACAGTTTAATCTTATTTTTAAAAGATTAGATAGATTGGAAAACCTGGTAAAAAATGAAGATGCAAAAAGGAAAGGGGTTATTAGTCTTGATCTAATGAGGGGAGATCGTCTACTGAAAGATTTGGAAGTCGGCAGTAAGGGCTTTTTGGCCGATAGGCCTAATATTTCCAGTCGTACACCTACATCTAATATTGTACCTAGGGGTGACATTGCAGGGAATACTCAATCTTCCATGACACCGCAGCATACTCTGGCTGTAGCAGCCGAACCACCTTGCCCCATTAGTGTGGTCGCCGATACTTTAAAGGGCGGACCCACCGTGCCCCTTATAAGGCCGGGGGCACCCGCCATTATTGGCTTAGACAAGGGCCAAGTTGCTGTTACTAGGCCCACAAAACATCTGGGGCCGGCCCTTCATTTACCCCCTGATGCTTGCCCATATGTTCTAATTTTGGCGGGTGTACCATCGCTCAGGGAGGGTCAAGGTGAGTCATAGGTCCAGTTGAACAACAAGTGTATTGACTGGTTGACTAAACATAAAGGGGTAGGTCCTAACATCTCGAGTGAAATCTTGTCAGTCCGCCGGGTGAGCTGGGTCGGTCCCTCAATTAAGAACATCCCTGGAGATTGTATCGTAATTAACCTTAGACACCCCACCACAGTTAAATTCATTCTTAGTAGTAACAATATCCACTTTAGCCCTTTAACTGTTATAACTCTATTGCCATTGGGTTATTTTTACAGGCCCACCCAGAGACCATTTAGCCCAGCTCCACCACCGTATCCACTGCATAATAGATTCAGTGTATTATCTGAGCCGGGCACTTTGGATTGACCTTCAACTATCGTCCCAAATATAGTAGCTAGAGACCATATCAATACATCTGGCCCGTGGGTGAACTGCCAACCTGCTCTACTACAACGGTGTTTAATGGCATTAGAGCGCTAGTGTCGCCATCCCATTCTAAAATAACTGCCCATGCCTCTGCCACCCCCATACTGTCCGATAATTTGACAATTCTGAGCTGGAACATTGCCGGTCTCAATGCGAAAATGAAAATCAGGGACTGGGCAGATTGGGTTATCAACTTTGACATTTTAATGTTCCAAGAAACTTGGTGCACTTGTTCTTTGCTTTTTGAGGGTTACAGCTGTGACAACCAAATTGTACCCATTCCGGTCATGGGCAGACCCAGTGGGGGATTATCTATTTGGGTTAAGATTAGGGCAGGAGATAAAGTTGAATCCTTGCAAACTAATGATATGAATTTCCAGGCTTTGCTTTATATCAGCAGGATAAAATTATGTTTAATTAATTTTTATAACAACGATTTCACAACTCATCCAAACACAAATTTTATAAGATTGTTTGATTTTATTGATGAAATTGCAGATGGCCAAAAGTATGGTAAACTTGATGGCATCTGTTTGGGAGGTGATTTTAATGCACATATTCACTTTAGAACCCCTCCTTGTAAAAGAGGTGAAGAATTGCTTGACCATTTAGCCACACGGGACTTAGTCAATGTTATGGAGAAGGCAAACATTGCTGTGAATAAAGGACCCGTGGCCACATATGTCGGTCGCGGGAGTTCAACCACAATAGACTATGTATTCATATCCTCCCTGCTTGTGGACCTCTTATTAGAGGTGGTAGTCGTTAGTACCATATATAGCGACCATTACCCAATCTCATTTACTTTTAAATCTATTAAAAAACAGGGGAACAGTAGCGAAATCGGGGCAAAAAATTTTGTAGCGTTGACAGACAAACTTAGGGTGGTCTAGAAGGGGATAGACAATAAGGGGGTTTTAGCTCGTATTATTAAGGAACACCCTATATTAGTGTCTGTTTGTTTATCCTCTGATACCCCTGGACATGACATTGTTGAGGCCTTTACAGGGCTGTGTAAGGCCATAAAAAAGGAGATCTCTAAACCAGCCCCAGCTAATAATGTTAAAAACCCAAGGTGATTTGATACCTCATGCTCCAAAGCTAATCGGGAATTAAGGGCCGCCCTAATCTCTGGTGAGGATACTAAGGTTAAGTTATAAGCGTACTTTAAAAATAAGATCTGAAGAGCTTCTAAAAGACCATTGGGAACCCCTTGTGCGTACATCGGCACTGAAAGATGCCTCCGGGTTCTGGAGTGAGGTTAAGAATTTGAGATCAATTGGATCTAATATTACCCCCATAAATTGTAATATACGTGGGGACTTGTGGGTGGAGCATTTTTCAAATATATATGCTGCGCCGTATCCTTCCACAGAATTTTTTCAGCCCTTCAAGACATTGAATATTTCTATAATGGAGGTGGAAGATGCTATTTTACAAAGTGCGGGGAATAAAGCACCTGGCCCCGATGGACTATCCATCGACTTAATAAAATCAGAGCCTGACTTTTGGTCACCTTTATTGTGTAACATCTTTAATAATTTATCTCATACTCCACCCCCAAGTTCCTGGTCTAACAGCTTCATTGTGCCAATTTTTTAAAAAGGCAACAGACTTGACCCTGGCTGTTATCGCCCAACATCCTTAATAGATAATACCTTGAAGATTCTAGGTAGGGTTATCTTTAATAAGATCAGAACCTGGGCTGAAGAAAATATGATCCTACACCCATGCCAATTAGGCTTTAGAAGTAACGTAGGGACTGTGGAGCAATGTTTAAATTTAAACTTATTATTGGGCAAATATACTATTGCCAAAAAATCCCCATTGTATTTAGGGTTTATGGATTTAAGCTCTGCTTTTGATTTTGTTAATCGTTCCCGTTTATGGTCAGTCCTGTTGAATTATGGTTTAGATGAATCTTTGGTTTATTTTTTGGCCCACTTACACAATGACTTGAAAGCCCGTGTTCGAATAAACAACGATGGCGAAGTCTCGGGTGACATTTTAATTGGCAGGGGGGTCAGACAGGGCTGCGTCTTGGCACCCCTGCTTTTCATTTTGTACATAAATGAATTAAGTAATTATTTATGTAAATTAACCAGCGATGTCCCATACATCAATGGTAAACCACTCCCCGCACTCCTCTATGCGGATGATGCGGTCCTTATGGGCCGCACACCCAATGCATTACGCACTTTATTATCAGGTTTTGTTTCATATATGGCCGACCTCGGCTTATGTACCAATTAAAAAAAATCTTACATAATGTCCTGTGGCCCAAAGAAACATAGAATCCGCCATATCATGTCAGGAAACAATGTTTTAAATAGTACTTGCACTTTTCCTTATTTAGGCCTGTTGTTCTACGATTTTGGATCCTGGCAACCTCATGTTGCCAGGGGGAGGAATAAATTGGGTAAAGCTATCAATTCTATAATCACCCTCCGTCAACCTAAACATGCTGAGGTTATCTTACCACTGTTACAAATTTATAGAACCCAGTGCTTACCGACAGGGACCTTTGGTGCAGAGGTGTGGGGGTATTCGAACTGTACTAATATACAGATCGAAGAGAACAGATTCTGTAGGAGGGTCTTGGGGGGGGTCATTTCGGGCCCATCTTACGTGTGTCACAGAGAATTGAATCTCCCCTATATAGAAGACTTTATAAGATCTAGACCCGCCCTGTTTTGGTTGAAAATATGGCTGAACTCTGCTGCCTCTTTGACCCGTGATATCATCTCGGACTGCCTAAAATGTGAGCGGGCTAATTATATACCCTGGCTCAGGGCAGTCGAGAAAAGCTTAGTAAGTGTGGAGATGGGGCACCTATTTTTTTCACCTCAAACTATTGACTGCACACATAAGAATTCAGTAAAAAGGGCGTTGTACGATCTGTACCGAAAAAATAGAGACAAGACCGAGAATGTAAAGCCGGCTATTATAAGGTACATCCCCCTTTTGGAATCATGTGGTAGGCCCCATAACATGCCCCAGGGTTACCTGCGAAAGAAACTGGGCAAATGGAATAAGAGTTTGCTGTTTCGGTTCAGGGACGGGAGCATCAAAAATCTTCTTTGCTTCCCTTTAGGCTTTATCAAAAATTCGGAAAATATAAACTGTCCCTGTAACCTAGGCGGCAAACAAAGCCTGTTACACTTTACATTTTTTTGTGGTTTTTATCTAAAATACACCAAATATTACCTAATTCCTTATTTTAAAAAGAACTTTCTGATGGATTTTAATCTAGCATTTAGAGACCTATTGATGCTAAGCTCTGATGATGTAATCTTTAGAGTCAGTCGTTTCTTTCATTCTGCTGTTCGATCCCGAGCAACAATGAATGTGGCCTGATACGTTTGCACTATCTTTGCATCGTTTGCACATTGCATTTTTGCACTAGTGACTGTTCCCTTGCACATGTCATAGTTAACTAGCTTTGTTTTGTTTTTACTGTGGCTCTTTCTAGCCTAAATCATACTGCATTTCCATTGCGGAATTACTGTCACTGTTATGATATTCGTATTCTATGAAATATCTACATCACAAGATTAACTAAGTCATTCTTTTAAAAAAAATTTAATGTTTATTGTTGTTTTTATCGGATGATTGTTGTGATTTATATGTACTTTTATGGATGTTTTTTATATCCGAATAAAGATCTTTGACTTGACTTGACTTGAAAACCTGTGATTCTTGGCATATTAATTGCAGACGAATTGGGAGGAGGTGAGAGGGATAGAGTATGCTGAGCCTACAGGACGCACTGTGGATGCTGATCATTGTCTCCCTTAAGTTACCCAGTTCGGGACCTTGCCCGCTTAACCAAACTGTGTTTTTGTAGGCGAATCAGCTATAACAGTCGCCTAACTAAACAGTTAAACGCCGGGTGGATTTAAAAGGCAGTAACTGAAAGGCCTGTTTCAACCTTCGTCACTGGTATACATGACCTTGGAAAAAGGACACAAAGTGATTGTCACTCGCCTCAGAAGCTCACCTGGATGAAGACGATGCTGCAATGATACTCCCTGCAGCAGGGCGCCCCAACTGATGTACTCCTTTCCCCCCAATTTTCATTCGTCATTGATCATTGTGCATTTAGGCAGAATATAAAAAAGCGACATTTCCCATCTTAATTGGCACACGACTTCAAGTTATTTATTGTATTCTGACCGATGGTTCTTGCTTAGCTCAAAGCTGTGCGCGTGGGAATGAATGCCTGCACTTTAGGACGCCCCTTTGATATTACATAAAGGGTCGTGACAATAATGTCATTTAAAAAAAGAAGGGTGTGCTCCCGATGGGTTTTAGCAAAGGCGCACGTCCATTCATATATGTATGTATACATTTCGTTTTGATATGCCCAAGTTCGCATAATGTGGAAACATAACAAAGGCATGAATTCATTCCACTACTTCTAAGCTAAAAAGGTAGCCTCAACACCATGCATTTTCCAGGTGAAGTTAATAGGAAAGGTATCCTGAAACTAACAGGCAACTTGTTCAAACCCAGAACTTGACACTGCTGGGTATTCTGTCAGGCCCTAAATTGTCCTCATGTCCATATCCAATAAGTGAAACAATGCAGAAATAACCTATCCCTGGTTCTACTATAATTTCATAAACCTAATTAATGCATGCGCTCTGTTGCTGCTCATGTAGTGTGTTGAAAGAGTGGTATTGCTTGCAGCAGGTACTTGCACCTGCAGGCTATGTTCACGCTCTGATATGCTGTGGTAAATAAACACCCCCTCATCGCCCGTTGACGTCATGTCAGGAGCTGTCAGTTCTTTTATTGGAGTTGCAAACGGCCTCTCTTGCCGCACTAGCGCTATGAATGTCGTGCACGTAGAAGCTGTGCAGTGAACAGACCAGCATAACAGTGTACTAATGTCAGCCCCAAAAAGATCCTGGACTAGAGATGGGGAGACAACCTCGACTGGGGTTTTCTTCAGGCAAGGCAGCTAGGAACAAGCATGGCTCCTGGTCCACGTTTAAGATAAATACATGTGGCAAATGACTTAGCCTCGCCACATATCACCTTTGGAGAGAGCCCACGCCGACACCCCCATGTGCTCCACCCACAGCATCGAACAGACAGCACAGCGCCGATGAGGCGTTGGGTAAATGAAATGGGAGGAGCAAACATCACCTCTAGTCAGAAGTACTAATTAAGTGCACAAACTCCTGCAGAATGATGCTGCTCCTGCGCACGCCCAGCCTGGTGCTGTCAGTGCACTGCAGAGTCCTTGATGGAAGAAAATGTTGTGTTCATACATCCCGCATAAAATACACCCTCTCAGAAGCTTATGAGGTCCACAGCGCCCAACGCACCGGCACCTGTTTGCGAGGTTCAGGTAGACCTTAGAAAGAAAGGATAGTACCTCAGCGGTCAGCAGCACTTAGGACATCAGAAAACCTGATATTTCTTTGGAAAGTCAGAACTCCTCACTGCACTGTACAGAGTGGCTCACTTGTGGCAATAGGTATATTATAGTGCTAAGCGTAATGTAGTTGTGGTAACCTGGGGTGCTCCCGTGCACAGGTTATCCTGAGCACGTGTTCTCCCCAGATATCTTTGTGTGCAGTGAACAGTGAGCACACGGCGTGCACTGCATCTCAGTTTTTGCAGCGGGAGCACCAGAGAGCCCATCGGTGTGATGTCTCACTCAGGTACAGGACAGGACGGGGCCTGGGGCGCGTGCTTTGTAAATGTACTTATGTTGTTTGTCAATGAAAATGTATCATTACTCCCCGCAATGTTCTCAGTTCCATCTTGGACTGAAACGGTGAGAAACAACTTAAACCACCAAACATTATTTATTCAATTAGCCCTGGGAAGGTGGTGGTCCACGGGGCTGTGGGGGGCCATGTGCCCCCTGCACATAATCTGCATAGCCCCGGGGAGGTGGCGGACACCGGGGCTGCGGGGGCCCCCGCGGGACCCCGCTATTAGTTTTAGACAATGCCTCCGGGACCTGGCCCACCTGGGGGCCTCATTAAAATGTAGCGCAGGGGAATTCCGCAGAAATTACAAAATAAAAAAAAAAAGTGACCCTGGGGGTCCTTCAGGGACCCCCTGAGCAGGCCTGGGGAGTCAGGGCGTTTCTACCCTTCCCCTTTTCTTGTTTTTTCACTCGGTTCTACCGAGTCACAAGATGGCTGCCAACACTTCCTGGTTTGGTTTCACTTCCTGGTTTGGTTTCAATCACAGTGAAGCTCTTTCTCGGGAGGGTTCGCAAACCCACCGCCGCCCCAGATATCTACACTTTTTCTTTTTCTAACTTCTCAGGAACTACTGAACGGATTTACACCATTTAACAAAAAAAGGCTCTTTCTGAACCAAATGTGGGGTAATTCCGTTCAGCATGTAGCTTTGTCTAAAGTTTCCTATGGAAAATAACATGGGGAAAACGCGTTTTGGGACCCCCCTTTTTCTCGGCCCCCGCTTGATGAATCACCTCGAAACTTTTAAGACAGGAGCTGACCGGAGCGGGTCACTTGTTTTGAATATTTCGTGAAGATTCGTCCACAGGCGCCAAAGTTATTGGGAAAAGAAAAACGCTTTTCCTATGTAAACTAGGTCCTAACTATAACTACCTACTGGCGACCGCCAGCAGGTAATATAGATAGATATATATACTTGTTTTAAGAGCACCTAATTATCTTAGAGATGCACTTTTATAATGTCGGTATAGAAGACGAGCTATAAAGCAGTAATGTGTAATGCTTTATAGGATGCATCTGTGTGATCTAGCCAAAACAGATATGTAACACCAGACACTTCCATGTAACTATAACTCGTGCCCTAAGGTAACTATAACTCGTGCACTTGCCATTCACAATTTTCTCATCAATAATTTCACTGCAAATGTTGCAGAGATATTATCAATGTTATCATAGAAGATGTTATGAGTAATGTAATATGTGGTGTAATTAGCAGTTCATTGTGTGGGCGCGAGTTATAGTTACCTTAGGCCACAAGTTACTGTTGCTTTAGATAACTCAAACTATAACTGCTGAATTTCTATGGGTTTGTGCATGTAAAATGTGACCCTAACTATAACGTGTCTGTAACCTTTGTTTTTTTTTTCCAATGGTATTTCCTAACCATAGCGTCCTTGTAACCTTTGTTTTTTTCAATGAATTTTTATGGGTTTTTTTGGACGTAACTACTATGCATTAATCCAACCGCTGGCATTCATGGCCTTCGTCCATGTGTGTGGGGGGGTGGTCGCAAGGCATGACCTGCAGCCAACCCCCGCATGCAGCTAACCCTACACTGGGCACAGCCTTTGACCGTGCACAACGGGGGGTTAGCTGCAGGGCCTGGTCTGAGGCCAGACCCTGCAGCCTACCCCCAAACGCAACCCCCCACCTTGAGCTAATTCCCTCATGCGTCTTCTTCTAGAAATCTGTGATAACATGAATCATCATATAGAAAAGACGACAAGACTACAAAGTGGTAAATCTCCACCAAACAAGGGTACTTCCTCTTAACTATATGAAGCAAGTGCTTCTTTGTGTAGATGTCCTTCTAATCCACGGAACTGGCAAGAAAACACACTTGCTTTTCCTTTGCCAAGAACAAGAAGTTAGGATAATTTTTCATTTACAGAGGTGGAGCTTCAAATCGAGCACCTGCTATGTTTATATTTACAAGTGCTTCCCGTTGAGTTTTAATTTCTGTGAAATGAGCAGCAGGACCAGAAACAAACTGTTGTGTAGTTCCTATATAACCTATACAGGATCTGCGCGTTTGGATAACATAAACTGTGGGATTGGCAGCAGACTGATTCCGTACACCCCCACAAGGTATGTTAGCCTTTCTGTATCAGCTAGCTCACAGTGCCACTATAACCTCCTCTTACCAACGAGAGAATAGTTTCTGGCAACCTCAGAACATGACAACCCTGATCCCTCAGATTTGTGGAAACAATATACTACTTTTCACTCAGTCACTCATGCTCACTTAGGGGTCTATTAGGATGGCGATCGGAAAACCATTCCGACCGCCATGGTAGTGGAAATCAACCATCCGCAGGTACCGCGGGGGTCAACTGCCAGAAAAATCCGACCGAGGCGGAATTATGCCGCAAAAGATAGCCGGTAACGGGCGGAGCAGGTTAAAACCCATATGCGGCGGTCGGATTCACTGCGGAAAAACCCAAACCCGCCGCAAGGCCAGCAGAGTGACCGCAAGCACAATTAGGATACCATTGAGATGACAGCGGAATGATCCGCTGTTTCCGACCGCCACGATCGCTAACAGTGATGAATGGGAGAGCAGGCGACAGGGCTTTTGCATACTCAATGCCGCGGCCACACCAGAACTATTATGGCGGTCGACAAAAAAAACACACAACAAGGCCACCAAGTGTACACATCAAACTAGCTCAGTCCCCAAAAACACCTAACACACCCCAAGGACACACCCCCATGGCAACTAAAAAAATACAAATCCCAGGACAACCCACACAACACACCTGACAGCAACACACCATTTTGACACACCAACATAGGTGAGTATAAAACCTGCCCCTTCCCTGACCAGATTCCTTTGCTCTACTCGAGCCCTGAAGGAACTAAACCCTACAGCACATTGGAGAGGCAAACCACCCACATCTCACTAGCACAACAACGCGCACAAACACATACCCTACCTACATCACCCCCACCACCCTCACACATGCACCTCAAACCATTTGCACATCACACACCATGGTACAAAAGAAAATGCCCTAATTCACTGACAATGAGTTGTCAGTCATGGCAGATGAGATAATCAGAGTAGAAACACAATTGTTTGGTAACCTGGTCCAAAAGACACCATTAGCCACCAGAGCACAAATATGGGGAAGGATAGTCAACAAGGTCAATGCAGAAGGGACCACCCCGCGCAACAAGAAGGAGATCATGAAGCGGTGGCATGACCTGAAGAGGCAGGTGAAAGCAAATAACTGCAAGAACCGTCAGCTGGCTCAGATGACTGGCGGTGGCCCTCCCATTCCACCAAGAACATTCACTGCATGGGAGGAGAAGGTGCTTGCCATACTGCATCCAGAGAGTCTCACAGGAGTAGCCGGGGGAGTGGAGGCTGGTAAGTACAAACAAATGTCCACCATCACACTGCTATGTACTGTCTTGCACAACTACAAAGCTACACCTCCTAGGCCCAATTCCATTCATCTGCACCACACTCTCCCCAACACATGTCTCACAGATCCAACATTCACTCCCTCCCATTCACCCCAAAGGTAGCTAGCAACATTACCATGGGGCATGTGTACAGGCAGCCAGCACTACAACTCCCACCAGGCACCCTTGGCCCACAGCTCAGAAAGATGGAGCACTCCACCCCACATAGAAGCATGTGGCCATTGTATCCCACCAACCAAACTTACAGGTAGGTAGCCATCTTCCCAGGGAGGGCTGTTTGAGGGTGGGAGGCCTGCACTCCAAATCCCACCAGGCACCCTGTCTCAAAGCTGAGCAAGGTGGAGTACCCCACCTACCCAGAAGCATGTGGCAGCCACTACACTGCCCTCATCAAACTAACAGGTAGGTAGCCATCTTCATACGGAAGGGTGTTTGTGGGTGGGAAGCCAGCACTAAAACTCCCAACAGACCCCCTTGTCCCACAGCTCAGCAGGATGGAGTACTCCACCACACTCCCTGAAAGATGTGTCATAAATTCCCCCCAAATGTGCATCAGAACAGGTAAGTAGACAGGGCATGCACCCCGCCATTTCTCTAAAAAAAACATGGAGACATATTACCACCCCAGCCCTCACATCCCACCAAAATTGGCACAGATCCAATTGCCACTTACAGTGTGCAGACAGCTAAGCGGATGTAACTGTCACAGAAACTAAAATGTGACTCAACAAATCACATGTTGAAGAAATTCAGTGCACATATCTGTAAGTGCCATGTGGGCAGAGCATCAAGGCCCATATGAAAACAAAACAAGCATGGTCTGTAGTACAAAGAAAGCAAAGCACATGACATGACAAAGGTATGCATGAGATTACAATGTCTAGTTCATGCTCAGATGTAACGTCTTCCATGCAGAGTAATCAACAAAGATGCTTCCCATAAAGTCATTGTGCTGCTAGTCGTTAGATGACAACATGTCCTTGTAATCACAAAATCTGCACGTGCCGCATGGTATCTATTGACATGTCACACCATGGACAAGTAATGTATGTACCTCCACATCATGTCATGATGCACAGTACTGTGCAGACATACAATGTGATATCAATGTAAACTGTGTGGTGTATAACTTGTAAATAAGAAACATTTAACACCAAGCTTGAGGGGTGCACTTCAATGACCATTTCCCCTCTGTTCCACTGGTGACTAAGAACTGACAGCAGAAGATATTTCACACAAACCTGCAGAGCCAGTCTCCACCCCTGGAACATGAACTCTCTGATGCAGACTCCCTAGATTTCTTGGATGTGGAGCCAGAAGCCAGCCCATCAGGCATGCCAGGGTGCAACAGGTCCGAGGACCCCACTGTCCCCCCCGCCACCACCTCAGTAACAACAACTGCCCCTGCTGTAATGACCTGTGCGGCCTCCACCACCACCACCACCACCAGTGCTGCCTGCAACACTCTCCCTGCCTCAGAGGATGACCACCCCACCCCACAATCTGAGGAGGGCAGGGAGAGTACGCGGTGCATAGAGTGTTGACGCCACAGGTCCGGGACAGCAGGGCAGGTGGAAGGGCAACTGGGAGTCAAACCCAACCGGACACTGGGACCAAAGCCCTGGCCAACATCGCCAGAGTCTTTGGGGCCTATGAACGAGCCCAGGGACACACGGGCCAGGCTCTTGAAGATTCCTGTGAGCTCTGCCTGCTGCTGAGGTCCATAGACACCCGCTTGGGCCAAATCGTGGACTTCTTGGACCAGCTTGTGGGGGTTCTGAGAGACAGGCCTGCGGCACAAACAACAGCCCCACCTCCCTCCAGTGGCCCACAGGGTGACAGCTCCCCCACCTTCCCCACGGCCACGGAGAGGGGTGAGTCCTCAGACCCCACTGAGCCTGCAGCAGAAGGCCCCCCCTGCCAAACGTTCAAGGGGCCGTCCAAAGAAATCCCAGGGAGGATCCTGTGGCAAAGCACCAGCCAAACACCAGTCAAGGAGCCAGCCATGATGGCACCCCTCTTCACCTTGCCATTGACTTTGCTGACTGTCCTTACTCACACTGCCAGGTTAATGGCATGCGTCTGTCAGACTGGGTCACCACATCAATGTGGTGACTACTCGATTGTCTCATCTACCATCACTTTTCACCTTTTTGTAAATATTCACTTCCTGTCACATATTCCCATTGTAAATAAACACTCTTTTCACACCTATGTTTTCATGTCAGCTCCATATTTATCACAGGATGTACAATGTTGACTCTGTTTACGATGTACCAGGAGCACTGATTGTTTTGAGGTATTGAGAGGCTGAAAGGACCCAAGAAAACACAAGAAAACACTATTCACTTGTCAGGTGATAGCATCACAGTCATTACACAACACTTGTCATCAAGGTACTTAACCCTTTCGCTGCGGCGGGAATTCCGCCGCAGCGCTGGGAGGTGCGGGGGGGCAGCGCGGTGGCGCTGTGCTCATAACGGAGCCGCTTCGTCATGAGCCACGGTTGAGCTGTGCTCATGACGGAACGGTTCCGTCATGACTCCGCCCAGTTGCGTTGTCCCCCCGCACAGGCGGGGAAACAGCGCCGCGTAGGCGGAGCGGCCGCCAACGGCCGTGACATGACGGAACCGTTCCGTCATGAGCACACGGCAACCGTGGCTCATGACGGAGCGGCTCCGTCATGAGCGGGGAAGGGGTTAAATCTGCACACATTACAATGAGCAACAGTACCAACATAGACATCCTGTAGCTGTGCATGACTACCCTGTCCCAGAAACATTAGCAGCCAGCACCGTGCCAACAACAGGCAGCAGTCACAAAGTTCACCTAGGCCTTTTCACCAACAACAAATTCAGCAGACAATGGCACGTTGTACGTTTTCACTGACCTTCAAGGGAAGTAGCGGTTGATGAGCTGTTGACGCAGGTCGACACCTTCCTCCTCTCCACTATCGTCGTCACTGGACATGTGTGGGTTTGCTGGTGGGGGCCTCGGCTGCTCATCATTGTCCAGGAGCAGGGGGATCTCCTTGCGCAAGACCAGGTTGTGGAGCATGAAGTATGCAACTACGATCTGACACACCTTTTGGGGAAAGCACATCAGTGCACCTATGGTCTTGTCCAGGCAGCGAAATCGTGATTTAAGTAGACCAAAAGTACGCTCCACCACATGACGTGTCCTCCCATGGTCATCATTGTAGCGGACATCCCTCGGGGTCCTGGGATTCCTCAGTGGGATCAGCAACCAAGGCCAGTTGGGATATGCAGAGTCACTTGGTGTGAGATACACAGACCATTATTGTAATATAAACAGTATCTGAGAACAGAATGTCACACATACAGCACACTACTTGACTCTGCGTACTCACCCACAATACACGCACGCTCTGGATGCAGCTGTGGTACGATGCTGTTACGCAGGATGTAGGAGTCATGGGCTGATCCTGAAAATGTATCAGTAAGGAAAACAATTGGTCCTAGACACTCCTAACCATACTCAATTTAATAACTGTAGGAGAGTATGTTATGAAATCAATTCATACAGACGAAAATATATAATGTAGAGGCACATTCAACAGGGAAGAACTCATAGATAAGAGGCCACCCAAAGTTCATTCAATTGAAAACATCAATTTATTTCACGCTGGGTCCTTTTCATAGAATGAAAGACATACACAGAGGCATAATATGCAGCATGTAATATTAGCGCGGTTATTTTCAAGGAAAGCGAAATAAGTGAAAGTAGGTGCTCATGTGTAGGATTGAAAATGAAGATGAAGATCATCAAGAGGCATTTAAAAAGAACAATTCAAAATACTAAGGCAGATGGGATCCGGCTTAAATTCCTAACAGAGCCGGTACCCCTACAGTATTGGGCCTACCCCTAAGCTCAATCGCATTAATTGATAAATGTTTCTCAAATGGAGGCTTCATCTGTGGTTGGGATAGGAGGGGAGTATATGTTGGGTGTAGGCCCACTGGGGGAATGTCCACATTTCTTGAAAATAACCGCGCTAATATTACATGCTGAATATTATGCCTCTGTGTATGTCTTTCATTCTATGAATAGGACCCAGTGTGAAATAAATTGATGTTTGCAATTGAATGAACTTTGGGTGGCCTCTCATCTATGAGTTCTTCCCTGTTGAATGTGCCTCTACATTATATATTTTCGGCTGTATGAATTGATTTCACAACATTCTCTGCTACAGTTATTAAATTGAGTATGGTTAGGAGTGTCTAGGACCAATTGTTTTCCTTACCGATCGATTCCCAGGTCCTTTGAAACTATACTGGGTTACCCTATTTACTATAATGGTGATCCTGGAAATTTGGCACAGACATGTGCAATTATCATATCCGCCTAGCATGCCACTTGCACATTGATGGAATGGAAATGCTTCAGATTCCTGTAGATGTGCTCATGTGCCTGTGGTCGAACCAGGCCAACATGTGTGCAGTCAATGGCACTAACACATTAGGGATGTGGCCAAGGATGTAAAAATCACCCCTCACACCCGCCAATTCATGCCTCCTGGGGAAATGGATGTATTGGTCCTTGTATGTCATCATAACGGACAGGACATCATGTAGCACCATGCTGAACATAGGTTACGACATCCCACCTGCGGTGGAGACCGTGTACTGGAATGAACCAGTAGCAAAGAAATGCAGGACCACCATCACCTTACATGTTGGTTTCAAAGCAGTCAGATAGGTTCTGCGAGGCTTTAGATGGGGCTCCAACAGAGCACTTAAGTCTTGAAGGGTAGGTCGATCCAGACGGAATTTCCGTATGATGTCCTCATCCTCCATGTCGGCCAGCACTGTGAATGGACGATGCACATTTGGTCGTCTCCTAGGTGAGATGAAAGGGCACACATGTCAATTAAATCCCCCTATGTGATGTGTCCAACATCTTACGTGTTCACTGAGACAGCGCCAACAATGACTGGCAAAAACACTTCAGCTTACAGCACAACTCACAGGTAGGGACAACTTTATCTAAACTAGTCGCACCGTTGTCCAGTATCCACACAGTGAGTACCCCCAAAACAGAATCAGTCTATGTGAATTCCAAAAGGTACATTTCAGCATCTTGTGTCACCAGCCCTGAGAGTAGTTGACATAGCACATGTGTGAGACAGCAACACCGCTAGCTTCTATGTAGCTGCTGTACCTGCCACATCTTCTTGCGTAAGTCAGACAGGGCACCCATTAACAACACAATGTACACAGTGTGTGCACAAAGAAGTATTATCATGAGTTCAACAATCTACACAGTGAAATAGGCACATTATGTGGTCATACCTTCATTACTGTGTGTTGCTTAGCCATCTCACACATTGAGATGTGTACACATGCGAGAGTCCATCACACCACAGATATGTGTACATGCACAACAATTTCATAAGTGACATGTGAGTGAGTACATGCCCGTGCATGTAATCCTGTGCACTGACATGGCATGTGTAATCATCAGTGGGCAAAATGTCACACTAGCATTGCTTAGCACTATCTGGTGGCATGATTCATGTGTCTACTGTACAATGTTTTGAACTGGCCATTGACACTGCCACTGCATGATGTGTCCATAGGTGCCATAAGCGTGCACTTCCACCACAATCACGGCCATGGGCACCAATATCAGGCGGCCAAATCACGATAGCAACCGCCTGGACCCTGCGGTGTGTCACCGCCAATGCCAACCGCAATCGCAGTAGTGATATACACATTGTAAAATGGTGGTTGGTGTGCTCCGCCAACACAATCACGGCCATGGGCACCAATATCAGGTGGCCAAATCCCGATAGCAACCGCCTGGACCCTGCGGTGTGTCACCGCCAATGCCAACCGCAATCGCAGTAGTGATATACACATTGTAAAATGGTGGCTGGTGTGCTCCGCCAACACAATCACGGCCATGGGCACCAATATCAGGTGGCCAAATCACGGTAGCAACCACCTGGCCCCTGCGGTGTGTCACCGCCAATGCCCACCGCAATCGCGGTAGTGATATACACATTGTAAAATGGCAGTTGGTGTGCTCCGCCACCTCAGTCACGGCCATGGGCACCAATATCAGGCGGCCATATCACGGTAGCGACCACCTGGCCCCTGCGGTGTGTCACCACCAATGCCCACCGCAATCGCGGTAGTGATATACACATTGTAAAATGGCGGTTGGTGTGCTCTGCCACCACAATCATGGCCATGGGCACCAGTATGAAGCGCACAAATCACGGTAGCAACCGCCTGGCCCATGCGGTGTGCCACCACCAAAGCCCATGCCCTTACAGCCAATGGGAAGCACAATCGCGGTAGCCAAATGCATTTTTGAAAATAGAGGTAGGTGTGCTCCGCTACCGTGGGGCCGGTCCTTGGATGCATTTGAAAAAAGCTGACCTGGAACACCAATTGCAGCAGCTTAGTACCACTGAAACAACCCCAGGGGGCTATATATGTGTGGGAGAGAGCCTCACATTCCCACTGTTTCCAGACACTGCTGACTGACACACTTCCCCACCAACTGGTGCTGTTCCTGTCTCCTGGACCCAGTGATGGCGAGGACTGAGAACATCAGGGACCATCCCTTCACCATAAAGGAGCTGGAGGTACTGGTGGATGAGGTGCTCACACAGTATTGGAGGCTATATGGTGCTCCTGATGTCATGGTAAGTGTTTCAGAGTGAAAGTAGGGGAGTGCAGGGAGTGCACGAATGAAGTTGATCTGCTGCAGTATGTGCCTGAGAATGAGGGTATGTGTGACACACTGCCTAGCATGCTGACTTCAGGGGAATGGGGTTTGTAGCCTATTTTACACATTACCCTGGCTGCATATCAGGATGGGAGGGATATGCAGTGTTTTTCCAGCCATACAGTGACACTGCAAGTTTGGTAAGTGGGAGTCAGGACAGAAGTTTCATGTGCTAATGGATGTTTGGGTCCATGAGGTCCTTCATAGGCTCATCTGTGGCATTACAAAGAGTTTGCATCCAGAGGGTACTGATGGAAGTGTGTCTTACTTAATATTGCCACCATGGATATGTCAGCATTATGCACAAGAGTGAAATGCCAGAGGGTGACACTCTTGGTGGAAATTCACCTATGGCACAGCAGATTGTTGTACTTTTCAAAACGTCCCCCTTCCATTTTCATCATTATGTGCACTGACTTGCATGTGTAGGCACTGTTTGCCCTCTCATATTGTACATGAATGGGACAGTTCTGATGGCCCACATTAGACTGCAGTGTGAGCCCCCCTGGCCTGCACAGTTACTGCCTAATTTGTCAGGGACCCATCACTGAATGGACAGTGAGACATATGGGTTGTCTGCTACCCTATTCCTCAATGTGCTATCTTGCGCCTGTGGATTGCACAAGACAGACCTTTGATAAGGGTGTGAGATTGTAAGACCATGTCCCTATATGTGACCTCCATGATACAGGTAGCCATTCACAGGCCAATGACATTGAGGGGTGTGCAGTGTTGGACACAGTGAGTCTGCCCCAAAACATCATTTGCAGTGTAATGTATGTCTTGCTCCCTCACATACTGCATTGCAGATATGGGCCATCTCCACCTTGCTTTCTGTGCTGGAATTCTGCATGTGTATGAGATTGCCAGGTACTGTGTCCATCCTCATACCTGCATGCATCTAGGTATGATTATCTCATGCTAATGTACTACGTGTCATGCTGTATTGTCTCTGCTAAACATATTTAAATAGCTGCGCTAAGTGTGTGCATGCTTCTGTACTGAGACATAGTGGTACATAACCCAGTGTCACTAAAATTTGCTCTTCTTGTCTCCCATGCCTGCAGCTCAAAGTCCACCAGCGTAAGGCCGTATGGAGGGCCATTGCACGCATGGTGCGGCCTCTGGGTGTCTCCAACCGATGGCACACACACTGTCACAAGAGGTGGGATGACATCTGCCGGCTGAGCAAAAACGTGGCAGAGATGACGCTAGGGCTGCTCCCTCGGACTGGCAGGTTGGTGCGCAGGAGCATGACACCACTAATTTCCCTCATCTTGGTTGTGACACAGCCAGAGCTGGATGAACGTTTGAGGGCCCATCAGCAGCAAGCTGGGAGTTAGTATTCTGGGACGGGTGACTTTGGTTTTGAGTGACTGCATGTATTCCAACCTTGAGCCAGTGCTGATCTCTGTGATGTTGCTAGTGTGATGCAATGGCTTATAAGAGGCCTCTGTGTTGGGTGCAGCTGTCATGCATTTTCGCTACATGTTCTTTCTCATGTCATTGATTTAATGGCCCTTGACGTTGCATTCTGAGTTGTGGCCTTATCGCATAGGCTTCATTAGGGCAGTCAGGAACATCCCATGGCAGTAAACGGCATCATCTGAGTGTGTTTTCGTCAATGTGTGCAGTGCCTGAGCTTGCAATTGTGAGAACTACACATCTGACACCAATGTGCAACTGTTGTTGTGCACCAAAGCATGCCATGGTGGATAGGAGGAGCTCATGGCCTTTGCTAAATTACATTTTGGAGTCTGTATCTGTGTTGTCCCCTTATGTTGACTCCATATGTGACTGTGACAACATGTTGTAATGTGCATCTCTTTCACCCACAGGGACCTAAGTATGCTCACAGGGACCTGATCTCTATGTCAGGTTACACAGAGGCACGAGCAAGCTATTTGGCTGTGTGGACATCACATGGGTCAATAATGCCAAGTGTGCATGTTACCATGCATCTTCTGAGTTTTGAATTAAGGTTGCACAATGTGACTGCACAGGGTGGTGTGCAACTTGGGGGTATCAACATCTTGTTTTGTGCTTTGCTTGCATATGATGTTTGTGTGTATGGCACTAAACTGAACCTACGTCTCTGTCTCTTGCAGCATCTACCGAGGGCACAGAAGGACATGGGACGGACACCAGTGGTGAGGCATCTTGCACGACTGCTACACATGATCTCACTGACACTGATGTGACCAGCGCCTCGGAGGGGGACAGGAGTGTCCTTGAGGAATCACGCCCAGAAACACCAACCTCTATGTCATCTGAAGCCAGCAGGGACTCCTCGATGTTGGCGGGCACATGGAGTGGGAAATCTGCCTCCTCTTCCACCACACATCGTCCAGTGCCAACCCTCCCAGCTACTTCCACTAGTGCTGCACATGCCCGCACCAGTAAGAAGGGAAGAGTGTCCTTCCCCCCAGTCACCGCTGCCCCTGCCCTTGTCTCCCTTGCTGCCCTCAGCGTTGAGGTGGTGGACCTTTTGCGCTAGCTGTGTGTGGGTTAGACAACCCTCCTGAGTGCCTTCCAAGACCATGACAAGAAGTTGGCACAGGTAGGTGCCTTCACGGAGGGCGTTCATTTAGATGTGGGTGGACTACACAGGACTGTCCAGTTTTTGTCCTCCACAGAGGCGGCAGCCATTCAGCTGTCACAGGCTCAGAGTCCAGCTCCGATCCCTTTGGCAACCCCCCTGTCAGTGGCTACATCTGACGAGAGTGACCACACACAACAGCCCACAGGCTCCAGGTAACCCACACGCATCCCACAACAGCAGCACCCCAAGCGGGTCAGAGTGCAGCCATCATACCCAAACAAACTAAAGTGACACAGGAGCGCAAAGGCAAAAGCCCTTCAGGTGACACTCAGGGGCATCAAGCCAAGAAGCAGGCCTCAGGCTCACAGCCTCAAAATCAGCCCCATCCAAGGACACTCCCGTCACAAAAGTGTCTCCCAAAGACAGGCAGACAGTTGCCGTGCCTGCTGTGAAGATGGTGCCTGTTAAGAGTCTGCAGAAAAAGCCCTCTAAGGCAGATTCACCCACAACCTCAACTCCCACCCACACCCCTGTGAAGCTGGGAAAGGAGAGCACTGTAGGGGGTTCACCTGGTCAACAGGGGATGGAGGGGAAAAGGCAAGGCCGGGCCAAGCATACCACCCGATCCAGTAGATCCCCAGAGGGAGGACCACCACCTGCACCTGATGCACCTGTGGTGGAGAGTGAGTCTGTTGTGTCCCACTTCCCACTTCTACCAAGACAATAATTACCTATCGAATCCCCAAGAAGTGGAAAGGCACCCCTCCACATTCTTCCTCACACACTGTGTCTCAGGGCAGCATGTCTCCACCACCACATGCCACCCCACCACCCTGTCCAAGCAGCCCTCTGGCTCACAAAGCCTCTGATGCCTCTACCTCAGATGGTCCTCTCTCTCCCAGGTCCAGTCCTCCAACTGTGCCCAACAATCAGTCACCTCCCAGTCCAACTGACAGCCAAGTCTGAGGCTAAGTCCCCCTCCCACACCTATCTCTCCCACAGCGGTGCCTGGACTGCCCATTGTTATCCCCCTAGCTGTGTTGCTTCCCATGGCAGTGTACGGTATCACCCATTCCCTGTGCAGGTTCTCATGCACACATGTGCCTACTTTGAGCTATGGACTGGTCACTGGCCTTGCTGTTTGTCACTTTGTTTGCCCATTCCCTGTGCAGCTTCTCATGCACCCATTTGCCTACTTTGAACTATGGACTGGCCACTGCCCTTGCTGTTTGTAACTATGGATGCCCATTCCCTGTGCAGCTTCTCGTGCACACATGTGCCTACTTTGAACTATGGACTAGCCACTGGCTTTGCTGTTTGTCACTTTGTTTGCCTATTCCCTGTGCAGCTCCTCATGCACACATGTGCCTACTTTGAACTATGGACTGGCCTTGCTGTTGTCTCCTTTTGATGCCTATCTGGGTAATATGTAATAAACACAGTTACTCCTGTTGTCTGCTTTGTCAGTGTCCTTGCTTAATAAAAACTTTTCTGTATGGGTATGGTTTCATGTGACACATACTCTGTATGCCAAAATGACATTGCCAATTGCTTCTTTTACTTTTTCAGGGTTTGCCAGTGGTGAGGTGCACTTTAGTTCTTCATTCTGAGGCTTGAGGGTGCAATGATGGGTGTTTGTGATGATCTACAATTATCATATTCATCATATGGAACGGCTCAGATGGAGCCCGGGGCACCGACGGACAGAGCGGGCCCTCATTTCCTGAGTTTGTTACCAGGGGAGGCAAGGCTGTTCTTTTGTGCACTATAGGTGTCATCATTACACCACAGGTCGCAGAGAACTCACGAGAAGTTGGTAGGTTGTAAATAGTCCAAACCTACTTTTTTTCTATTTTTCATTCACGTTCACGCAGTAGCAACACTAGTTATAGGTCCTGAAGAAAGCCAAGATTACTCGTAATCATAATGGCTGAAACATATTGACCTCGTTCCATACTGAGCCAGTTATTTTTTCAAACTGCCCTTTGCACTGATTTTAATCTGGTAATCAATAGATGATGAATAAAAGGTGTTCTCTATTGTTAACCATTTTAGCTTACACTACACTTTTCACACATTAGCACTGCGCCCATCACTCTATAAACAAGTTTTTCAGTCTTTACATTTGGCAGATCTCAGTTGATCCCAGAGATATTCTGTTTGAAAACATCTGTGAGCTTCTCTTTCATAGAGAGGGAGTTGTAGCCCTTATCTGTACCAGGTTACAGATAAGAGGAGATCCCAAATGATGAAGCATGTCACCACGGTGAGTGATGGGATTTCGTCCTCTTAAAAGGACTTTCCACAACCTACACAAGAGGGTTTGATTGCTTTTTCTTTTCTCCTTGTCTAGTAGTCAATGCCGGTTGCTCTGCGAGTGATCCTTAGGCTCGCTTAGACCCATGGACGCTTTTTGTGTTTGTTATATATAGCTTGGAGAATATGTCCATGATGCGGTCCTAAAAATTTCCCTTAGACCCTCCACTCCTCCGCTCGTTATTGTTGTTCTAGATGCAGTGCTGTCAGTGTATGTTGCCTTGTACTTTCCTGGTGTGCATCCCCCTGATGTCCAGCTGAGATTGCAATGTGATGGAATGGCATGTGCATCTGTTGTGTTTTTGTTGTGGATGTATGCAGTGTTTGGCCTGTGTTGGCTCTTTCTGCTGACAGATGCTCTGTGTGTGATGTTCTATTTGCATGACATTGTGTGTGAGTAGTTTGGGCATTGTGATACATTCTGGTGTGTGTTGCAAGTGAAGTGTGCATTACTTGTGTGTGTGTCACATGCAGCAAGGTGTATTCTGGTTACTGACCTTGTTTTGAGTGCACACTAGTGCTATGTCCTCCTCTATTTGACCTGTCACTTGTCAGGATTGTGCATGTGCATGCATGTGGTACACTATGACACCATGTTGACTTGATGGGTGGTGTGCTGTCTCTGTCTGTGTTAGCTTATTGTCCCATTGATCCCAGTTTGTGTTCATTATTGTTTTGAGATGATGCACTTCTTGTTTGTGTTGGGGTATGATGTCTGTGCATTGGTCCTGAGTGACAATGTTGTGTACTCCTGTTCTGTCTGGGGTCCCATTGCCTTTCCACTGTTTGGCTGGACATATGTCGGCTTGTTGGACTTCTGTGTATGTTGTTTGTAAGGTTTGTGTTTGGCTATTGTTTTTGTGTCAGCATTGGTTCAGGCATCCCTGAGTGAGTGTGTGATGTTTGTGGATATACCCCAGGGAGTTTGATTGGTTGTCAGTGTATTCACAGGACATAATTTTCACCATTCTATGTCTTTAACACTGGTGTTGAGAGCTGCAGGTGTGAGGTGGGTAGAGGAGGGGTATGTGTGAAGGATCCAACTTGGGTTTGACAGTCAGGAAGTGTGACAATGAGCCATGTGTGTTGTGCTGATGACATACACATGTCAAGTAAGTTGACACAGATGTGTGGCTGATCACTGTTTGACGTCAGACACTTCCTATCATTCCTGTGCCTATGCATCGCTTGCCTTGATGTCTCCCCGAGTTGTTGCACAGAGGTCACTTTGGTTTAATCCCACTCACTGTGCCACCCATGTCTGATTTGATGGCATGAGGGTGGTGTGATATGTTCCTTCTCTTGCATGTGATGTACACATGCTTTGGGGCTTGCTCCATGGCTTGCCAGCACTGTCCACTTCACTTTTGGCTAACGCATTTATTGTCCTACATTGCTGCTGACATCTGGTATGTGTATGTGGCTGTGTGTCAGTGTGGGGTGTGTCTGAGTGACTTGACAGGCAGTGTGGACAGTTCAGTGATTGTTCATATTCAGTGTGAGTCTACATTTTGTGATTGGACTCAGTTTGCTTGACATGAGGGGAGGGTAGGTGTGAAGAGGAGGAATGCCCTGCCCCTGAGCTTCTGTACAGGGTGTTCCTCTTCACCCCCACCTTCTGAGACAGGCTCCCTGGTTGTTTGGTGTGTGTGGTGCAGGGTCTGGGTACACCTGGCAGATGAATTGTGCATGGGGGCACAGCATATCCCCAAATGGGTGAGGGGGGGCGTAGTGTGTGAAGGGTGAAGGTGGGGACCTGTAAATCTTTGTGGACTGCCCATGCCTGGCGCTGGGCCTGCCTACTACATTGTGCGCAGGTTTTCTCATGTCTGCACTGCTGCAGTGACGTGACCAGGGCATTTCTGTGATTTTTCGGTTGATGGGTGACCCGGATGCGGAGGGGTGATTTTGTGACAGGTAGGACATGTGTGGGTACACTTGGGGATGTGTGCCTGTCCCCACCACAGTATCTGATGAGGACAGGAACCGTTTATCAGCCCAGGAGTTGTGTGTTGTGGTTGTGTGTGGAGTTGTGTGATTACGAACCTGCGGCGTTGTCCGTGACAGTCCATTATTTGCTGGTAGTGGATCAGGTACAGCACTGGAAATACTTGTAGAGATGGATCCATTGCGGTCCGGACCGGGTGGAGGGGACCGGGAGTCTGGTTTCGTGCTCCGCTGTCGTGCTGTCGCTGTCTGCGGTTGGGTGGTTTCTCCGCTGCGGTGTGATGGGCTGTTTGGGGCATCGTGATTTGTACGGAGGACGGGAAGTCATTCCGCATGGTGGTGGGTCTCTATTGGCTCCCACCGCCACGGTGGCGGACGCATTTTTATGGCGGTTCACGTCGCACAGCGGCAGGCGGGAAATAGGCTATGTTTGCCCATTGTAATATGGTGGGAGTGAGGACCGCTGCTGGCGTGCGGAAAATGACATTTGCCGCCAGCACCGCGGAGGTGCCTCCGCCCGCCATCCTAATAAGCCCCTTAGTTTGTCTCAGAGAGATACACAGAATAAACAGTCTGGGCGTTTTCAATAAGAATTTATTGAACAGTTGTTATTGTAGTGTAGAATAGAGCTGCAACAACCATTAGACAGCAACAACAATATATGATTAGAAGTACTATGATGGTAAAGGAATGGTAGAGTTCTACCATCTTGCAGTAATCATGAATGTGTACAAGTACATAAAATACATGATAAAAAGTGCGTACTTCTACAATGCCTCCCTAACGAGATGTACCTAAATGTACCTAGCATCTGTGTAGGTGTTATACCAAGTATCCCTATATAATCTAGTCAACCCCATTACCTGAGAATGAGAAATACTGGGACCCCGTCCTGGTCTCGAGTTGGACACCCAGCGAGAGATGTTAGACCACTGCGAGCTGGAGTGTCTGCATGCAGGAACCTCAGAGTCTCTGGTTAGTGTGTTGGGCGGGAAGTCTTGATCTTCTCTGTCCTTCTAAGCAAGATGTGATGTATATATACCCATAGGTCTCCCCAGGGGTCCTACCTTGCTGTGTTACTGTATCGGCCTAAAGGATAACATTGAGCCTGAACTTTATACAGAGATATTTAGAAGTTAGTCCTGCTGTGCTTCCAAGAAGCCTCATGCATAACATATGAGATTCAAACTAGAGAAAAACCTGCATTCTGAATGCAGTGTCATATCTAGGTAAAAGGTCAGTCCCTAAGAACCGTTATGTATGTAATGTAGGGAAGAATATAGGTGAAAGGTTGCAATGTTACCTGTGCCTATATAGGGTACCTATATGGAATATAACAAAACCTCACCTGCCCATATATATATATTATAGATATATATATATATATATATATATATATATATAATATATATATATATTACCTACTGGCGGTCGCCAGTAGGTAGTTATAGTTAGGACCACGTTTCCATAGGAAAACCTCAACATTCTATTTTGAATAACTTTGGCGCCGGTCGACGAATCCTCGCGAATTTCTCAAAATAGGTGGGGCGCTACGCTCCGCTCCTACCCTGAAAGTCTCGGGGGGGTCCGTCAAGCGGGGGCTGAGATAAAAGGGGGGTCCCAAAACGCGTTTTTCCCATGCATTTTTCCATAGGACCTTTAGAACGAGCTACAGCCCGAACGGCTGAACAGAATTACTCAAAATTTGGCAGAGAGGTAGTCCCTAGGTCAAGGAAGTGCCTTTTGTAGGTTTGGTGTAAATCTGTTCAGTAGATTCTGAGAAAATAGCCTTTAAATCAATATATATATCTGAGCCAGCTTACGGTACGCTTACCGTACGCTTACGGTAAGCGTACGGTGGCGTGCGCGAGCGCGATTCTGATTGGCTCTTAGATCTTAGTAAACATTCGAATCGGCCGAAACCAGGAAGCGGCGGCCGCCATTTTGTGTATTTCACTCTGAAAAAAAAGAGTGAAAACAAGGAAAGGGGGCAATGAGGAGAGTTACAGACCCCCTAACAATTGTAAGGGGGTCAAAGATGGACAGAAAAGTACAAAAAAAACATTTATTGATTTTAAAAAAAATCACGGGGTACGCGTACGGTAAGCTTACGGTAAGCGTACGGTAAAAGAAATAAAAATAAATAAATGAAAAGCAGATTTAAGAGTTTAGAAATTAGGGAGCTCTAAAAAGAGCTGTTGTGTTTATGGAGTCATTTTTTTAGTGGTACCTACAAGTAAGTACCGATGCAGAGTCTAAGGTTCAAGAGGAAGACTCTGTTCCCTTCATCATTGAAGTGCACACCATCTCCTCTATAAATGTCTTGCATGTCGTAACGCAAGTTGTTGTGGTAAATGGCACCCATACCATAGTCACGGAGGAAAGCAGAAACAGATTTGTTGACGTGCTTTCTTGCTTTGTCAATCTGTGGACAGAAATGATTGGACCAGTTCCATTTTTGCCTTTGGCATATGTTGGAAAACACAAAGGCAGTTTTAGGGAAAAGTGAAAACAGTTGTGCAAAGGTGTCCTTCATAAGCATTTCCAGACCTACCCCAGTCAAAGTGCCTAGGTCATTGCCACCACAGTGCACTATTATGAGGTCAGGGTGTTGGATTTGCATGAAGGATTTCACCAATGGCATCAATTGGTGCCACTTTAACCCTCTCTGACCAATCCATTTAATGTCTACATTTGGCAAAGCAAGGTCTCTCACCATATCTGTTTTCTCTGCAAACTTTTCACTCCAGAAGACATAGCTGTGCCCTACAATCCACACTGTGAACATCTTCAAAGGAGATCTGGATGCACTCAGGAGGTGTCTTTCAGTAGAATGGCAATATGAAAAGAAAGACAGTTTGGAAATGGAGGCATACATATTTTTTTCAAAACAAAAAGAACTGATTGGCTGTTTCATACCATTCTAGAATAAAAACTAGGCTGTATGTGTAAATTAATAGAAGCATGTTTTGTATTGGTACAAAAAAATGTGTAACCAAAGAACAGTACTATGGATTTGCTGTTAGGTTTGAAAAGTCAAGCACTCTTGCTCTGTGGAATTGAAACATTGTGTGTCGAACTTCTGACCTAACTGCACACAGCAGTGTTCCATGAGCTGTTGCTATGGTAGCAGGCAGAAGTCAAGTTGGGGGAAGGGTACTAGGCAGAAGTCAAGTTGGGGGAAGGGTACTTTTGGAAAAGGGTTCGTTTTCAACCAATAGAAATGTGTGATTACATGTGAAAAAAAGGGGGAAGCACTGAGATTTGAAACTTACATGTATATGTGTGGAAAAATAGAGGGAAAGTTTGCCATTATCTGGTTCTGCTGAGAGGAGAGAGGTGAACACAACAGAGATCCTGGCTCTGATAATCTGCTGTTTGAGTGTCACATTTCTTTCACAACTAACTAATTTTAAAGGTGAGTTTACAGTTTGAGAGGGTATGTATGTGGTAACTTAAGAAATGAATAATAGAAATGGGAATTGTTTTTGTTGTAGTTACACATGGTGGTTTCATAATGTGTCAGTGTGTAAAAGTGATTTACACTTGCCCCTGAAAAAAAAAGAGCAGTAAGTGTGCTTTCAAATTGGCAAAGAAATTTCGTTTTGGGACTAATGTGAAAACATGACTCTGTGTGCATAGAAGAATTATAGGCAGAGATTTATTGCGTCTTGCTCTGGTGATTTCACAGTTGCATTAGATGGAAAGGGGGAGCGAATTTTTGGGGGAATAAGCAGAGGGTTAGCACACACCCATGTCCTTGCCGTGTATAGTCATGCACAGTATTTACAAGCCAGTGGGGTTTTCAGGTTTAAGTCTGTAATGCAAATACATTCAGCATCACTAAGGCTGGTTGCCCTTGGTGGAGTGTAGGCAGTCACAGAGAATGCACATGGTGGTGGTCTGAAAAAAAAACAGCTTGGACACGTGCAATTAAATAAATCAAAAATAGTGGTTTCATAATGTGTCAGTCTGTAAAAGTGATTTCCAATTGTTAAAAGAGGCAAAAATATTTTTTGGAAAAAAATGTAAATATGTGTACTGTATTATAAATTGTTATAAAAATATTAATACTTTTTTCTTTTTTTTCAGATCGATATAGAAAATTTTCGAAAACTACAACCATTTTAAAAACTATTTTTTAAAAAAACAAATGAATAAATATTTTTTTGAGTGAGTATGGTAAGTCAATGTAATGTGATAAATGATTTTTAGTGTTTTTTTAAAAAAAAATTAAAAAAAGGTACGCTTACCGTACGCGTACGGTAAAAAAAAAATAAAAAAAAGTTTTTAAAAACATATGTAAAAAAAAGATGAAAGATAAGGTTGGCTCTTAAAAGAGCCGTTGTGTTCATGCAGGGACAGAGGAAAGAAAGATTGGGAATATTAGACGGTACGACAAGTGTGCTGATCTATTTTATTGTTCACTAGGGAAATACTGGTCTCCCTATAAGTAATTAGATCGTGACAAGTGGCGCACCGTACTTCAACCCTCGCAAACCGAGGGTTAATTTCCAGAGGGCCAGCAAAAGGAGATTCTCCCCCCACAGATGAAGGGCTCACCTGACCTGCAGAAGAAGGAGTCTGCCCTGCAGATGATGGTCCAGGCTGAGCTGCTGTGGATGTACTGGCTCGTCTTTCTGAAGAGTTACCTCCAAAAAGATGACCATGTGTCCTTTTGTGTACATCCTTGAGGTGTCTGATCATGGTATGATTCCCAAAGGAATACTTCCTGTCAGGATTACCTCTAGAAAGTACACGCTGACACAGCCTGCAAGTAACTAAGGGTGCATTCACCTTTTGCTGGCCTTCTGGAAAAGTAAAATAATCCCAAACATAAGAAGGCTTTACTTTCCTCGCTCTCTGCCTCAAGACAGTGCTGCTGGTGCTAGCCTCACTCTCAGAAGGGCTCTGCTGTTCTGCCATCGTATCCCAAAGACAAACCAGCTCCCTCTTCCAAGGGATCACAAGCAGAAATGAGGGGAATGGGTGTGGTGTAGGAGAGTTCTAGAACTGAAAGTAGTTTCCACCAATCAAAAGTTGTGTTTCATGATCACATGACCTACCGTACGCTTACGGTACGCTTACGGAGCGCTTACGGCAAAAAGTACGCGTGCGCGTAAAAAAGACACGCGCTTGCGCGCATGCGCATAACAGTCATTTCCCGGCACTTCCGCGTAACGTGCGCGTGTTGCGTAAGCGCGCACGCGTCCCACGCGCAGTACGCGCGGCTACGCAAAGTACGTAACTATACGCAAGCAGCGTAGATAGATTACGGACGTTGCGTAAACCGTACGCTTACCGTGAGCTTACAGTACGCGTACTATAAAAAAAAAACAAAAAAAAAAAAAAAAATCTGGAAATAAATTTTACATGTTTATTTTAAAAAATATATATAAAAAAATATTTAAGGATTTTAAAAATTTAAGCATAGTCTTTATAAAAGATAAGAAAATTAAATTAAAAATATGTTTGAAAAAAATGAAGAATAAAAAAAAAAAATAGCATTTAAAAAACCTTGCAAATTCACTGAAAAAACCATGGGTTTCACACACGTTATAGTTAGGAATTAGCATTTAAAAAACCTTGCAAATTCACTGAAAAAACCATGGGTTTCACACACGTTATAGTTAGGAATTAGCATTTAAAAAACCTTAGAAATTCACTGAAAAAACCATAGGTTTCACACACGTTATAGTTAGGAATTAGCATTTAAAAAACCTTAGAAATTCAGTGAAAAAACCATAGGTTTCACACATGTTATAGTTAGCTGGACATTTTACTCGTAAAAAACCAATGAAATTGCCCCGTTATAGTTAGTTCAGCTAACTATAACTCGCGCGCCCGCAATGCACTGCTGATGACGTCACATATTACATCACTCATGACATGGTCAGTGACATCACTCATGACATCACTGATGACATCTCAAATGACATCACTGATGACCTCACTGATGACATCATCCTTGTGATAGAGTGGCAGACCTCCTCTCACCTTAATATAAGCTTTGATACACACATTCAAAAATAGAGACTAAAAATTTCAAAACAATGGACATACCAATACCAGTTACAACAACCTCTTCAGTAATTCTAAGATCCACATACACATCCACTCATTCACCAACAGTCCTATACAGTCACTCATACATGTACTCACTCATCATATGTACTCATACATCTATACATCCTGTTACACAATGCCACTCATCCATAGAGTTACTCACACACATAGTCACTCATGCTAATAAAGAATAAAACATACATTTACTTGCATATACAGTAATACACACCACCATACTTACTTCTACGGAAACTTACACATACTTAGTCTTTTAAACAATCACTTATAGAAACACATACTTATTCATACAGGAACTCTTTCAATCTCTCCCTCTCACATATACTCACATATATACACCAATAGTCACATATACTAGTTTAAAACATATGTAGTTACTCCTGAAGACACTATTGAGACAGTCATTCACTCACTAACACACCCATACACACACTCATCCACCCATACAGTCCTGCACACATGCTGTCTTCAACACATACAAACAGTGAGTCACTCATTCATGCATCTATGCACTACGTAATACCCCCCACCGTACCATACAGACACTCAGACTGATACTCAAAAAAACAACTAATAACCTATATAGACACCCATGTAGCTACTCACCAACCCATGCAGCCACTTATACACAAAGTGAGAGATACACTTAATCAGTCAGTTACACAATCAATTTTTCAAAAACAAATCATCCATTTAGACACTTATATACCCATTTATTCTTCCATTGACCTTGAGATATACATATATAAAACATATTTAATTTTCAGAAAAACACACATTCACTGGATGATGTCATCAGTGAGGTCATCAGTGATGTCATTTGAGATGTCATCAGTGATGTCATGAGTGATGTCACTGACCATGTCATGAGTGATGTAATATGTGACGTCATCAGCAGTGCATTGCGGGCGCGCGAGTTATAGTTAGCTGAACTAACTATAACGGGGCAATTTCATTGGTTTTTTACGAGTAAAATGTCCAGCTAACTATAACATGTGTGAAACCTATGGTTTTTTCACTGAATTTCTAAGGTTTTTTAAATGCTAATTCCTAACTATAACGTGTGTGAAACCTATGGTTTTTTCAGTGAATATATATATATATATTATCTACTGGCGGTCGCCAGTAGATAGTTATAGTTAAAACCTAGTTTCCATAGGAAATCTCAAAATTCTATTTTGAATAACTTTGGCGCCGGTTGACGAATCCTCACGAAATTTTAAAAACTAATGGGGCGCTCCGTTCAGCTCCTACCCTGAAAGTCTCGGGGTTATTCGTCAAGTGGGCGCCGAGAAAAAGGGGGGGTCCCAAAACGGGTTTTCCCCTTGCATTTTTCCATAGGACCTTTAGACGCAGCTACAGCCCGAACGGCTGAACAGAATTACGTGGAATTTGGCAGAGAGGTAGCCATAAGGTCAAGGAAGTGCCTTTTGCAGGTCTGGTGTAAATCTGTTCAGTATTTCCTGAGAAAATAGCATTTAAAAGCATATCAATATCTATACGCGCGCACCGTGCGCGCACTGTGCTCGCACCCTGCCGTGCGCGAGCGCAATTCTGATTGGTTGTTAGTTATCGGTAAACATTCGAATCGGTCGAAACCAGGAAGTGTCGGCCGCCATTTTGTCTCTCGCAGTCTGAGGGGTGAAAAAAAAAGGTGGAGAACTTGAAAAGGGGGCAGAGTGGACAGTTCCTGACCCCCTAGCCTTGGTCAGGGGGTCACAGAAGTACTGGGCGCTTGGTGCGCCAAGCGCACGGAGTGCCCACAGAGCGCGCACAGTGCGCGAAGCGCACGGAGTGCCCACAGAGCGCGCACGGTGTGCGCACGGTGCGCGCACGGTGTAAAACCTGAAAATAAAAAACCATAACTTAGCATTTAAAAAACCGTACAAATTCACTGAAAAAACCATAGGTTTCACACACGTTATAGTTACAAATTAGCATTTAAAAAACCTTGCAAATTCACTTAAAAAACCATAGATTTCATACATGTTATAGTTAGCTGGACATTTCACTCGTAAAAAACCAATGAAATTCCCCCGGTATAGTTACTGCAGGCAACTATAACTCACGCGACCGCAATCCTCTGCTGATGACGTCAGACGTTACGATTGCCTGTTGGACCCATCCCGCATCCACAAAATGGTGGTGGTGCCTAGCAGGCACCAGCCGCCAGCCGCCAGAAGTAGGCAGACTAGGCATAGTTCACATACTTCCCCTCTTTTTAGAAGGGTGTGAGTATGGTCCTTCTCCTCGTTTCGTGGTTGGTGGTCCCATGCCTCACAATCTTCCTACAAAACCCCTGGTCTTTATGACGCATGTCCCGAAAACGACTAATGGGGGGGGGTTTGAAAGAAGTGAGTCACTGCATAATAAAGCTATTCATTGGCTAAGGCATATCAGAGGTTGTAGATCGATCATTAGAGATGACATATTGAGACGGCTGTCTAGAGCGGATTCGCCATTGGATTGTGTGGAGATTGAGCTTAGAGATCCAGTCCTAGCAGAAAATGTAATACTGTTAGAATATAGGACATCACCACCCACACACTCCCTTATCCAAATCCGCAGCTCCCCGGTCTGGTCTCAATATAGTGAACAGGGGGATTCTGGACTTAGACAGGTGGACTGACTAATTAATCCCCATGCTTACAGCTCTTTATCAACTCCCGAATGCCCCTCTTTAGAGGATATAGGCTCGATTCCTGCCCTCCTCTTGGATCCCTTAGGGGCCACATCAGTTGATTATGTGATTTCCGATGTGACCTCTGGGGTGGGCTCAGAGAGGGGATGCTTAGAAAGTAGGGAAGCAGCTACAGTTCCCTCCTCCACCCTGAACTCTTCGAGAGTTATTCAGTTCTTATCATGGAACATCGCTGGTTTAAAAAGGAATCTTGCCGATCCTGTGTGGAATGATTTTATCAATAAATTTGATATCATCCTTCTCCAGGAAACTTGGAGTTTGGTCCCCCTCCATCGATCTGGGTTCACTACCTATTTTGTTCCGGCAATCAGCTCATCTAGAGGACGTCCATCAGGGGGACTTTTAATTTGGGTAAACATCGACTTCAACTGGTTATGTGGTTCCGTGAATTCTGAACCCATTCAATGAAGGTTGTCGTATCGTGATGATTTTGATATCAGCAAACCGCGACTGACAAGTGCGGTATGCGTAAGCGTTTTCGTCATGCTACACCGATGGATTCACTGTGTATTTGACGATCTAGTCTGCACCCTTGGGTTTCATTTTGTGCATAACCGCCATTTTGTGGTTGCCCTCACAGAGGCTAATGGCTACAGGATGACTGTAGCCAAGCGAGCCTCTAAGGACGCGTGCACTTTAGTTTGAGTTTGTGTTGACTCCTGTTTGACCTGAGTCAACTGACCCTGTTGCCCGAGGCTAAACTTGTTGAGCCAGTACCTTGTTAAGCAGCTGGTCAGATAGAGATCAAAGAGCAGGACATTATTGATTCTATGGCACACGCACACACCCCTCTATCTTGCTTCTCATCTGTTTCTGCTCCTTCCTTTTATGGCCTTATGGCCTAATTATTGATTTGGGTTGAGGTCTTTTATGATGGGCCCGTCCGGCCTGTTCAAGCAAGAATGCTGGATTTTTGCCTTGTCATTGGCGATGGGTTGGATAAATGAAAGTGGGTTTGTCGTTATGTGATGCCTCTGTAAATATCATCCTCTGATTGGTCAGGTTTGTGAGTAATTGATGCTAGCCAGGAACGTGGTTTTTGACATAAAAGACGATGCTCTGCTCTATTATGTTGAGCAGTCTCCTGAGAACATACACCGTGTTGTACTTCTAGGACCTCTGTTACTGGCTGCAGCTAATAAATTTGATCTTTGATATCGACAGAAGAATCCCGTGTCTCTGTACTCTAAGACAGGTGAACCCGAAGACTTAGGGGCATGTCCCCTGCGCCGCTGGGTTTAAATCCCGGTTCTTCAGTTGGCGCCCAACTCTGGGGCGACTTCAGCGGTACCGGTCCAAGCCTGAAGATCGTGAGGAGCTTCGTGTGAAAATTCTGGAGGGAGGCCTACCACTTCATCGACCCCTGTATGTCGTTGTGGTTCGAAAGTCTTTGCTGCGAAGTTCCCCGCATTCCGACGGCTACGAAGGACTGCTGCCCTGACTGTCGCCCTGTCTTGGAGCCTTTGATGACTTGTAAAGCGAGACGATAGACGGGTCTTCTGGCGACATCATCGATATTTCAGTTAAGTATGAGTGGAGCGTCTCCCAGTCCTTAGTTTGTTTTGGTATCCTTCGGGATCGCTTTGATTTGGTACCTGCAGGCCCCAAAGCCGAGGGACTCGTGTATTCACGAGGCTATCGTTTTGATATTCCCTTGAAGTTTGAAGCTAGACTAGTGAGCGAAGATGCCTGGTCTTAGCAGACTTGGAAAGATATTTTGTTATGGTTGTAATAGGGATTCCCGATTGGAGGACTCGTGTCCGGTGCCTCCGATTGGAACTCCGACCTATGAGCTCTATTTAAAACACGGCGTGGGCCCCATCACGTATAATGATGTATGGATTAGGTATACTAGGAAGGATGGTGTCCTAAAGTGGCCCCAATATGGTAGTTACGACACGGAGATTTTAGATAATTTAGAGGTTAGACTCTTCAAAACGAAAGCCCGGCCGGCAATGTTTGACTCTTTCCGCTTTTGGCGAAAGGAAGCCAAACAAAAGGAAATTAAGTTAGCGAAACAAAATAAGCGTGCATGAGGTATGTCGATGGTGCAGGCTGCTATACAGTTTAAGGATAATAAGGAAGAGCAAGAAAGCGAACAGATGCTTAGGCAACGTAAATTAGCGGTAGACAAATGTTATCCAGCTTTGCCGCCTCAACAGCAAGAAGAAAAGAAAGATCTTGCGAAAGATCCTTTAATGTCGCATCTATTAAGTTCACCACCCCCTTATGCTCAGAGTGCTACCGCACCTCCACCACTTGTAGTTGCGCAACCCCCGGTTGTTTTACCTCCAGTGGTTCCTTAACAGCCAGCTCTCCCTCTACTGGCTACTATTGCCTCGGCGCAGCCTTCTCAAGGGCCGCCGTCTTTGCTACCTCCTTCGTCTGCTACTCCTATACCTGTGTTGTCTGTTCCCTCTGTCACTGTTCCGACTTCGGTTCCTTCTCATTCTGCTTTGTCTCCTGTTCTTTTGTCACCTTCCCCTTCTGCTCGACGGACGATGACTGATGCTGTTGCTAGCCTTTTTTCTCCTCTAATGGGTTCATTGGGTATGTCTCCTGTTGTAGAGCGTAAGCAATTGCGTAGTCAATTGTCTGGTCCTGATGAATGGACAGTGTTAGATCACTTGGCGCGTAAATGGATTACCTTTCCTTCGCACTATGATCTTGAGGGTGTTATGGATGTTTTCCATCAATGGGAAGCACCGAAACAGAGATACGTATTTGATGTGATGTGTTCTTTCCTTCGTGAACAGTGGGAAGATAGCGAGGTAGGGCAGACTCCGCATGACTTGTTCCGTGTGCGGTCCGAGTTTGCGAAAGGAACTATAGTGGGTCTTGATGTCGAAAGAGCAGTCGCGAAATTGTTGTCGTTTAGGAGTGAGTTTCCTTCTAGGTCATTATTTGAGCCTGATTCTTCAGTTAGGAGAAAGGCACGTCAATACCCGATGTGTGAGGTTCCTCACGTTTGGAGACCTGGTGATGCGAATGCTAATCCACCTGTTCTGGCACATTTCCAGCGCGTTTGGGTGCATGTTCCATGGAAGCGTGCCGAAGTCCTAGCTCTAAAGCAGACTCTGCCTGATCCACGTAAAAATTCTGCGGGGTTTTATAAGGAGCTATCTCAAACTGAAGGCTGATATAGATATGTTATTTGGGAATGTTGTTCCACAGACTATATGGAGTAAGATTCGTCAGACGGATCATGCGCAGGAATTAGGTGATACATGGAATAATCTTAGAACTGCAGATGAAAGACAAATAGGTGGTGCTAAACCCGAGAATGTGATTGCTGATCTCCCTGGTAGAATTATTGATTATATGAAGACTTTGATGCCTGCTATGCGTGTCAATTGGGACAAGTTGTCTGCATGCAAGCAGAAGAAAGACGAAACTGTGTCCGACTTTTTCACTCGATTTGAAGAGACATTTGCAGACCACAGTGGTCAAGATATGAGTACAGAAGGTGGTCAAAGGTTGTTCGTTGACAAGTTTGTGCATAATTTGCTTCCCGAGTTGTGCAATAGGTTGAAGGATTCTGAAAGTGCCTGGGCTGTTTCTTCGTCAGCACAGATATTGGCTACTGCCCAGTACTATGAGAATAGAAATAAGGATGAGATAGAGAAAGCGGATAAAAAGACTAAAGAACTGAAGACTTAGGTTCTTTTGCAGCAAGCATACCTTCCTCGCAACACCCAGCATGATTATCTGCAACCCCAACAATATCAGAGAAACTCGCAAAGGTTTGAGTCTTCTCAACAGCGTTTTCCTGTTGGTCCTAATCAGTGTGCGTATTGCAAAGAAGAGGGTCACTTCAAGAATAGTTGCCCGACTCTATTACAGCGCACGAATGGTGTTTCTGGTATGAGAGGTCGAGGTGTTCAGCAAGCTCTGCGAGGTCGAGGACACGGTATGTCTCAGATTGCACGTTCCTTGCCTCCGCAGAACTCGATGAATTGTTTTGATCAACAGAATGGTGCGTCTGGTAGGACGGCTCAGTACTATGCGGATGATTATTACGTTGAAGGTGAGAATATGGAAGGTAACGATTGCTAGGACAGCCACAGACTAAGAGAGGGAGTCGTTTCAGTCCCAGTAGATCAGAGTGGACCTTATGTTAAAGTGATTGCATCAGGTGTGTCAGAGCCTTTTCTGTTGGATACTGGTGCTGCGAAGAGTTCTATCATGCACTCTAAACTCCCTGGCGCACCTTTGTCTGGCTCAATGAATGTTTCAGTAGGTTTTTCTGGCGCCCCGGTTAGAAATCCGATTTCTAGTCCTTTGTCTCTTTCTGTTGGACCGTGTGACTTCGAAGCACCCCTCATTCTGACGACAGGTTGTGGTGAGAACTTGTTGGGATTGGACTTGTTGAAGAGATTGTATGCAACGCTTTATTTTTCTCCTTCAGGAGTGCAGCTTACATTGGGAAAGAGAGTGATCTCTCCGATGTATTTGGCTAAAGACCAACTTCCAGCTGAATTGTCTTCTCTTCCTGATTCTCTTTGGGCTACTGGTCCTAATGATGTGGGTCTTTTGGAGATTTCGCCATATGTTGTGACATTGAAGGCGAATGCTAGATTGCCACGCATTCCACAGTATCGTATCTCAAGTGATGGTGAAAGAGCACTTTTGGCGATCATCTCTGATCTAGTTGAGAAAGGTGTGATTGAGGAAACGAGAGGTAATGTGTGCAATAGTCCGGTTTTGCCTGTTCTGAAGAGAACCGATTCTTCTCAACCTCCTGTATATAGGTTTGTGATCGATCTTCGCGAGGTGAATAAGATCGTTGTTCCACAATTCCCTGTCGTGCCTGATATCACCGCTTTACTGACTTTGATTCCGGCCACAGCCACGTGGTTTTCGGTGATTGATCTGAAGAATGCTTTCTTCAGCATCCCAATTGCCGTGGAGAGTAGAGATATTTTTGGCTTCTCTTTAGGAGGCCGAAGTTTCCGGTTTAAACGCGCTCCTCAAGGCTATTGTGAGAGCCCATCGATCTATAGTCAAGCCTTGAAGACGCAACTCGATTTGTTGGTTTTACCTGACGGTGCTGCCCTTATTCAGTATGTTGATGATCTTTTAGTCGCTGCTGACAATGAAGAGACTTGTAGAGAGGCAACTCTGTCGTTGTTACGTCACTTGTCTGATTTCCATCATAAGGTTTCTCTTTCGAAGTTGCAGTATTGCCGACAAGAAGTTACCTACTTAGGTCACCTCTTATCGAAGGAGGGAAGAAGATTGACCCCAGAAAGAATTCAAGCGATTGCGAAAATGAGTGTGCCTACGACACAGAGAGAAGTGCATGCGTTTCTAGGGATTACATCGTACTGTAGACAGTGGATCCCTAATTTTTCGTTGCTTGCAAAGCCTTTGATAGCTCTTACTGTTATGGACACTCCGAATCCTATTCCTTGGACTGACGAATGTCAGAAGAGTTTTTCAGAATTGCGTGATGCGCTGTGTTCGGCTCCTGTGTTGGGTACTCCCGATTACAGTAAACCCTTCACATTGTATGTCCACGAGAGAGAGGGATGTACATTGTCAGTTTTTACTCAACAGTTTGGCGATAAGCAACGTCCATGTGCTTATTTTTCGTCGACTTTGGATCCGGTAGCTAGAGCGTTGCCGAGTTGCTTGAGAGCTACAGCAGCAGCGGCTGTTTCAATTCGACAGTCTGCTGGTTTGGTGATGGACAGTACACTGATCGTGATGGTTCTACATGCAGTGGATACCTTGTTGAACCGTACCAAGACACAGCACTTAACTAGTGCTCGGTTGTCAGGTTACGAATTGACCTTGTTAGCAAGTCATGTACATATAAAGAGATGCAACACGTTGAATCCAGCCACGTTGTTGCCGATCTCAACTGAGACAGATGATACCGAACAGCATGATTGTTTTCTTAGGACTGAGGAAGAAACGAGAGGGAGGATAAACCTTAGGGACACTCCTCTTGCGGAATGTGATGGTACTTTATGGGTTGATGGTTCGTGCTTCAAGCTTCCGAATGGTGATACGACTGCGGCATATGCGGTTACGACTTTGCATACGATTGTTGAAGCTGCTCGTATCCCACATAATTCAGCACAAGCGGCAGAGTTGATTGCATTGACGAGAGCGTGTGTGTTGTCGAAAGGGAAAAGAGTGACTGTGTACACTGACAGCCAGTATGCGTTCAGTGTTGCTCTTAGCTTTGGACGATTGTGGAGAGAACGTGGGTTTCTGACTTCGCATGGGACCAAGATCCAACATGGTCAATTGGTGAATGAACTTCTTGAATTTCTTACTCTGCCGTTGCAAGTTGCGATCGGGAAATGCAGTGCGCATAAGAAAGTCACGGATGATGTTGGTCGTGGTAATGCGTTTGCAGATGAAGTCGCGAAAGAGACTGCGAGAGATGTGATGAGTCGTATGTATGTTGCGGGTTCGGCGAGGTGGGTTCCAGATAGAAGTATGTGTGAAGATACGATTGAGAGTGTGAAATCCATCCAAGCTGAAGCTACAGAAAAAGAGTTGAATGAATGGAGAGAAAGCAAGGGTAAATTGGACTCGAATGGTTGTTGGGTTGAGTTGTCAGAGCATCAGCGATGGTTGTTGCCTGATGCGTATGTACCTCCAGTGGTTACGATGGCACATGGAATGGCCCACATCAGTGTGAAAGGGATTTGTAAGTTGTTGGCCCCAGTATGGCAAAATGCTGGAATTCCTAAGTGTGCAGAGAATTTGGTCAAGAACTGTATGGTTTGTTTGATGCACAATCCTGGTAAGGGAACTCCAACTCCAGCTGGTCATTTTGCTCCTCCCACGTATCCGTTTGAGGCTTTGCAGCTAGATTTCATCCACATGGAGAGGTGCAACAACCTGAAGTATGTCTTAGTGGTTGTTTGCTCTTTTTCTAGATGGGTGGAAGCCTACCCTTTGAAGGACAATACTGCCTTGTCCACAGCTAAAGCCCTTATTAAGGAATTTTTCCCTAGGTATGGGTTGCCGAGAATGGTCTGGAGTGACAATGGAAGCGAATTCGTGGGTCAAATGATGAAGAGAGTGTGTGATGGGTTAGGAATCCGGCAGAAGTTCCACGCTGCCAATCATCCCCAGTCAGCTGGTCTAGTTGAGTGCTACAATGGCACGTTAAAATTGAAATTGGCCAAAATTCAAGCGAGCTCTGGTCTACAATGGCCTGATGCTTTGCCGTTAGCCCTTCTGTCCACAAGAATGACTGTGCATTCGCGAATGGTTCAGAGTCCTTATGAGGTTGTGTTTGTTCGCCCGGCAAATATTTGGGGAGTGCCGCGGCCGACAAAATTTAGTGAGATAGAACACCCTGTATTGCTTGACTACCTGTACGAATTGACGGCTAAATTACGTGTTCTGCATCAACAGGTTCATGATACTTTGCCACAGGTTTCTGAAGATCCAGGGCACACCATTGAACCTGGCGCGTGGGTGCTCGTGAAGAATTTTCAGCGAACCAAGAACGAGCAGCCCCGCTGGACAGGACCGTACCTAGTGTTATTGTCTACCCGTTCTGCGGTACGAGTGCACGGTAAAAAGAACTGGATTCACGGCGTACATTGTAAGAGGGCCCCTTTGCCTCTGCCATACGACCGGTGGGTCCAAGAAGGACTTCCTGATTCTGAGACTGAGACCGTGCCTCGTTTTCTGCCTTTCAGCGATGCCCGTTTGATTGGAACAAACACTGAGCCAGAAAGCAATAATCTTCTTCAAGAAGCTGTGCCTCCATCGAACCGTTTGAACACTGTTAAACCTGAGCTACTTTTCCGAGAACAGACATTGCCTGGCAAAGAGCGTTACAATTTGCGACCAAGAGTCGCAGGAGAAATAACAAATTAAGTTCCTTCTTTGCTATTTTTTTAAGGTCTGCTCCCCTCCGAGAAACTATTTTGATTTTTGTTTTTCGAACCACCATCCGGGTTCAGCTGTAGGGTCGCGGTGCCAAGTCCTTGGAGTGCAAGCCGAAGACGTTAGGTCGATGGTTCTGGTTGGTCCCTGGACCAACAGGCGCATTCCTTAGTACGGAACACCCATCCGCCGCGAGCAGCACGGTTAGAGGATGGAGTTTTTCGGGATGGAGAGACCTACTAAAAGAATGAGCTTCAAGAACGAAATGTGTATAGTAATGAGTAGAAAACGTTTTTTAATATTATGTCTGTTTATACTGTTTAGTTTAATGATGTTTTTTATCGGATATGTGACATTTTCTATTCAAGTAACATTTATGCCCACTGCACAACCCATGCCTCCTCCTACTGTTTCTTCGCATTCTTTTCACCCTCTGCCCGAACACGAGTCCATTAGGAGAATGGAATTCGTTAATAATTCCTTTGTTCAGCTTCTGCACCAACACCAGCTAGTAGTGAACACAACTAATTGTTGGGTGTGTGGCCTTATGCCCCATACTACCGATAAAGGTATTCCTTACCTGGTCCTGCCATTTAGCTACAATGGTTCTGTGTGGGCATACAGAACAATGTTCATTTATGCCCGTGAAGTTAACCCCCTACGTTCTGTGAAGGATAATCCGAAGAATAGTGCTCTGGTCAAGGGAGTAGTCGACATGATTAGAGGAATAGGTTCTTATGAGACTATCCCGAGAGATGAGACGCTAGCGTATATTGGATGGAACGTTACTGGATATGGAGCTAGTCTGAGTGGGAACCAGCGAGCGAAGAGATCCTCCTCGATTTGGATAGTACCCCATTAGGGTCATTACTGTCTGCAAGGTAATGGCAAGAATCCTAGAGCTCAGCTAGGGAAGAGTGTTTGCATTGAGACATACGTTTTTGCATCCCAGACTTCCCCACCGTTTCTAGCAGCTAAGGGTACCTACTTCATTTGCCATGACAGAGCGTATACATGGTTGCCCCCTGATTTCTCGGGCACATGTTTTGTCTCGTTCTTGTTACCCCCTACATTTACAGCTGCGGCAGGTTACCACAAGATGAGAGTCGTTAGAGGTGTCTTCAGAAAGGAAGATACCGCAGGACAAGAATTGGGAGATTTCTCGAAGGGTTTTCTGACGTTTTGGGGACCTATGGTTAACAGCAGGAACATACGGCAATTGACGAGAGTAGTTGAGTCCACCATAGTCGAGACTGCCGGCGCCTTTAGTAACTTGACTGCTGAGCTCCAGTCTGATCGCCTTATGACTCTTCAGAACAGAGTTGCGTTAGATGTCATACTTGCAGATAGAGGAGGGGTCTGTAAATTGGGATGGTATTAGCTATCCTTTTCCTGTTCTGTCTTTGTATACAGTGTGCTCCTGCGATCTGTGGCCTTTTTGCTACCTCGTGTTCGAGGAGACCTGTCCAGAGAGAGTTACTAAGTACCAGGATGATGCTACAGCAACATCTCAATGATCTGATGAATATAGACCTAGACTCAGATTGACGTGAGTTTAGGTTATTGCCTATGTAAGGGCAAAAGGAGGGTCTGTGGTTCCGTGAATTCTGAACCCATTCAATGAAGGTTGTCGTATCATGATGATTTTGATATCAGCGAACCGCGACTGACAAGTGCGGTATGCGTAATCGTTTTCGTCATGCTACACCGATGGATTCACTGTGTATTTGATGATCTAGTCTGCACCCTTGGGTTTCATTTTGTGCATAACCGACATTTTGTGGTTGCCCTCACATAGGCTAATGGCTACAGGATGACTGTGGCCAAGCGAGCCTCTAAGGACGCGTGCACTTTAGTTTGAGTTCGTGTTGACTCCTGTTTGACCTGAGTCAACTGACCCTGTTGCCCGAAGCTAAACTGGTTGAGCCAGTACCTTGTTAAGCAGCTGGTCAGATAGAGATCAAAGAGCAGGACATTATTGATTCTATGGCACACGCACACACCCCTCTAACTTGCTTCTCATCTGTTTCTGCTCCTTCCTTTTATGGCCTTATGGCCTAATTATTGATTTGGGTTGAGGTCTTTTATGATGGGCCCGTCCGGCCTGTTCAAGCAAGAATGCTGGATTTTTGCCTTGTCATTGGCGATGGGTTGGATAAATGAAAGTGGGTTTGTCGTTATGTGATGCCTCTGTAAATATCATCCTCTGATTGGTCAGGTTTGTGAGTAATTGATGCTAGCCAGGAACGTGGTTTTTGACATAAAAGACGATGCTCCGCTCTATTATGTTGAGCAGTCTCCTGAGAACATACACCGTGCTGTACTTCTAGGACCTCTGTTACTGGCTGCAGCTAATAAATTTGATCTTTGATATCGACAGAAGAATCCCGTGTCTCTGTACTCTAAGACAGGTGAACCCGAAGACTTCGGGCGTGTCCCCTGCGCCGCTGGGTTTAAATCCAGGTTCTTCAGTTAGTTAAGTGCAATGTAAGTGTATCTCAAGATATTCTTCACTTATCCATTGGTGAGTCAGAACTTCATCCCCGATTAGAAATCTTTAATATTTATGCTAGAGGGTCGTCAGGCGCATAAGTAAGCCCTACGATATTAACCCTTGAGTCTGAACTTTCAGTCATCCCCACCGCGTCGGGTGTTGTGGTCGCTGGTGACTTTAACTGCACCTTTGAGCCCCTTAGCGACTACGACATCTTGGGCACGGATGGGGTTGACTTAAGCGAGGTATCCCCTCGCTTAGTCTCCCACCATTAAAAAAATGGTCAAAAAGGCCGTGAAAATTACTGCCTTGACCGTAGAGTTCAACCTAAGGGCGGCAAATGGCAGAACTCGTTCAGACATCAGGGGAGCATCAACATTTACCAGAACCAGGGTTCCATCGCGCATAGATTACATCTTGCTGGATGTCGAGCTGTGGCCGGATCTCATCGATATGGAAGTCATCTCCAGGTATGAGAGCGACCACAATCCGCTAACCTTGCAATTTAAGTGGTTCAACACCAAGCCACGACAACATGAAACTGTAAGTGACAAACACAAAGAAAGCAATCTAAATGTGGTGGACATTGAACTGTCACATGCTTTACAAAACATGACAGAAAATGTCGATGTTAGCCAGTCGATGCCTGAGTGGGAAACATGGGGTGAGAATTTGGGTAGTAATCCTGGAAGCAAATTCAAACCTAAATCTGTGTTTCTTCCCAATGTACAATGTGAAGCCATTGAGGTATTTGAGAAAGGTGTCTTTTGTGATCTACAGAAAATTAGATATCGGAAGATACCATGTGATAGGAAAAATCTTACAGTAAAACTAATCACATCCATTGACAACTTAAAGGCAGACCACAATATTGTAATCCGCCAATCAGATAAGGGCGGGAATGTGGTTGTTTTGGATAAACAAAAGTATCTCTTAGAAGGACTGAGACAACTTAATGATGAGAAATGCTATTGTAAGACAGACATGGCGGAGGTATTGAAATCTAAAACCACATACAGAGAGACACTGGTTGGGTGGAAGGATAGAGGATTGCTAGAACAGGAAGAATTTAACTATCTATACTGTGCACATCCGAGAATACCGATTCTTTACCTACTCCCGAAAATACACATGGACATGCATAACCCGCCAGGACGACCTATAGTGTCCTCTATAGGTTCACTATATGAAAATACATCAAGGTTCATTGACTATTTTCTGAGACCTTATGTAGTAGCCTTACCTTCGTATCTGAGGGATACCACCCACTTTTTAACTATCATTGATGGCATACATTGGGAAACCGATTTCACTCTAGTCTCCTTAGATCAGTGTTTCCCAAACTGTGGTCCGCGGACCCCCAGGGGTCCGTGACACATTCCTAGGGGGTCCGCAGGGAGCAGTTTTAAAAGCATTGCAAAGTATCTTGTACAATTAGCAGTTTTCAAACAACAATAAAAGTGTCAAGATAACGCCAGTGATTAATGTACCTGCTGGAGAGAGATGAGAGTTTTGTCCAGTGGCAGCTTTGACTTATCTAATGTAGCACAGAGGGTTAATATGCCTACTGCAAAAAAAGTGTACAATGCATTTTAATTTTTTTAATTTTATGTGCATAGTTCAGTGGCTTACTGCTTTTTGTCACAGAGATTCTTTTTTTACTGTGCAGTTTATATGTGACAATCATAATCTAGCACAGTGACCTATAAACTGTCATCAAAGAGCTGCTTGTAAACTGCAATTTACGAGTTAGTGACTTATGTTTTTTCCCAGCCTTTCATTATCCTGATGCTGCTAAAACGGTTTATTTAGGTGGAAATACATTTTCATTGGTAAAGTCAATGCTAACCACTGTGTTATGTTCTGAATTCTGAGTTTTTGCTTCTCCAGACTAAGCACTCTTTAAAAATGCCTACAAGTATGAATGACATGGAAATTCTACACCTTGTAGTCCCCTTTGCCTTATGTAACATTTTCTATACACTGATTTACATGTATGAGTCACTGTCTCTATATGTGTGTGTGGTGTAAAGTGCTCTGACATCCTACAATGGTATGGGAGATGCTATAAAAAATAAAATACATGTGACAGAGGGGCTATGGAGAGACAGAGGCGCTGTTGGAGGGTGATAGTGGGGAAATCATTGAAGAACCCCCAAAAAGATGGTCGTATCCTGGTGCATAGTAAGGTCCGCCACTTCAGAAACGCAGGGTTGCACCATATTTACAAGAATATGGTGCAGCCCGTTTCCCCTGCGTTGGCGCTACACTTAACAGTGTAGCGCCAATACAGGCACCCTTGCATCATAATGCAAGGGTGTCTGCATGCAGGGGAAGATTGTTTATGTACAGGAAGGGTCCCCTTCCTGCGCATAACAATCTTGAAATGCTGTTTTGTCACTTCTATGTGTGCTGCTTAATGCAGCACACATGGAAGTTACAAAGTGTAATTTTTTTAAAGATTGTTTATGTGCAGGAAGGGTCACCTTCCTAAACATAAACAATCAAAGGTGTTTTGCAAAAACGAGGCGAAATAAAGCATTTCTCCTTGTTTCGCCAAGTTAAGACCAGGTTTTCCCTGGTCCTAATTTTGGCTCTGCCTCCCATTTACGCTGCCCTTGTAAATAGGGGGCAGCGTCAAAATCAATGGGTATTGCACTGGAACGCCCACCGCAACACCCACTGCCCACCCCTTTCACTCGAAGCATTGGGTGAAAGGGGGTCTTATTTACAAGGCACTGTTAAGCCAAGTAATGGGCCAGATGTACGACCTTTCTTGGGGCCGCAAACGGGAGATCCTCCCGTTTGTGGTCGCAAAAAAGGGTAATAGCATGTACAAATGCTATTCTGTGAGTCAGTGACTCGCAAAATAGCATTTGCGACTCTCGCTATTAGGAAAGGGCGTTCCTTCCCAATAGCGACTCGATATGCTATGTACTGATGTTTTGTGGCTGCATTTGCGGCCGCAAAACACTCGCAGTCTACCACCTACTTCAAGTAGGTGGTAAACCACTCGCAAAGGGGAAGGGGTCCCCAGGGACCCATTCCCCTTTTTGAGTATGTGGGAAAATATTTTTTAAGAGCGGAAGTGGTCCCAGAGACCACTGCCGGCCCTAAATAAAATGAAACTGAAAAGTTTCATTTTTCTTTTTTTAAATGCATCCGGTTTTCCTTTAAGGAAAACGGGCTACATTTGAAAAATACCTGCTTAATTAAAAAAGCAGTCACAGACATGGTGGTCTGCTGACCCCAGCAGGCCACCATCCCTGTGAATGCTAGCCAATGCTAGCCAATGCTAGCCAATGAAAGCTAGTGAAAGGGGTCGCAAATTGCGCCTGCCTCATTAATATTAATGAGGCAAGCAATTTGCGACCCCATTAGAAATCACAAACAGTGTCTGAGACACTGTTGTGCATTCCTATTAGTGGGTAGCAAATGCGCCGCAATTTGTGACTCGCTAATTGACGGGTCATACTTTTGGCCCTAAGTGGCTTAACGCTGCCTTGTAAATAAGGCGAAGCCCCTATCACCACAGAAATGTTGCAAAAAGTTTTGTTCCCATGGTGATAGGGCCTTGTAAATATGCCCCTAAAATCCTTAGTAATTCGATTAATTGTTTTCTGTGCACACGTGTTTATTTTTTTCGAAATACTGTTTTAATGTTTGAAATTTAAATCTTACAAATTGCTTGGGGGTCTCCAGCTTCCAGTGGTGACTCAATGGGGGTCCTCTGGTGTCAAAAGTTTGGGAACCACTGCCTTAGATGTTAGTAGCTTGTATACTAGCATTCAACATGACTTGGGGCTCCAAACTATTCAACATTTTTTTAAGACTAGATCCATTTCACTATTACACCACTCTCAGATGTTAATGGAGATGATTGAGATCTGTCTTAAGAACAACTTCTTCAACTTTAATGACACTATATACAGGCAGTCACAGGGCACAGCTATGGGAACCTGCTTCGCCCCCAGCTACGCGAACTTGTTCATGGGCTGGTGGGAGGAGCAGGTGGTCGCCACTATGAGTGAATTTAACAATGTTGCCCTGTGGCTGCGATACATCGATGACATTTTTTTCATCTGGTGTGGCGATGTAGATTCAGCAAAAATCTTTATTGACAAATTGAACATAAACACATGTAACCTACAGTTCACAGAAAACATCAGCAAGAACTCAATGGAGTTCTTGGAAGTTTGCCTAGAAGTCAGAGACAATCAACTGACGTCTAAATTATTCCGTAAAGAAACTGCGGGTAACAGTATTCTTAATGCCAATAGTAGCCACCCACGGAATTTAGTGCGGAGCATTCCGTATGGAGAATTGCTACGTGCAAAAAGGAATTGCAGTACAGCGGCTGCGTATAAATGTGAAGAGGCAATTATGTGTCAAAGATTCAGGGAGAGGGGTTACAGTGTTAAAACTGTGAAAGATGCAATTTCTAGAGTAGAGATGAAATCTCGTAATGAACTCATATATCCTCAACAAAAAGAAACTCAGAAAGAGAATATTAGATTCATCACCACTTTTTCAGGGCAAGCCAGTGAGGTACGCATTTTGTTTTAAAAACATTGGCATGTATTACTCACCGATGAACATCTAAGAAATGATCTTGGCAGCAATCCACAGATTACGTTCAGAAAGGGGCGTTCCCTGAGAGATGAACTAAGCCATAATCACATCATGGATCTGGATGTAAACTGCAATTCTGGCAGTGTGGGTTTTAGGTGCTGTCATAAATGCAAAGCATGTAGGAATAGCACGGATTGTGATAAGTTACAGGTACCCAATTCTAAAAGGGAATTCATCATTAGGAAGAGACTTACATGCAACACTATACACTGTGTGTATGTTCTTGTCTGTCCGTGTGCCAAGTGGTATATCGGAAGTACGAAACATACAGCTAAGAAACGTGTGTTAGAACATCTCCGTACTATATGGACAACAACAGATTGTACCTTATAGCCCGGCACTTTTCTGAGGAACATTTACAGGATGAGACTCAAGTTCGAATGGTGGTAATTGATTCCGTAGACTTGGGAATGAGAGGGGGTAACAGGGAACTGTCACTAAGAAAATTGGAATCCCGTTATATTGTGGATTTGGAAAGCCTCGCACCGAAAGGGTTGAACATGAGCGAGGAGTTAGCAATACATCTGCAAGAATAATGAGATTGTAGCTGCTCAGCAGTGCTGTTTTAAAATTTGACATATCTTTTCATATCTCGTTTTATTTTAGATGGAGTCACAACTCTGTGCAACATGAATATCAGTCATTGAAGGAAGATATATACAATGTGGGGTATCCGTAAAATAGTAGAAAGTGGTTATACACAGTATGTTAATAACGTGCTATGTTAAATATTGGACATGTTTATTGGTGCTATGGCATAGGGTTTATGCTCTGCCATTATTCTCCTCTCCTCTCTTTTCTTTTGGGATATTTTCTAATGTTTGTTCATGCCCACTTGGGCGTTTGTGAAGTTCATAACTTTATTGACATGTAGAACGAGAGCAGTTATTTAATATGCTCCGAATTAAGTTTGTGCTCTAGCGACATACAATAGACATCCCATATGGAGCACAGTGAGATTTGAGAAATAATCAGGTATGCCGCCCACTTGGGCATGATGGAATACTTAGTACATGAATTGTATTGATATGCGCTAATTAGCTGTCGAAAATATACAGTACTGCTCCAAAGCATTGTGTATTATAACTATTTTTTGTATAATGCATTTATTAATTCATGGATTAACAACAATGCTACAAATGCACCAAACCATTATGTGATCTACTGTTACCCGTTATATGGAAAACCTCCTGTTTGTACATCACTGTAAGATGGCCGTGATGGTCGCACTGGGTTTGTTACACTGTTGTGATAGTCCGTCTTTGAATTCATGAGATTTAAACATGGTGCAAGTTTGTATACTCGAGCGTGACCAAGCCATAAAGGCGAAACGCGTCGTTTTTGTACTTGGAAATAAACAAGCTGCATTCAACTTGGGTGTCCGAGCATTTCTTGTAACAGCGGGACTGTGTGGAGTATATATATATATATATATATATATATATATATATATATCTATATATATATATATATATTCCAAAATTGGTGAAAACAAAGCGCACACTCGAAAGTCCTTTTGCTTGTGCAAATTAACCTTTTATTCCTCAATCGCTACGTGTTTCGGCAAATGAATGCCTTTATCACACGCTGAGCCGATGAAAAAACATGCATATATAAACAAAGAACATGGACAAAGGACTGTGTTTCGCACTAGTTGCAAATAGCAGTGGTATAGCGGCGGCCATTTTATAATGGTTAGATTATAGTGTAATGCTTTAGCAAGTGCAATTGATAGCATTCAATTGTGGCACTGGTAATCTTTAAACATGGAACGTTGTCAGCAAAATTTATTTATTTATTTAAAGTTTTGTATAGCGCGAACATGACCCAAACAGGTATCAGAGCGCTTTACATACAGTTTAAGTAGACAAAGGAACAGCTAGGGGAGAGAAATCAGGGAGACAGTGGGACAAAATACAGCAGGTGCAAGATGAAATTGAGGAGGACAAAGGAGGCAGGTAGGGAGAGACCAACACATAGGGCAATAAACAACAGGAACAAGCGAGACAGTATACAGTATCTTAACGACAAGAGGAGCGCACGTAGGGCAATAAACAACAGGAACAAACGAGACAGTATACAGTAACTTAGCGGCAAGATTAGCACAGCATCTAATTCAACACATTGTTAATTAGCAGATTTTTGACTTCCCTTTTGAAGGCAAGTGTGAGGGAATCAGTCTTGTTTCCACTGGGAGGGAGTTCCAGATTCTCGGGGCGATGCCAGAGAATGTATGTTTGTAGGTTTTAAGCTTATTAAATTTCTTGGGCTTGGGCAGCAGTGTTCCGGTGCTCCTTGTGGATCGGGCACCACCAGAGAGTTCCAGCTTGTTTATCAGGTAGAGTGGGGTGTTGAAGAGTAGTGCCCTATGGGTCATACAAGCGATCTTTAGCTGTATCCTTGCTTCAAAGGGGAACCAATTGAGCGATTTCAGGTCCAGAGTAATGTGGTTGTTCTTCTTAGAACCCGTGATGAGTCTGGTAGCAGCACAAAGAGTCGCACTGCTTTATTCTAATCTGGAGATGACAAGTCCTTGCACCGCCAATTAAAGTCATCATGGGGAAGGAAGGTTTTGAGTTTTCTTAGGATGCATAGTTGGAAGTTCGCTCCTTTGGTCAATGATCTGATGTGGTCTTGCATGTTTAGGTTTTTGTCAAGCACAACTTCCAGTGATTTCGTGGAGTCCACGATGTGAGGTGTGCAGTTGAGGGCTGTGAAGTTACCGAGGAATTTTACCACTGTGGGGTTTTGCCTAGCAGGTGCAATGAGGAGGAATTCAGTCTTGAGGGTGTTTAATTTGAGATGGTTGGAGGTGAGCCAGTTGAGGGTTTTGAGAAGGGTTCCAGTGAGGGGTTTGATGTCTTCGGGGGAGGAGATTTTCATGTAGAGTTGGGTGTCGTCCACGTACATGTGATATTGGATGTTAGAAGCTGTAAGAATTAAAGTCAGTGGTTCAAGAAAAAGGTTGAAGAGTGTAGGGGAGAGTGAGGATCCTTGGGGAACACCAAGTGTGCATGGGCTCGGATTGGATTTGACTCTTTGTGTTCTGTTGCTGAGGAAAGAGGAAAATCATTTAAGGACCGTGCCTGAGAGACCCATCCTGCTTTCCAGGAGGGAGAGTAGATTGTCATGTTTGACAGTGTCAAAAGCCGATGAGAAATCGAGCAGGATTAAGAGGCAGGCTTCATTTTGGTCGAGTAAAGTGAGAGCGGCATCTACAATGTGAGTGATTGCCGTTTCTGTGCTGTGGCAAGAGCGGAAGCCCGATTGAAACAGGTCAAGAAGCTGGAATTGCTCAATGTGTTTGCGTAGTTGTTCATGAACACATTTCTCCAGAAGTTTTGCCAGGGTAGGTATGTTTGTGATTGGATGGTAGTTGTTCAGGTCAACAGGGTCAGCCAAGGGTTTTTCGAGAATAAGGAGAACTAGGCCCGCCTTCAAGCAGTCCGGGATCTTACCTTACAGAAGTGAAGCGTTGATGATCTTAGAACAGAGTGGAGCTAGTGAGCCAATCATTTCTTTAAAGACGTTGGGGGAAGGGGGTCATTGAAGTGATTTGAGGGTTTAAGGGACGAGAGTATTGAGGATGGTAATGTCATTGAGGGGAGTGATTTGAGTCCATGAAGCCTTGTTTTTGAGTGAGAGTTTAAGAGTTGAGGCAGGGGTGTGGAGACCGAGGGGTTAGGTGAGGGCGAGAGAGTGAGTGCAGCAGTCCTTAGGTTTGATTCAATTTTTTCCGTTTTTTCAAGGAAGAATTTAGCAACCGCATCGCAGCTTGGTTGCGGGGGAGACAGGTGCTGAGATAGGGTATAGGTGTTATTGGATTGAGATTTAATGAACTCAAAAAGTCGTTTCGGGCAATTTTTGGCTGCGTCAAGTTGGCATTTGAAGAAGTTGACTTTTGCCGTTCTAATCCGTTTGTTGTATGTACTTCTTTTGAGTCAAAGAGTTTTAAGAAGATCCGTGGAGGGAGAGGATCTCCACTTCCATTCAGCTAGTCTAAGACTGCGTCTGTCAGCGTTTAGACAGTCATTGAACCACAGTTTGGAGTCTTTTATGGGAATTCTTTTTAGTTGAAGTGGGGCCGTATCATTCAAGGCAGATAACATGGTGTTGTTATAGTGTTCAGTGAGGTCGTGAACGTCAGACATGTTAGAAGGGGGCGGTAGGGAGAGATTGCTTCGCTGTAAGAGCTCACGGACGCTAGTGTTATGGAGTGGTCTTTTCCAATGTTTTAGTTTCACTATCTGAGTGGTTTTGTGGATCCCGCTTTCAAGTATCAGAAAGTTGATAAAAATGATGGTCAGACCAGTCACAGGGGAGAACGGATTCGATATGATGTAGCTGGGTTTGGTGTTGATGAGATCCAGTGTCGAGCCTAAGTTGTGAGTGGGGCTGTCACAGAATTGGGTCAGCGATAGGTCGGTTAGGAAGTTTTTGAGGGAAACAACCGATTGATGGTGCGGGTCATTCCAGTGGAGATTGAAGTCACCAAGGAAGATCTTGGGGGAGTGACGGCCAAGGTTGGAGGAGATGGTTTCCATAACTTGTTTGATTAGATGGAGGTTATCACCTGGGGGATGGTAGAAGATGTGAAGGCTGCATAGTGGTCTGTGTGTGTGAGTGATATCTATGCATAGGTATTCACAGATGGAGAGAGTAGCTGAGGGGGACTGTTTTGAGGTGAGAGAGTTGCGGAAGATACAGGCTCTGCCCCCGCCCAATTTCTTCACTCTGTCGAGTCTGATAATGTTGTGAGTAGCAGGCACTAGAAGGTCAAGGATAGGGCCAGAGGAGTCGTTGAGCCAAGTTTCTGTGAGGATAAGGAGGTCCAGATCTTGGGCAAGGATGAGATCAGCAAGGTCTCTGGCATGTTTCACCGCAGATCTGCAGTTAAGCAACATGCTTTTCAGGTGTAGCTTGTGCAAGGTGTCAGTGTGCGTGGGTTGTGTGTTGGGGATCTGAAAGAGGTTATTGATGTTTGAGGAATTGCTGTTGAGAGTGGGCGCTCTATGGAGGTTGGGTGTGATGGTTTGGATGGGTACAGTATTCCCATGTATAGGGAGTGATGAGTTAAGTGACGCGGCCAGCGCATGGACTGCGCTGGCCGAGGATGGAGAGGAGTACTCAAGGAGGAGGGAGAGAATATCAGCTTGGAGTATGGCGAGGTGTATTCAAGGAGGAGGGAAAGAATATCAGGTTCTGAATAAGGATTTATGGATCTGGTAGGTCTAGAAGGGGTAGCAGGGTTGGGACTGGTGTTCGAGTTAGGGACGGGAGGGTCACATGTGGAATCTCGTGTGTTGTCAAGGAGGCAGTGAGAAGGGGTGACTCAATTGTGGCCATGTTGGGGGAGAGATCAAGGGCTAGCTCTACGGTGGCCTTAATGAGTTTGAGGATGACAGATTTGAGAGAACGCAATTCATGGTTTATTTTCTTGAGCTTAGATGCATAATCAGAGTGTGAGTTATGGGGCACGTGAGGAGAGTAGGAGGGTGGGACACCGGGAAGGGCGGAGGGGGATCAGGGCAGGGGAACGGGGGGTGTGGTAGGTCCCCTAATGTAGAGTTCCCTATCCGATGTAAGAGTGCGCGAGGCGAATGGGCGATGTAAGGGAGGTTAGGGGAAGGGAGGTTAAATGAGTTTCTGTTGGAAAGTGGGCAAGCCCGCTGTCTAGTGAGGGAGTTATGAGGGCAAGGGCTAGTGGGAGCGGGATGGGGGAAGTGTTGGAAAGGTGGTCGGAACGAGGGCTAACAGATGCACCATGATTATTGGCCCAAGTCTGGTCAGGTCGTGGCAATGTGGGTGAATTGGGGACGCCTGGGGTTGGAGGAGCTAAGGTCCCGTGTGAGATCGTCGGGGTAGGGAAGGCAGTCCTCAGGCTGTGGTCTGTAAAATAGGGATCTAGGCCCTCCTGAGATTGGGTAAGGGTAAGGTCGTACTTAGTTTGAGAAAAGGAGTCGTTGGGGACCAGAGATCTTTTAAAGAGTGCAAACCTGTCATCAAAGATGTCCAGGCTGCAATCAGTGGCCTGAATGAGTATAGTCCCATTGTTGTAGATGGATATAGTGGTATTTGCTCTAAAAGTGGGAGATTTTGTGACCAAAAGTCGCAGACCGTGAGGAAATCTTTTGGATGAAGTAATTCTGAGGAGGGAGTGGAACGTAGATCTCCACTGAGCCCTTCTTTTAGTGAAGATCAGGTCGCTTGTGATAGTGCCTTTTTTTGGGCAGAGGTAGAGGTTTCTGGGTTGGCTTTGAGGAGTCTATGTTTAAGATTTTTAGTAGCATTATTGGAGAGGTTGACCGGATTGTTAATTATGTAGCTGTTAGAGCCAGACTTTTCAAGTCTGGAGTCCCTACTGAACTGTGTAAGAGTGAAAGTGGAGGAGAGAGTTAAGGAAACGTGGATAGGCAATGATGTAGAAGTGAGCAGGAGTCCACCAAGTGATCCTCACTGAGGGAAAGACTTGAAGGTGCACCTTAGTTTAGGCATTGCCAGAATAGCTAGGTCAAGATGTGAGGAAACACAGAGGTGCCGATTACGATCCGGTAAAAACCGGGTACGAACCGTCGGTCGGAGCGTTTTCTCCGTCCGACTCGTACCCGGTCGTAAAACGTTACAAACATGGAATTACGATTCGCACGGAAACACCATTTCCGTACGAATCGTAAAAAATACCGACCGACGAAAATATACACACGAATGTGATCCAGGAATGCTGCGACGTGACGTCGGGACGCTTTCAGGCAGCGTTTCACGACCCAGGAAGTACGATTCGAACCGACAGCAGTCCGGACGGCAATATTTTCACGGCACCCAAAAAGTGCCGGAAAAGCGAAGTACGGCGCGAAACGACCAGAGTAGGTGGCCCGGTACGCGCCGTACCCCCCCCGCCCCTTCTGTATGCGCCGACCCCCCCAGCCCCCTTCTGTACGCGCCGACCCCCCCCAGCCCCCTTATGTACGTGCCGACCCCCCCAGCCCCCTTATGTACGCACTGACCCCCCCAGCCCCCGTACGTTTGAGTCGTACCACCCCCAGCCCCCGTACGTTCGAGTCATACCCCCTCAGCCCCCGTACGTTCGAGTCGTACCCCCCCAGCCCCCGTACATTCGAGTCGTACCCCCGTGTATGTACACCATTGTACGTGTCGAGCCCCCCCGTGTATGTACACCCGTGTACGTGTCGAACCCCCAGTGTATGTACACCCGTGTACGTGTCGAACCCCCCCGTGCATGTACACCCGTGTACGTGTCGAACCCCCGTGTATGTACACCCGTGTACGTGTCGAACCCCCCGTGTATGTACACACGTGTACGTTCGAATCGTACCCCCACCCGTGTATGTACGGTGCGTACCCCCAGCGCTACGCGCTATGCGCTGGGGGTACGCACCGTACACACACGGGTGGGGGTACGACTCGAACGTACACGGGTGTACATACACGGGGGGTTCGACACGTACACGGGTGTACATACACGGGGGGGCTCGACACGTACAAGGGTGTACATACACGGGGGTACGACTCGAACGTACGGGGGCTGGGGGGGGTCGGCGCGTACATACGGGGGCTGGGGGGGGTTGGCGCGTACATACGGGGGCTGGGGGGGGTCGGCGCGTATGCGGGCACATGTCTCCATGGTTGCTATGGGAGTTTGGTGCGGACGGTGTTTTTTCCATACGGTTGTAACATCGGACGCACGGGATGGATCGTAATTCCGCGGTCGGACTTCACTTTTCACATTTGTACGGTAAATCGTCCGTGGACGTGTCGGACACATTTTCCGACCTGAGGACGTGTGGGGAATATTTCCCAATGCGATTCGTATGGACTTTTTACCATGCGAATCGTAATTGGCAGTTTGTACGGCACTTGTACAATTCATACGGTAAAAAGACCGGATACGAGTCGTACGGGGAATTTTTTTACCGGATCGTAATCGGCACCATAGTCGTGAAATCAAGATGACATCAAGATGGAGCTTAGTGGGTGCTTAGCGGGGAGTGGGAGACTAATATAGCCTGATGATGCACCTTTGGAGTGTGCGTAAGGGTTAAGCAGTTATCGCCTCAGGTGACCTGTTTGGGGAGACTTCTGAGACAATGAAGGAGGGGAGGACAGGAATATTGGGGAGATGTGGTCAAGCCGATGGTAAGTTATTATAGCGAAGGCGTCTGTTTACTGCCCTTGCTACATGGGGCCTCCAATGGAGGAGGAGAGCAGGGGGCGATCATTTTAGTGGAAGGGGTACTTGGGTAGTGGTAGTGGTTGAGAGAGGAGGGGCGGTAACCTTAGTAGTAGAAGGGGTACATGAGAAATGTAAGTGGGGACAGACAATCACCAGTTAAATCAGAAAGGAGCAAGGTAGGTCATTATATAGAAAGGGCGGGAGGAATCCTAAAATAGTGGGCAGGGTAATAGCATAATGGTGGTGGGGTCATATAGTTTACCCAGATAATCAGGTGGAGAGCAGGGGGTGGACATTTTTAGGTAGAGGGAGGAAACCTTAATGGAGGAAGGGGTTATCCACTCAGCAGAGGTGATCCAGCGAGGAGGGGGCGGCCATCTTAGTGAGATATCAGTATCAGTATTGCCAGAAATCTTCCCAAGGAGGGGGCGGACATCTTCTAGAGAGAAAAGCAAAGTCAGTAATCGTAAGCAAGAAGACCTTCAAGGGGCACTTACCCCAACATCAAGTAGCGAGGCAGATTCCAGAATGAGGCCATAAAACATGGGTCTTCAGAGCGCCAGCTCTCCGTGCTGGCGGTGGAATCAGCTCTGCAGCAGAGGTCAAATGTGGGAAACAGCGTCACAATGATGATGCCTGAATCCCATGCTAGCTCTCGGTAGGCGCAGAGGATATAGGCGAGGCGGCAGCAGGGGACAGGGACACCAGCGGGCTCAGCGCTGTTCCTGAGTCTCAAAAGCACACACAAGACAGGACTGGGGCTCAGAGGTCCATAAGGCACCGCGAGTGTCCACAAGCTTGGCTGGAGGTAGGGGAGGATTGGGGTGGTCAGCATGGATCAAATCAAATGGCCTCCGATGAGCAACGGCTGGACGGACCGCTGCTGGAGAGACACAGCGGGAGCATTTAACAACAGTCAGGGGGCCAAATGAAATCCGGAGCAGCCTCTAGCATCTCCAGACAGCAGAGAGCAGCAGGGAGGCAGCAAAGAGTGGTGTCGACAAGCACCAGGTCACCAGCGGGCTGAGTGAGCATAGGGATAAGGCGGTCGGCCTCCAGCCTGGTGTGGAAGGCCTGACCGTGTCCAAGCCAAGATGGTGGCAAACCGTGTCCAAACCAGCGGCCGGATGGCGCGGGGACCTCTGACGGGAGGCCAGACTCAGCTGTGGCAGGGCAGATGGGTCTCAGACACCGGCAGCCCGGATGGCGCGGGGGCCTCTGATGGGAGGCCAAGCTCAGCTCCGGCAAGGCAGAAACGTTCTGGGGATGCCCACTTCCATTGAGGGCCCCTCGACGGGTGCAAGCGCCAGGGATAAAAAGATCGTGACCCTTTGCCAAACTGAGACAGAGATCGAGACAGTGGCGGGCCCCAGCAACAGGCAGCCCGAGCCAGGGCACTTCTGTCGTGGGGCTCAGCACAGCGCCGGTAGGGCAGTAGAAGTAGCAGGTCCGAAGGGGACGGCTCACCTCATGAGCCTGACCACGATGTGTCCGCCTCGGACCCAGGTCAAGACAAGGGCTCAAGATCATGTAGAAGGCCCAGAGGTGGAGCAGAAATTCAATCGGAAGACAGCCGGCCGTGCGAGGGCATTCAGGAGTGTCAAGTTGGCTCCGTGAGCATAGGGCCAGGGTCCGCTGGAAGGAACCAGTGGGTGCATGGCCTTTGGGCTCAGATATCGCGGCGAGGGGGCCAAATCAGCAAATGGCGCAGCAGCAGCCAGGATCCGTCACAGGAGATCACCACGGTTGATCCCTCTGAGCCTCTGAGCAGATCGCAGGCAGGAAGATAGCAGTCGAACCAGTGATCCAGGCGAGGGTGTCGGACGACGTGTCGCGCCTCCACCAAGACAGACAGAGATGTTCAGCAGCAGGTAGGAGACTTCCAGAGTTCAGATGTGCTGGGGTATTGGTTAAGGATGTCATGGAGTTGAGGGATGCAGTTTAAACCCAGTACATGCAGCTCTGTCAGTAACAATATTCAAATTAGAAATAGGGACCTCATCGGTGTCCTCCCTTGAGGAATGTTCCAGGTCATGCATGACCTGTAATGTGTGTGCATCGCCAACTGTGAGGAACGGTAATATAGATGTCTCAGAAGACGCAATGTTGATATTCCTAGGTCTATTGTTTTTTAGATTGTGCCACTTTTTTAACTTTAGTTTCCTAATAAATTTGAAAATGTCAACACGTGTTTCTGAATAATTGAACATTTCCGTGGGGCAAAAGGTTAATCCTAGACATAAGGTTGTTTGCTCATATAAAGAAAGTGGGCGTGTTGTTAAGTTCACAATAGTTTTATTTACCATTTCACTGTCCATCATTGTTGTTGCTTCTTGGAGCCGCCCCGCTTGTTTCCCATGAGCTCTGTATTTCTTTGTCTGTGTTTTCGTCTGAGTCACCTTTGTTTGCTGCGCCCTTGCCTCTTCCTCTTCCTCTTCCTCGTCCCCGACCTCTTCCTCATCCCCTCGGTGGTGGTGTTGATGTGGGGGGTGTTTTTCCCCTTTGCTAACCCCTCCTTAGCACCCGCAACTCTTCCAAAAAAGTGGCCGGTCTTGTTAGAACTTCAATGTCAGAGGGAGTACTTGCTGTATTGATTGATACATCTGTATCTGAGTTGCTTGTTGTTTCCGTACGCGGGGAATCTTCTTCAGTGGTAGTTGACGGTGCTGGATCCCCATGTGACGTTTTTATGTTATACAGATGGCCGAACTTGTGGCTGTAATTTAAAATTCGTCCATCCTTGTAGTCAATACAGTCATGATGTAACTTTCTTTGCTTGTGAAGTTTGATATCTTCCTCATGTTTCAATTATCTTCCCTTCAGATCGTCTTTGAATTTTTTGATTCTCCATTGATCATTGTCTTGCTTTAATTCATTGTCAATTTCAGCTATTTCTTTGATAATTTTGTCTCTGTCTTCCCATGCATACTTGATAAGTATACAGGGTATATTTCTTTAGCTTGTGGCGGAGGTTTCCGCCCATTCTTCTAAAATACGTGGATGAGGGGACTCATGTGATGGGGTGACATAGATCCTAAGTCCACGTGATACCATCTGTTCATTCACATAGTCCTGGAGGGAGATCGCCTCCCTCCATTTGGAAGTTTCTTGTTTCTTCAGATTTTCATATCTGTGAGGTAAGTCTTCAATGAGGTATCTTGATTGCGAGATACTACAGTAAATTGTCCTTTTCCTGGTGCGCGGGCAAATAATGTCTGCGCTGCTATGCGTCTTTCGTTCTCGTCCTCCATATCTGTTTGAAACTTGAAATATTTCAGTTCTGTAAGTACAGTTAAGTTGTTCTTGCACGTGTTCGTGGGGACTTCTGAGCACCTTGGCCCTCGATTCCCACTAATTTCCCTTTAAACAGAAAGACTTTCCCTCCTATAATAGGGGGTTAGTGATGCCGCTGTATAAAGTGCTGTTGGCCACTTGATACTGGGAGAAATATACGATATGACACAGTGTCCCACTACACCTTTATCTTTGTTAAGACAAGTGTGTAACATATATCCAAGAGATCCGATATAATCTTTAGTTAGTCTGTATATGGGGTGTTTGATGCATGTAGTTGTCCCATTGGTACTGCACACGTAAGTTAAGATTATGGTGCCGATCACAATCCGGTAAAAAATTCCCCCGTGCGACTCGTATCGGGTCTTTTTACCGTACGAATCGTACAAGTGCCGTACGAACTGGCAATCACGATTCGCATGGTAAAAAGTCCATACGAACCGCACTGGGAATCATTCCCCACACGTCCTCGGGTCGGAAAATGTGTCCGACACGTCCTCGGACGATTTACCTTACAAACGTGAAAAGCCAAGTCCGACCGAGGAATCACGATCCATCCCGTGCGTCCGAGCGTACAACCGTATGGAAAAAACACCGTCCGCACCGAACACCCATAGCAACCATGGAGACATGTGCCCGCATACGCGCCCAACACTCCCCCCAGCCCCCGTACGTCCGACACGTACCCCCCGTGTATGTATACCCCCACCCGTCTAGGTACACCCCAGTACGTTCCAGTCGAACCCCCACCCCAGTACGTGTCATACCCCCGTCAATGTACACCCCCCCACCCCTGTACGTGTCGTACCCCCGTGTACCCCCACCCCAGTACGTTCCAGTCGTACCCCCACCCCTGGACGTGTCGTACCCCCGTGTACCTACACCCCAGTACGTTCCAGTCGTACCCCCACCCCAGTACGTGTCGTACCACCGTCAATGTACACCCCCCCACCCCAGTACGTGTCGTACCACCGTCAATGTACACCCCCCCACCCCAGTACGTGTCGTACCCCCCGTGTACCTACACCCCAGTACGTTCCAGTCGTACCCCCACCCCAGTACGTGTCGTACCACCGTCAATGTACACCCCCCACCCCTGTACGTGTCGTACCCCCCGTGTACCTACACCCCAGTACGTTCCAGTCGTACCCCCACCCCAGTACGTGTCGTACCACCGTCAATGTACACCCCCCACCCCTGTACGTGTCGTACCCCCCGTGTACCTACACCCCAGTACGTTCCAGTCGTACCCCCACCCCTGGACGTGTCGTACCCCCCGTGTACCTACACCCAAGTACGTTCCAGTCGTACCCCCACCCCAGGACGTGTCGTACCACCGTCAATGTACACCCCCCCACCCCAGTACGTGTCGTACCACCGTCAATGTACACCCCCCCACCCCAGTACGTGTCGTACCCCCCGTGTACCTACACCCAAGTACGTTCGAGTCGTACCCCCACCCCAGGACGTGTCGTACCCCCCGTGTACCGACACCCCAGTACGTTCCAGTCGTACCCCCACCCCAGTACGTGTCGTACCACCGTCAATGTACACCCCCCACCCCTGTACGTGTCGTACCACCGTCAATGTACACCCCCCACCCCTGTACGTGTCGTACCCCCGTGTACCTACACCCCAGTACGTTCCAGTCGTACCCCCACCCCAGTACGTGTCGTACCACCGTCAATGTACACCCCCCACCCCTGTACGTGTCGTACCCCCCGTGTACCTACACCCCAGTACGTTCCAGTCGTACCCCCACCCCAGTACGTGTCGTACCACCGTCAATGTACACCCCCCACCCCTGTATGTGTCGTACCCCCCGTGTACCTACACCCAAGTACGTTCCAGTCGTACCCCCACCCCAGTACGTGTCGTACCACCGTCAATGTACACCCCCCACCCCTGTACGTGTCGTACCCCCCGTGTACCTACACCCAAGTACGTTCCAGTCGTACCCCCACCCCAGGACGTGTCGTACCCCCCGTGTACCTACACCCAAGTACGTTCCAGTCGTACCCCCACCCCTGGACGTGTCGTACCACCGTGAACCTACACCCCAGTACGTTCCAGTCGTACCCCCACCCCTGGACGTGTCGTACCACCGTGAACCTACACCCCAGTACGTTCGAGTCGTACCCCCACCCCAGGACGTGTCGTACCCCCCCGTGTACCTACACCCAAGTACGTTCCAGTCGTACCCCCACCCCTGGACGTGTCGTACCACCGTGAACCTACACCCCAGTACGTTCCAGTCGTACCCCCACCCCTGGACGTGTCGTACCCCCCGTGTACCTACACCCAAGTACGTTCCAGTCGTACCCCCACCCCTGGACGTGTCGTACCACCGTGAACCTACACCCCAGTACGTTCCAGTCGTACCCCCACCCCTGGACGTGTCGTACCACCGTGAACCTACACCCCAGTACGTTCGAGTCGTACCCCCACCCCAGGACGTGTCGTACCACCGTCAATGTACACCCCCCACCCCTGTACGTGTCGTACCCCCCGTGTACCTACACCCCAGTACGTTCCAGTCGTACCCCCACCCCAGTACGTGTCGTACCACCGTCAATGTACACCCCCCACCCCTGTACGTGTCGTACCCCCCGTGTACCTACACCCCAGTACGTTCCAGTCGTACCCCCACCCCAGTACGTGTCGTACCACCGTCAATGTACACCCCCCACCCCTGTACGTGTCGTACCCCCCGTGTACCTACACCCCAGTACGTTCCAGTCGTACCCCCACCCCTGGACGTGTCGTACCCCCCGTGTACCTACACCCAAGTACGTTCCAGTCGTACCCCCACCCCAGTACGTTCCTGGCGCACCCCCAACACAACCTCCTAAGTACGGAGCGCACCCCATGCCCCAACATCACAACCGCATGTACGAGTCTTACAAAGCCACACACAAGGACAAAATCGTACAACCAAATGGCCCATGTACACACCGTACACACGCTCAAAACGCACGTACACAACCAGGACAAAATAAAACAACACAAGAATACACCAGTCGAAAGGCACACAGCCACTAAACATGGCCAACAACCACTTAAATAACACAATCACTGACCTGCAACTGCCAAAAACAAACAGAGGCCCAATACACCACCACTCCTTATAACACACCCACCCAAAATTCAAAAACTGCCACACCCACCCATGGACCAATAAAAAGGGCCCACACACACAAACCATGAGCCTTTCCAACAGACTCACTGCTGCCAGACACCACAGAACCAGACTACAAGCTACACCACACCTTACACTTGCACACCTTCAAACGACCACCCTCACAAACACCCTCTCATCACATTCACACACACACACAACCATCCACCCCCCCCCAACATCCACACCCCCCCCACACCCACACCATCCCCACCCACACCCCTCACCATGCCCACTACCAAGAATCCAAAGTTCAGTCACCGAGAGTTGGAGGTCCTTGTTGATCAAATCCTCAGAGTCGAGCCACAGATCTTTGGAACATTGGTCAGAAGCACCAGCCAGGCAGCCAAAACAGCCATGTGGCAGACCATCGTCGATGCTGTGAATGCTGTTGCGGACACCAGGAGGACCAAGCAGGATTGCCAGAACAGGTGGTACGATCTGCGGAGGAGGGTCAGAGCCAAGAGGCAGGAGGAACACGACCAGGCCAACGCCACCGGAGGAGGGCCCTCCCGCAGAGCCGTACAGTACCATCCCTGGGAGGAGAGGGTGATGGCCATACTGCCGGTGGAGGCAGTTGAAGGAGTGGAAGGACTCCGAGACCCGGGTGAGTACACAAACAACGCACCTCACATGGGGGGAACTGCAACCACAACCAAAATTAATAACAGGCACGCAACCACCACAAGCCATCGCATTACTCAACCACACTCCATGAGCAGGCACATGCGACTGCTGCCACCATGCCCCATGCACCCAGCTGGACAATGTCAAGTCACAGGCCACAGAAGACAACAACACATGACACGGTAACCCGGATGGCGGGAGGCTGGGCACCAAGAATCACATAGTGCGACTCCAAAGCAGACAACAATGCCCTCTGCCCATATGGCCTAGGTCACAGCCAGACAAACACTGTGTCCCAACACAGGAATGACTTGCCAGCAAATGGCGGACGCCTTGCATCAACACATGGGGGTGAAGGCACTGTTTTGCACATGCCAGCAGCTAATGAACAGCCAACAGTGTGAAAGAGTGGCAGCACACACCACCACAGCAGCAGCGCACAGACACACAGCAGACAAAATGGGTGCCTGGAGATCAGAAACAAACTCACATCAACAGGCCAAGGGCCACTCAAAGATCTGCTAACAGTGTGTGCCCAGGAAGCTGGGCCAAGGTGACAGAGGGTGACACACGGAGGGAGGGAGAGGGGGACACAGAGGGAGGGAGAGGGGGACAGAGAGGGAGGGAGAGGGGGACTGAGAGTGAGGGAGACGGACAGAGGGAGGAGGCTGACACACGGAGGGAGGGAGAGGGGGACACAGAGGGTGGGAGAGGGGGACAGAGAGGGAGGGAGAGGGGGACTGAGAGGGAGGGAGACGGACAGAGGGAGGAGGCTGACACACAGAGGGAGGGAGAGGGGGACAGAGAGGGAGGGAGAGGGGGACAGAGAGGGAGGGAGAGGGGGACTGAGAGGGAGGGAGACGGACAGAGGGAGGAGGCTGACACACGGAGGGAGGGAGAGGGGGACACAGAGGGTGGGAGAGGGGGACAGAGAGGGAGGGAGAGGGGGGCTGAGAGGGAGGGAGACGGACAGAGGGAGGAGGCTGACACACGGAGGGAGGGAGAGGGGGACAGAGAGGGAGGGAGAGGGGGACACAGAGGGAGGGAGAGGGGGACAGAGAGGGAGGGAGAGGGGGACAGAGAGGGAGGGAGAGGGGGACTGAGAGGGAGGGAGACGGACAGAGGGAGGAGGCTGACACACGGAGGGAGGGAGAGGGGGACAGAGAGGGAGGGAGAGGGGGACACAGAGGGAGGGAGAGGGGGACAGAGAGGGAGGGAGAGGGGGACAGAGAGGGAGGGAGAGGGGGACTGAGAGGGAGGGAGACGGACAGAGGGAGGAGGCTGACACACGGAGGGAGGGAGAGGGGGACAGAGAGGGAGGGAGAGGGGGACAGAGAAGGAGGGAGACACAGGGAGAGCAAATCAGTCCTTTGGTGTGTGGGAATGTCTGCTCGTCAGCAGGTGGACTGCGTGCATGTAGACAAGGGTGGCCAGTGCCAGAACCCCCCCTCTTGATCATGGCAAAACGCAGGGCCATGTTACAACCTGTACACGAGCACAAGGACAGCCACCTGCATCATATGAGTGTGTGGATCCACTCCATGTGCACATGTACAGTGCTACAAGGAAGGCGCAAACGCATAGCTCGGCACACATGCACACTCCACTGCTGACTGCAGTCACACTTGACGCAGCAAGTAAGACTGTGCCACACATAGTTAAAGGGGCCAAATTGGTGCCCAAGGGACACACACATGCACAAGTGCACTGTGAGTGGAATGCAAGACAGATCCTAATTCCAAGAGGAAATGTGCCAACTTTGTAACGGATGAAACATGGATGTTGCATGGATCAAAATTAACATTGTCTCTCTCACACACAGGTCAACGTCGTGCTGCACCCCCCAACACTGGGGGGGAACACTCACAGGACCCGGATCTGCAGGAGACCGATCCCACCGGCAGCGACCACTCTCACCACTCTGCGGACGACCCCGACCGACCTGGCCCCTCTGGTGTCCAACCACCTGCAGCACCTGCGTCAGGTACAACCGTGCCAACCACCACCCCCACTCCTGCCACATCCCAGGAGACACCCAGGATCCCTGCCCCAACACCACAATGCAGCCAGGCTCGCCAGGAGGGACACGGTGTCCCGGGCACCCAGGAGGAGGCAGGCGACAACGCCAATGCCACCCCTCAGGGGTCCCGGAGACCCCATGTGCCCACAAGTGCAGGCCAGACGCAAGTGGGCAGGGGTGGTGGGAGTGGAGAACGGCGGAGGCGCGAGCCTGACCAGTTGGCTGGGGATCCGGTATTTTCCCATGTCCGTAACATCCTGGACTCATACCGGCAGGACACCACGGGCATGGCCCAGGTTGTGTCCGTCCTCGAGGGGATCAAGGTCCAGCAGGCCCAGCAACATGCGGAGCTAATAGCCTGTCTACAGCTACACCAACGGAGGATGGAGGACAGACAGGCTGAGCAAGTGACGGCGTCCCAGGGGATTCACGCTGAACTCCGTCGGATGGCCGACACCATGGCCGACCCTCCCTGTGCCAGAAGGCGGAGAACATCACCACCCACAGGGAGGGATCATGAGGAGGAGGAGGAAACATCCGACGGAGCATCCCAGACGTCGTCACGGCCTGCTGCTGAGGTTCCCCGCAGGAAGCCGGGTCGTCCACGGAAAGGACCGTGAGGGTGGCTGCTACATCACCATCTCCCAGGACACCTGGCCTGGCACCTGGCCCACTGGAGCAACAGCATCACAGCATCAAGAGACATTCTCTGCCACATGGCCCTGCTGGTCACTGGCTGACCAATGTTGACAAAGACTGTGGCATGGACTCTGAGGATTTCCAATGGCAAGGACACCAACTCCCCTACTGAACTTTGGATTCCCTAATCCCGGAAAGGCCCTCACTTGCCCCCCCCCCCCCAATAATAAATCACACTATTAAGAGTAGATGCCTGCTGGTAGCATTATTACCTAACATGTGTCTTGTACAGTCTAAACATGCCTGAGTCATCTGTTCACTTCAACCATCCACACCCTGGGGCCTGAGTCTGGGACAGGACACATGGGTCACAGTTTTCTAGGCAAGACAGACATGGAGCACCATACACACCCGTGATGGTCAGAACCAGCTGAGGGGGTGGCCGAACAACCGTGCTGACAGACACATTGAGTACAGCAACAGTCATGCGCAGAGGTCAGGGATCCTGGCCCGTGTCCTGGGGGGCACCCAGGTACGTGTAGACAGGTGGCAGAACCATGTCCTGCAAGCTTGAGTCCGGTGGATGCAGAGAATGGGGTCATGGACAACGTTGGATGCATGGGGATGGCACATGTCACAATACCCACACAGTCATGGACATCATGCCCATTACACAGTCTCAGCACACACACACAGCTTGCATCTTGCCACTCGACACATTGACACATAGCCACAATCAGGGAATACCATGCCAGACATGCAGGATGCACCGTGCCAACACACCAGCATTGACTGAGAAGAGGCACCTTGGAGGCATAGGGACACCTTTAATAGTCATGTGTTTGGGATTGCAGAGGCAACTTGAAGTACACATGAACACATCATGTGGAGTAACATGTGGCTCCAACACTGGCACCCCCCTTCTGCAGCACAAATGCGTGATAGCCATGGAACTGGCACACAAGTGTCGGATAACAGCTAAATACCCACAGCTGCTCACGGAGAGACTGCCATACACCATACATCCGCTGATGTGGAAGTCCCACGCCATGTCAAGACAATGTTAACCGTATGTGTCCGAGGGCAGTGTCACACACATTGATGCCTTCATCACAATCCACCATCCCATCACTGATGACTGACAACCAGGCAGCCCATCTATTCAGGTGTACCCAGCTGCATGTCGTGTCCCATGGGGATGCCACATGTCTGCAGAGGACCCAAACCCCGACCGGGGCAGTGTGCACACATCGTGAACAACTGCCACACCCAATACACCCCAGATGCATCCCTTACCCCATGGAGACTTCCAAACGTGTCCGTGCCTGTAACGCTGAGTCAGCCCACGATGCCATGTCCATGAGGAATAGCAGTGCCACAACAATGCAACCAGCAAACGGCATGCGCAGGTACCTGGGGAAGAGAGACACACAAGAAGTCAGCCACAAGAAGCACAGCCACTTGCATGTGCATTTACTCGACACATGTATGTATGACAACATGCTAGGTCACAATTATGCCTGGGGAAATACTACCATCACTGCCACCATCACTCCAGTGACACACCCACACACACCTCTGACCCACGTGCCATACATGCAGGTGGAGACACACATCACAACGCATGCCACACGGGGACCAATGCGTGCACACTCAGACCCTGGTACTCACCACTAAGCAAAGAAGTCGCGTATGAGCCGAGTCCGGATGTCCACTTGCGGCTCCACATCCTCCACATCACTAGCCCCATTGCCAAGCCCTTCGTCCTCCACGGGTGGATGGTCCTCGTCATCTTGATCCAGGATGAGGGGCACAGCTCTTTCAACTGCCATGTTGTGCAGCATGCAGCAGACCATGAAGATCTTGCAGACCTTCGCCGGGGCATATGGGAGTGCGCCGCCGGTCTTGTGGAGGCACCGGAATCGGCTCTTCAGCATGCCAAACGTCCTCTCTATCACTCGCCTTGTCCGGCCATGGGCGGTGTTGTAGCGGAGCTGGGCCGGCGTGATGGGGTTGCGGAGAGGTGTCAGCAGCCAAGGCATGTTGGGATAGCCAGCGTCCCCTAAATGGAAAGCACATGGATATCGTTAGAACTGGCGAAGCGGTAGTGCTGCTCGGCCAAACAGAATACAGGACAGACAGACTGTACCCACCAACAACACATGCACGTTCGTTGCGCAGCTGCATCATCATATCAGGCATCCCGCTACGCCTCATGATGTAGGCATCGTGTGCTGATCCTGGAAAACGAGCACAGACATGTGAAATCACCATGTTGGACAGACACACCACAAGGGCATTGATGGAGTGGTAGTGCTTCCGATTGCGGTACGCCACCTCCCGTGCGTGTGGTGGTACCAAACCTACATGTGTCCCATCTATGGACCCAATGACATGGGGCATCCCTCCCAGGGCATAGAAACCACGCTTGACCTCAGTCATCTGTTCAGGGGTTGGGAACTTGATGAAGTCATCCAGGTGAATCATCATGGCCTCCAAGAAATCATGCAGCACACCGCTGAACATGCTCTGGGACATGCCACCAACATGAGCTATGGTATATTGGAAGGTACCCGTGGCAAGGAAATGTAGGGCAGCCATTACCTTCAGCTGGGGTGTCAGTGCCGTAGGATACCTGTGCTGCGGTTGCAGGTGTGGTGCCAGTCTCGCCGTCAGCTCCAGAATCAACGGTTGGGTGAAGCGGTAGAGCCGGATCCTGTCATTCTCCTGCATGGTGGCCAAGTCTGGAATTCTTCGGGCAACAGGAGGCGCTCTGCAGTAATTTGGAAGTGACAAGGAAGAGTGAGTGCACTACGAGAACAACTCATGTCTACTGAGCACATGTAAATCTGCCAATACACACATGCCACATAGGGAGTCAGGCATGTGCTACATGCCCAGGACACGTATGGATGCAAGGTGACACTCCTTCCAAGACCCAGCTACACACGGTGATTGAGAACCTCCCCATGCCACGCCATGGGAATAGCTGTGTCCCAGTGCAAGTGCACTGCCCGACGCAAGACAGGAGTGACATACACCCACACATCAGCAGAAGTGTGATGCTGATTGCAGAGACTGGCAGCGGAACACTTGAGCCACAGGTCACATGACATTACACTAGTCCAGCCCACACACCTTGCCATGAAGGTGCACATGTCATGACTCCCCACACATTCCTTGTGAGTTTGCTGACATGGCCTTGTCACGCTACTCCGTGTCCCTTGCATACATGTGCACCTCACATCCGGTAACACATGTGGCATGGTGTTGGGAACAGTGTGCAATGACAATCTACACACAGCCACATGTTGGTTGCTGCAACGGCTGCAGCTTTTGAGGGTGCTACAACATCAACCCGATGTAAATCCCGGACACATATATGGCATAGTCACATTGTGCACTGTGGGTAGTGATGAGTCATGTGTCATGACCCCTGTACCGGGCATCATGGGACACTTCCGTGTGTGGGTGTCCGTGCCATGCCAGTGACGCTCACCCCAAGTGCGCAGTCCCACATGCACACATGTCAAAGGAGTCAAGGGCATGCCTGGCACACATCGCACCCTCACACAGTACACATGTACACATCTCATCATACATCTGGTGCCTTCTCCACTCAGGAGGCATGTTCCACATCACAGCCTGTGACACCTGTGCCCCACACATGTGGTAATGCACAGACGATGCCTTGGTGTCCATTCCTGGACAAGTATGTCCATCCATGGACAAGTATGTCCGCCCTATTCCGACATGTGTGTCGCCTATCACCACAGTGATGTCTAAAATCCGCCGTACTGCTGCTGAGAGGGCCTGTGCATGTTCCCAAATCACTGTGGGAGTGCTGCCGTATGTGTACCCATCGTGATGGCGAGCGTAGATGCGAGTGTACGGTCCGTACCACTACGGGTACGCATACGCGTGCAGACCCATAGTGATAGTGAGCGTAGATGCGAGTGTACGGTACGTACCACTATGGGTCTGCACGCGTATGCGTACCCGTAGTGGTACGGACCGTACACTCGCATCTACGCTCACTATCACTATGGGTCTGCACGCGTATGCGTACCCGTAGTGGTACGGACCGTACACTCGCATCTACGCTCACTATCACTATGGGTCTGCACGCGTATGCGTACCCGTAGTGGTACGGACCGTACACTCGCATCTACGCTCACTATCACTATGGGTCTGCACGCGTATGCGTACCCGTAGTGGTACGGACCGTACACTCGCATCTACGCTCACTATCACTATGGGTCTGCACGCGTATGCGTACCCGTAGTGGTACGGACCGTACACTCGCATCTACGCTCACTATCACTGTGGGTCTGCACGCGTATGCGTACCCGTAGTGGTACGGACCGTACACTCGCATCTACGCTCACTATCACTGTGGGTCTGCACGCGTATGCGTACCCGTAGTGGTACGGACCGTACACTCGCATCTACGCTCACTATCACTATGGGTCTGCACGCGTATGCGTACCCGTAGTGGTACAGACCGTACACTCGCATCTACGCTCACTATCACTATGGGTCTGCACGCGTATGCGTACCCGTAGTGATAGTGAGCGTAGATGCGAGTGTTCGGTCCGTACCACTACGAGTACGCATACGCGTGCAGACCAAAAGTGATGGAGAGCGTAGGCATGCATGTACGGGCCGTTGCCATGCATTTGGGGTGCCCTAGGGCCCCCACACGCACCGTACCTGTGTGTGATGCTCAAAATTACATGGGGGACAAGTATTAAGGCCTACATGCATGCTGGTTGTCATGGAGACCAAGTTCAAAATTGGAAATTGTTCTGGAAGGTGCACAGCAGAAGTCAGTTGGGATTTGTCTACTTTGTTGCAATGTGTTTGTGGGGCTGACATCATGCAGGAGAATGAAACCGATAGAGAACCCACAGACTGCTAGGTTTGAAGGGATTGGTGGAAACATAGGATGCAAATGTGAGTGACCAATCTCTCTGTACTCCTGTGCATGAGACTGGGCAGAAGGGCACATATAAGGCAGCCAGGTCCCATGAGGGAGCACTTGCCTGCACATCTTTGCATTCGTCGACCCAGCTGCTGCTACTGATTCCCTGGAACCATGTCAAGGGCTGTGGAGAGGACACAGCCATTCACCCTGGAGGAGAACATGGCTCTGCTGGATGTGATCCTCCCACAGTACTCCATGCTGTATGGGCGACCAGGTTATCAGGTGAGTGCATAGGCCACTGCCACAGACTGTCCCTATGTGGTGACTGTGACTTCTGCCATTGCGTCCAGGTGTAACACACATGCCATGTACTGTCGGGGGGGTCCCAGGGGGGGGGGTGCCTGATGTCTCCCAGCAGTGCCCTGAGACAGGAGGGGTGTGTGCAGAGTCCTCCCAGCAGTGCCCAGAGACAGGAGGGGTGTGTGCAGAGTCCTCCCAGCAGTGCCCAGAGACAGGAGGGGTGTGTGCAGAGTCCTCCCAGCAGTGCCCTGAGACAGGAGGGGTGGGTGCAGAGTCCTCCCAGCAGTGCCCTGAGACAGGAGGGGTGGGTGTGGAGTCCTCACAGCAGTGCCCTGACACAGGAGGGGTGGGTGTGGAGTCCTCACAGCAGTGCCCTGACACAGGAGGGGTGGGTGTGGAGTCCTCACAGCAGTGCCCTGAGACAGGAGGGGTGGGTGCAGAGTCCTCCCAGCAGTGCCCTGAGACAGGAGGGGTGTGTGCAGAGTCCTCCCAGCAGTGCCCAGAGACAGGAGGGGTGTGTGCAGAGTCCTCCCAGCAGTGCCCAGAGACAGGAGGGGTGTGTGCAGAGTCCTCCCAGCAGTGCCCTGAGACAGGAGGGGTGGGTGCAGAGTCCTCCCAGCAGTGCCCTGAGACAGGAGGGGTGGGTGTGGAGTCCTCACAGCAGTGCCCTGACACAGGAGGGGTGGGTGTGGAGTCCTCACAGCAGTGCCCTGAGACAGGAGGGGTGGGTGCAGAGTCCTCCCAGCAGTGCCCTGAGACAGGAGGGGTGTGTGCAGAGTCCTCCCAGCAGTGCCCAGAGACAGGAGGGGTGTGTGCAGAGTCCTCCCAGCAGTGCCCTGAGACAGGAGGGGTGGGTGCAGAGTCCTCCCAGCAGTGCCCTGAGACAGGAGGGGTGGGTGTGGAGTCCTCACAGCAGTGCCCTGAGCCAGGAGGGGTGGGTGTGATGCACAGTGTGAGCCTAGATCATTGATTGTGACATTGCCATCATTCCACCTGTGTACCCACTGTGGCACGTACTGCTTTTTCCCTCACCAGGGGATGATGTCCCTATGACAAAGGTGCAATGCGTTGGCTGCATGACATGCCTTGTTGTTACCAGCTAATTTGTACCCATATGTCTCTCTGTGACATGTGGCTGGTGTATTGATGTGGTGTCACTTGTTCCTCCTCACAGGTAGGCGCCACTGCCAAGGAGCAGATCTGGCTGACCGCCGTCAGTGCCGTGAGGGGTGTGGATGGTCGGAGGCGGCGCCTGGCCCAGGTGAGGAAACGCTGGCAGGATATCCGGTGCTGGACGCGGAGGATTGCACGGCTCCTGCTGGGGGACTCACCTGAGAGCCACAAGAACCGCGGCCGCCGCCGTCTGAGCCACCTCCACAGGCGTGTGCTGCCGGTGGTCTTTCCAGACCTGGAGAGGCGCTTACAGGCGATGCAGCAGCCGGAAGGGGGTAGGTACATGTGTGTTTGTTGTGTGTCACCGGCATTTGTAAGGGCACAGTAGCATGAATCCACTGGCAGGGTTTAAAGGTGCTGTGCAGATCCTGTTTGCCCCAGTATAGCGCTGTGCCCCTGCCACCCTTCCCCTCCTTGCAATGTGTTCCCTGGTCTGTGTGTAGTCACTCCTTCCCAGGGTAATGTAGGCTGGCGCTTTGTCCACGGGAACAATGTCTGTAGCATCATGTGTGGGGGTGGTGTGTAACAGGTTGTGGGACCTTGCCTGTGCACTGTCAAGTTCACTGCATGTGGGTTCCATGTCAGTTGGCACTGATGCTGACTCCAGACATGGGAGTAGGTCTCTCATGTGTCATGCCTTACAGCGCGCATGTCCTATGTAGTGGCCTGTGACATGATGTGCATGACTGTGCGATACACATAGTGCAGGGATGGTGACGTGTGTTGCTGTCATTACCATTCAGTAGCATGTAGTTGCGTGCCCACTACTGTCCCCTGGGGCACCTTTTCCTCAGTGGTGTATGTGTCATCATGAACGTGGCCACTGTCAGTGTCTACAGCGTAAGTTGTGCTCTGTGCCATTGTCCCCTGTCACCATGTATATAGACGTGCTAATTTGTACAGGTGTCCACTGTGCAGCCTGACCTGATTGTCCTTCTTCATACTCACAGTTGCCAGTGCCTGTGTGTCTTGTTATACTCATCTGAGGATGGGCACTGGTACCTCATTATTTGTACAGGCGCACCTTGGCTGTTTGGCGTCCAATCTTGCTTTTTGCCTGCCCCTGTGTGTATCACCCAGACCATGAGATGTTGGTGCCACCTGTGTCTCCACAATTTGCCTCGTGTAGGGTCTTGTTGGGGCGGGCAATGCCTATGTGTTAAATCCTGATTACCACTTGCTGGGTCTGGGCAGTGTGTGATGTGCCTGGACACACACGCAATGTGCAGTGACCGAGTCATGTTGTGCATGTTTTCAGCATTACCTATGCAGCATGTGTCTCAAGTTCATGGATATGGTCCCTGGTCATCGGTATTTTCGCAAACGCTGTGTGGTGCAGATGCAGTGCTGGATTGTCCCCAGGACCTGGGTGCTATGTCAGACTCCTTTTCCTGTGTTTAGCTATTGTCTCATGCTCTCCATGGTATTTCAGTGGCATGGTGGCTCAACCAACTATGTGTTGCATGCCCTACATCGGTACCCTGTTCAGTAGATGTTAGGGATCTTCCTTTTCAGGCCATGCAATGTTACCTATGTAGATTGGACTCATGTGACAGATGTGTACAGGTGTCTGAATAATTTCTGTCTCTCCACCCTGCCCACAGCATCGTCGGGGGACACAGAGGGAGACATGGACACAGACCAGGCGGAGGGACCGAGCACCAGTGCCAGCCGTGACATCGGGTCTGGCACATCGAGTGGGACAGAGGCGGAGGAGAGTGTGGCCGAGGACCTGTCGACTGGCACATCAGACTACGAAGCTGACAGGTCCGGGGACGATGTCTCCGAGTGGGCGGAGGCTGCACCAGCAGCTGACAGCGGAACAACACCTCGCACCGCCCCCTCAGTTTCCACCAGCCGCCTCCCACTTGCTCGTGTCCCTTCCCAGCGTGCCCGGTCACAGCATGTCTCCTTCCTGCCAGGCACCGCGCCCCCTGCCCCTGTCTCCACTGCTGCCGCCAATGCAGAGTCTGTGGACATCCAGCGGCAACTGCAGGTTGGTCAGGCTGCGATCCTTAATGTCCTCCATGCCCACGGCAAAACCCTCACCAACATCGAGGCTTTCTTGGAGGGCATTCATTCATCGCAGGCTGACCAACGCAACTTGCTGAGGTCCATCGACTCCACACTGACTGCAGCAGTGGGTCTCCTGCAGCGCGACCTCCCCCCACCTACCCCTGCCCCATCCACACTTCCCACTCCCATGCCTGTCACACGTACACCCAGACGTCGGCATGCACCCACATCAACGGACACGGGCACCACACCAGCAGGGAAGGTCCACCGCACTCCTCCTGACACGCACACACAGGGTGAGGTAGGCACACCCACTGGGTCGGGGGGCAAACGTGTGACACGCAGCCATAGTGGGAGTCCGCATTCCACCCAGTCCACTCCCTCCAAATCCCCTCCCCTCAGCTCTCCTGGCCACATCTCCCCCAAGGACTCCTTCATGGCCGCTCTGTCCCTGAGCCCCACAGTTACACCACCACGCAAGCGGTCACGGAGGTCCCCGGTCAGGGTGGTTGAGTCTCCCCCCCTGTCTCCACCCTCCCCCGGTGGCGCTGCGACCCATCCCTCTGACCCCCCCCCCTCCTTGGGGCCTGAGGTCCCTTCGGGTGCAGGGGACTCCCTGGATGACCTTGCAAAGGTGTGTAGTGCCATCCTGGCCTCCGCCTTTGGCACTGACCCACCCCCTGTGGTGGACTCCTCCATCCCTGCACCCACAACGCCGCCCCTTTGCCCTGATGTCCCTGCGGTGCCTGTTGCTCCCCCCCCCCCCTGATGCCCTCACCAGTGTGGAAGACGATGCCATTTGACTGTGCAGGCAAGGTAGGGGACACGCATCCCACTGTGTCCCCCATCCAGCTGAGAATCATTGACTGCCCTATGGGCTTTGTGAAGATTGAACTGCCTGCGATCCACGGACATTGTGCTCCTGCTGAATAAAGCTTAATTTTGTTTTCATTATCACACTACTGCTATGCTGGTATTGGTGTTGGTGGGGCTGCTACATGGTTTTGGGTGGTGTGTAAGGGTTTGGGTGTGTGGGATATGTAGTAGTGTACTGCTCATTGGTGGGACCCTGTGATCTGTGTGCCATCACAAGGTGTTGGCTAACTTTCTTTGTTCATGTAGGCAGTTACTGCATGGTGCACTTGTCCAAGGGTGTATTCCTTCCTCTGTGTACCCAGCTTTCTTCCCTGCAGGGTGTTCCCAATGTTTAGCGCAGAGCTGTGTCTACATGAGCTGTGTGTGTGACGGAGCCCTTCTACTTTGGCCATGCATGCAGGGCCATGTCTCCACCTGCGACAATCGTGGCATCCTTGGTGATCACTGTACTTGTGTGTGGAGTCTGTTGACATGAGTTCATGGGGACATGTTCCCTTGTAGCCAGTATGCATGTGGATAATTCTGGCCTCACACACATGTGTTACACCCCTCCAGTCTCAGGGCACTGCTGGGAGGACTCTGCACCCACCCCTCCTGTCTCAGGGCACTGCTGGGAGGACTCTGCACCCACCCCTCCTGTCTCAGGGCACTGCTGGGAGGACTCTGCACCCACCCCTCCTGTCTCAGGGCACTGCTGGGAGGACTCTGCACACACCCCTCCTGTCTCTGGGCACTGCTGGGAGTGATGGGCACCCACCCCTCCTGTCTCAGGGCACTGCTGGGAGGACTCTGCACCCACCCCTCCTGTCTCAGGGCACTGCTGGGAGGACTCTGCACCCACCCCTCCTGTGTCAGGGCACTGCTGGGAGGACTCTGCACACACCCCTCCTGTCTCTGGGCACTGCTGGGAGGACTCTGCACCCACCCCTCCTGTCTCAGGGCACTGCTGGGAGGACTCTGCACACACCCCTCCTGTCTCTGGGCACTGCTGGGAGGACTCTGCACACACCCCTCCTGTCTCTGGGCACTGCTGGGAGTGATGGGCACCCACCCCTCCTGTCTCAGGGCACTGCTGGGAGGACTCTGCACCCACCCCTCCTGTCTCAGGGCACTGCTGGGAGGACTCTGCACCCACCCCTCCTGTCTCAGGGCACTGCTGGGAGGACTCTGCACCCACCCCTCCTGTCTCAGGGCACTGCTGGGAGGACTCCACACCCACCCCTCCTGTGTCAGGGCACTGCTGGGAGGACTCCACACCCACCCCTCCTGTCTCTGGGCACTGCTGGGAGTGATGGGCACCCACCCCTCCTGTCTCAGGGCACTGCTGGGAGGACTCCACACCCACCACTCCTGTCTCAGGGCACTGCTGGGTGGACTCTGCACACACACCTCCGATTTCTGGATATGTGCGCTTGGCACATACACGGTGGGGTTACGCACACTGCATTAGAGGTGAGGGTACGAGTCTACTGACACTGGTGTGGTGGGGGTACGCTCCGTACGTCCGCGGGTGTGGGTACGGGTCGTACTTACACTGTTGGGCAGGGGGGTACGCTCCTTGCATTCGTGGGTGGGGGTTCGAGTCGTACTTACACTGTTGGCATGGGGGGTACGCTCCATGCATACGCGGGTGGGGGTACGGGTCGTACTTACACTGTTGGGCAGGGGGGTACGCTCCTTGCATTCGCGGGTGGGGGTACGGGTCGTACTTACACTGTTGGGCTGGGGGTACGCTCCGTACGTCCGCGGGTGGGGGTACGGGTCGTACTTACACTGTTGGGCTGGGGGTACGCTCCGTACGTCCGCGGGTGGGGGTACGGGTCGTACTTACACTGTTGGGCTGGGGGTACGCTCCGTACGTCCGCGGGTGGGGGTACGGGTCGTACTTACACTGTTGGGCTGGGGGTACGCTCCGTACGTCCGCGGGTGGGGGTACGGGTCGTACTTACACTGTTGGGCTGGGGGTACGCTCCGTACGTCCGCGGGTGGGGGTACGGGTCGTACTTACACTGTTGGGCTGGGGGTACGCTCCGTACGTCCGCGGGTGGGGGTACGGGTCGTACTTACACTGTTGGGCAGGGGGGTACGCTCCTTGCATTCGCGGGTGGGGGTACGGGTCGTACTTACACTGTTGGGCAGGGGGGTACGCTCCTTGCATTCGCGGGTGGGGGTACGGGTCGTACTTACACTGTTGGGCTGGGGGTACGCTCCGTACGTCCGCGGGTGGGGGTACGGGTCGTACTTACACTGTTGGGCTGGGGGTACGCTCCGTACGTCCGCGGGTGTGGGTACGGGTCGTACTTACACTGTTGGGCAGGGGGGTACGCTCCTTGCATTCGCGGGTGTGGGTACGGGTCGTACTTACACTGTTGGGGTGGGGGGTACGCTCCTTGCATTCGTGGGTGGGGGTACGGGTCGTACTTACACTGTTGGGCTGGGGGGTACGCTCCTTGCATTCGTGGGTGGGGGTTCGAGTCGTACTTACACTGTTGGCATGGGGGGTACGCTCCATGCATACGCGGGTGGGGGTACGGGTCGTACTTACACTGTTGGGCTGGGGGTACGCTCCGTACGTCCGCGGGTGGGGGTACGGGTCGTACTTACACTGTTGGGCTGGGGGTACGCTCCGTACGTCCGCGGGTGGGGGTACGGGTCGTACTTACACTGTTGGGCTGGGGGTACGCTCCGTACGTCCGCGGGTGGGGGTACGGGTCGTACTTACACTGTTGGGCTGGGGGTACGCTCCGTACGTCCGCGGGTGGGGGTACGGGTCGTACTTACACTGTTGGGCAGGGGGGTACGCTCCTTGCATTCACGGGTGGGGGTACGGGTCGTACTTACACTGTTGGGCAGGGGGGTACGCTCCTTGCATTCGCGGGTGGGGGTACGGGTCGTACTTACACTGTTGGGCTGGGGGTACGCTCCGTACGTCCGCGGGTGGGGGTACGGGTCGTACTTACACTGTTGGGCTGGGGGTACGCTCCGTACGTCCGCGGGTGTGGGTACGGGTCGTACTTACACTGTTGGGGTGGGGGGTACGCTCCTTGCATTCGTGGGTGGGGGTACGGGTCGTACTTACACTGTTGGGCTGGGGGGTACGCTCCTTGCATTCGTGGGTGGGGGTTCGAGTCGTACTTACACTGTTGGCATGGGGGGTACGCTCCATGCATACGCGGGTGGGGGTACGGGTCGTACTTACACTGTTGGGCAGGGGGGTACGCTCCTTGCATTCGCGGGTGGGGGTACGGGTCGTACTTACACTGTTGGGCTGGGGGTACGCTCCGTACGTCCGCGGGTGGGGGTACGGGTCGTACTTACACTGTTGGGCTGGGGGTACGCTCCGTACGTCCGCGGGTGGGGGTACGGGTCGTACTTACACTGTTGGGCTGGGGGTACGCTCCGTACGTCCGCGGGTGGGGGTACGGGTCGTACTTACACTGTTGGGCTGGGGGTACGCTCCGTACGTCCGCGGGTGGGGGTACGGGTCGTACTTACACTGTTGGGCAGGGGGGTACGCTCCTTGCATTCGCGGGTGGGGGTACGGGTCATACTTACACTGTTGGGCAGGGGGGTACGCTCCTTGCATTCGCGGGTGGGGGTACGGGTCGTACTTACACTGTTGGGCTGGGGGTACGCTCCGTACGTCCGCGGGTGGGGGTACGGGTCGTACTTACACTGTTGGGCTGGGGGTACGCTCCATACGTCCGCGGGTGTGGGTACGGGTCGTACTTACACTGTTGGGCAGGGGGGTACGCTCCTTGCATTCGCGGGTGTGGGTACGGGTCGTACTTACACTGTTGGGGTGGGGGGTACGCTCCTTGCATTCGTGGGTGGGGGTACGGGTCGTACTTACACTGTTGGGCTGGGGGGTACGCTCCTTGCATTCGTGGGTGGGGGTTCGAGTCGTACTTACACTGTTGGCATGGGGGGTACGCTCCATGCATACGCGGGTGGGGGTACGGGTCGTACTTACACTGTTGGGCTGGGGGTACGCTCCGTACGTCCGCGGGTGGGGGTACGGGTCGTACTTACACTGTTGGGCTGGGGGTACGCTCCGTACGTCCGCGGGTGGGGGTACGGGTCGTACTTACACTGTTGGGCTGGGGGTACGCTCCGTACGTCCGCGGGTGGGGGTACGGGTCGTACTTACACTGTTGGGCTGGGGGTACGCTCCGTACGTCCGCGGGTGGGGGTACGGGTCGTACTTACACTGTTGGGCTGGGGGTACGCTCCGTACGTCCGCGGGTGGGGGTACGGGTCGTACTTACACTGTTGGGCAGGGGGGTACGCTCCTTGCATTCGCGGGTGGGGGTACGGGTCGTACTTACACTGTTGGGCAGGGGGGTACGCTCCTTGCATTCGCGGGTGGGGGTACGGGTCGTACTTACACTGTTGGGCTGGGGGTACGCTCCGTACGTCCGCGGGTGGGGGTACGGGTCGTACTTACACTGTTGGGCTGGGGGTACGCTCCGTACGTCCGCGGGTGTGGGTACGGGTCGTACTTACACTGTTGGGCAGGGGGGTACGCTCCTTGCATTCGCGGGTGTGGGTACGGGTCGTACTTACACTGTTGGGGTGGGGGGTACGCTCCTTGCATTCGTGGGTGGGGGTACGGGTCGTACTTACACTGTTGGGCTGGGGGGTACGCTCCTTGCATTCGTGGGTGGGGGTTCGAGTCGTACTTACACTGTTGGCATGGGGGGTACGCTCCATGCATACGCGGGTGGGGGTACGGGTCGTACTTACACTGTTGGGCAGGGGGGTACGCTCCTTGCATTCGCGGGTGGGGGTACGGGTCGTACTTACACTGTTGGGGTGGGGGGTACGCTCCTTGCATTCGTGGGTGGGGGTTCGAGTCGTACTTACACTGTTGGCATGGGGGGTACGCTCCATGCATACGCGGGTGGGGGTACGGGTCGTACTTACACTGTTGGGCAGGGGGGTACGCTCCTTGCATACGTGGGTGGGGGTACGGGTCGTACTTTCACTGTTGGGGTGGGGGGTACGCTCCTTGCATACGGGGTGGGGGTAGGGTCCGTACATATCTGTCCCCACGCTATGTGATGTTTGTGCGGCCCGTACCCAGGCCTTTGCCACGTGGGTGCGATCCGTCCCGCCATTGTTGGGGTGACGTGTGTGGGCGTGGTCCGACTCGTACCCACGCTCTTCAGGCGTGGGTACGGGACGTACCTGTCTGGTTGTGTTGCCGGTTCGCGTGGTGACGGACTTCCGTTGTGGCGGTCGCTGGATTATCAGGACACGCCCCCACCCCCTCGTGGTGACCAGGGCAAGGGAGTCAGGTATGTCCAGGCCATGTGTAGTGTGTCACTCATGTGGTTGTTTTGTGGCCTGCCCTGGTAGTGCCACCCCCACCCCACCCCACTTTCCCCCCTCCCTTAGTTATTCTGACCTTCTGCGGCGTCTGCGTCGTAACCTGTAGAGGAGGTGGACTGCTATGAGGGCAGGGATGACTCGTAGGTTCGGGTCCATGTCTGTCCGTCACGTACTGGTCCTCCTTGTTCGCGTCGTCGTCTGTCCGTCGCGTACTGGTGGTCCTTGTTCGCGTCGTCCTGATTTCCCGGCAGTTTTTGGCTGCCGCAAAATATTCACCGTGCGGGGTGACGTCGGTGCGAATCGTGATTCCTGGGTCGTGAATGGCTGGCTGCGTGCGTCCCGACGTCAGGTCGGCGCTTTCCCGGATCGCATTGGTAGGTGTTTTTTGTTCGGTCGGGCTTTTTTACGATTCGTACGGTAATGGTGTACCCGTGCGAATCGTAATTCCATGTTTGTATATTTTGACGACCGGGTACGCGTCGGACGGAGAATATGCTCCGTCCGACGGTTCGTACCCGGTTTTTACCGGATCGTGATCGGCACCTTTAACTTTTTAATTTCCCCTTGCCGGTCAGCCAGAGACGCAAGTGCCCAACCCCCGGTGTTATACCCGCGAGGGAGTCCGTGCATGCACCATGTACATGCACACCCCCCTCCCATATGACTTCCCCAGTGGCTAAGTTTACCTCTGGAACGGCGGCCAGTTTCTTGGGTTGTGCTGAAGAACTAGAATCTAGAAATATTAAATATGTTAAATATTAAAATTAATATAAAAAATAAAGTAGATTGTATATAAATTTTAAAAATATAATAAATAAATGTAATTCAAAAACGTTTAACACATACATAATAATTCATAATACATTAATTAATAAACTATTACTTTTAATTTATTTTATCATTGTTAAATTATATTAAAAATTTGAAATATATAATATTACTATATATATGTGTAAATATATATATATATAGATGTATATATATATATATATATATATATATATATATATATATATATATATATATATACATCTATATATATATGTCCCAATAACATAAAATCTAATTAAAAAAATTCTATTATAAATTAAAACGTTTAACTATTTAAAAATCTTCAAACTTACATTTACCACTCCAGTAAGTGCAACAGTAGAGGAAGTATAGGATAGCGGAGGGGTAAAAAAGTACTATTCCCACTAGAGTGAGTGTAGCAGTAGGGAAAGTGTTGGATAGCGAAGGGGTAAAAATTACTATTCCCACTCCAGTGAGTGCAACACTAGGGAAAGTATTGGTTAGCCGAGGGGTAAAAATTACTATTCCCACTCCAGTGTGTGCACCAGTAGGGAAGTGTTGGATAGCGGAGAGATACGAATTACTATTCCCCCTCCAGTGAATGCAACAGTAGGGCAAGTGTTGGATAGCAGAGGGGTAAAAATGACTATTCCAACTCCAGTGAGTGCACCAGTAGGGAAAGTGTTAGATAGCGGAGGGGTAAAAAATACTATTCCCACTCCAGTGAGTGCAACAGTAGGGAAAGTGTTGGATTGCAGAGGAGTAACAATTAATATTCTCACTCCAGTCAGTTCAAATTTAAAAACAAACAACATTTTAACAGCAATAAAAATATTTAGAAAACACAAAAAATTTAAAATATAGAAATATGTTAAAAATTCAAATACAAATATATTTAATATTAAACTTAAAAAACATATTATGTTAAATACATATACCAAATACCTACAAATATCATATTAAATAAAATAAAAAATAATTTCCAAACAAATAAATATTTTCAATTATTTAGAAACAAAAACCTCATTTATTACATACATTTACTTTTTGTATTACCTACCCTATAACACCACACAATTCACAATCCACATGTAGATTTTTAAAAAAATTTACTTCCTCAACTAACATCATTAATTACCAATTATAGAAATATTATTATGAAAAAACAAATTAAAACTCATAAAAATTATTTAACTTCCCACACTTTACCCCTATAATCCCGATAACCCACAGCTAAAATTAAACTGTAAAAAACTTTATTATACAACTAAAACTTATTTTCAATTTAAAAACTAATAGTATTTAACAACTAATTATAAAGTAAGTAAAATTAATTTACTCCCCACACTGTACTCCTATAACAATAAAACTCATACAAAAAAAGTAAAAACAAATACCCTAATTAAATATAAATTAACTAATTAATTAATATTAATTACTAATTATTAATTAATTAAACATATATTACTTTCCACCCTTCACCCCCTAAACCCCAGAACCCACACCAAAACAAATCACACAATTACCATAATTAATTATTAATTAATTAGTTAATATAAATTAACAACTAATTATTAATTAATTGAACATACATTTTTTCCCACCCTTTACCCCTATAAGCCCCACAACACGCACATAAATAAAATACACAATTACCTTGATTAAGTATCAAATAATTAATTAATATTAATTAACAACCAATTAATAATTAATTACAAATATATTACATCCCACAATTAACGCTATACAATCTAAATTAAATAGATAAAAATTAATCATTATTTTTTATAATTAAATTACTTCCCACCCTATTCCTCCAATAACCCACAACCCAATACAGAACTAAAAATGCTAAATTTAATTAAAATACATTTTGTAACTACTAAAAATGTAACACATATATTAAAAACATAAAACATACATCACATACATTTAAAATATAAACTAAAATACATAACACTAATAAAAAAAATCGATATTTAAACATTAATATTTTTGCAAACATATTAATGACTTTCATATTTTTAAAAATGATATTTCTTACCTTAAATTCGATATTCTTGACCTAGATATTCTTGCTGTCAATATTTCTGACTCACGATATTTCTAACTCGATATTTGTGGAAGTCGACATTTCCAACTAGATATTCTGTCTCAGCACCGTCTACCAGTAGGTAATATACATATTTATATATATGCACAACTTCTCCTGCGCTTCAGCAGGAAATACTCGAACACTCATGCATGCTTCAATAAAGGTTTTAATGGCTCCAAACGACGCGTTTCGGCTTTTGCCTTCCTCACGCTTATGAACAAACAGTTGCATCATTTGTCATTATAAACACTTCACTTCACTTTTAAAAATAGTAGAATGACTTCACCTGTATAGTGTATTGTATCTATACCCAACAATGTGTATATTGCTAAACAAATAACAAGTGACCATTTATACGGCCCAAATTTCATATAAAAGCATAAGAATAACTGTAATGATTTAAATATTCATCGATCTGATGTGACGATTCTGTAGCAGCTATAGCACATTCTAAATGTCATTGAATATGTTAATGCACAGACAAAATAACAGTGATATACCATAGCATGTCTCTATGCCAAACATTTAAATAAACTCATGATAATCTTTCAACACCATATTAAATAATGTGCAAATAGACCCCTCACATTGGTTAATACTGCATCAATTACAACCATTCTCAGTAATTTTTCATCCTGGAAGTGGCAATCACAGAAATGGCGTGCTACAGGATATTGCCTATTGTTATGTCATATAGCATGAACATGTTCTAACACTCGTTTTTTCTCACGATGTATCGTGCTCCCTATATATAACTTATTACAGGGGCAAATTAGAGCGTAAACTCAGTACATGGTATTACATGTTAGGGGTTTCTTAGTCACGAATTCCCCGCTAGAATTCGATATTGTCAAGCTTTGCAGTTTTTACAGCAACGGAATCCCGGGGGGACAGTGTTGCTGATCCTCTCACAACTAGTTATTAAATTGTGGCTCAATTCATCACACAGCGAGCGATTTTTCTTAAAAGTAACGTGGGTATTGCAGTTTAAGTTTTTCTTTAGGCTATCATCTGTCATTAAAACATGCCAGTGTTTGCTCAGTATTTTACGCCTCTCCTGTGCCTGACCAGAGAACGTAGTTATATAAATCTCAGAGTCTCTGACTCATCCTCTCGTCTCACTGGGTGTAGAAGCTCATTTCTGATGACCTCCCGTGAGGCGTGAAAATTGAGGTATCGAGGCTGACCCCTGATCTGAGTGTGACGTCGAGGCATTGAGGACCTGTTGCGAGTAAAGGGTCCTTACACCGATCTGCACCTGCACATGAAGGTATCAAATGCAGTAGGGTAAACCCAATGGTCAGAACGAACGAATTGTTACGCAGCATAACGCCCTGGATATCTGGACCTGAGCTGAGTAGTCTTTCCTGGTGCACCGGGATGGTATACGATGTCGGAGGACCCGGAAGACGATTCTGGAGGCACTGGTAGGTGTTAATCTGGTCCGGGTCTTGTTAATCCAGTGTGTGGTTCCTGCTAATCAGAAGGGCTGGGAGCTGACTTTAACACAGGAGTCTTGTAGTCGGCGCTTGCATGCAGCATTTGAATATAAAGAATAATGGCTGCAGCTCTTGAAGCAAAATGGAAAGAAACTGCCAACAAATTATTCTTCACACAATTGGGGGCCAGTGGGAGTCTATCAACCCCAACGCAAAATATAACGGATGAGATAAAAGTGCAAACCTTGTATAACCAATTGGAAAAATTACATAAAAAAGAATTTTCCAAATGGTGGGAAGTGGAATCGCTTCAGAGATATATTGATGTAGGGCGAGTGCCCAGAGGTCTACAGATATTTACTATTCTGACTTACAAAGATCCGGACCCTGACATAAAACAGTGGTCCAACAACTCTGCCGCGTGTTCACTGACAATGATGCGCATTCTTGTTAAATATGACTTAAAAGATAGAAGCAAACTCCTTGCTGAAATTGACGGAGTTCTTGTTGTACTAGGGAAACTGGTAGCAAATGTAGCATTGGAGGAATTTATGAAAAATCTAATGACATGGATGGGTAAACTAGAAGAGAAGATAACAGCGAAAAAGGAGCGCAAATTCCTCAGGGACTTCAAAGATTACCAGGCTGGTCGCACTTTGACATTTCACAATAACAATACCTATTTCACACCTACCCACTTTGCAAAAAACAGGCCAGTTTTGAGTAGAAAACTGTGATGTATCCAGGTTGTGTTTTGGGCCGCTTGCTGTTGCGTGCAATATGCCTACCAACAAAAATGAGGTTCCATTTTTATCAGAAGACTTGAGGGAATGCTGGGTGGAAGGAAGTTGTGGCTCCCCACGGATTCCATAACTTTCCATCAGAAATGTGAGAAAAATATGTTTTTTATGCAATGCGTGATGTTTGCAAGGGATTCTGGGTGAATCAACCTGGTGAGAGCCAATCAAGACACCCCATCCTGGTTTACTCTAGGTGTCTAGTTTTTAAAAATGTACAGTTTTGCTATGTTTCTCTAGGTAACGTCCGTGTTGCATTTTAGGCCGTTTCCTGTCAAAAGCTAGTTACCATTTTAATCAGAAGACATGTGGGAACATATAATAGTATAATATTTGTTATTGACAATTGGATTTTGCTTCATTTGTGCCTTCCAAAACTCCAGCCAGCGTGTAAGAAAAAAGATATTTTGAAAAATACCCTCAAAATCATATGCTTGTACGGGTCCCCACAAATTCATAGATGTACAAATAACCACTGCTCTAAAAATCCATATTTTGGGTACATTTCAGAAATACATAGGTTTCTTTGATACCCATTTTTACTCTACATATTTCACCATATGAATTGGTCTATACTCAGTACACAATGAAAAACTATTTTACGGTGCAGCTCAGATGTTGGCTCTGGGTAGCTCGGATTCTTGGAGAACCTACAAGCCCTACATATCCCCACAGCTAAAAGGGTCTACCGAACGTAATGGTACATTGGTTTTGTAACTCCGCCATCGTGACAAAATGTTACAGATGAGAACATCTAGGGGAGCACGCCCCACAGCTTGAAGACCTTTGGTCTAGAGTGAGGGGAGGCTATGGACTCACTGTGGGGAGCAGTGTCTGGTCCTCCGTGGTGCTGAAGGGGGTAATGAGAGGGAAATGGTGCACCTGTGCCCTCAACCCCTGCACCTCTTCACCCACGGTTTTACCGGGTGTGGATCTGCAAGAAGTAAGCCTTAGTCCAGTGTATCGAGAACTACGCTTTTGGGATTAGGAAACATTAGACTACTCATAGTTGCCTGGACGGTATCCCCCTCCCCAGACATACCCCTCCAGACAACTTGTAATAAGGACTTTTATATCAGAAATGCATTCACAGGTCATTATAATAATCAGTACGTCTCTAGAGATGCCACAGCTCACTGGTGTACACACAGATGAGAAAACGTAAGTCTGAATATAATTCAAGAAACAGTACTTTATTTACATAATAGAGTCGGCATGTATGTGTTCTAGCAGCAGTGAACAGGAGCGTAAAAGGAAACCCTTGTTCGGTGTGAAACCATTTGAAGTTCACCTGCTTTTCTCTTCATTGTTTACTATTGCAAAATTTGTCTAGCACTTCCCGTCCCCTGAAGAAGGCCGGAATCACTTTCTGGATGGTCAAGGAAGTAGCTATTCTTTTATGCATGATTTGAGGAGCGCTGGTTAAGGCGTGGTCTGTTCGTCATATGTTGTAGTGCCTAGAGCTTAATTAATAATAATTTAAGTGCTAGGACCTGAGATATTTCTCAAGAAGCCACTATTGGTGGCTGCCACCGAGTAGTATGAGTGGGGCATGGGGGGGATAGAAAAATAAATTAAACTTGGTCTGAGCGCTGTGGTTTGGCACTTAGACAGGGACTATAAGTCTGTGCATGTCCTCCTCCCAGTCTGTACAATACAGCCGGTGGAGAACATGCTAAGTGCGAATGACTGTTTGACAGGCCCAAGACGGCTGGCCAAACCATCATCCACACTTAAGTCCCCCAACCACCCTTCCCCAGCTGCCTGAGATGATGACAACCCAGCCCGCACCGTAAACCTGCCTCACAACAGAAAAATAAAATGATATTAACATAGTGTTATCATTTTATTTTTCATTTTTCCACTGCTCAATGAGCAGTGGGGCGGCGCTCCTCCGCCTTAGTGCAGGAACTGCAGCTAGAGGCCACCATGGTTGGCACCAACCACTATACCTGGCAGGACTGCCAAATTCTAAACATCACACAATACAACCATTATATCTTGATTATTCCAGGGCACTTTGTTTGTTTTTTGTTTTTAAGTTTATTGAATACTGAGAAAGGTGGTAAATTTACTGAAATTTGCTGGCACAGATAGTGAAAAAATTAGAATGTCCCAGTAAATTAGGCATGGCTAGTTACACTAGCTATGGGTCCTACCATCCAACCAGTGGCTTACTCATAGCAGCCAAGTTTCCACATCCATGCAAAATGTGTTGAGCCAGTCTATGTTTTTTCCTTTGAAATCTGAAACTGGTCATCCTGTTTAATAATGGAATATACAAGACTACAAGTGCCAGAATTCAAAGAAAAAACCTGAACTAGAGCAGCGCATCACGCATGGACATGGAAAACTTGACATGGCTGCTTACTTCTACTAGCCTCTTTCAGCCGTGGGCTTCACACTTTGTCAATTACATCTTGGCTTAGCTTAGTGCCATAGTCCTCTCTCACCTAATGCTACTGACTGTCTGGATGCAGACTTCTGTCTCCGCACCAGTGCTTGCACAGAACTGCATAAAGGATTACATCTGTAGCCCTCTCTGTCCTCCCCGTCTAGCCCTCTGTTGTGAAGTGCAGGAAAGTAGGGGGATCGTGCAGGATCCTTGTTCTGGCAGCTTTTTCTGGGCCCGATCTGGGACCCTGCCGACCCATTTGTCCTGGTGTCATTTTCTGACACCAGGATACAATTCAGCAATGCCCTCCATGTTGTCTGCATTCCGTTAGGTGCAGCAACCAGCAACTTCTACCTCGGCACAAAAAAAGGCCAGATTTAAATGGCCATCAGTGCCCTCTTTTGTTAAAGTATCATCCAGACTGGGGGCCATCTGAAACCAAACACCCAGATGTCAATACAAGGAAAGGAAACAAAGGCTCATAGCTTATCAATTCACAAGTACTTTACAGAAACTATGACTTGGAGGATGGTTTTTGACTTTGTCTTACTCCCACACCTCCCTATATAAGAGATGTACATGCACTCTAAGAATGCATGATATATCTGTTCGTATGAGTAATCAAATTAATAATGATTTAAATGGCACCTACTAGTTTATGTTTTATTTAGTTCTTTTATAGAGTTTGTGCTGATGCACCTGCACCCAGTGAGTGGTACAGAGACCTGAGAAGACTTTGGGAAGCATTTCCAGCAACCCCCAAAAGACTTGTTACTCTTTACTGATGAAGGAATAAATACAGAAACACATGTCTAGAGTTACACAGCACTGGCTGCACCAACAAGGCGGGACAACGGTCACCCAGCATTCATAGCATAGACTATTATTGAAGTAAGTGTTATCATGCACTGTATTTTACCATGATGCATTTTGGCAAGTTGAGTGCTGTGATGTGAGGATGTGTGCTCCAACCCTGTAGGAAAGTGTCTCTTTTTGCATGGATAGTCACACTTTTTGCCTGATGCCTGATGTAATTTCGAACTGTACGTGCACTGGGTCTCTGTTAACCAAGTCCCCCGTGCCAGATCTCTTTCCTAAAACACTGTACCACGTTTGGCACACCTTCAGCTAGCCCTGTAAGTCCCTAGTAAATGGTACCCCTGGTGCCTATGGCATGGGAACTGAAGAGGGTCCTCTAGGATTGCAGCACTGGTTGTGCAACCTCAGTTTCCCCTCACCAAGGCTACACACTCTGCCACTGCAGGCTGGGTGCAGGAAACCCACAGAGTCAACACCATACCACCCCTACACTGTATAAGATAGGTAAGCAACCCTTACTGTAGGCCTTTAGCCCTAAGGCAAGATGCGCTATCTCCTATGTCTGGGCACATCAGCATGAGCAGATATGCCCGTACAATGTCCAGTCCATTCTATGATGTTGTAAGTAATCAGGGAAGCCATAAAGAGGACATGGACAGTTGCTCGTCAGCACGAGATCCGTAGCTCCATGATGGCTTCACTGATTTCCAAGATGTTTGGTACCAGTGTTGGATTTATTAATACATTCACACAGGAGACACTTTTAGAGGATCACCTGAAACCTAACCAAACACTAGTGGGGTTTCTCTCCGGTTGTCACAAACCTGCCACCACTAGACCTGTTTCCGACCTCATGGGGTGAGAGCCAGCACTCTCAGAGGACAGAAACAATACCTACTCTGGGTGTGGGTGTTTCCCTGCTCCTCCAAGACTGATGTCCTTCCCAGGTCTGAAGCTTCAAAGGCAATGGCGCTTTTGAAATCCAACCTGGGAAACCCCAGATAGTGGAGAAGGCCAATCCCCCTTACCTACTCCAATTTGGCAGGAGGAAAGGTGGGAAAATTAGCTAGATGAGGAGCAGGGTCCTCCTTCAGCCTGCACCACCCTAGGACGGGGCAGGCGAGGTGAACACCTCCCCTGAAATTCCACCATCTTGAGATGGTGAGAAAACCACCAATTAGGGCTAGGGTAGTGCCTCTTACTGTAGGAAGTAGTCACTAGTGGGTGTAGATACCCTAACATTAAGTAGCCCACTAGCTAATGCCTGTCTCCCATTGTAACATCCCTACATTCAGTATGTAGGTGGATCCCCGAAACCTTGACTTTAGATTCCACAGACCAAAAGGAGATACAGGAAGAAGACGTGCTGCTGAACCAGGAATTGAGCCCTGCTGCAGAAGAAACCGGCGCCAAACACTTCCAACTCCAAAATGACTCGACAACTGTGGCCTGCCGTCCCTACCTGAAACCGGTGCAGCCTCCAAGAAACCCGGAGATCTGTCTACCTTTGCCAATTGCCTGGGACCTCCCTTTGGATTAGTGGCACTGGTCCCTGGCACACCACCGGTAAAGACCACTGGGCTGAATAACCGCACAGACCATGTCAACGTGATGCACCCCGCCAACCAAAAGTTGCAGCAGCCAAGGCTTGTTGGCCACCAGACCAGTAGCCGAACCCTATAACGCATCAATCTGCCTGAGGGATCCTCACAGTATCTGCAAATGACACTGGACACAGCCTGTACCAGCTTTCTGGTGGCGTTGACTGCATGAAAGCAGCAACTTGGGCATGACTGCACCTGTAGCTGAACGCTGCTAGTGAAGAACCAATTCTGCATCCCAAGACACCTCCGACCTAGGTAACCCAGAATTGCCTACTGTGCCCGAGCCCTGAGACTTCCACAACTCTGACTCCTCTGGAGTAGAACTTTCCCTAAATGCTGGGCGACCGTTGGTCCCCAAAACCCCCTGGTGGAGCATTGCTTCCATCGACCGTAACGGTAAATGTGTTGTCGGTACTCTACTATCTCACCCTGTGTTTTCTTCCCCTTGACCGCAACGGTCTCTGTCTGACGGTATTGGCTGCTGTTGCTTAAAATCTGTAAGCATTTGTGTCTTGATCTGCAGTTGGTTAACAATCGACATACAGAGCAATTACTATCTATTGAACAAAGTACTTGTTTTCTAAAAAATATATATAAAGATACAAGTTTATTTTCCTGTTTGGTCTCGGATTTAATCTTGAGTGTATGTGACAACAAATGCTTAGCTCTACCCTTCGATAAGCCTAACTGCTTGCCCACACTACCACAAAATGAGCATTAGAATTATCTGCTTTTACCTCTGCATGCCTATTGGGTATCCATTGGATTCTCCGCACAGTGAACTTAATTTTAGTGCGCTGCATAGAGAGCCAGCGTCCTACACACCCTCATTCTGTTTGAAAAGGCTCCCTTGAGCTACTAACCTGACAAGCTTGAGTTGCTGCACTTTCACCCAGTGAGTGGTACAGACACCTGAGAAGACTTTGGGCAGCATTCCCAGCACACCCCAAATGACGTGTTGGTCTCTACTGATGAAGGAACGAATCCAGAAACACATGTCTAGAGTTACAGAGCACAGGCTGCAGCAAGGGTGAAACATTAAAGACCACTACTGAAGTAAGAGTTATCATGCACTGAATTTACCATGATGAAGGGGGAAAACGGAGTGCAGGGATGTGAGGCAGTGTGCTCCCACCCTCCTTCTATACTCAGAGTATGACTATGGGGCCACTTGCAGCCCTCCTGACCTTTACATATGGCCCCATGGTGAACAGCAGCACTGGATTTCTTTTTACTTGACTAAGCACTAACATTCAGAAAGCTGTTAAAACAGAAAGTAAAGGGAAAAAAGCAAGTAGGTGTCCTGCACCAATTATACCAATTATCTTTAAGGATGCTTTCGTTGTTAAAGGTATTGTGCAATAAACATGTAAAAATTTGATAGTCTTTTCAAAATTCTAAAACGTTTATCTCCTTCACATGCAGAATGTTTCATCCTAGTGCATCAGACTATAGCATCGCATTAAGAGGCATTTATTAAAAATTATAGTTTTCAAACATGAACTTAGAAACCTTAATTCCTTCTCCTACCCGGACAACAATACCATTAGTGAACCTTGTGGTAAGCCATCTGCTGTGGTGTGCACCCTGTGGATCGCCTAGGTTTCTATTATACATGGAACAACATTATATTTTATTATATCAAACATAAGAGGCTTGTACAACACACATCCCGAGCTCATGTATTTCAAAGTACTCTCATACGTGATAATGAACAAAAAGGCATCAAACTGAAAAAAACAATTGCGTAGGATCACACAATTCGATCAAGTGGGAATGCAGAGATTGATCCTAGACTTTGTGGTTTCACATTGTGCCATTCAGCCCCTAAACAGATATCTCTTTCCCTTTACATCAAAAATTAATGTTTTGTCTTTAATCGTTGCCGCATAAGGTTAGAGTGTAGGTGGCAAACAGAAGTCACATTAAGGCTCAGCAAGTTTTGGGTTTGAGGATCCAAGGCAACCTTGACCTTAGCCAGAGTCAGGCATCTGGTTCATACTCGGTTCAAGCTCTGAGTGGCGATCTCACTTACTATCACATAATGACAATTCAGGGGATAAAGGCGTTGGAAGGATATGATTTGACTATCATCAAACAATTTAATGAATCAGGAGTGCCAACACCACAGTGCAGGACTCCTTGTTTCAAGAGTCATCAATTTATCACTACACCATATTTTAGTGAGTGGGCAATGAAACTAGGTGTTCTCTCCCCCATGAGTAAAAACATATGTTTGTTGTGTTGCAGTCCAGTTGTTTTATCACATACTTACTACAAGTGTTTTTATTTTGATTTGATTTTCCCCACATCTGTTAAATATAAGGAGCAGAAAAGTCTTGTCAGAAAGTCATTACCCAAGAGTGCACATGGCGAGGCCGATATTAATTTAAAAAAAACTGGCCTTCTGTTTCCATTATTTCCATCCTGCTCATTGCACAACAACTGAGGTGTGAGTGATTCTGATGGTGAGACTCAGGGACTACTCTTGCTAATGAAATACCATTATTCTGGGGATCCTGCCCATACTTAAATAAATACGGAGTTTCGGACCAGCGTATTTTGGCAAAATGGTTAAACCACGATAAAACGTCAAATGTAATAGTTACATAGCTGAAACTTTCCCACTGTCCCAAGCCTACAGATGGAGGTTGGGTGTTTGTGTTTGCCCACCTCAATGAAAGTTAGAGGGTCTTTGTCAAGTATTGCCTTTAAAACCTGGTGCCTTGACAGTACATATTTTTAAGCACTCCTAATGTTAATAGATAAGAGACTAAAGGCATAAGGAGGTTTTGAGGCCTAAGATTCTATTTAATTCCATACTCAATATTCAAGTTACGTCCTTTGTACACTTTACTCGCCAAGGTAGCAATATCAAGGAGAGAAGGCTTATTCCAGGGAGTGGTAGAGAGAGAGCAACTCAGATACAGCATAACATAGTATTGCCAAATGTATGAGCCTTCTAGAGACTAGCAGCTTAATTTATAAAGCTGTATGGAATGAAACCCACCAAATACCTCCATGACTAACTGACCACCCAGTGTGAGTGCTTCGCCTGCCCAACATCTACCTTACACCTTCCCAACCCTGGCCACTGCCTTAATGGTGTTAGTGTGGCCCTCAGTCTCACCACAACCCATACATTTTGGCCCCATGGAAAATGTTAGTGAGTACCCATAAACATGACTTAATTAATTCCCTAAGAAGCCCTTCTTTACAATCTTAGAATAAGAACAGATTAAGAAAAAAGCAATAAGGATCTAACAGGCACATGCATCATCATAGGGTTTTGCGATTCCTTAATAGCGATTATTAAGGAATCGCAATTAAGGAATAGCAAAACCCTATCAGGCACATGCATCATCATAGGGTTTTGCGATTCCTTAATAGCGATTATTAAGGAATCGCAATTAAGGAATAGCAAAACCCTATGCATGTAGGAATCGCTAAAGAAATAGCGATTCCCACAAATTCCTTAATTGCGACTAGCAAATTGCGAGTCGCAATTAAGGAATGTCTTCCCATTCATTCCTATGGGCCTCCAGGCCCATAGGAATGAATTAGAGAATGCGGGAGCAATTTGCGAGTACCAGTAGGCACTCGCAAATTGCTCCCGCAATTTCGGTGGTGCAAGGGTGTCAAAATGACACCCTATTGCACCCATGTATGTTCACTCTGCACAAATGTTGCATACACACATGCTCTAAGGGCATGTGTGTGGGCAACATGAAACTTAGAAAAATGCAAATAAGTGCATTTTTCTAAGTTTTCGCAAATTACCATGAGGTCCAGCCTCATGGTAATTTGCTCACGCTAATAGTGAAATCGCTATTTTTTAAACTGTAATGCATTGCATTTAAGGAATCTCAATTAGGGATTCCTTAAATGCTATCGCTATTTAAGGAATCGCAATTTAAAGATTCCTTAAATAGCGATTTTTGCATTTGGGATGATGCATCCCAAATGCAAAAATACCGGTCGCAAAGGGGCAGATTCTGGGAATCTGCCCGTTTGCGACCGGTATTGTGCTTGATGCATGTGCCTGTATGCATGTAGGAATCGCTAAAGAAATAGCGATTCCCACAAATTCCTTAATTGCGACTTGCAAATTGCGAGTCGCAATTAAGGAATGTCTTCCCATTCATTCCTATGGGCCTACAGGCCCATAGGAATGAATTAGAGAATGCGGGAGCAATTTGCGAGTACCAGTAGGCACTCGCAAATTGCTCCCGCAATTTCGATGGTGCAAGGGTGTCAAAATGACACCCTATTGCACCCATGTATGTTCACTCTGCACAAATGTTGCATACACACATGCTCTAAGGGCATGTGTGTGGGCAACATGAAACTTAGAAAAATGCAAATAAGTGCATTTTTCTAAGTTTTCGCAAATTACCATGAGGTCCAGCCTCATGGTAATTTGCTCACGCTAATAGTGAAATCGCTATTTTTTAAACTGTAATGCATTGCATTTAAGGAATCTCAATTAGGGATTCCTTAAATGCTATCGCTATTTAAGGAATCGCAATTTAAAGATTCCTTAAATAGCGATTTTTGCATTTGGGATGATGCATCCCAAATGCAAAAATACCGGTCGCAAAGGGGCAGATTCTGAGAATCTGCCCGTTTGCGACCGGTATTGTGCTTGATGCATGTGCCTGTATGCATGTAGGAATCGCTAAAGAAATAGCGATTCCCACAAATTCCTTAATTGCGACTTGCAAATTGCGAGTCGCAATTAAGGAATGTCTTCCCATTCATTCCTATGGGCCTACAGGCCCATAGGAATGAATTAGAGAATGCGGGAGCAATTTGCGAGTACCAGTAGGCACTCGCAAATTGCTCCCGCAATTTCGATGGTGCAAGGGTGTCAAAATGACACCCTATTGCACCCATGTATGTTCACTCTGCACAAATGTTGCATACACACATGCTCTAAGGGCATGTGTGTGGGCAACATGAAACTTAGAAAAATGCAAATAAGTGCATTTTTCTAAGTTTTCGCAAATTACCATGAGGTCCAGCCTCATGGTAATTTGCTCACGCTAATAGTGAAATCGCTATTTTTTAAACTGTAATGCATTGCATTTAAGGAATCTCAATTAGGGATTCCTTAAATGCTATCGCTATTTAAGGAATCGCAATTTAAAGATTCCTTAAATAGCGATTTTTGCATTTGGGATGATGCATCCCAAATGCAAAAATACCGGTCGCAAAGGGGCAGATTCTGAGAATCTGCCCGTTTGCGACCGGTATTGTGCTTGATGCATGTGCCTGTTAGCCCATAACTTACAGTTTGCATGTATCTCCATTGATGACAGTAAGTAAATTGTTGTGCTATATTAGAAGGATTGCAACTTATGAATAGGAAGTAGCAAAATGATCTTGGTGTCAAAAACAGTAGCCCACTTACCTATCTACATATAATACACAAATGTGATCTGCATTCTCCTGGGTGTGCTTTGCAGAAGGCACAATAACCCTCTATGCTACTTTATGAGTCAAAATTGAGATTGAACAAAACACAGAACCCTTCTACAACTGCATGAACCACCAGCGTTCTCGTACCGCTATTATAATCCCCTCAAAATTGCTGGACATAGTAAGATCTTAAGCAGCAGGTATCTTCGCCCTGTAAGAGATTCTAAAATGCAGCTTCTTTGTCACCAATTAAGGAAGCTAGAACAGATTTACTGTTTTATATGTCAGTATTGTTCAGGGGTGGTTTCTCCATTAGGGCTCTGGGGCGGCAGCCCACTGAAATTCCTACACATTTCTACATAAATATTAAAGAGATCAATTTATTTAGAGATACAATCATATCTCTAAACAAATCGATGTATTTAAGTCTGAGCTGTCTGACCCAGGCCACCTGCCCTGCCTCGCTCTGAAGCAAGAGACAGAAACCAGGCAGTAAATCAACTTTATGAATTGTGATATACGATGCACGGGTTAGGTTTCCAGAGCCCTTCCTTTCCATTGTGATCTATGGCAGAATCCACTGTAGGCCAGTGACTCTTTTTGCATCATGGTTTCGGGCGCCAGAGTCTCCATACCTACGTGATTCCAGATGTTCATCATTCACAGGCATAGATCCCACCCTTTCTCATCGGTCACACGTAGGAGTGGATGCAAGCATATGTGATTTGGTGCCCTGTCCTCTGTAATGGTAAGTGTGATAATAAGAATCTTGGGTTACGTATATTGTGCTAAGACCCCTCATCACTCTAACCTCCCCCACTGTGACACCCCAGGCCCTGGCTGCACATCGCTGGCCCCTTCAGAAGTGGAGCTGCTGCATTTGTTCCCCTGCAAAATTGATCCAAAAGAAGAGCAGGGTCTTTGTTCCCTTGCGAAGTTGATCCAAATATCTTGTGGGCACTTACTTTAGTTGCTGAATGCTGGTTATCTGTGCACTTACCCTGAAAATGCCCTTTTAGTATTTTATTGTTTAAAACTTGCATTCCCCTATCTGTTAGAATGGCCCCCCTCATCTTAGGCCCTCCTTTGCAGCAGACACCAAGTTCCAGTTTGATTCCAGGTAGCAAGGTGGCGTGTAGTGCGCAGAACACATTTCATGTTCAAATTAACATTTTTAACCAAATGTCCTTATTTGCACATAATTGTTGAAAATGCCTTCCTCCTCAGCTCTATTTTTCCTTCACTTACTGGGCTGCAAAGTAACCCTGTCTAAACAGTAGTAGGGGGGGTTTATAAGTGCTTGCTTAACTTTATGATAGATTTTGCATTACATAATTAAATGTTTTTTTTAAAAAACTTCGGTGGATCAGTGAGTTAGACGCTCACCCCATTAGTTGCTGGTTCAGAGAACTGAACCTGTGCACCGGGGTAGGGTTACAGTGAAATGACAACCAAAGGTAGCTTAAAGACAAGAATCTGCCAGCCACAGAATACTTCCTGGGCATAGATGATGGTTGGTATATCCCTGAAAATTAGGAAACGTGAATGACGGCCATAGCCTCACATTCTACCCAAAATGTTAATTAAAGGGAGCAAGCAGAAGATGGATGCAGCGTTCTCCTCCTTTTACCAACATCAGCTGCTTGTAACGTATAGTTAAAAGTAAAAATAACATATCTAAAGCATGACAGACCTGTCTGTTAACGCGCAGCACGCATATTCTTATTCAGGAAACCAGTGTGGTAGCAGTGTAGGGAATATACAAATATCCAAGTCAAGCACATATTTCTTCCTTTGTGCTTGACTTGGACATTTGTATCTTATCTGCTGTATGGCGATAAAAGTGTCCGTATCTTAATGCCCTTAACATTAATGTCAAAAAAATGGATTGATTTACAAACAATTAATGTTAAAAATGTAGAGGCAATGCATATCAGCAATTTAGTTCCTCTTTTTTTCACATGCTTTACTTACTCTTGCATTTCCCAAGAGTGTTAGCTATTTCATCATGTGTTTCTGTGTTTGCTTCATCCATCTTATTACTCTCATATAGTGCATACTTTGAGTCATGACAGGTGTTCTTGAGAGGCTTTGATTGAGAGTCTGGCGCTGAGGCTGAAGGCAAAGCAAAGTGCCTGTCAGTGGGTTGTCTTCTCTGCAGAGTACACAGAACAATGGTCATGTATTCCAGTTGCAATTGAAATTCTATGAAAATGTGTATGAAGGGGGTACACAAATGTTAAAATATTTTCAACGCAAAAGCAAAAGGAAATAAAGTGCTTAAATGTGAGTGAGAACTGTGTATGTTTGGAAGTGGTGATTTCAGGGAGATGCAAGGGAGTGTATTCGGAGAAGAGAAGAAAAAAGTGAGGCGGTTTAGGATGTGCAGATGGACGAGATGTGCAGAAAAAAAGGGCATACATATCTAACATAAAGAGCACATAACTGAAGGCCAAGACTCCTTGTACAGTTATCTATGCTTTTTAACCAAAAATTATTAAAGGGCCCCCTTTACACACAAATGAGAGGCATAGGACCAGGGGGAGAAACCACAACAAATTATTACAGGAAAAGGGGTCCTACCTACCTATATTACTGTTCTACAAGGAATAAATCAAACAGTACCATACCACACTACATATTTATAAAGGCATATTACGTTGCCATATAGTCTTTATTTATATACTATTTTTTCATTTTGTACTTTTTTTTTTACTATAAATTCATTATATACAATCCATTGTTCATTTTCTAATTATTATATAAACAAATGTAAGTACATTTCTTCTTTACACAAATCTGACTGCACACTTCAAATAGCTTTTCATTCTACACATTCATGATAGGATTTAAAATATTCAGTTTGAGAAACCACTCATTCACTTTGCCTCCCGTATCGCACTCACTACTCACATCCCACTCATACTACAAAACATTCATTCATCATCAACCAGTCCGGAAAAACAACCGCCAAAAGTACACCATCAAGGTCTCTATATATTTCTCTTTCTGGTGTAATGGCACTGGACTGAACACACAGATAGTCGATGCATGTTTCGGTGGTCTATATCAGTGGCTCCCAAACTTTTGACTCATGAGGACTCCTATTGAGTCACTATTGGAAGCCAAGGACCCCCAAACAATTTGTACAATTTAAATTTTAAATATTAAAACAGTAGTTTGAAAACAGTAAACACACACTTGTGCACACCAAACAAATACTCAAATCACTAAAGATTTTAATATTTTATATAGAAAGAATTAGCAAAATCGAAAACTTTTAATGGGATGGTTAGTGCTGCATCTCGGCAACTAACTTTTCAATATTCTTTTTCACAGTATGAGGCTCCTGCCAGGGCCAGACTGGAAACCCAAAGCAGCCCTGGCAAATGTTGTCATACTAGTCCCAGTACTGAGTGCAGTGAGTGAGCCTGGCCACTGCAAAGCAAACTTTGGGGGGGCTCTCCCACCAAGGAAATTTGGGAAAAAATGGTGCATTCTGCAACACATTTGTCATTATATATTGAATTGAATTTGCTTTTAAAGCATTGTAAATGATGACCTTACTATACACCAATACAACAATCTTTTTTGGGCTCTTTTATGAATCCCTCACTATCACTCTCCAAGAGTGCCTCTCTTCTCTCAATATCCCCTCTGTCACATGTATTTCAACTGTTTTATAGCGTCTCTCATACAAGTGTAGGGTGTCAGAGCACTTTACATCACACACATACAGAGACAATGAATCGTACGTCTGTAAATCGGTGCATAGAAAATGTTATGTTATATAAGGCAAAGGGGACTTCAAGGTGTAGGATTCACATGTCATCCATACTGGTGAGCATTTTTTAGGAGGGCTTGGTCTGGAGAAGCACAACATCTTGATACAGAATGCAACATAGGGGTTAGCTTTGACTTTAATTATAACAGTTTGATTCTACCCAAACAAACCTTTTTGGTAAAATGAGGATTATGAAAGACTGGGAAAAAAAGATAGCATACTAATTTGTACAATGCAGTTTGCATTCAGCTGTTTGATGGCAGGTCATAGCTTAAGGTGCTAGATTATGATTGTAACTCATAAACTGCACAATAACAAAATAATCTCTGTGACAAAAGCAGTAACCCACTGAGCTTTGCACATAAACTACTGGTTTTTTTTAATGCATGGTACACATTCTTTGCAGCAGGCATCTTAACCCTCTGCGCTACCTTAGATGAGTCAAACCTGCTACTGAACAATACAGGCTTCTCTCTCCAGCAGGTACATTAATCACTGGATGGTATCTTGACACTTTTATAGTTGCACGAAAACTACAGATTATTCAAGGAACTTTGAAGTGCTTTTAAAACTGTTGCCTGCGGACCCCCTGGGAATGTGTCCCCGGACCACAGTTTGGGAAACACTGGTCTATATAATTTGTAACCATCTTCTTCAGGACTAAATAAATGATTTATATTTTAATATAATACAACAGGAGGGCAAGGAAAGAAATCTAAAATGAGAAATAACATAACAAACTATCTTTAATGTAATGCCAAAGTGTGGTCACAGACTGTTATACAATACAGAGCACAAATGGTTGAGCTTTAACATTTCTTTCTATAACCTCCATAACTGGATTATCCCAACACTGATAGACTTTAAAACATACCATACTACCAAGCTATCAAGATATCAAACTCCCCTTGTTGCGTAGGGTTCTGTAGACAGCAACCTATACTATTCACAGAACTAATCTGAGACAAAATCCTAAATTTACTAATTTTGGTAATCACAGAAGGCATTTAGTAGTAGTAAAGTTAGGATTTTGTCGTAAATTAGGATTTCGTCTTACGACCATACTTAAGTTTAACTTAAGACAAAATCCTAACTTAAGACAAAATCCTAACTTTACTACTACTAAATGTCTTCTGTGAATACCAAAAGTAGTAAGTTTAGGACTTTGTCTCAGATTAGTTCTGTGAATCGGCCCCATAGAAAGGAGGGGAAATGGAAGGGACAATTCAAATAGTCACTATGTGGCTATATATCACCTTATGTCATCATTTGGAGCTGTCTAATGTTGATCAGTTGGCAAATATCTAATGTATGGAAGTCTTACTCTACATTTGCCTAAGCCACAAAATTGCACAGTGCTATGTTTAACACAGTGAGGGGAGGCTAGCATGAGCATAACCTATACATACATTACCTTCACTCAGGCTTCAGCAACTTTCAAGGGAAGTGTTTTGGTCTCTCATGGTCCTGCTCTTACCACAGATGAATCTCTGTCTCTCTCCTATACGAAAGATAAAACATAACTATGAAGGGAGACAGAGGTCCCTAGAGAGACTCGCCCACTCCATAGTATTCAGTAACTCACTTGCGAGTACACCATAATTATGTTGTACGCTGTAAAACTGTGACTATCGCACTCTTCCTGCCGATTTGAATTAGCTATCAATACTACAGTCTTTATCTACCATACATACCCTTACCTCTCTCCATGGATTTCTAAGTTCTTCTGTGATCCAATATTCGCAGGGACTATATGTCACATGTCTTGCGGTTTTAAACAGTTACTATCTAACACGCGGACCGTAAAAACACATAGAACGGGGACCATTTCCTTTTTCCGTTCTCATCAAGCAAAAACTCACTTCCTCTCTGTGCATTATGCAAGGCGTCTCTCAGAGTCAAAACACCAATGAGTCTATTCAAACACTCCACCTCACCGTAAAGACATCTAGAAGGATGACCACTTCCGGTTTCCATTTTCAACATGTGAGGCCCCACCACCTCTCTGGGTAAAACACGCCATGTATCTCAAACTCCCATAACACCAGTTGCATTCGTTCCAACAGCCCACGTAGCAGCCCATCCCCATCATCCGATCGCACCTATCCAAAGCAGGGATTTGCACACTATAAGTCAAGAGGTAAAATAACAGTTATTTTTTGGGAAAAATATCTATCGGAAGTCAGCACTGATTCATTGCAGCCTTGAGATCGAAGAAGAGGATAACATGGGCACCTCAATGTGGTGCTGGGAATCACTACAGATATTATGGTGCCTACTTGAGAACTTTCTGATGTTATCCCTCATGCCATAATATTTCCTCATATTACCCATGTTTATTCATTTTAAGAGAAAACATCCAAATAGTTTCTCTTTCTTTGTGTTGTTTTGTATCTGTATTGCCTGGCTTGTTTTTAACCTCTTCCAGTTTTAGCCATTTTATTTCTGTCTCTTTATGGTTCATTTCCATAGAGTGCTTGACTATTGGTGCTTGCATTACTTAGTCTGTGTAGTGGACTTGTGCTCTCCATATCTTGTACAAAAATCTCAGCCTGTTTCTCCAACAAAGCCAAGGATACAGGGACATAAGATGAAATACACAATATTGCTACTTCTACAATTCGTCATTTCACGCAAGATAATGGAATAGTTGTTATTTTCTCACTTCTCTGTTTTTATCACTGTGACACAGGCATGGCAGGTACCACAATGATGATTAACTTTCAGCGCGACTAAACCTGTGATGGTACACTGAAATAGTTTCTATTTTTGTGTCACAGTAAACAATGCTTTCTTACCTGAAGTCCACACTGTGTGCTTCCCAGAGACATTATGTACCAGCATGTTAGCACCCTACCTTATAACTTGTGCTGTAATAGTATCACAAGGAACCCTTAGTAGCGTTCAAGGAGGAGGGACGGATGATGGACGCTCAAGAAGTCCTTGTTGTGGACCTGCAAGGCAACAAGAGAGTTCTATTACGTTTCCTTATGAAGTGAGACTCCCTACACTCCTTTCCTGTATACTATAACAACTAACCATGCAAATTTCTGTTGAATCCTAACAGCGATCGAGTTTGTAGCTTTTAAACATCCGTGGAGTTTTTGGGTGAAATTAACAGTTCCGGCGAATATTCCTTGGAACTTGTAGAGTGTGATGTTGAACTGGAACAACAATAAGAGACCATTAATCGGTTGCCTGCACTTTCCTCACTACTAACCATGTAAGATACAGTGTAATAATATACTCACAAAACTACACATCCGCTGTGGAGGCTTCTTATATCACCAACAGAAAACAAAGTGCTTATTCAGAGAGAAAACAAAACTCAGCACAATACTCTCTGCTGTATTGGAAACATAGATAGGGAAATATAATGTTCAAGTTCTGAGCACAAAGCACTGTCAAGTCCAGGACAGTTTCCAAATCTCTTTAGTGTCTTTTAAATTTAAAGAGGAGGTTCCAAAAATGATTCTATAAAAATATCTTACATGCGGTAGGTGCCGAAAATCTAGTAGTTACTTTTCTTTTTTACAGGGTCCAATTCCATTGAAGAAGATCATAGCGCTGTTACCGGGAAACCAGGAAACCGAACGGAAGAGCAGTCACATTGCTGTTCAGGTAAGCATCCTTGGTTACAGGCTGGTAACCGCTGAAACTCCAGAAGGCTAAGCACCTTCTGGAACCGGGGTGTGGCATTAAATATTCATGCCACACCCAAGATGGCCGCCATTTACATTCTTGACGTTCGCGTCATGTCCTGCCATGACGTACAGCCAATGCAAAGTTCCCATTGTTCTGGCATGGCGAATGCGAAGTGTGCGAAGGGGGAGCCGGACTCAGTTATCCTCCTTTTCGTATATTGTCACATTTCTATGCGATTGCATTGAAATCTATTTCTTACTGCATGGCATATTTCTACATGGCATATTTCTTAATGGCTTCAAATGTAATAAACAGACATTCCCATAAACACATACAATAAGTACAGAGGATGTCAACACTAATGAGAACCAAAGTCAATAAAACGCATAGCTGTTTGGCAGTGCTGGTTGCATGGGATAGGGGTGGGCTTTACTTGATGGGCAACAACAGAGAGGACTTTCCACGCACATTATCCAATGTGCGCAGGGCTTCTTCAGGTTATATCACGGGCCTGCACTGGAGGTATGGAATCATGACATTTTGTGACATGTGTGAGTGGACTAATTTTTCCCTTAGAATTGTGTTTCTCCTTTATGCACATGTGGGTTTCTCCAATACCCAAGACCGTATTGAGGATGTTCCAATTTTTATCAAACATCTTTTTTATCTTAAAATGAAGGTTTGAGTGGTTGATATTACACACCACTTCCTGTTCATCTACTCTGTTGTCTTGTTTTGTAAATAAAGCTTCTTGGTTGTAAAACTTGGCTCCCTTGTAGGCTTGCTTTACAAGTCTTCTATGGTAGCCACGAAGTATGAATTTCGTTTTCAGTTTCTCGCAATTCTCAATGTAATCCTCCACTCTGGTGCAATTCCTTAGAAACTTTCAGTAGGGGACAGAGTCCTTCTAACAATTGGGTTGAAAACGCCCAAATTCTAATAGGGTATTTTTGTCTGTGGGTTTTCTATAGAGCACCACTTCTATATGATCTTGTACTCACACAATCCATATATCAAGGAATTTCACACGTTGTCTTCTGTATTTTTCTGAGAACTTCAGATTCTTATTGCTAGCATTCAACCAGAGAATGAATTTGCTTAGTTCTTCTTCCTCTCCTGACCAAATGAAAAACATATCATCAATGAATCTCACCCAGTTCTTTATATTTACAAAGAAGGGCGCAAGCTCATTCAAGATATGGATTTCCTCGTGCAAGCCCATTTAGATGTTCGCTATGCTGGGGGCACAAGACGCCCCCATCCTAGTTCCCTTAATCTGATGGTATATTTCACAGTTGAATTCAAAATAGTTGTTGAATAAAATCACTGCTAGACAATCTCGAATGAAACTAGCGGGTCTGTTGCCCAGAGTTATTTCTAATAGTTGCTCAACAACTTCAATAGCTTCTTTTGAGGCACGCTAGTATATAACACCTCAATATCAAGGGTTACTAAAATGTATCTGTTAATATCAAATGGTATATTCTCAATGTTGCTGATATTAAATTTCAATAGGCACATCCGAATTGTCTAGACATAAAAAAGCAAACTATCATTCCATTCAAAAGTTCCTTTTCTCATTTTTACATTGCCGTTAAGCACCTTCAACTGGTTTGTGTACTATATATGAAACTTATTATTTATACCTCCGCCTCATATTCAATACAAATTGTGCAGGTAATCAACTTAGTTACAACACTTCTCTTCAACATGAGTCACTGACTCAAAACAGACCCATAAGTTTCCGCTTTTTACACTTTCATATTGGTCGCAACAATTTACGTAAGCATGAATTGCTAAATAGCATCTTATTAGTCAAAACCGTCCCATATGTGGCAGTTGTGCTGCTCGTGCTCCATTCTCTGAAATCCAGACATCGAATACCTAATAGAAACACTTACCAATCTGCGTTGCTGTACACTCTCTGTTTTGCATGAATTGAAGATACCATTAACTATAATGTAAAGAGGAAATCCTTGTGATCACAGACTCTGTTAAGAATTGCAATGTGTACAGTATTAGCTCACTCACTCCAAGAATTATAAATATAATCATTTCTTTGGAACAATGTTACCATTCTTATCATGCACACGCCCAGTTCTTGACCCACTAAGGAGATAAACTAATAGTAGTACCTCCCTGCAATGGCTTTAAAGTTATCATTAGCTACACTGCATACAGAGAGCCCTATTCACATCTGCTCTACTCTTGTTTCCAACACATGTGGTGATAGCTCGTTCACTCCAAACTTTTGTTCGTTTAGTCGTTTGTTAAAAACAATCTTGCCACTTAAATCATGCACACGTCTAGTAATACCTAGTTCGTTTCCAGAGGTGATGCCGTTGGTCGTTGATGGAGATTCGCATTGGCGGTCACCGTGGGCTGTCCATGGCATAGTGCGAAGTCCAGATCTCGCATTGCCGGTCGTCACTAGCGGTCACTGTAGCATGAAGAGTCGAGTTCACCAGAGCTTCATGTTGGTAGCCGGCTTGGGTGGCAAGATCTTGACACAAACTGGCACATTTGCGGTCCCAAAGAGCCCAAAGTTTCAGTATTTCTTACCTTCTTCAAGGAGGGGCTCAACTAATGCCACACCAAAGGACCAGGACCTGAGGGGCACCTCTTGATGATCAGGAACTCACTCCTGTCGTGGCCAGCAGGACTCAGACAGTTCAGTCACAGGTCCATGTGCAGGTCTAGGCAGCAGGTCAGCTGAGCAGAAGTAGGAAGGCCTCTGCAACTTGCTAGATCCCTGTACCCCAGAACAGGAGGTCAGTCAGCTGACCCTTGGAGTCATTTTAGCCCAGGATGAAGGGTGCAGGTCCAGTCTTCCTACTCAGGAAGCAGGGCGGGTCTCATGCAGCAGGGCGTCCTTCTTCTTTAGTATCCACAGGTCCAGGAGTGTACTGAAGAATGGGTCTGAGTGCCCTTTTTATACCTGGTGCCTACTTTGAAGTGGGAGAAACCTCTGGAGCTTCCCTCCACAGAGGTGTCTGGAATTCCCTGTCTGCCTGCCTTAATCCCAATCTGTCTGGGGACACGAGGCTAGTGTGAAGTCCTTTGTGTGTGAGATGAGCCAGTGCCTTTGAAGTGCAAGTGTGGTAGGTGGCAGCCCCCCCCCCCATTAAGTTAGGATGGCCCATCCTGCCAACACTCAGACCCTCCATTGTGAAGCTTTCTGGGAGGAATACACAAGGGCCAACTTCAAACTGTACCCTTCATGTGACCCAGGAACAGGCTGCAGGCATCAAATGGCTAGGACAAGAAAATGCCAACTTTCTAAAAGTACCACAAAGGGGGGCCCTGTATCACACAGCTAGATTGGGCGAATAAATACACAAAAGTGAGGTATCTAGCTGACTATTTAATTTTGCTGTCAACTATTCAACAGACTCAGACCAAAATCCCGGATAAGATGGTCTACATCATTTAATGATTCCTTATTGAAAAATTGTTATACATGTTTGTTAGAAATACTCCTGGCGGAGATGTGCAACACTTCACAATTTACACAGTGTAACACTTTAGATTAAAAAACCATAAAAGAACAAGCATTGGTATAGCCAATAGGTCTCGCCTTTGAGACCTTATGTTTATGTTGATATGTTTCTAAAGCGCTCGAATGCCGAAGCGTCTTGGCGCCGGAGATGTGGTGGCAACAGGAAACAAGGGTCAGCTGCTTATGTGGCTGCGAAAAGCTTGGTTTTTAGGTTTTTTCTGAACATCTGAAGATTGGATTGGAGCCTCATGGACCGGGGCAGCTTATTCCAAAGTCTAGCCGCGCCGTATGTGACCGTCCGGCCTCCCCAGCCTTCTCTTCTGATCTTAGGTACTCTGACTAGACCTCTGACTAGACCTTGGGTGGCCGATCTTAAGGTGCGCAACGGGACATAGGGTACAAAGAAACTTTCCAGGTCCTCAGCAACCCCCCCCCCATAAATTGCCTTATGCACATATGTAAGCGCTTTGAATTCTATGCGCTGCTTTATAGGCAGCCAATGGAGGGATAGTACCCCATCTGAAACGGGCTGTCCTCTACGTAGGCCCAATACCAGCCTGGCTGCAGCATTCTGCAATGATTGCAGTTTCAGCAATTGAAACCTATTGATCCCCAATAACAGGGCGTTTGAATAATCCGGTTTCGAGAGAAAAAGAGCCACAATCACAGTTTTTTTAAGCTCCTGAGGTATAAAGGGGAACATTTTTCTCAGCGTCTTCAAAAGAAAGAAACACGAGGACACGAGACTATTAACTTGTGCAGCAAAATTGAGCTTGCTATCGAAAAGAACCCCCAGGTTTCTGACCTTCTCTACTGGGGACGGACATTCTCCCGCCTCCACCGGCCATCATGATTGATTCCACAAGGGTGGACCCAGCCCAAACTCCATCACCTCTGTTTTGTCTGTGTTTATTTTTAAATAATTCTGGCCCATCCAGGACATGATTTACGTAAGACATGCATAAAATCTACGTGCAGTGATTTCGAGCTGATTGGTGGTAGATATAATCAGTTGGGAATCGTCAGCGTACGATACCAAAGCGAAACCATGTTTCCTGACAAGGTCGGCCAGAGGTGTAACATATAAATTAAACAGAGTTGGAGATAGGGCTGAGCCTTGTGGAACTCCGCAGGGGAGGTGGAAGCTGTCAGATTTCATACCTTACCAGAACAACCTGTGCTCCCTATTTTCTAGGAAGGAGGTTAGTAGGGACAGAGCGGTCCCTTCCACTCCCATGTCCCTCAGCCGCTGCACCAGCACCATGTGGTTGACGGTGTCGAAAACGGCCGACAAATCAAGGAGTACCAGGACCGCCTTCCCTCCGCCATCCACTACCCTGCGAATCTCTTCAGCTGTTTTGACTACCGCTGATTCAGTCGAATGGCCATGTTGAGAGGAGTCTAGCAAGCCATTTGTGTCTAGATGGGCAGTAAGGGTTTTGTTCAGGTGTTTCTCTAGGACCTTAGCTGCCAGCAATAGGGCGATAGTTGTTGGGGTTACAAGGGTCCAAACTTGGTTATTTTAGCAGGGGGATAATAACTGCCTTTTTCCAGGTTGTAGGATATTGTCCAGAGATTATGATTTGATTTAAAATGGGAGTGAGATGTTTAGAAATCGGACCTACAGCTTGATGCATAATAGTTGGTGGACATGGATCAGTGGGTGCCCCTGATTTTAAAGAGAGGAGAGTTTTACTGACCTCCTCTTTGCTCATCGGCTGGAAGCTAGTCAGCTTACAGCTGGAGTATATAGTGGGCCCTGTCGAGTCCAAGGGTTTTCTGAAGTTCGGGAAGTTGTTATATATTTTTTTAACCTTCTCTTGGAAATGGTGCGCGAGGGTATTGCAGAAGCGTTGGTCTGGCTTGAAGGTACTAACTTGCTGGGGTTTTGCCAGCAGATTGACCGTCTTAAACAGTTCTCTGGTGGAATTTCCCACACCCTTGATTTTAACTGTAAAGAAGTGTTTTTTGGCAGCCACTATAGCCTCTTTGTATATTCTAGTAGCGAGACTATATAGAATTTTCTTTTGGCTGTCATAGTCTATCCTCCAATGCCGTTCCACCTTTCTGCATTTAATCTTTAGGCCCTTAAGTTCAGGGGTGTACCATGGAGCTGATGTCTTCACTCTTTATTTTAATTGTTTTTACTGGAGCAACCCTATCGGCTGCTGCCAATATCCAGTCGTTAAACTGCTGCACTGCCTTATTGTTATCATGTTCTAGTTTAATTGGACCCTGATCGAGAGCTGACTCAAATGCCCCTTCCTGAACTTTGCCCCATCGTCTTATTGGACGTTTGACTAAACTTACTTGTGCTTTGGACTGTGACTGAGGAATTTTAAGATTGAGATGGATAGCCTTATGGTCGGTCCATGGCACGTCCAGTGAGTTAGAGAAGATAATATCTGGGTCATTGGTAAAAATCCCATCCAGCGTGTGACCCGCTGTATGGGTGGGGCCAATTATCACTTGTTTTAGGTCAAAAGCCATAAGATTGTCTAGGAGTCTGATAGTATCTGGATTACTGTTTGACTCAAGATAATAATTGAAATCACCTAAAACCGTAAGTGAGTGGGAGTCCGTATATGATTCCGTATATGATTCCAGGAGGGTCAACAAAGCTTGTGAAAAGGCGCCTCTCGGACCTGGAGGGCGGTAAATCAATATGCCCTGGAAGGTCTGCGCATTGTTAAACTTTATACGGAACTGTGATGCCTCTGCCGGGAGGGTAGAAATCGATTCTGTGTGCAGTTTAAGGTTAGCTCGATAAATAATGGCTATCCCCCCTCCCTTGCCTGATGCTCTATTTTGGTCGAAGTATGCATATCCGTCTGGGACAGCAATGTTCTAGTCGGGGGCAGAGGCATTGTCCATCCAGGATTCTATTAAGAAGACTAGATGTGGTGTAGAAAGTTGAATAAGATCCTCCAATTCGTATTTGTGTTTAACCACGGAACGAGAGTTAACTAAAAGACATTTAATGTGTTCAGGTGTGGCTCCTTCGAAGTTGTCGGATACCTGCTCTATATTTTTCACACTGAAACCTGACTCAGCCTCCGTGTTGTTGTCCTGAGGATTGCCCTCTGTCCTCCACCTCTGAGTCTAAAGGTGCAAACTGGGCACCCGACATCAGCTCTAATGGCCGGGACTACCAATAACTTTTTGTGAGCGCATGGGAAAGGCTTTAAATCAAGTAGAACTTGCCTGCCATATCTAACTGGGCCGTAAGAACCAGGGGTCTGGGCGCTGGTCGCGCTCTGGGCGCCAACGGGCTTGCCTTTGGCGTGCCTTAGGCGCGCCTCCAGCGCACCCGCTGCGCGAATGCTCCAGCGTGAAAGAAATAGCAAAGGCGATCTGAGCAACTAGTGCGTCAACCCCAGGTGCAGTGCGGTCCCGATCTACTTCCGGGACCCGCAGGGGTCGAATGCCGAAGTATTCTCTTTCGAGTTAGGGCAAATTAATACAAGCAAGTATCACAAATAAGTAAAAACGATTAAAAATACATTTGGGAAGTAATACAAATGAGCAGCTATTTGTGAAATAAAGTGCAATAGTAGCGGAGGAGTGCAAAATGAGCAGCGTTTCACCTTAAAAACAACGGAGACACTGATGCCCTGCCATATACATGCTGCGCGAAGGCTCCAGCGTGAAAGAAATAGCAATGGCGATCTGAGCAACTAGTGCGTCAACCCCAGGTGTGAGGAAATTCGATTTTCGATCGAATCGATCCGCCATTTTGTGCTCCAACGCCATTTTGTGTTGCCCTCACTCAGGCAGCACGGCGAACATAGTCTTTTCTGCTTTTTCTGCAGCTTCGCGTCAAAATAAGCCTTCTGCCTCTATTTACAAAGCTGATGTTAGCACTGGCCGAGTACACTAATCCCTGTCTGGTTTTTCTAATCCCTGTCTCAACTATCTGTTGGTTCACACTATTCTCTTCTAACTTTATCTTATCGTCTGGCCTTCACTGTCCTCTGCTCGTATTCTCTCGTTTCACAACTGTCCTCCAGAACACACAAACGTATCTCGTCACCTGCGAGTCGACCACAGACCTGTTAATGAATTAGTTCGTGGGGAGGGGTGACAAACACAGTTAGAGGAGAGGCTCTTCGAGTTACCCGATACTTTGTTTTCAAACCTTTCCTATAGTTCTATTCTGTTTTCCAACCTTTCCTATTGGTTCTTTCTATATGTTTTAAGTGTGTTCTTGGTTAATGTATATTTCACATATGACCTATATAAGATTGTGCGCCACGGAGTGAAGTGGCAGTCTCCTGAGAACATACTGTGTGTACTTCTAGGACAACTGTACTAGCTGCAGCTAATAAAATCTGATCTTTTATGCCGACAGAGTGTCCCCGTGTCTCTGTGTAGCTGAGCAGGAGAACCCAGGAGATTAAGGCGTACCCTGCGCCGCCGGACCCGAAAGGTTCTGGTTCTTCAACTGGCGCCCAACGTTTGGCGGCTTCAGTGGTACCGGTTCTGCCTGAAGGTCGTGAGAAACCCCGCAAGAAAATTCTGGAGGAATCGCGAGTCACATTAAGCGACCCCTGTATGTCGAAAGTGGTCCGAAGGTCTTTTGCAGCGCGGTTACTCCTTCCTGACGGCTACTGACGACTGCTGCCCTGACTGCCGCCCTGCTTTGGAGCTCTTTCGATGATGTATGGTAAGGCGAGACGATAAACGGGGCCTCTGTTGGCGTAAGAAGACATCCTTAGTTAAGTATTTGGTGGGTCGCGCCCACAATTTTGGTCCTTTGTTTTCCTCCGGTCCTTAGATTTGACTATTGCAATAGCCAAAGCCGAGGGTAAATTCCCGGCTAGAGGACTCTTGTCCGATTCCTTCGGTTGGAACTCCCACTTATGAGCTCTATTCTAAACATGGTGTTGGCCCCATCGCCTTTAACGAGGTATGGATCCGATACACGAAGCATGATGGTGTTTTAAAATGGCCAGAAAATGGTAGTTTTGAGCCTGATATATTAGATAATTTGGAAGCAGTTTTATTCAAAAGAAAAGCCCGGCCGGCAATGTTTGACTCTTTCCGCCTTTGGCGTAAGGAAGCCAAACAGAAGAAAATTAAGCACGAAAAACGAGATAAGAAAGCACAAGGTATGACTATTATACAAGCTGCTCAACAGTTTGAAAATGATGAGGTCGATAATGCGATGGAGATTTCAGAGAGACAGCATCGTATGACAATAGATAAATGCTATCCGATGTTGCCAACTTCCTCTTCCGATAAAAGAAAGGATTCAGAGGAAGATCCCTTGATGTCGCACCTATTGAGATTGCCTCCGCCCTATGCACAAGGTGCTAATGCACCCCCGTTGTTACAAGCTGTTCAGCCGCCAGTTGTGCCTCCGCCTGCGGTTTTTCTTCATTTGCCTCCTCAAGTATTGCCGCCTCTGCCGGCTTTTCCTTAGACTCCTTTGCCTTCGTCTTCTTTGCCTTCTGCTCCTCCGGTAATTACCGATTCCTTTCCCGTTAATTCGCCCAATACTTTGTCCCCTATTCTTATGTCCAATTCTCCATCTATGCGTAAACGACTTACAGAAACGGTCTCTGGTCTTTTATCTCCTTTCCTTGAGGCATTAAATATGTCTCCGGCATTTTCTCGAAGACAGTCTCGCAGTCAGTTCCCAGATTCCGAAGAACGGGAAATGTTGGACTCTCTTGCTCGAAAATGCATTGAAAAGGGTCCTCGGTATAGTGTACCTGATATTATGCCTACCTTCTCACAGTGGAATGCTCCTACGCAGAGATATGTTTTCAATGCAATGTGCGACACTCTTATTAAAGGATGGGAGGGTATGGACTTGGGTTTGGTTCCTCAGGGTCTTTTAGACATTCAGGCTAATTTTGATAAAGGTCTCATTGTGGGTTCCAAGGTTGAGGATGCTGTAAAGACACTTGTTTCCTTTAGAACCTTATTTTCCTCACAGACTTTTCTAGATTCTGATCCTTCATTTAGGTTGACACTGAAAAATTATCCAATGAGAGAGGTCCCTCCAGTGTGGAGAGAAGAGGTCGCGGGAGTAGGTGGTAATCAACCTATTCCTGCTCACTTCCAGCGAATATGGGTACATGTCCCCTGGAAAAGGTCTGAAGTTTTAGCCCTTAAACAGTCTCTACCAGATCCTCGTAAAAACCCTGCAGGGTATTATAAAGAATTGTCACAAACTGTTGAAGCCTGCATCATGAATTCAGCAGATATTGACATGTTGATGGGGAATGTAGTTCGACAAGCATTATGGGCTAGGATTCATAAAGAAAATCATGCCCAAGAATTAGGTGGAAATTGGGATGCTATCATCGCCGCAGATAGAAACCAAGTGGGTGGTGCGAAACCTGACGCTTTGATTTCAGAACTCCCTGGTAGGATTATTACCTTAATGAAAACGATGATGCCTGCCTTGAGAGTTAACTGGGATAAACTAGCCGCGTGCAAACAGAAGAAAGATGAGAGTGTCTCCGATTTCTTTACTCGTTTCGAGGAGACATTCATTGATCACAGTGGTCAGGATATGACTACGGAAGGTGGACAGCGGTTATTTGTGGATAAGTTCGTATTTAATTTGCTTCCCGAGCTGTCACATAAGTTGAAAGACTCCGAAAGTTCATGGGCTGTTTCTTCTTCAGCCCAGATATTGGCTACTGCTCAATATTATGAAAATAGAGATAAAGAAGAAAGAGATAAGCAAGAGAAAAAGACTAAAGAATTAAAAACTAAGGTTCTCTTGCAACAGGCTTATCCACCTCGTTATGCTCAGCCTCAGTTTCAACAGCCTCCGCAGTTTCAGAGGGTGTATCAAAAGCCTGAGCCATATATTCCGCGACCTTTGTTAGGACCTAATCAATGTGCCTATTGTAGAGAGGAAGGTCACTTCAAGAATAGTTGCCCGGTTTTATTGCAGCAAAATGGCACACCATCTGCCTCACGAGGTCGTGCTGGCCTCCAGTCAGCAAACAGAGGTAGAGGTCGAGGTATGTTGACCCAAGAACAGCGTTCTCCTCCTCCTTCTAATTCCGTGAATTACTTTGATCAGCAAAACGTTCGGTCTACACAATATTACAATGAAGATTGTTACATTGAAGACGGAAATGAAAGTCTTCATGCTAACTAGGACAGCCATGGACAAAGTAAGGGAGTTGTGTCGATTCCAGTAGATCAGAATGGACCTTATGTGAATATCACTACAATGGGTGTTTCAGAGCCATTTCTTTTAGATACTGGTGCGATGAGAAGTTCTATCATTCATTCAAAACTCCCTGGGGCACCTTTGTCTGGCTTAACGAATGTATCTGTAGGATTTTCTGGCGCCCCTATTCGTAATCCGGTTTCTTGCCCTTTGCCCATTTCAATTGGCCCTTATGATTTGGAAGCTCCACTTCTTTTGACGAATGGTTGCGGTGAGACTCTGTTGGGTTTGGACTTATTGAAAAGAATGCATGCTACGATGTATTGTTCTCCTTCTGATGTACATCTTACTTTAGGTCAGAAATTAATTTCTCCAATGTATTTGTCCAAAGATCAGTTTCCATCTGAATTGCTTTCTCTTCCAGCAACGCTTTGGGCCACGGGTCCGAACGATGTGGGCTGTCTTGAGATTCCACCTCATGTTGTTACTCTCAAGCCTAATGTTGAATTGCCTCGTATTCCACAGTATAGAATTTCCACTGAAGGTGAAAAAGCGCTTTTGGAAATCATTCATGATTTGATTCAGAAGGGTGTGGTTGAAGAAACGAGAGGAAACATATGCAATAGTCCTATTCTTCCTGTTCTTAAATGCAGTGATCCTTCTCAGCCTCCTGTATATCGTTTCGTAATTGATCTTCGGGAGGTAAACAAAATTGTTGTACCACAATTTCCTGTTGTCCCAGATATCACTGCTCTGTTGACAATGATACCTTCAACAGCGACTTGGTTTTCTGTTATCGATCTAAAGAATGCCTTCTTTAGCATTCCCATTGCAGAAGAAAGTAGAGATATTTTTGGCTTCTCTCTTGGAGGCCGAAGCTTCCGGTTCAAGCGCGCACCTCAGGGCTATTGTGAAAGTCCCTCTATTTACAGCCAAGCTTTAAAATGTCATCTTGATACTTTTCATTTGCCGTCTGGTGCTGTTCTTATCCAGTACATGGACGACTTGTTAATCGCTGCTGATTCAGAAGATATTTGCAAAAACGTGACTGTTGCGTTGCTACGCCATTTGTTTAATCTGAATCATAAGGTTTCACCTTCCAAACTACAATATGTTCGTCGAGAGGTTACCTACTTGGGTCATCTCCTATCAAAGGAGGGACGACGATTAACCCCAGAACGAATTCAAGCGATTGCGCAAATGTCTGTGACATCCACACAAAGGGAGGTACGTACCTTCCTGGGCATTACTTCCTATTGTAGACAGTGGATCCCTAACTTCTCTCTGTTGGCCAAACCTTTGTTGGCACTTACTCTGAAAGATACGCCTCAGCCCCTTCCTTGGACTGATGAATGTCAGAAGAGTTTCACTGACTTGCGTGCTGCGCTATGTTCTGCTCCTGTATTGGGTACTCCCGATTACAGTAAGCCATTTACGCTATATGTTCATGAAAAAGAAGGTTGTGCGTTGTCAGTTTTAACGCAGCGTTTTGGAGACAAACAGCGACCATGTGCATATTTTTCAGCTACGTTAGATCCGGTAGCTAAAGCATTGCCTAGTTGCCTTAAAGCAACAGCAGCAGCAGCAATTTCTATTCGACAGTCTGCTGGAGTAGTGTTAGATAACACACTTATTGTTATGGTGCCGCATGCAGTGGATACCTTACTAAACCGAACGAAAACGCAGCATCTTACGAGTGCTCGTTTATCTGGATATGAGTTGACACTTTTGGCTAGTCATGTGCATATCAAACGATGTAACACTTTAAATCCAGCTACTTTGTTGCCTCTTCCAGTAGATAAAAATGATGAAATACAACATGATTGTTTCCTCCGTACTGAGGAAGAGACAAAAGGAAGAATTGACTTGAAAGATACGCCGCTAGAAAATCCGGATGGAATTCTATGGGTGGATGGATCTTGCTTTAGGCTTCCTAATGGAGATACAGCTTCAGCCTATGCTGTTACTACTTTACATACAGTTGTGGAAACAGCCCTTATCAGACACAATTCAGCTCAAGCAGCAGAACTGATAGCTTTAACAAGAGCATGTGTGTTGTCAAAAGGAAAAAGAGTGAATGTGTATACTGACAGTCAGTACGCCTTCGGTGTGGCGTTCAATTTTGGGCGTCTTTGGAAAGAGAGGGGATTTCTCACTTCACATGGCACTAAAATACAACATGGTCTGCTGGTGACTGATCTTCTTGAGTCACTTTCTTTACCTGCTCAGATTGCAATTGTGAAGTGTAGTGCACACAAAAAGATTACAGATGATGTTGGTCGAGGAAATGCGTTTGCAGATGAAGTAGCGAAAAAGACAGCAAGAGATGCTACAAGTCGAATGTATGTTGCGGGTCCTGCGAACTGGGTTAGAGAGAGAGGAATGTATGAGGATACAGTGGAAAGTGTAAGGTCGATTCAGGAAGAGGCTACAGAGAAAGAATTGAGCAAGTGGAAAGAAAGTACAGGAATGTTAGATGAGATGGGATGTTGGGTGGAATTATCTGAGCACCAACGTTGGCTGTTACCAGATGCCTATGTACTCCCAGTAGTTACTATGGCGCATGGTCCAGCCCACTTAAGTACGAAAGGTATATGCAAGCTTCTGGCTCCAGTGTGGCAAAACGAAGGAATCCCAAAGTGTGCAGACAATGTAGTGAAACATTGTATTGTTTGTTTGATGTACAATCCAGGAAAGGGAACCCCAACTCCAGCGGGTCATTTTGCTCCTCCGACATAGCCATTTGAAGTATTGCAGATCGATTACATTCATATGGAGAGATGCAATAACCTCAAATATGTTCTGGTGGTAGTATGCGCTTTCTCTAGGTGGATAGAAGCATACCCTCCAAAAGACAATACAGCCTTATCTACAGCCAAAGTTCTACTAAAATAATTTTTCCCTAGGTTTGGTTTGCCGCGCATTGTCTGGAGTGACAATGGAAGCGAATTTGTGGGCCAAGTCATGCAAAAAGTTTGTGCGGGTCTTTGTATCAAGCAAAAGTTTCATGCGGCAAACCATCCACAATCAGCGGGTTTAGTAGAATGTTACAATGGAACCTTAAAGCTAAAGCTAGCGAAAGTGCAGGCTAGTACAGGACTTAATTGGCCCGATGCTTTACCATTGGCTCTTCTATCCACCAGAACTGCTGTACACTCTCGTTTGTGACTTAGCCCTTACGAAGTAGTGTTTGGACGCCCAGCTAATATATGGGGAGTCCCTCGCCCTAAGAAATACTCAGACTTGCCATATCCAATGTTGATCGATTACTTGCATGAACTTACGACTAAATTGCGTGTTCTCCATCAACAGGTTCAGAGTGCTCTGCCGGAGACCTCCACAGACCCAGGTCATTCCATCCGACAAGGTGACTGGGTCTGTACAAAGAACTTCCAAAGGACGAAAAATTTGGAGCCCAGGTGGAGGGAGCCTCGATTGGTTCTCCTCACCACGAGAACGGCAGTAAAGGTCGATGGGAAGAAAAATTGGATTCACGGCGTGCATTGTAAGAAAGTGCCTTTGCCCCTACCCTTTGATCAATGGATGCGTAAAGGCATTAGTGACTCTGAGAGCGAGAAGGTTCCACGATTTGTACCTTTCAGTGATGCACGCCTGAATGGAACATTATCAGAGAAAGAGGACGACGACATTCTTCAGGGAGCAATAACACCACATCGTCGCTTGAATACGACAAATCCGAGAACATTGTTCCGAGACCAAACTGTACCTGACAAAGAACACTATAACCTAAGACCTAGACCAAAGAACACTTAAGATTTTCTCTCTCCTATGTAGTGTTCTATCCCGGTTGCAGGGTCACGGTATGAGTCTTGATTGTGACCTGAGTAGTGGCAATAGGCCTGCAGGACTTGCAGTGTCATAGGACGGCAGATAATCATAATTAAGTGATTGAGGAAAATTGCCGTGAGCATCCATTAGACAGATGGAAACTACATTAGGGAAAAGAGAGAAAAAGGATAAAATGAAGAAAGAATTCTGTAAATTAATGTACAATCGTTTTAGTGTAACCTTGTGTATTATTATATTATTGTGTATTCTTTTGGCGTGTATAAGTTGGATTATTTACGCTCTACAGCAAAAAGTTGTCTCTCTTTCTACCTCTTTGTCTTCTTCTACTGTCTCTCCACATCTATTTCATACCCTACCTCAACATGAACTCATTAGAAGAACCGAGTATTACAACAATTCATTTGTCCAGTTATTACATCAACACCAATTAGTGATCAATACAACTGACTGTTGGGTGTGTGGATTTATGCCACATACCACAGAAAAAGGAATGCCGTATTTAGTTCTCCCGTTCTCTTATGAGGGTTCTGCTTGGGCTTATTTTGTTATCTTCTCCAATGCCTACCAAAGCAAATTCAGACGATCCGTTAGTTCATATATTGGTGGTCCGGATTTCAGTCATAGTTCACTGATTAAGGGAATGGTAGCTATGGCTAAAATCATGGAGAATAGTAAGATTTTCGTTGACGAAAGAAAAGCGTACACCAATTGGAACGTCACCCATTATGTCACTAGCCTTAGTGATAAGGTTAAACAAGGAAAATCTCCACCAATTTGGACTATTCCTCATCAGGGAAATCTCTGTTTGCAAATTAATGGTCCGTCTACTGACACCGTACAAAGAGACAACTGTACCCACACATACGTCTACTCCTCTCAGAACTCGCCTCCTCTAGTACCATCCCAAGGCACGTATTTTATCTGCCACAATAGGGCTTACACGTGGTTGCCAACTGGTTTTTCCGGTACCTGTTATATAGCTTTCCTTCTTCCCCCTACATACACCGCTTCTGCGAATCATCATCGAAACAGATATGGCAGAGGGAATATTGACTCTAAAGACACAGCAGGACAAGAGGGAGGAGATTTCCTCAAAGGAATTCTTCCTTTTTGGGGTCCAATGACCAACAGCAGAAATATAAGGCAACTGGTTTGTGTCGTAGAAACCACTATAGACATCACTGTAGGAGCCTTAAGTAATATCACGGCAGAACTACAGGCAGATCGTCTTATGACGTTACAAAACCGAGTTGCGTTAGACTTTGTTCTTGCGGATCGTGGTGGAGTATGTAAATTGATCGGGTCAAGTTGCTGTATTTTCATACCTAATGACGCTCCGACAGTATACCAAGCTATCTCTAAGTTACATATAATCTCTGAGTCAATTCATCAGGACGAAGGAGATTGGTCATTATTGGAGTGGTTTTGGGGACTACAGTCCAAATGGGGTTGGAAGGTATTGACATTCCTTGGAGTAGTTTTGACCATCATTTTCTCTTGTTGCCTTTGTATGCACTGTGGTCCCGCCGTCTGCGACCTGTGTGCTACTATGTGCATCCCTAAAATCAAACCACAAGTAACAGAGAATATTAGAATGATGTTACAGCAACCGCTCGATGACCTCATGGCCATCGACGTTGATTCAGATTAACGTGAGTCTATGTATCTTGCCTGAGTTCTGGCAAAAGGAGGGTCTGAGGAAATTCGATCGTGATCGAATCGATCCGCCATTTTGTGCTCCGCCGCCATTTTGTGTTGCCCTCACTCAGGCAGCACGGCGAACATAGTCTTTTCTGCTTTTTCTGCAGCTTCGCGTCAAAATAAGCCTTCTGCCTCTATTTACAAAGCTGATGTTAGCACTGGCCGAGTACACTAATCCCTGTCTGGTTTTTCTAATCCCTGTCTCAACTATCTGTTGGTTCACACTATTCTCTTCTAACTTTATCTTATCGTCTGGCCTTCACTGTCCTCTTCTCGTATTCTCTTGTTTCACAACTGTCCTCCAGAACACACAAACGTATCTCGTCACCTGCGAGTCGACCACAGACCTGTTAATGAATTAGTTCGTGGGGAGGGGTGACAAACACAGTTAGAGGAGAGGCTCTTCGAGTTACCCGATACTTTGTTTTCAAACCTTTCCTATTGGTTCTATTCTGTTTCCAACCTTTCCTATTGGTTCTTTCTATATGTTTTAAGTGTGTTCTTGGTTCATGTATATTTCACATATGACCTATATAAGATTGTGCGCCACGGAGTGAAGTGGCAGTCTCCTGAGAACATACCGTGTGTACTTCTAGGACAACTGTACTAGCTGCAGCTAATAAAATCTGATCTTTTACGCCGACAGAGTGTCCCCGTGTCTCTGTGTAGCTGAGCAGGAGAACCCAGGAGATTAAGGCGTACCCTGCGCCGCCGGACCCAAAATGTTCTGGTTCTTCAGGTGCAGTGCGGTCCCGATCTACTTCCGGGAATCGCAGGGGTCGAACGCCGAAGTATTCTCTTTCGAGTTAGGGCTAATTAATGCAAGCAAGTATCACAAATAAGTAAAAACGATTAAAAATACATTTGGGAAGTAATACAAATGAGCAGCTATTTGTGAAATAAAGTGCAATAGTAGCGGAGGAGTGCAAAATGAGCAGCGTTTCAACTTAAAACCAACGGAGACACTGATGCCCTGCCACATACACGCTGCGCGAACGCTCCAGCGAGAAAGAAATAGCAATGGCGATCTGAGCAACTAGTGCGTCAACCCCGGGTGCAGTGCGGTCCCGATCTACTTCCGGGAACCGCAGGGGTCGAACGCCGAAGTATTCTCTTTCGAGTTGTAAGTGTTTAGCCATGCAACAGTTGATGTTGTTGCACCAAGGATATTTTGCTGCATAACTTAATACTTATAAGGTCCCAAAGATGCGACCTATTGGCTATGCCAATGCTTGCTCCATGTTCCCACTCTCGGTCCTCCTGGTGCTTTCCAGATGCTGTGCAGCATTGATAAAGAAAAATAAATGGCACGGACTCCTGCGCCTTTTTGTGTTCTACAAAATGACATTGTACTTTACTTTTTTTTGTTTACTGGTCAAAGATGGATTAGTAAATGAAAAGGAAAACAAGCAGACAGGTTTGACCCAATGACATTATGCTCCACAGTCTAAAATATATATATTTTTTCACTAACCTCAAAACAAAGGCGAGCTTTGTTGTTCCCAGAGAAAGAAGATCACACATTCATAGGGACACTCACTGATATATTTTCACCCACTGGCCTGAGAAACCTAAAAAATGCAACATCAAAAACAAATCCGTAAATTTTAGGAAACATCTGACCGGCAACCATGCAACACATAAAAGGACTACTTTGATAGCGATATACGCATATTTCTTTGAATCTGGAGTTTATATGAAATCTGCCTATTTTGATCAAATATGTGTATCCTTGTGTTTTAACTCCATAGTGTATCTCATAATCTGCTGCACAACTCAAGAAAATAAAAAGAAACTTGCCTATTGCCAAAGCAGGAATGTTGGGAAGGGAGTCGGAATTAACACCTTTGCTTTACATTTTGTGGCAGTGAGAGTTGCCACCTGGCCAATTTTTTGCAGATGTGACACGTATCGTAATGTCCTGGCCAGTACAAAATAAGGAAAGGAACACTGGGGAGGGTGGGGTGGAATGCCGAAGCGGTATGGGAGGGGACTTGAAAGCTACAGAGGGGAGGGTTAGAAAGGATACGAAAGCAACACTGGTTTGGCGGAAAGCAATATGGTGGCCGCAGGTGGTGAAAGCATTGGGGAGAAGAACACAGGCACGCTCGAGGGAGGAGGGTAGGGAGGAGCAGGTGGGCAAGAAAGAGTAACACAGAGTGCAGCGGGAGAGATAATCACGAGGGCGATAAATAAACAAGCGCGCACATATCTGCATCGACGCAAAGACTACATGAAGAGCCGGCAAGAAAGTGAAAGCGACAGCGACCGTGAGCAGGCAAATGTGAGATTAACACCTTTGCTTTACATTTTGTGGCAGTGAGAGTTGCCACCTGGCCAATTTTTTCGCAGATGTGACAAGTATTGTAATGTCCTGGCCAGTACAAAATGAGGAAAGGAACACTGGTGAGGGTGGGGTGGAATGCTGAAGCAGTATGGGAGGGCACTTGAAAGCTACGGAGGGGAGGGTTAGAAAGGATACGAAAGCAACACTGGTTTGGTGGATAGCAATATGGTGGACACAGGTGGTGAAAGCATTGGAGAAAAGTACACAGGCACACTCGAGTGAGGAGGGCAGGGAGGAGCAGGCGGGAAAGAGAGAGTAACACGGAGTGCAGAGGGAGAGATAATCACGAGGGCGATAAATAAACAAGCACGCGCATATCTGCTTCGAAGCAAGAGCCGGCAAGAAAGTGAAAGCGAAGCGACAGTGACCGCAAGCAGGCAAATGTAAACAATCGCGCGCTGCCACGCTAATTACAAACAGATGGCCCTTGCGCGCCGCTGCTCGCCCCCGCACGGTGGATGTCACCACACACACAAGTGTGGGCAAAAGTGCCGACCGATTCCAAAAGGTCATCTCCTAGAGCAGCGCTGATTGTGCTACCTACAGAATAGCCCTGTAGGCTCGACCTAAAAACGATACATTGGTAATTTCACAAAGAAAGACTTCAGAATACAAAATCAAGTGAAGACACAAATACATATATCAACTGAAACTATTGCCAGTCAAAGGAAAAAAGGCAATACGGTACCCCATATAACCGAAGAAACTTATTTAAATGGTACAAATTTGGGATACCATCCAACGGGGGTAATTTGTTTTTATGCAAAAGGGTATATACATTTTGGAGCCATTATTCCCCTTAAGTGCTATACACTTTTTATATACAGCGAACTTTTCCACTGTTGGTAAAAATAGTGCCAACTCGTTTCGAACCCCTTTTTGTGTTAGGGCTACTCTTCAGGGCTGTGACTGGGTTTTGTGAAAGCAAACAGAAAAAAGTTCTTATTTAAAAAAGGATCTTTTTTAATTAAACATTGACCCTTCTATCTCTTCTGTTTAGACACACAACATGTATCTGTTATTCCTAAAGGCTATTTCTTCATACTTGTAAAGTGCTCGATTTATTCACGCTGGCCTGAAACATGAACAGTTCTTCACACAATTAGGAATAAAGGTTGTGGTTATTTTTAGGGAGCACACATTTATCATGCAAGTACTTAATATGCACTTACTCGTGGCTCCTGTTAGTGTTGGCAGAGCTAGAAGAGTTTGAATAAGGCAGGTTGTTGCATGTAAAAAACCACAACCCTTAATTGCAACCCTTATATGCATTAAGAGAGCCTTTAGGTTATCTACCATTGGTAGCACTTACTTGGAAACCGAACGTACAAGGACATCCATTTTTTTGTCCCTTTGCTCTAGAAATGGCAGTCCTCTTCATAGCACGCTTTGAAGAAAAATTTGTTTTTGGAAATAACCCTTACAAGAAACATCGGGCTAATCACCAATGTATCGTTTTCATTTATGTTTTTTGTTCACTTTTTTTAATCTAAAGTACTACACTGTGTAAATTGTAAATTGTTGCCCATCTCCACCAGGAGGACTTCTAACAAGCATGTATAACAATTTTTCAATAAGGAATCATTAAATGATGTAGACCATCTTATCTGGGATTTTGGTCTGAGTCTGTTGAATAGTTGACAGCAAAATTAAATAGTCAGCTAGATACCTCACTTTTTTGTACTTTCTAAAAGTAGCATTTTCAGAACTATGACTTAAATTCCAACTTTACCATTAAAGACAGTTTTAAATTACAATTCCTCAGACACAGAAAATGACATTGCTACCTGCTCCGATACAAATGCATACAAATGCGATAAAATAAACCTGTTGCCAGGTTGAAAAGGCAGTTTGAACTGCACACACAGCCTGCAATGGCAGGCTGGGACATGTTTAAAAAGGCTACTTAAGTGGGTTGCACAATAAGTACTGCCTGTTCATTTAGTGATGGCTGGTTTATTGGCTGCACAGTATTGGTGATGGACAATTCTCGCAGCAGATATGTCTTATGTGAATGTAAGAGGTGTAAATTACAGTTGGCTGCCGACTTCCGAGTGTTATGGTATTAGTATTGGTGTAGGCCAGAAATGTTATGTATGAATCTATGTAACTATGTAATACCGTGGCAAAAAATAGGTCAGCTCTCCTTAACTTACCTGCCTTCTGGAAGTATTTTGCTGGTTGAGTTGCTTCCAATCTGTGGATCGTAAGCTGCAGATTGAGTTTGAGGGTGCAACTGTCTTTCCAGGCTCTGTGGCAGGGATGTGTGGTGGTGGTGTAGTTATCTTGGACATAGCCATGCTTTCAATCGTCTTCTGAAGTGTATAGGTTCCTTGAAGCTTCAAATGCAGTGCCTACTATGGATTTCTTATGGTAAGGTGGTATGATAATTGGTGAAAGCCTGGAGTGCAGTGTACTGATTTGTTTTTATTGCTTGAATTTAGCTCGTAAGTATAGGGGACCTTTTCTTGGAGGCTCTGTGAACAATGACATGTGTCTGGAACATTATCTTCCTTACTATAGATAGCCAGTGGAGTGATTACAAGACTGTAGTTGAGTTTTCTTGGGTGAAGGCAGAGAAGAAATATTGCAGCAGTATTTTGGATGAGTTGTATTTTACGTATTATAAATGGGGGGGTGCCAAGGTATAAGCTGTTGGCATAAACAAACTTGGAGATTACAAGTGAGAGGATGGCTTGCAGTTTCTGTTAGTATACAAGGTATGGAAGGCTGCAACATAGTGTTTTCATTGTATAGGATGATGCTCGTCTGAAATAGCGGATCTGTATTTATTGATAACGCAATACACTTTACCCTTAGAGGCTAAGGAAGCTACGAAATTGACAATTAAAGTGACATGTGGTCTCAAATATGGGTTGGTTTGAATCCAAGGTGCCCCCTAGGTTTCTGGCTTCTTTTGCTACTGATGGTGGTAGGCTGGTATTTTTGTCACTGTCCGCAGGTAATAAGCTCTGTCTTTGTGGTATTTAGCTTTAGATGGTTATTCATCAACCATGTGTTTATGGCCTGCAGGTAGTCATCAAGTATTAAATTGTACAGGTCTTTCAGACCAGCCATTTTTAGAAATGATTTGGGTGTCATCCACATAATTGTAACAGGTGTTGTTGAATAATTTAACCATGTGGGTAAGGAGGTTAGGTAATTTTGAATAACAGAGGGGATATGATGGACCTCTGTGAGACACCACAGTGTTGCATGTAAGGAGCTGATAGGAAAACAGACCTACCAGTCATTCACAACCCATGCCCAATCAGGAAACTCCATATTCTGATATGGCATGGTGCTTTGATTAGCCTATTTTGCTGGGTCATATCACATGTCAGGTGCAACTTATATTTGACCGACATTGTTCCAGCCTACACTGGCCTGTTGTGAAATATAGCCTGGTGTAAATAGGTGTCTTTCTTACAGATTGTTATTTTATTTGCAGTAGCCACATAGTTTGTTAGGTTAATTTGCCTACTGCAGAGGGGTGCAGATACCCTAACTAGCAGCAGTGTGAATCTGAAATGACCCACTATAGCCTGCCATTTCACGAAGGGCTGCTATAACAGACAATCTTTCGGACATGGTTTAATATCTAGAAAACCCTGTCAGTGACCTCATAGCAGATAAATGTACCAAATGCAAAATATATGGTGAACATTTAGGGTAGTGTTTGTATTGCGAGAAGTGTAAGAACACTTAGTGATAGGAATTTTATGAATCTCACAGATTCCAGGTTTTCCCTTCACATAAATATGAGGAAAATAAAAAATAGCCAACATTTGAAGTTTGCAGGCCATTTTGGGTAAGAATTGTAAGATAGATGCAGCAGCAAACAGAAAGGGATAGCGAGAAAAGGCTGAAAGAGGCAGTGGGGCAGTGATTTGGAGTGAACAGAGAAGGTAAGAGAGATCCTAACGGAGCAAAATGATAGCCAGGTAGATGAAGACAAATGGTAATTGGTGATGTTAAGTGGAATTTATAGCTTATCATTTTTGGCTAATACACTTAGCCCAATGTGATTTCAAAGGGCAATTTTGCACTTTATTTTTAAAAATAGATCTTAGTGTAAGATCCATAAATCACCTTATATAGTGATATTCAAAATTCTAATAAGGTCTTACTATTATTACTTGATCCACGTTGCATTTTGCATAGTGCTTAACAATAGCCCCCCCTTGTTATTTGTTACTATATGCTCTTTGTGAGAAGAGCTGAATCCTTCCATTTTAAAACATATCAGCCATGTCTACATTTGTAATTGTAATTGTAATTGTAATAAGATTTCTAGAGCGCATGGCTGCCCTTGAGCGTCCCAGCGCTAAAAGATGCACCAGAGAGATCAGCCGATTGCGGAGCAGAAGGTTATGGGAACAGCCATGTCTTTAGTAACTTTCGGAAAGGCAGCAGATTGTGTTGGGCCCGAAGGTCAAGCGGGAGGGTGTTCCACAGCTTGGACGCGTGATAGGTAAAACACGGCCTCCGGAGCGAGCTTTCTTTATCCTGGGAATTTGGGTTAGATGGGCGTTCGAAGATCGGAGAGTTCTAGACGTGGTATGCGGGACAACAAGGTCCTTAAGGATTGACGGGGCTTTTCCCTGAAGGATTTTGTGGGTTAGGCACAAGGCCTTGAAATGCACCCTTTGCTCAGCGGGCAACCAATGTAATGCTCTAATCGCTGGTTTAGCAGAGCAGCGGATCTTAGTGTTGGTAAGAATCCGAGCAGCAGCGTTTTGCACAACCTGTAGCCTGGCTGTAACTTTCTTAGGTGCGCCGAGATATAGAGCATTACCGTAGTCCAGTCTGGACAAGATGAGACCCTGTAAGAGAAGTTTTCTTGACTGAAAAGGGAGCAGGGGAAGGATCTTGCGGGTGGTACGTAGGAGACCAAGGCAGGTTCTAGCAGTTTTTCTTGCCTGGGTGTTTAGGGTAAGATTGTGATCGAGCCAAATCCCCAAGCTTTTGATTTCGGCTTTGGGGGTTGGGGGCGGGCCCATGCATGGGGGCCACAGAGACTCCTGGCGGAAATGGGACTGGTTGCCCATCACCATTATCTCCGTTTTGTCACCGTTGAGTTTTAGGTGGGATGAGTTCATCCAGCTGACTATGTCCCCCAGGCAGGAATAGAGATCGATGGTGGGATTATCCTGCTGGCTGAGGGAGACAACCAGCTGGGTGTCATCTGCGTAGGTCAGGAGTTTGATACCATACGGGATGACAATCCCTTCCAGTGGTGACATATACTCGTTGAAGAGCGTTGGGCTCAATGAGGAGCCCTGAGGCACTCCGCAACGTATAGGAGTCTCCCTGGAGATGAAGTCGCCCTCCGCCACCTGGAAAGAGCGGTTGTGAAGATAGGATTTTAGCCACGACAGGGCCGGCCCCGAGATACCAAGGTCACTGAGCCGCTGAGCCAAGATACTGTGGTTGACGGTGTCGAATGCCGCGCTGAGGTCCAGAAGGATCACTGCCACTGATCCTCCTGCGTCAATGATCTTCCTAGCCTCCTCGACAACCGCCACCATCGCTGTTTCCGTACCTTGGCCCGGGCGGAATCCTTTCTGTGACGGTTTTAGCAATTCGTTGATTTCCAGGTAGTTTGATAGTTGGCTGTTGATAAACTTTTCAGCTATCTTGCTAACGCATGGGAGAAGGGAAATTGGCCTGAAGTTGGCAAGATTACTGGGGTCAAGATTGGGTTTTTTGATTAAGGCTTTGACTACCGCCTTCTTCCAGCTTGGCGGAACCAATCCGCTTTCTATAGAGGAATTTATCAGATTCACCATTGGTGCGAGAATGGTAGGAGCAACTTGTTTAAGGTGTCTGACCGGTGCTGGTTCATGCGGGAACCCGCTTTTGAGGGATTGAAGGATGGGCCTTAGGGTTTCCTCACAGATGGGAGAGAACATATCAAGTTCTGTGTTCGGGTTCTGGGTCTGCCATGAGTGGGTAAGTGGGGGGTCATCAGGAAGAAGGGGGGGAGATGTTGGAGGATGTTTTGTATTTTTTGATCAAAAAACGTGGCTAACTCATTGCAGTGGTTGTCCGAGAAATTAAATGAGCAGGATGGTTCTGGGGTTTTTAAAAGTTTTTTCATAATTTGGAACGTTTCTCTGGACGAGCAGGATGCCTTACTAATTTTATCATTAAAGAAGGCTGTTTGAGCATTTTTTAGGGCTTTTTTGTAGTTAAGAATAGCCCGTTTATATTCACTTTTGCTGTTGGGATCGAAGTCTTTCCTCCATACTCTTTCCGCTCTCTTGCAGTTTTTCTTTAGGAGGCGGACCTCGTGTGAAAACCACGGGGAGGTGGCTTTTTTCCTGGGTTTTAGATACGGTTTTTTGGGCAGAACGGTATCAAGGGAGTTTTCAATCCAGGACGTGAACTGCGCGTCCGCAGAATGAGGGTTACTTTCAAGCTGTGGCCTGGTGTGCTCTAGTGCATGTTTCCATTTATCAAGGTCAAGTTTCGGCCAGGAGCGAGAGAGTCTGCCCGGTGCTTGGTTGGGAGGAGAGGAGGTCTGGATCCGCCAGCTGAAAGGGATAAGCCGGTGGTCGGTCCAGGGCACTGGTATAGGTGTTCCCACCCTGAGGTCGGAAAAATTGCAAAATATTGGATCAAGCAAGTGCCCGAGATTATGCGTGGGAATATTGTTTTGTAAGTGAAGTTGGTGGGCTGCAAGGTCTAGGATCAGATCAGTTGCAGTGTCATCATTGCTATTGTCAAAATGGACGTTGAGATCTCCTAGAATTAGGAAGTTGGGCCGGGTGCTAGCCAAGGCCACGGAGCATTCCAAGAGTGAGTTATGGAACTGTCCCATGGCTCCTGGTGGACGGTAGATGAGAACTCCTGAAAGGGAGTTACAGGGGGAGATTTGGATAGTGAAGTGCGTGTTTTCACAATCCGTCATTGGGCTGTCGAGAGATCTACAAGAGAAGGATTCTTTAAAGATGACGGCTATTCCTCCTCCCCTACCCTTCGGACGGTTTAGATGTTGTATAAGGAAGCCTTGGGGCAGTGCCTGCACGATGTCGGCGTCTGAGTCTGGGGCAAGCCATGTTTCTGTGAGAAACAGGATCTCTAGATGGTGCTCCTCAATGAGTAGATGTATTTTGTGGGCGTGTTTGGGCAGTGACCTGCAGTTAATCAGAGCCATATTTATGATCGTCTGAGGGTTATGCTCGTTTATAGAGGGGGTGAGTTTGAATGGACAGTGGAGACAATTAGTACAATGGGATTCGGCTCTAAGTGATTGGGAGCATAGGTGTAAGAGAGGCTGATTGAGATGGTGTACGGATTCTCTGGAGTATGTAAGCTTCGACTACTCGCTAGTGCCTGGCTCCTGGCTCGGTCTGGCGCGGACGGGCGCAGACGGGCTTACCTCTGGCGCACCTCCGGCGCGCCAACGACGCCGCCGCTGCGCTCGTCCGCTGCGCTGCCGAAAAAAAGCACATGATTTATAATTGCGGATGAGAAAGATACGGGGCGTGGCCTCAATGAATGCCGGAATGGCGGCAGCGCTGAACTCCGCTGCACAGCCTGACCAGGTGAGCCTAATGCCCAGAATCAAAGTGCCAGGAGGGGGGTTGTGGAGGATAATAACACCAGAAATACGTGACTCTCAAAGTTTTAAAAGTTCCAAAACACACACACTCCCGGCTTCCGCCTCAGGAGAACTCACATGCATCAACCGGCGCTTGTATTCAGCGCCTTATGTATGCTCGGCGGTGGGCGTGGCCTAGATAGGGTCGTGGCCTCAAGAAGGGGGCATGGCCTCAATGAACGCCGGAATGGCGGCAGCGCTGAACTCCGCTGCACAGCCTGACCAGGTGAACCTAATGCCCAGAATCAAAGTGCCAGGAGGGGGGTTGTGGAGGATAATAACACCAGAAATACGTGACTCTCAAAGTTTTAAAAGTTCCAAAACACACACACTCCCGGCTTCCGCCGCAGGAGAACTCACATGCAGATATAGTCGCTGAAAAGTACAACCTACTTGCTGAGAACTTAACGTTCTGTTAATGAGGTGATATGGTTATATGGCTTTCTAGTGTACATTTATTTATGGCAGTCTCTTAACTGTTTCATAACATGAAGCTTGACTTTGATCTGCACCTGTAGTAATGTCCTTCTGCAAGTAAATACTTTCCATTTCTAGTACACATGGCAGGCTTCCATGCGTTCTGCATTCACCACTCAGAAACATGCATTGTCATCCAAGTAATTTTAGCCATATATTGGGTGCCATCTTGAGGGTCCTATGCAAGAAGTCTACTGTATGTGAAAGAAAAGAGAATGTCCATAATTCTGAAGTGGCAGACTCTGCAGTATCTAAATGAGAGGTACCATGCAAGCACTATCAAAGAGAGAAGTTATTACAGAGCAGGAACCTAAATGGAAAATAGTGAAACCACCACTCAGAGCATTAGAGGCAGTTCTGCTGCCAGTGACCGCAGCCAAGTCACAGGCCTCATGTGGACCCATCATGGGCACCTATACTTTATTATGCCTACCTGTCTTGCTGGTCGATGTCTAACAAGTGTCTTCTTTTGTACAACACCTTTCGCGTTAAATGCCTGTTGCTATGAGGGGTATATGACAAAGTCAGAGCTTGCTTCAATCCATGCAGTTTATACTGAAGCTTTTGATGAAATGTAAGAGCACTATACCTCTTTTCTCACAGTCTTACAGTGAAATTAATTGTGGGAACTTCCCAACTTCCCCTGTAAGGTGACACCCAAATTCTATTGCAAATTGGGGTATCTAGTTGGCAAGGGTTTGCACCTATGTCCGAGTAGGGACCCTTCTTCCTAATCAGGTAAGGAAGTTACACTCCTAAAATAACCCCTGCTCAGCCCCTTGGTAGCTTGGCACGAGCAGACAGGCTTATCTCAGAGGCAGTGTGTAAAGCATTTGCACATACCTACCGATAATACAGTGAAAGCACTACAAAAGGACACCACACCAGTTTAGAAAAATATCAAATATTTTTGTATATCCAAAATAAGACCAAAAACGATAAAAAACCAACATACAGCACTTTAAAGAAATATTTACTTGCAAGATATGCTTATAATTGCAGAAATACCTCAAATACACAGTTCGTACGAGCTGGTAGCTCCGTCTGAGCCTACCTCGATGCTGAAACCAACAGAGTCCAACGGTTCCAGCCGACCGCATCGGTACGGGCCAGCAAAAGCGTAGACAGACTCTGTAACAGTACCTTTCTCGTGGCGGCCGGCAGGTTGGTGCGAGCCGGTTGTGGCCACCGTCGCGGTTGTTTTACAAAATGGAAGCGGTGCAGGGTGCGCTGCCGCTCCCTCTCAATGCAGTGCAGGCAGCGGCTCGATGACGATCGTTCAGACAACGTCGGTTAGACCAAGGTTTACGGTGCAGGGCGAGGCGGGGCTCGATGCTGTGCTGGCGGGTTGCTGTGCCAGCGACAGAGCCAGTTAGCGGGAGCTGGCGTCAGTCGGCCCAGACTGCTGTGTGGGATAAGGCAGTGCGTTGTGAAACTTATGAGCAGCGCCCCCGGTCACGATGCGGACACGGTTGTTGGAGTCAGCAGCAGAGACAGAGTCGGTGAGACCAAGATGGCGAAGTGAAGTGAGACGGTGCAGAGTGTGGTGCCCACAGGTCACGGTGCAAGCAGCGGCTCAGTGGCGGCGGTCGCTGTCATCAGTGAGACCAGGGTTGCGGTGCAAGATGTGGATGATGCCTTCTGCGGTGCTGTCAGGACACAGAGCCAGCTACGGAGTCAGTTGCATTTCCCTTCTCTGTGGCAACTGAAACAGCGGTTCCAGGAGCGGTACCCAGAGGTTGGTGAAGTCTTTGCAGTCCCTGAGACTTCAGAACAGGAGGCAAGCTCTACTTAAAGCACTTGGAGATACTCCACACAAGTAAAAGAAAGTTCAGTCCAGTCCTTTCACTACCTAGGGCAGAAGCAACAACTGCAGGCCATCCCAACAAAGCAACAACACAGCAAAGGGGCAGTACTCCCCCTGGCAGCTCTTCCAGCTCTTCTTCTTGACAGGTTCCTTGATTCCAGCGAGTTTAAAAATTCTGGGGTCTAGGCCCCAATATTTATTCTCAAAATCCCTTTGTTCTCTCAGGCAGTGAGTGGCTGTGCTTAGTCCAGACCGGTTCAGTCCTCCCTGGCCCAGCTTCCTGGCAGGAGGTGGAGAAAGCATTGTTAAATGTAGACAAGGCCCATTCAGGAAATCTCCTCCCACTACTCTAAATGCAGCCCAGGTCTATTCAGCCCAGCCCTGACCCATCCAGACTGTCTGGAGCCACTGCACATCCCCTGTCACTCCAAAGCCATACAGTCAATCAAGAAAACCAGCGGAGGCACACTGGATGGCTAAGCAAGAAAATACCTGCTTCCTAAAAGTGGTATTTTCAAACCCAGAATGTAAAAATCACCCTTACTAAAAAATGCATTTTAACATTCTGAGTTCAGGCTTACTAAACTTTATTTTCCTACCTTGTTCCCACGGGTAGTTATGTTTATAAGATGTTATAAGCAAACTCCCCATTCTATCCTATGGGAACAGGTAGCCTTGCAATAGTGAAAAACAAAATTGGCAGTATTTCACTATCAGTACATGCCACACACACTAGGGCATGTCCTATCTTTCACATACACTGCACCCTATCCACAGGGGTACCTTGGGCCTATCTTAGGGATGATTAACATGTCAGAAGAGGGAAAGTTAGGGCATGCCACGTGGGTGCACTTGGCAGGTCGATATGGCAGTTATAAACTGTGCGTAGACTCTGCAGTGTCAGGTCTGAGTTACCTTTACAGGACTACTTCTGCTGCAGGCCCACTAGTAGCATTTGATTTACAGGCCAGGCACTCTCAGTCCACTTTACTAGGGACTTACCAGTAAATCAAATATGTCAATCATGGAAACACCAATCCATACAATTTACAACGGGAGCACTTGCACTTTAACACTGAACAGCAGTGTGAAAGTGTGCAGAGACACCAAACCAGCAAAAACTGAGTCAAAACCAGGAGGTCAGAAAGCAAATAGACAGGGGAAAACCATCAAAAGATGCCAAGTCTAACACTAGTTAAATTAAAACTTCACTTACAAAGTTTGTCGGGATTAGGAAACTCCACACTTTATAAAGCAGATGATGTTTCTTAACTTTACTTGATGTGAGGTTTATCCTTTCTGGCCTTCCGCGTGTAATGATTTCCTAATGCAGAATGTCCCAGGTCAGACATCCTCCAGCAGAACAAATTTGAGTGTTGAGGTTGTATATCCAGCACCTCAGATAAGAGGTGTGAAAGGGAGTGTTCTAAGCTTATTAGATTTTATTTTTATTTTTAAATGATAGGCTTAGCATCACAAAATGCTTGAAGAGTTTGGAAAATACACAACGCTGCCAGTCAGCCTACTTTACATCCTTCTATTTTAAATCCCATCTAACTATTTAATGTTGGATTGTGAAAAGCTGATTTACTGTGCTTAAATATGAACCTCACAAAATCCACATATTCCTTCACATAGAATCACACTGTGTACACCCTGGTAAAATCAGAATATCGATGACAGAATATCATACTGAAAATATTGACAGGTAAATAAGCATAGTTTTTTTATTCCTTACACAATATAAATATATATTTCTGGTATGTAGATGTGGAGTTTGGAATCCCAAATCCATACTTCCCTATTTGCACTTACCTTTCAATATTCTGTCCTCAATACTCTTGTATCACAGTATTCTGGGGGTCATTATCTAGTACTGCAACCAGTATTTGGGAAAGAATGCACCTATAGAGCACAGCTTTGATGTTTGATCATAGCTGTAGGCCATGCCCCCCCTAAAAATATGCTTCTGGATAAGGCCTGTGTCACGTTAGGTTACTTCATTATCCGTTTTTGTTATTTTATCATATCTGATACTTCATTAGGTTTTGTTATATTACTTTACCATATTCTGATATTGCATGTTACTTTGGCTCTACTGTCTTGCTTGCATGCTGCCCCTAGCCGGAGTATTAGCTGGTGTGGTATCGTGGATTTGTTTTATCACCGAACATGATGGTATCATCACATTGTGTTATTTGTTGTTATGTCATTGTGTGCTAGGTCATGTTATGATATTCTATGCAGTGGTTTATTTTTTACATAGATGGACAAGATCACCATATATCCTATAGCCACTGGAATTATGCGGAAGTGGGGGGCCAAATTATGTGGCAGGGAAGGACCAAATTATGCTGCAAGAAAAGACAAATCATGCTGCATATTGTGACATAATATGTGATAGTATTACCTCATTATTTTGTCAAAGGTTTTGCCTCACTAGTACCAGTATGACACCTAAATACACCAACAAGCAAGAGAAATGTGACCGGTCAACCTTAGTGGTGTGCCTTCCACTGTGCTGCAAAATGTGCTGCTGCAATTTTACTAACATTTGATCTGGTTTAGCTAGAAACATTTTTCTGTTAAAATGTGCAGATTATGCAGCAGATTATGTGGTGAATGTGGTAAATCCACACTTATTTATCATCGAACGGGATGTTATCATCACATTGCGTTATCTGTTGTGTTAGATTATGTCATTGTGTGATTGGTCATGTTGTGATATTCAATGCGGTGATTTATTTCAATATAGATGGACAAGATCACCATATATCCTATAGCCACTGGAATTATGCGGAAGTGGGGGATAAATTATGTGGTAGGGGAGGACAAAATTAAGCTGCAAGAAAAGACAAATCATGCTGCACATTGTGTCAAAATGTTTGATAGTAGTACATCATTATTTTGTCGTTTTTACACTTTAACACAGTCTGGGCAAAGGTTTTGCCTCATTAATACCAGTATGACACCTAAATACAGCAAAAAGCAAGAGAACTGTGACCAATCAACCTTAGTGGCGTGCCTTCCACTGTGCTGCAACATGTAACATGTAACTTCCCCTGAAAATAGCCAACAGGAAGACGGGGGGCCCCAAATCCTTATGGTTCACCCCAGAGCTGGGTCTTCTGAGAAAAATTTGTAAAAAGAAAGAACGTGACTGGCGGAAAAACTGGGCAGGAAACTCCAAAGAAGAGTACAGGGCAGCCATGAGAACTTATAAAGTGGCGCGCAATGCCACCAAAGCGGCCTACCTTGAAAATAGGATAAAATCATCAACCAATTCTTCAAGGGAAACCTATAAAATTCTCAAAGAGCTGCTCAAAGTTCCAGTATCTCCAGAACCCTCAGAGGGGAGTACGGACCGCTGTAACCTTCTGGCCCAGTACTTTGACCAGAAAATTCAAAACATCATAGCCGGCCTCCCCGTGTCCCGTCAGAGCCTGCCCTTGGGGGAGAGCCGTCTGGCCACTGATAGAGCCGTGCTGGACAAGTTTGCCCCGATCACCAGGGAAGCTTTCTGTAAAGAGTTGGCCGCGCAAAAAAGTGGCTCTCCGACGGATCCCATGCCTATGTACATCCTAAAGCAGTTTATGGATGTCATAGCGGGACCGGCAGTAGATCTACTCAATGCTTCCTTTGCCGCCGCCAAGGTCCCCCCCAGTTGGAAGCAGGCTATAGTAAAAGCCCTGCTAAAAAAAGCGGGGCTTGATCCCACCGATTTGTCCAACTTTCGGCCAATCTCCTTACTGCCAGGGATGGGAAAGATTGCTGAGAAATGGGTTAACCGGCAACTCTCGTCCTTTTTGGAATCTAACGAGTTGTTACGGCACACCCAGACTGGCTTTCGGCCCGGTCAAGGCACTGACTCGGCGCTGATCACCATGGTAGAAGAGGGCAGGTGCATCTTAGATTCAGGAGGATCAGCAGCCCTGGTCCTCCTGGATCTGAGCGCGGCATTTGATACGGTGGATCATAAGATCTTGATCCACCGGTTGGAGGAGCTGGGAGTAAGAGGCCTGGCGCTCACCTGGCTAATGTCATTCTTGAGTGATCGAACATATCAAGTGTGCGAGGGCAACTATAGATCAGTGCCCACCCCCCTTCAGTGTGGTGTCCCGCAGGGCTCTTCACTGAGCCCTACGCTTTTTAACGTCTACATGGCCCCACTGGAGGGGGAGGTCGCACCCTTTGGAGTGAAACTCGCAACGTACGCGGATGACACCCAATTGATTGTTTCGCTCTCGCTCGCAGAAAGCCATGGTGAGAAGTTTGCCGCCTGCCTTACCAACATCATGGCATGGATGGCCGACTCAAGACTCAAGCTTAATGCCTCCAACACCGAGGTGATGTTGCTGGGAAATCTCTGCACCTCCCTCCCCAAATGTATGTGGCCGACTTGTTTAGGAGATCCTCCGACCCCGAAGGGATCCATAAAAAGTCTCGGCGTCTGGCTTGAACCGGAGCTGTCGATGCACACTCAGGCGAAAATAACTGCAGGGTGTTGCTATGGGCTGCTCCGCTCAATACGGAAAGTTATGCCCTTACTCCCATTAGACTCTAGGAAATTGCTGGTACAGGGCCTTATTCTGTCAAGACTGGATTATAACAACGCCCTTTTCCTGACTGCACCGGAATACACCTTGAACGTGCTCCAGAGGGCACAGAATGCAGCTGCAAGACTGCTGACGAACACACCTAGAAGAACGTCAGCAAAACCGGCCTTGAAAGCGCTCCATTGGCTGCCCATAAGAGCGAGAGTGAAATTCAAAGCGCTCTGTACAGTGTTCAGAGTCCTCCAAGGCACAGGCCCTCCGATCCTCAGAGATCTGATCCGCCCTTACAAATCAGTACGAACGCTCCGCTCTGGCGAGGAAAACCTGGTAGCTATCCCGAGAGCAAAAAGAACAAGGACCGGAGGACGCCGCTTTTCAATAAACGCGGGTCAGCTATGGAACTCCCTCCCAACATCAATGAGGAAAGAACCTAGCTTGACCAGATTCCGAAAATCCCTTAAAACGTTCCTTTTCCCCCAGAATGACTAACATCTCTGGATGCGGCTCAGAGGAGGTCTGTCTGTGTGTACACGTAGCGCTGGGACGCTCAAGGGCAGCCATGCGCTTTAGAAATTCTTTTTCATTTCATTTCATTTCATTTCATAATGCTGCACTTTTACTAACATTTGATCTGGTTTAGCTAGAAACCATGTTTTGTTAACATTTGCAGATTATGTGGTGAATGTGGTAAATCCACAATTATGCAGAAAATGCAGTGACCAACAAAGTACAACATTCCAATGGCCCTACCTGTAATTAAAAACATGGAGTATTAGGTTCAGTGCGTGAAATGGCAATGTGGACTTGCAGGTACTCACTATGTTGGAGGACCGGTTTGCTACTGAGAAGTGCCAGCACTAAGTATTGCCCCTCGCCAGAGAAGTGTAGGTACTCTCCCTTTAAAATGATAGACGTGCAGGTAATCAGTCCCCGACAGTGGCTGCCCATTTAAAGCACTCATTAGATTTAAAATTCGAACCTGAAGCGTTTTTCTGGGCAGCCATTGCAATAAGCACATCACTGTCTGTCTTTTTACAATGGGCTCGGCTGGGGAGGCTGCCATGTGGGATTAAGATAAAATGTTTTCCAAGATCTACTTCGTGTATCTATAGGTTCCCGAATCTAATTTAAAACACTGTCTCCTTTTATAAAAGTATATCTTAACGAGCAGTGGAAATAATCAGATTTCGCATCAAGGGCACCTTACAGGAAACCTCTGGCGTGTCACAGATCAGAGGTGCCATCTGCTCCCAGACTCCTCTCTGCTAATTGTTGTAAATTCCGCAATTTGCTGCAGGTAAAATTAGTATCAATTGACATTGTTTAATAATGGTTGCAAATATGCATGGCAATTTTGCTTGATACCATTTGTTCCATAAAACACACAAAAGCGCACCTCTCACATCCGGTTAACATCAGTCACTAACAAGTGGATGGAGCAAAATTCTTTCCTCATTAAGGTTTGAGTAAAGCAGTCAAATAGTTCATTGTGAATAGATTACTAATCTCTCGTATTGCAATGATCTAATGAGTTTTACATTTAAGCTGCAGCTGTGCCCTGGATGACGCAGAATGTATGCAGGTTGGAACTTGGAACTAGACTAAAATACTAAGGTTAAGCAGAATTTCTGAATCTAGACCTCAGAGAGTACAGCTATCCCTCAGGTATCACAAAGCATACCATCTCAGGCATTAAATCTGTATAAGAAATAGCTTTACTGCAGGAGTCTTAACCTTTTTGATGCCGAGACCCCCTTGTCAAACTTTTTAGGCGTATGGACCGCTCCTGATAACAATTTCTAGAACCTGGTGCTCCTCATCCTCGACAACTATCGACAACCATAAACACCCCCCATACCCATAGCAAATCATTTTTACGGTGGGCAAATAATATTAAACAGTGTTTAGAAAACTTAAGGTCAGTGAACGTGTGGGCGTGGTCATAGGTGTAGCTAAAAACAAAGGCCCTTATTTATGAGGAATTGGCATAGGGCAGCACCGAAAGTTAATTTCTGTGCTGCCCTATGCCAATGTGAAAGGGCAGGAATGTACCGTATTTATGAAATACAGTGCATTTGTGTCTTTTCCCCTTGCATTGGTGAGCATTGCTTAGCACCAACAAAGGCAGGATTGCTGTTGTGCACAAAGAGGCACCTTCCTTCACAAAAGCAATCCTGAGAGGCATTTTCCTCTTTCTATGTGAGCAGCAGAATGTACATGGAAAGAGGAAAAAACAAAGAGAAATTAAAACATTTCTCCTCATTACGAAGGTTTTGGTGCTGCCCCAGGTTTATTTGATTTTGTAAATCTGGGGCAGCATCAAAATCCTTGGGTGTTGCATGGGAACTCCCACGCAACTCCCATGGAACTCCTCCTTGACACAGAGTAAGGCAACAGTGACTTGCGCTGCTTTGTCTTACTCCATATCTATAAGGCCATGCAGGGTAACTTTGCGCCACCTCATAGGTATGGTTGAGATGCTTGCGATGCAGGAGCGTAAGAAAGAGATGCTCTCGCGGTGCAAGCCTCTCATAAATAAGCTCCAAAATATTCTGCACGTTTATTAGGGGTTTCACCCAGGGGCGTAACACAGGCCCCTGCATCCCCCGCAGTGCGGGGGGGCCCCAAGCTCCAGGGAGCCCCCTCAGTACTGCACTTCGGCCGGGGAGCTCCTGATAGAGTCCGGAGGGGGCCCCTCCACGTACCTTGCAGGGGGCCCCATCAATTATCGTTACACCACAGCTTTCAACATCAGGTAGCTACTTATAATATAATGGCATCTTAAATGAAAAATACATTTAAAAAGTTGTTACTCTGTGGGAAATGCACTACAGTACATTATGTAAACTCTATTACTTAATGCACTGTAGAGGTCTGTGTGCAACCAGAGAGCCACAAAATTAAATCTTGGTTGGTGCACTGGAGAATAGTGACTTGTGCATTTTTAGTGCGACAAGGTTACAGCCTTCTGACAGAAAGCACTGTGAATATATGTCATTATTTTATACCTGCATTACACACAGTATAAGATAGGCTGCTACAAAATGTGCAAATAGTTTTACAATAAAATGGTGCTTCCAAAATGTACAATTTAGTAATACCAGAGCTGTGTACTGCAATTATTTTTTACATAACTGTCCCTTCAACACCTCCTTAGGGGTAGTAAGGGCTGTGTAAATACAACTATGATTAAAAGCATCACAGCCCAGTTGTTAACTCTTTGCACTACCACTCAACAAAAACAAATCTTTCTCATCACAAAGCTTGGAGTAATTCGATCAAAGGCTCCCAAGCACCCCATACACCCGCGTGTATATTTGCATTTCATTAAGGAAAGCAGGTGCACTAAAGCTTTTCACAGCACGGGAGACTCAATTAATGAAACTTCAGTTGAAGCATTTTAAGGATCAAAATTAGCAATCACTGGACGGTTGTCTTTTTCCAAAATTAAAACAAACTTTTTGGATTTCAGGTACAAGGCTGAGGAACATGCCCCCCTAGCCAGGACTCCACGCCCCCCCCCCGAGGGTCGCGCCCACAGATTGACGCACTCTGCTTTAATTTCTGAGGCCATGGACAGCAGAGGTAACTCTTGGATTGTTCTCCTCACATGACATGAGTGACTACACAAACAACACAATATCTTGCACATGATCACAATAGAATTCTGTAAGGAATCATGAAAGCTGAACTTTAAAAGCTAGCCCTTCCAGAATGACATTCAATAGGAGATTCTCAAATTTTAAACATTGTTTTGGTTATTTTAATTTCTTTTGTTAGTTTCAATTCGGCCGAAACCCCATTTCCTTTATACTACATTAAGGCTAAACTCTTATGCACTGCTTCTCCCTCCCTCTGTTTCTCTCTCTCTCTCTCTCTCTCTCTGTCTCCTTCACTTTCTCTTACTCCTCGTAACCAGAGGAGCTGGTGGAGAGGTCAGTAACAGAAGCCATCCCACAACCAGCAGGATGAAGAGAGCAAAAAGTATAACTATCGTGGAAAGGAAACATTTATTGTTCAGAAGTTTGACATATTTCTTGTGCGCTTCAGATCCTCGGACTGCTGCCATTGTGCTCCGCCTGTTGTCACTAAAAGGCTGACTGTGATTGGTGGTTGCTTCACTGGATGTGGATACCAAGAGTCCTATGGACATCCCCTTGGTCCAGCATACCAGCACCAGTCTCAGCCGGGATATCACAGCCCTATAGACACCAAACGGGGTCAAGGGCCCGCCCCTTTTCTTGGTCTAAAGTTGTAGCGAGTGGAAGAAGGTATGGAGTGGTCTGGAAAGAGAGCTTCTTGTTCCTTCCCCTGATCCTGCAGAGGAGGGACGACTGGACCCCCCAAGATTCGATCAGTTTCGGCTTCCGTAGTGGTGTAATGAAGTCGAGCATCACTGAAAGGGACAAAGGTCGGTACTACTTCTGTGTCGCAATCCGGCAGTCCTTCTTTCACTCATTGGTCGTACGGAAGGGGGAGAGGCACCCTCTTGCAGTGGGTAGCATGAATCCAGTTCTTTCTTCCTTCGACTTTTACAGCAGTGCGGGTGGCCAGAAAAACCTGTTGGGGTTGCGGCCAGCGGGGCTCCAGACACTTGGTACGCTGGAAATTTTGGATTACCACCCAGTCACCTGGCTGGATGATGTGACCCGGGCCATCGCTCTTGTCGGGAATAGCAGCGTGTACCTGATGATAAAGAGTATGAAAAGAATCAGTTAACTGGTATAGGTAATCAGTCAATACTGGGAACTCAACATCAGACAATTTCTTTGGCCTTGGTACGCCCCATACATTAGCTGGTCTACCGAATACCAATTCGTAGGGAGATAATTCTATCCTTGAGTGGGCAGTCATCCTTACTGACAAGAGAGCAAGGGGTAGGGCATCTACCCAGGTAACACCTGTTTCCACCACTATTTTGGCCAATTTTAATTTAAGTACCCCATTGTATTTCTCCACCAATCCGGCTGACTGGGGGTGATTAGCAGCATGAAACTTTTGTCTGACACCCAGCCCGGAACACACAAACTGGACGACATTGGCTGTAAAATGTTGGCCATTGTCACTCCAAATCAAACAGGGAAGCCCATCTCGGGGAAAATATTCTTTCAACAAAACTTTAGCCATTGTAATAGCTGTGCAATCCTTGGTGGGGTAGGCCTCCACCCATCTGCTGAATGCACAGACCACTACAAGGACATACTTCAAATTCGCACACCTGTCCATGTGGATATAATCCATCTGGATGGCCTCAAAAGGAAACGTGGGAGGAGAGAAGCCACCAGCGGAGGTAACTGTACCTTTTCCTGGATTGTGCATAAGGCAGATCATACATGACTTAACCACTCAGTCAGCATATAGGGTATTTTTTCATTATACCATGTTGGCTCTAGTAACTTGCATATTCCCTTCGCACTGATATGGGCAGGGCCATGGGCCATAGTGACAACCGGGAGGACATGACTGTCTGGTAACATCCATTGCCTCCCTTCGGATATACGCACTCAACATCCCTCTATCTCTTTCTCTGCCAGATGTTCCTCCCATGTGTGCAGTTCTTTTGCAGTGGCATTGAATCTCAACCACACTCTCACTAGTATTTTCCAACATTTCTCCTTCTACCACCCATCTGGCTGGTCCTGTCACAAACATTCCATCTGATTTACTTAGAGCAGTCTGTCTTGCTGTTTGGTCTGCAAGGGCATTGCCTTCCCCTACATCATCAGTCACATTCTGGTGGGCTTTACATTTAATTACTGCAACTTTTCTAGGTAATGTCAAAGCGTCTAGAAGTCTGTGTATCAGGGGACCATGTTGTATTCTAGTCCCATGTGAGGTGAGAAAATGTCTTTCTTTCCAGAGTCTGCCAAAATTGTGAGCCACCCCAAAGGCGTATTGACTGTCCGTATAGATATTAACAGTCATGTTTTTAATGATTTCACAAGCTCGTGTCAAGGCCATTAATTCAGCCGCTTGGGCCGATGCCTGTGGAATTTGTGCTTCTCAACTACTGTAACAAGAGTGGTGAGGGCATATGCAGCAGATGTAGTTCCATCCGATCTTTTAAGACATGAACCATCTATGTATAGTGTTCCCTCAGCGTCTGTTAGGGGGGTGTCTTGTAGATCCACACGACCCTTTGTCTCTTCTTCAGTCCGTAATATGCAGTCATGAGGGTCAGAATTTTTCCTTGTGTCTCAGTAGGGAGTAGTGTAGCTGGGTTTAGAATATTACATCTCCTAATGTCAATGTGACTGGTAAAAAGAGTGAGCTCATAACCTGTAAGTCGTGCACTGGTAAGGTGTTGTGTCTTGGTGTTGTTGAGCAAGGTATCTACTGCATGTGGGACCATTAAGGTCAAGGGTGAAGACATAACAATACCTGCGCTCTGGCGAACCATAAGTGCAGCAGCAGCAGTTGAGGGTAAACATCCAGGGAGGGCTCGGGCTACTGGGTCAAGTGTAGCTGAGAAATAAGCACAAGGCCATGTTTGTCTCCAAAAATCTGAGCTAAGACCGCGCAAGCGCAGCCATGTGTCTCATTGACAAAAAGAAAAAATTGTTTGCCATAGTCTGGGGTGCCTAATACTGGAGCTGTACATAAGGCATCTTTGAGTGCCCATGGAAAATTTCTTTCTGGCATATCTTTAGTAGTGAGAGCTAAAAGAGGTTTGACAATGGCCGAGAAGTTAGGGATCCATTATCTGCAATAGGAAGTGAGGCCTATAAAGGCACGTACTTGTTTCTGTGTCAAAGGGGGAGGCATGGAGGTAATAAGGGACACTCGGTCAGCGGTAAGTTGTCTTCCCTCCTTCGAGAGGAGGTGGCCGAGGTAGGTCACTTTCTCTCGACAAAATTGCAATTTGCTCAAGGAAACCTTATGATTGTGGGAGGCAAGGTGGTGAAGCAGACGTACTGTTGCTTATTCACAAAGTGAAGCAGAAGTGGCTGCAATTAAGAGGTCATCTACATATTGCAACCGAGTGGTTCCTGCTTTGAGTGTCAGGGAGTCCAACTGATTCTTGAGAGCCTGACTATAGATGCTGGGGCTTTCAGTAAAACCTTGGGGGGCACAGCAGAACCGGAAACTCCGCCCTCCAAGGGAGAAACCAAAAAGATGTCTACTGTCCGGATGTATGGGAATGCTGAAAAACGCATTCTTTAGGTCAATAACAGAAAAATGAGTGGCGGTCGCTGGGACGGTAAACAGTCATAATATTGAAAAAAAAATATCGACTGGACAGAATATCGAGTTTTTAATATAGAATGGACAGAATATCGAATTGCCAAAATATAGTGGTGAAGAATATCGAAAATCGATTTACATAATATAGAAGTAAGTAATATCGACAGTCATAATATAGTTGTTAAAAATATCGCATTTTTTATAGTGTTTTAAGTGGTAGTATATGTGTTAAAAGTATGTATTAATTTTGGAATGTATGTTTGAATATTTTTAAAGTAATTAATTTTATGTTATTTAATTTTTGTGTAATTTAATTCCGTAGCGGGTTGTGTGTTTATAGGGGATTAGGGTGGAAAGCAATTTAATTGTTATTAAGTAATTATTAATTGGTATTGAAAATTAATTGGTTGTTGATTAATTATTAATTGGTAATTAATTTGTCTTAATTGGTAATTAATTTGTATTAATTGTTTAATTGATAATTATGTTAATTGTATTAATTAATTTATTATTTGTAGCGGGTTGTGGGTTTATAGGGGAATATGGTAGGAAGTAATTTAATTGTAAATAATGAATTATTAATAGGTAAATAATTTAAAATAAAATAAAATATTTATTGGTATTTATAATTAATTAATTATTAAATATCGTGTGATTAGTAATTAATTTTGATACTTTTTATTGGTATTAATAATTAATTTATTTTTAACAAATATTAAATTATTATTTTCCCTACTATTGCACTCACTGGAATGGGAATAGTAATGTTTAGCCCTACGCTATCCAACGCTTTCCCTACTATTGCACTCACTGGAGTGGGAATAGTAATTTTTACCCCTACGCTATCCAACGCTTTCCCTACTGTTGCACTCTTTGGAGTGGGAATAGTAATTTTTACCCCTTTGCTATCCAACGCTTTCTCTACTGTTGCACTCACTGGAGTGGGAATAGTACATTTTACCCTCCCGCTATCCAACGCTTTCCCTACTGTTGCACTCTCTGGAGTGGGAATATTAATTTTTACCCCTACGCTATCCAACGCTTTCCCCACCGTTGTACTCTTTGGAGTGGGAATAGTAATTTTTACCCCTACGCCATCTGACGTTTTCCCTACTGTTGCACTCACTGGAGTGGGAATAGTAAATGTTGCCCCTACGCTATCCAACGCTTTCCCTACTGTTGCACTCTCTGGAGGGGGAATAGTAATTTTCACCCCTACTCCTTTCAAAGCTTTCCCTACTGTTGCACTCTTTGGAGTGGGAATAGTAATTTTTACCCCTACGCTATCCAATGCTTTCCCTATTGTTGCACTCTCTGGAGTGGGAATAGTAATTTTTACCCATACGCTATCCAGCGCTTTCCCTACTGTTGCACTCTCTGGAGTGGGAATAGTAATTTTTACCCTCCCGCTATCCAATGCTTTCCCTACTATTGCACTTACTGGAGTCGTAATAGTAAATTTTACCCGCCCGCTCCTACGCTAAAAATATTGAACATGTTTTATTACTATTACGTTAATATATATGTATCATTTTTTTTTACTTACATTAATTATTTATTAATTTAAAAGTTATTTAAGTATTTTTAAGTATGTTTTAGTTAATTATATGTATTATTTCATTAATTTAACATTACTTTTAAGACATTTAAAAAATTCGATATTTTGACCAACTATATTTTTTACAACGATATTTTGGATTCAATATTTTTGTACTTACCTGTTTGTAGATAGGAATTCGATATTTTGGCATTCTATATTTTTTCCTCGATATTTTGGCAGGTCGATATTCTCCTCCTCGATATTCTGTCAGTGATCCCGCTGGGACCATGGTCAAGAGGGCTGTGATATCAGGGACAACGGGATACTGTGAGACCGTAATTTTGTTGAGAGCCCGCAGATCGATGACAAACCGATAGATTTTGGGGGCCGCGGGAGAGGGATCAATACATTTTTTAAGAACTGGAATAATTGGACTGTTACACTCATTACCACGTGTCTCCTCAACTACTTCCGTCTTCACGAGATCTGATATTATAGATAATAGGGCAGCCTCACCTTCCTGGGGAAGGCGATACTGGCGAAGACGGGACAGTTGGGCACCTTGCTGGATACAGACAGTATGCAGAGAAATGTCGAGAAGTCCTACATCAGTGTCAGAAGTGGCCCAAAGTGATGAGGGTAGGGCCTGCAGAACGGGAGGGAGGGGTCCAGAGAGGAACATAGTGGCGGAGGAATCTGGTGATATGGTAAGGGACACGCCATCAGGACTGCAAGAAATGGTAGCATGGAAAGCCTTTAACAAATCCATACTCAGAAAATTTTCACTACATCCAGTCGTGAGAATCAAAGGAGCATCCATATGAGCTGGACCGAGATCCAGCGGGAGAGGCTTAGAGATGGGGTTGGTGACAGGGAACCCAGAAAAACCCACGGAGATATTGAGAGAGCCAGAAAGGGGTGCCTCCTGTATCAAGGTGTGCGCAACAGAGGATCTAGTAGCCCCGGCGTCTAGGAGAAACTTCTTTTTATCCCCTGCAACTGACATCTGGACATAAGGACCTCGCTGATCCACAGGATTCGGCACTCTTACATTACCCCTTTCCTGGCTTTCCTAGGGCTGGTAGAAACCTGTCTCATCCGTCTCATCATAATCATCGTTAAAGTATGTCCTAGTGGCCTCATACCCGTTGTCAGATCTGTTAACTGTACCCTGGGGCAGACCCATATGGGGTCGAACATTAGGATCTGGTGCACGCCTCTTCCTAGGAGGTCCCATATTTCCTTCCCTTTGGGTTCGGGGCCTAGTTTTTCCTGACTGAATATTCTGGGTTAATACCCGGCATTCACTAACCCAGTGGCCATAAGCCTTACAGTAGGCACACTGGTCTTTATCAACGGGACCTGCCGACCTGATGGACTTCTGTAAAGGAGACTGAAGGGGCAGCCACTGGACCTTGGCCTCTAGCATTTTGTCCCCGGGGTGGATAAGCTTGTTGTAACAAAACTTTCGTTTTAAGGTCCTTGTTCTTCCTAACCTCTTTATCTTTATCTTCATTCTCTCTATTCTCATGATATTGGGCCATGGCAAGGATGCCTGCCATAGACTGAGCTGACCACGTACTCTCAACCTTCTTAAGGCAGGCCGAGAGATCCGGTAATAAATTAGATACAAATTTATCAATAAACACTGAACCCGAGCCAGGGGCTCTGGGGTCCAATCCACTGTGACTTTTGTACTCAGTTTCGAAGCGGGTGAAAAAATCAGCAACAGACTCATCCTTACGTTGTTTACATGCATTTATCTTATCCCAATTAACAGCTATTTTGGATCAGGCTCAGTCCCTCCCTCTCTGTCATTCTCCATCCTCTCAAAGTCTGTCCAGTCACCATGCAAAGCAGCATTATGGTTGGCATGGCGTATTTTGACCCATATGTCGGGTGGTACTACTGACCCGAACAATAAGCCAATATCCTCTAAGGTAAGGACACCAGAGGAAACAATCTGACCTAATTCCTGATAGTAAAGAGCTGGATTCTTACGGGGGTCTGGTAATTGGGATTTCAATTGAAGAAAATCCGCTCTTTTCCATGGGACATGCACCCACATCCTACGCCAGTGGGCTGGGGCTGCTCCAACACCCTGGTTATTGGCGAGCACTGCAGGGATAATGACGGGAGCTGTCTCTCTCATAGGCATGGCTTTGTCATTCGGAGGTGGCGGAAAAGCCGTTGTGTCTCTGAACGCAATCATGGTAACAAGGGCTTCATGCATATCATCTCCCTGAACATGACCCTTGGCAATAGTTAGTTTTAAATCAATCAATCCCCGGGGAGTATCTATGAACAATGCTTCGTATCTTTTCATTATAAGTGTGCACATATACTCGGCCATGTCTGTTTGTTGTATGGCCATCCATTGTCTAAACGTCGGCCAGATATCTTTAACGCCATAAATATTACCATTATTTATCCAAAGTGCACATTGTTTTCGCATAGCGTCCCTTTCACTACCCCCAGCGAGTTCAGCAGACCTCAAAGACTCCTTTCTAGGGGTACCAAAGAATCCAAACAGGGTATTGGGCATAAGAGAGGACCATCTTGTTCAGTCCGGAGTGGCATAAGGGTCACCAACAGGGGTACTAATAGACTGATAATCAAGCAGACGGGAATGTATGGTCGGGGTTGGGTCAATAGGTGGGGCGGTATGAACTGTTGGAGGGAGGGGTGCTGGAAGGATGACGGGAGTCAAAGGATCAGGCAGTGGTACAATGGGTGAGGCAGCCTGAACCACCACTGGTGGGGGTGGAGCATTAGGAACATTTTGAGGAAGAGCGGGATACATAGGAGCCGGAGCATAGGCAGGAGGTGGACCTTCAAGAATAGCACTCAACAATGAGTCCCCCTCTTCTCCTTCAACCTCAAGGTCCCTGGGAGAACAAGCGGGGTAACATTTTGTCGCCTTAGCCCTATGATGCCTATCTGCCATTTCAACCACTTCCTGAACCTTATTTTCTAAATGCGCTTTTGCATGATCAGCCATAGACATCCTCTCTTTCTTTTTATTCAACGCTTGCTTTTTTCTCATTCTTTGATCTATTTCTTTCCTCCACAACGCGGTGGCGTCAAACATGGCTTGACGAGACCGTTTGCGGAGCAGCTGCTCCTCCAGGCTCGAAAGGGGCTGGAGATCAAAGGAGCCAAACTGTGGCCACTGTAATTCAACATTGCTTTGTTTCGTATATTTTACCCATAAGGAAGAAAACATGATAGCAGATGGCCCATATTTAACATACATCTCATAACTTGGAGTTCCTTCTGGAGGAAGTGGGCAGGCTGCCTCCAGAAGGGAGTCCTCTGTACATACGCAACAACATAACTTTCGGAATTTACTACTGACTGGCATATTTTTACCACATGCAAAAACAACAATTGATGGACAGAATGCAGAACAATGTCATACATTCACCCCAGTACAGAGATCTGGGCCTAAATCCATCGTTTTTTTGCTCACCATGCCATTCCAGTTTGAACCCAGCCATATGCAAATCAGTCTTGACCCTGTGCCCCATGGGAACAGTCCAGCCCGAACTGCCAAGCCAGGTCCTCCCTGGACTGGAAACAAGCATCCTAGGACCGGTTTCGGGCTTTCAGCCCTCTTCAGCCAGGATAGCCTGATTCCAGTGGCATGGAGAGCAAGGGACTCACGTCTGAGCATACCCTTCCCACTCGGGGTGACAAATGCAAAAACAACAATTGATGGACAGAATGCAGAACAATGTCATACATTCACCCCAGTACAGAGATCTGGGCCTAAATCCATCGTTTTTTTGCTCACCATGCCATTCCAGTTTGAACCCAGCCATATGCAAATCAGTCTTGACCCTGTGCCCCATGGGAACAGTCCAGCCCGAACTGCCAAGCCAGGTCCTCCCTGGACTGGAAACAAGCATCCTAGGACCGGTTTCGGGCTTTCAGCCCTCTTCAGCCAGGATAGCCTGATTCCAGTGGCATGGAGAGCAAGGGACTCACGTCTGAGCATACCCTTCCCACTCGGGGTGACAAATGCAAAAACAATTGATGGACAGAATGCAGAACAATGTCATACATTCACCCCAGTACAGAGATCTGGGCCTAAATCCATCGTTTTTTTGCTCACCATGCCATTCCAGTTTGAACCCAGCCATATGCAAATCAGTCTTGACCCTGTGCCCCATGGGAACAGTCCAGCCCGAACTGCCAAGCCAGGTCCTCCCTGGACTGGAAACAAGCATCCTAGGACCGGTTTCGGGCTTTCAGCCCTCTTCAGCCAGGATAGCCTGATTCCAGTGGCATGGAGAGCAAGGGACTCACGTCTGAGCATACCCTTCCCACTCGGGGTGACAAATGCAAAAACAACAATTGATGGACAGAATGCAGAACAATGTCATACATTCACCCCAGTACAGAGATCTGGGCCTAAATCCATCGTTTTTTTGCTCACCATGCCATTCCAGTTTGAACCCAGCCATATGCAAATCAGTCTTGACCCTGTGCCCCATGGGAACAGTCCAGCCCGAACTGCCAAGCCAGGTCCTCCCTGGACTGGAAACAAGCATCCTAGGACCGGTTTCGGGCTTTCAGCCCTCTTCAGCCAGGATAGCCTGATTCCAGTGGCATGGAGAGCAAGGGACTCACGTCTGAGCATACCCTTCCCACTCGGGGTGACAAATGCAAAAACAACAATTGATGGACAGAATGCAGAACAATGTCATACATTCACCCCAGTACAGAGATCTGGGCCTAAATCCATCGTTTTTTTGCTCACCATGCCATTCAAGTTTGAACCCAGCCATATGCAAATCAGTCTTGACCCTGTGCCCCATGGGAACAGTCCAGCCCGAACTGCCAAGCCAGGTCCTCCCTGGACTGGAAACAAGCATCCTAGGACCGGTTTCGGGCTTTCAGCCCTCTTCAGCCAGGATAGCCTGATTCCAGTGGCATGGAGAGCAAGGGACTCACGTCTGAGCATACCCTTCCCACTCGGGGTGACAAATGCAAAAACCACAATTGATGGACAGAATGCAGAACAATGTCATACATTCACCCCAGTACAGAGATCTGGGCCTAAATCTATCGTTTTTTTGCTCACCATGCCATTCCAGTTTGAACCCAGCCATATGCAAATCAGTCTTGACCCTGTGCCCCATGGGAACAGTCCAGCCCGAACTGCCAAGCCAGGTCCTCCCTGGACTGGAAACAAGCATCCTAGGACCGGTTTCGGGCTTTCAGCCCTCTTCAGCCAGGATAGCCTGATTCCAGTGGCATGGAGAGCAAGGGACTCACGTCTGAGCATACCCTTCCCACTCGGGGTGACAAATGCAAAAACAACAATTGATGGACAGAATGCAGAACAATGTCATACATTCACCCCAGTACAGAAATCTGGGCCTAAATCCATCGTTTTTTTGCTCACCATGCCATTCCAGTTTGAACCCAGCCATATGCAAATCAGTCTTGACCCTGTGCCCCATTGGAACAGTCCAGCCCGAACTGCCAAGCCAGGTCCTCCCTGGACTGGAAACAAGCATCCTAGGACAGGTTTCGGGCTTTCAGCCCTCTTCAGCCAGGATAGCCTGATTCCAGTGGCATGGAGAGCAAGGGACTCACGTCTGAGCATACCCTTCCCACTCGGGGTGACAAATGCAAAAACAACAATTGATGGACAGAATGCAGAACAATGTCATACATTCACCCCAGTACAGAGATCTGGGCCTAAATCCATCGTTTTTTTGCTCACCATGCCATTCCAGTTTGAACCCAGCCATATGCAAATCAGTCTTGACCCTGTGCCCCATGGGAACAGTCCAGCCCGAACTGCCAAGCCATGTCTTCCCTGGACCAGAAACAAGCATCCTGGGACCGGTTTCGGGCTAACAGCCCTCATCAGCCAGGCTAGCTTGAATCCAGTGGCAAAGTGAGCAAGGGACCCACGTCTGGGCATACCCTGCCAACTTGGCAGTTCGGGCTGGACTGTTCCCATGAGGCACAGGGTCAAGACTGATTTGCATATGACCATGTCTAAACTGGGGTGGTGTAGTGGGCAAAAGAACGATGGATTTAACCCAGATCTCTTGACTGGGGGAGAATGTCTGCATTGTCAGCATTCCGTCCATCATTTGTTTGTTGTAACGTATTTTTACTACAGGCAGACAACAGTGGGAGAAAAACACTCACCTCACTGGCTTGGCTTTTGCAAAAGTCGATACAGACAGAAAACAGAGCCCCAGTGGTGGATGATCAGTCCACCCTTACCCGAAAATGTTGTTCTCTTCTGCAGACATAGGCACAATTCCAGATCCAGACATAGACCGCACTTAAGGGGACACCAGCAGGACGCAGTCAGGTGGCCCAGACCGGATGGGGAAGACCGTGTGCAAGACCTCTGGTCTACCAGACTCAAAATGGTCCCTCGGGTAGAGTACCTCCGTCGGACTTCCACCACGGGCCCCCTCATGACCATCGGGCCAGACCTACGTCTCCATGGTGTCCCTGTTCAGGCGCCATTTGTAGAACCAAGAAAAGCCCACCTCAAGGAGGAGTGGGGGCTTGGCAGTGCACGAATCACCGAATCTACTCTTACCCTCCCTATATAATAAAGTGGACCCGGAAACCTTCGTCTGCAGAGAGAACCACCTTTATTACAATAACCCGGGCTATGGAACAGAGTACCAAGCTAGTCAGAGACAAAACCCAGGAGGCTGCTGCTGTACTCCGCAGCGAACAAGCCTTATATACATTTTTACTCTACTCTTTTAGCATTCAGTCCATCAATCAGGGTGGTGTTTGTAGTTGATGACCTGATCAAGGCGGTGTTTGTAGTTGATAACCTGATCAAGGCGATGTTTGTAGTTGATGACCTGATCAAGGCGGTATTTGTAGTTGATGACCTGATCAAGACTCGGCATTCAGACCATTGTTCAATCAGCTTGATCAAGGCTCGGCATTCAGATCATTGTTCAATCAGCTTGATTAAGGCTCGGCCAGTCAGACCATTGTCCAGATAACGTGATCAAGGTGTCAAGGATGTTTACCAAGCAGGAAGCAGTAGATGAAAAACAAGCTTGTTTACACAGGGCGTAGGTGTCTCATGGGTTTCTGTTGATGAATTGGCTAACTGCAAAGAACAGGGGGACTTGGGTATGCGATAGTTTTGAGCGTCAGCAGAAATTGAGGCTGTAGGCAGGGTTTTGTCACGAGATGGCAAGGAGTGGAGGAATGTAAGGAAATTATTAGAACCTAGTAAAAACGTATTTTCTTCATACACTTCCGTAACCTAGCGCGGCTTTGTTATCCACGCCCACCCGGTCCATTTTTTTGCCCTTACTATTGTTATTTTTGTTGGAATGCAACATGATTGATTGGCTTATCCCAGATGGTGGTGTGAACTTCAGTGATTATATGCGCTTTTTGAATGGGCAGACTCAGAACGTTTCCCTCTACACTGTTATGTATCTATCGGGTGTGGTCTTTGCTTCGTACGAGCTCTGCTGTTACCAACTTAATATAGGTCAAATCTGTACAGGGTATGTTTGCTAATGATCTTACCCAGGGTTACTATATGCTTTGTGATGTTTCAAAAGCAGCTCTTGTGTGCCCTGCTGTTTTTCTTTTGGGCGCCCTCGCCTCCCCCAATGAGCTTCTTGGGCTATAGTTTGCCTTCCTGCAGCTTTGTTCTTGTTTCTTACATCTGTACTAAGTTCGGTGTATTTTAGAAAGAACGGTTAGCACAACGTTCCCTTTGGCAGATGGTGCAGATGGTGTCTTATCTCCCGTTCAGTCAGCTCAATTTTGTACTTTTTCCCTTTCTATTAGATTGCAGCAAAAATGGGCGGTGATACCGGAGGTACTCCCACTGTGAATTCAAACAATTATGGCTATGGCGGACTGAAGCGCACTCTTGAGGATGGAGGCACACCTTAAAAAACATGGTGCTGAAAGGGGGTGGGGGTTAAGTAGCTTAACGATCACAATTTAGTAATGCGTAAAATCAACAATTTTGGGTTTAATGTGTCCACTTATTGACACTTCATCCCTTTTGTTTCCAACGTAAAATGCGTTTATGTGGTATTTCAATTTGTCAATATATTGTTTTAGCCGTCTTTATTTATAGAATATTTACTGTACTTCAGGTCATTGGAATAGTTGGCTCTCAGTAAAATCTCCCTATTCGTTTCGCAGATCAACCCGAGCCCAAGAAAGTTGCACCTCAAAATGATTGTGTTAAATTGGTATTTAATTCCAAAACGTGTTCACATTGAAACTGGTCAGGCAATAATGAGTTTCCTGGTGATTTGAAATACAGTAGTGTGGCATGGCTGTATTGTAACAGCTGCTGGTCTCTTTTTAGTATTTTTTTGAGTGGCAGATCAGTTTTGAATGATCATGCTCGGTTACTTTCTGGTAAATCTCATTACTTGTAATCCAGATTATCCTAATCAAAGTTTTAGAGGTGAACCCCACATCAGCCAGAAGACAAAAATAGGAAATGGAGGAGTAACCACACCGACCCTCTGGGTGCGATAAGCACTAGCTTTTACCACCTTTACTTCCTGAAAAATAACGAGCCTCTGGAGGGCACCCATCAGGGTTGGTCGTACTAACTGACCACAGCAGTATGGACTAATAATGAGCAGAGCTGCCAAGGTTTCATATAGCCATGTGTACCATTTTCATAATTTCAGTGTAATTATGAGTGACATTTCAACAATTATGTGTGACATTTTCTCGCAAACAAAAGCAAGCAATGAAGATGAGGGAAACATTTAAATATAACAAATGACATCCTTTTGAGGAACAAGAAACTCTAATGTCTTAAAACTGTTGTAAAGCAACAGAAATGGAAGGGCACTAACCTAGTAATAAAAAGCAGTTACTCACAGCTAATCCTCGTGAAAAAACTTTAGTTTTGCAAACATGCGTGGGTCATGTAAGTTAACAGCTACTTTAAAAAGCTGTAGTTTATGTTCCTCTCTGACAAAGAAATGTGTGCGGGCGCTTTGAAAATCTAAGTTTTGCTTAAAATACAATGCTTTCGCAGCTGAGAGCACCTTAATGAGGCCTGCAGATCTTTGCCCCAGACTCCTCTCAGGTGGGGTGAGGAGAGAGTGGCCCATTAGGCCGAAGCTAGCAACCCGTCAACAAGAAGGTGAGTGATCACTTCTTCCACCTGGGTTTGTTTACAGTCCAGGCTGCCCCAAAGTTGCCCTGAGAGGCCAACAGCCTGCCCTCTGGAAACTAAGCAATACAGGCGAATGTGTCCCAGTTCGGCTGGCGCGAGACCCTGCTTGACCTAAACCGCCCGCCCTTCCTTTTTGGAGCCAGGCTGCAGGTGCGGAGTTTCCGCTTTCGGAGTACGGTGGGTAGGGGTGGGCGGAATTTGCGAAAGTGACTTTCGCAAATGATCGCGAAAATGTTAAAAATCTCCGCAAACAAGCGGAAATATCGCGAAGATGCGGAAGTTTTTTTCCGGCATGTTCGCGAGATTTTCTGCATGGTTGCGGGTCGCCAACTTACCCATGTGGTTGCTTGCGGGCGCGGCCATCTTGTTTTCAGTTGTCTCGCGGTACATGATCGCGAGAAAAAAGACGTGATCGCGCGATGCATGATGTCACTGCGGACGCAAACTGTCGCGAGACAGCGCAAATGGCTAAAACAATACAACATCTCATGGAGAACGTGACCGGATCGGGAAAACTTGTCGGCGAACGCGGGGATTCAGGCAAGGTGATAGCGCGCGCGCGAGAATGTATTATTTTACAGCGCGAGCAAGAACCAAATTATCGCAAAGCTGCGGAATGCGGAAATTTTGACATTTCCGCGCTCTCCGGGGAACGCGGAAATGCCAAATTATCGCAAATTCCGCGAACGGAACGGAAATTTTGCCCAGGCCTAACGGTGGGGCTCCCTCGCTTCACTACCTTGTGGTACCGGGCCCTGCCAGTGAGGGTCAAGGCAGCGCCGGCTGCCTTTTCCCTCTGCCTGCTCCAAATCGTCACGTTTAAAAAAAAAAAAACAGCAGCAAAACACAGCAGTGCACCATGGCCATAACGGCAATCTTCGCCTATAATTAACTGAATTTGCAAGCAAGCAGGGCCTGGTGTGCCTATAATGATCAGCTGTGAAACAGTCAGGTGCGCAATTAAAGAGGAATGTATTGTGCCACAAAGGCTCTGCGTGCTAGCACATTAGAGCGTAAAACTCTAAAATCATGATACCTGGGCTACGCTGGGCACTTTCTGCGTCGAGGGCCGGCGAGAGGCAGTGCTGACCAGCCTCCAGCAACCCAACTCGGACCCCGCTCGCTCGCAGCATTGAGGGGGCATGAGGTCGCGGCTCAGCTACATAGCTGCTGCACAGTCTGGAAAGATTTCTGGGCACTGCAAACCACTCCGATTCGTGGTTTAATCAGCAGCCTAAATGTTTGCCACCAGCTGAGGGTGTAAACATCTAATTCAACTGCGGCGGGTGGGCAACTGCAGCAGGACTCACCGCCTACCACACTGGGCACTCGCCGACTCCTCCCACATGATCAGTGAAAGGCCGCGAGGTGAACCCAAACCTGCTGACTGTCTGTTACATTGTAAATAGTAGCAGCTTCCCTCGAGCTCAGGCAGCTCCCAAACGTGTCAGGACCAGCATAGAGCGAGCGCTGCCGCTCAGCACTTTCGCTCTGCACTTTGTTCACAGAAAAAATGGTGGGTTAGCAGCCAGCTTTCTGGGCGCTTCACTGCCCAGGAGGCGCTACAAATGCATGATTTTGCATTTCGGTGCGATGATGCGGATCACCACACTGAAATGTGGTAGTGTCACTCCTGGTGCGTGACACTTGGCAGGCCTGAATGAGTTTTACTGGTCAGTAACAGGCATTATTCCTACGTTCAGGGTTCCCTCTCAAGTCATTACTTTTGAGCATTACTTACGCTGGCTGACTCTAAAACACTATTGAAATTTGATTGCAACAAAAAGATACGCACATAATGTCGCCCGAGAGATCTTAGAGCTAGGATGCCTTACTTTCGCATAAAGAAAGGGCTTTGATTTGTAGGGGTGATCGTGTTTTTTATTACCTACTAAGTCCATCTTCTGGTTATTTAGTACACCGTTTTGCCGAGAATAATGTTGCTAATGTGATTGTGGTGGGGCTGATGTGGTCCCCCTAAAGAGGACTGTAGAATTTATTACTATAGTTATATCTTCTACACATGTACCCATGGTACAAAAGGAAATTGCACATAAGTTACAATTTTTATGTTGTTTTGTCACATTCTGTGTTTAATTATCTCCAAATATTTAAAAAAGCGTTTCACTTGCTATTTTTTGTGCACACGCTGTTCAGGTTTTTGCTTATTTGCATTTGCATACTTGCATGTCATATGTCATAAAGGCGTCTTTCTTCCGCAGCCAACTAGATCTGGCGAAAAACTGACCAAGAGAACTCTTCAACATTGTCAAAAGCCAAACTAACTGCACTCCCTCTCAAGAAATCAAAGCCACCAATGAGCGTTGTGAAGAAATTGCCACCTTCTTCACTAATAAAGTCTCGAAAATTGATCAATCCTTCATCCAAACCTCTAACCCTCCTTCCCTCTTAACCTGCCCCACCCTAACCACCCCTGATCATTCAGAAAGAGTTCTTACCAAGGTCAATCAGGTCTGCCTCCAGCTAAAAAACAATGCGCATTGGTCCGGTTTTGAGCTAATGTCGGAAAATGAGGTTTTCAGTATAATTTCTAACCTAAAACCTTCTTCCCACACCATGGACCCCATCCCATCCACAATCATAAAACAACTTAACCACACCATTTCCCCTTTCTGGACAAAAATCATCAACGCCTCTCTCTCCTGAGGTTGTGTCCCAGACTACCTTCAACTTGGACAAATCACACCCATTCTCAAAAAACCAGGGGCTGACCCTAATGATCTCAACAACCTCAGACCTATCTCCAACCTCCCATTCCTTGCAAAAATATTGGAGAAATGCGTTCTCCACCAACTGAACAAACACATTGATGAGTTCAACCTCCTCAACAACTTTCAATCAGGATTCAGGAAAGGCTGTAGCACGGAAACAGCTATGCTCAACGTCTCTGACGATATTCACAGGGCTTTAGATGATGGTGATGCCTGCCTACTCATCCTTATTGACCTATCTGCGGCATTCGACACAGTAAATCATCCAGCGCTTCTGGAGACCTTGTCGAAGCGCTCTGGCATCAATGGCACAGTACTAAAATGGTTCACCTCCTTCCTTCAACACCGATCGCAACAAATTAAAATCAACTCCTGTCTCTCAAAGCCAACAAAAGTCACACTTGGGGTCCCGCAAGGCTCGATCCTCTCCCCGTCCCTCTTCAATCTTTTCATGGAGCCCCTCACAATCATCTTGAAAAAAGCTGGAGTGAATTACCACCTTTAGGCTGATGACACCCAAATCTATTTCAAAATCAAGTCTCCCAGCAACATCCAACACCTCAATGCCACTCTAACCGAGATCCAAACTTGGTTCAACGCTCACCACTTAAAGCTCAACCCAGATAAAACAGAACTAATCCTATTCTCTCCAAAAAGCAATCATCGTCCAATCCAAGAGTGGCTCAAGAATCTGGTCGCCCTAAACTACCCCATCATCCTATCCGACTCAGTTAAGTCTCTAGGCATCACCATTGACAAGCACTTATCTTTGGAGGCACACTTCAAAAACTCTGCAAAAAGCACTCTTTTCTCTCTAAAACACCTCAAGAAATTGAAACCTTTTATTCCCCATAATGACCTCAAGACAGTAGTCCAATCCCTAGTTCTCTCTAAAATTGACTACGGGAACGCCATACTAACAGGTACGCCAAAAGCTCACCTAACCCCTCTAAGGGCAGTGTTGAACATGGCCGCTCGACTCGTATCTGGAGTAAAAAGATTTGCTCACATCACTCCAGCTCTCAACTCCATCAACTGGCTTCCCATGGAAGGGAGGTGTATTTACAAACTGGCCTGCATCACACACAAAACCCTTCACTCTCCGGCCCCTAACTACCTGAACAACAAACTGGTAAGAGCAGGTCAATCCAGAACACAGAGAAGCTCTAACTCACTCCTTCTTATTCCTCCAAAACTGAAAAAGAAAACCACACAATACCGATCGTTCTCTGGCAACGCTCCCAGGATATGGAACGTCCTCAGATGCAACCCCTCCTTCTCCTGTTTCAAAAGGGACCTGAAAATCCATCTCCTTAACAAACACTTTCCTGACCAACGTCAACTAACCAAGACTTCAATATCTGAGTTTACTCCTCTCTCTTGACATTCAAGAATACTTGGTGACCGGACTGTGTTAAACACTTTATCTTCCATGCTGTATTTGTTTTATCCCTGGTTTTGCTTCCTTACTGCCTGCCTACTATGTAATGCAATCTCCGTCTGTTTTTCTTTACAGTATGTATGTAAAGCGCTCTGATACCTACGGGTCAAGCTAGCGCTATATAAAACTTTTAAAGTAAAATAAATCTTGTCTCGTTTCTCCCACCCTACCCTCTGTTGTATGTGTTGCCCCAGGTCATCCATCTTCCCACCTTCATGTTGTCCTCCCACTCACTCACTCACTCACCCTCCCTCAGTGTTGCCTACCGACCTGCCCTTCATCCATTATAAACAGAAAAAGAAAGTGCTATGACATGGCCAGTGCTGGTAGTGTCATAGCACTTTTTTCCGACCTTTTGCCCCCCAAACGCCTTCTTTTCCTCCATGTTTCACCCCTTCTCACGCCCCGCAAGCAATAAAATAAAGACTCTGCTCCCCGTTAATGGACATCCATGCCTTTCTGCTCCATTTCATCCACCTTGCATTTTTCTGTTTTGCTCTGCTTTCATTTCTTATTTTCTTCTCCTGTTTTTATTTGTTCGTCTGTATTTCCTGCTTTCTTTACTTGGTCAATCTTCGGACATTTTTGCTTACTTTACTTCTCTCTTTCATCATTTTGTCTTTATTGTGCAATTTCCATGTCCCCCTTTATTTTATTTTCAACCCAGTTATCCCCTTTCCCCATATTTGTTCCAGCTCCGTTTCATTTCCTCCTCTCTCTAGCATCCTTTCTGTTTCCATATTCTTTCCTCTTTCATTCATAGGTAAAAGACATTGTCATTTACAACGCCAATACCTCTGACTCTCACAAATGCAAGACCAATTTGCATTGCAAATGCTTGTTTTATTTAGCAGTGCTGTCTGCACACATTGGTGAAAAGGTATTTGCAAAGCTGATAGGCCCTAAAGAAGAGACCTATTTGCTTTGACAATGATTGTTTATTTACAGCTTTTCATTGGTCCCAACACTGCTGCAAAATGTTTGATGGGATTTTTTCTAACCAGACTGCTCCCCTTGCACAATGAATACTTATGTAGGACAGCACAGACATAGGATACACTTAGAGAGAGTGTGCACATTGAACTCTTTATAGTCTTGCCTGTGACAGTGCTTGTGCTGCACACTCTCTCGCTTGCAAGGGGTATTGTTTACAATAAAGAACTTAGAGCCCACCCATTCCTTATCATTTGTTGCTTCATTGTCACTCTTCTATTCTGTCTCCTAATTGGCATGTGTATGCCGGGCATAACTTCCTTTTCTTTCTGTGGAGATTGGAGAATGGCCCAAGCACAGAGTGATTCAACTTAATTAGTGTCTGAATGCTGACTGCGAGGTACGCGTTACAGGACATTTCCTCTGTTTATAGTTCTCAGGCTGTTTTCTCCATAAGACATTGTTTATCTATGCCTGCATCTTATGGCTTGTACAACTAAACGAAAATGGCATCTTACAGCACACTGATAGCTACTTTTTTATTTCATGATGTTTGCTGCCGCACGTCTATTTTCATTACGGTTTAGTAATTCATCCCCTTTATGCCTCATACCTTTTGGTTGATTTTAAGTTTGGTTCCTTGTTTATGTTACTTACCCCCACAACTGTGCTACGCTAAGACACTTACTGTACCCTACTCCACTCTATGCCACTTCACTATACTATATGCCACTCCAAACCACTCTACGCCAATCCAGTCTACGCCACACCACTCCACTTAACGCCACCCCACGCCACTCTACGTCACTCCATTCCACTCGATGCCATTCCACTCTATGCCAATCTACCCTATGCCACTCTACTCGACTCCACACCATCCCACTCTATGCCACTTCACTCTACGTCACTCCATGCCACTCTATGGCACACTAGGCCAGTCCACGCCACTCTACTCTACACCACTGTACCTTTACTCCACTGTACTCTCTGCTGCTCCATACCACTCTACACTGTGCCACTCTCTGCCACTCCACTCTAATCTATGCCACTACACTCTACTTTATGCCACTCCATTCTATGCCACTCTACTCTATGGCACTTTACGCCAATCTACTCTATGCCATACCACTCCACTTTATGCCACCCCACTCCATGCCACTCTACTTCACTCCACTCCATGCCACTCTACTATACTCCACTCTATTCTGCTTTACTCTACACCATCCCACTCTATGCCACTTTACTCAATGTCACTCTACTACACACCACTCCATTTCACTCTAGGCCAGTCCGCACCACTCTACTCTACCCCACAAGATTTAACTCCAGTCTACTCTGCGTCACTCCATACTACTCTATGCCATGCCACTCTCTGCCAATCCACCCTACGCCATTCCACTCTACTCTATGCCACCCCACTCTGTGCCATTCTACTCTATGCTACTCTACTCCACTCTAAAATACTTAAGTCCCTCCATGCCTATCTACGCTACTCCACACTGCTCTACACCACACCACGCCACTCTACACAACTCTACACCACTTCACTCCATGCCACTCCATCTATGATACTTCACTCTATGGCACACACTCTACACCACTCCATTCTATGCCACTCTACTCAACGCCACTCCACTCAACGCCACTCCACTCTATGCTTCTCCGCTTTATGCCACTCCACTCAGCACCACTGCACTCTATGCTAATCCACTCTATCCCACTCCACTCTTCGTCATCACACTCTATGCTAACGTCACTCCACTATACTCTATGTCCCTCCACTGTACTCTATACCATTCTACTCTATGCCACTACTCATCACTCCACTCTATGCCACTCCGCTCTACGCCACTCCACTCTATGCAATTGTAGTCTACGCCACTCCCATCTGCTCTACACCACTCAGCTTTACTCCACTGCGCTCCACTCTACTCTATGGCACTCTTCATCACTCCACTCTGCACCACTATACTCTATGCAAGTCCATGCCACTCTACACTACACCACTCTACTCTATGTGACTCTATGCCACTCCACTCCACTGTACGCTTCTCTAAGCCACTCTACTCCACTCTGCATACTCTGCTCTATGCTACTCTACTCTACACCACTCCACTCCACTCTATCCCTATCCACTCTATGCGACTCCACTCTACATCACCCTACTCTATACCACTTTACTCTTCTTCTACACTATACTCTATGCCACTCCACTCTACTCTATGCCACTCCACTCTACTCTATGAACTCAAGTCTTTGTCACTCCAGTCCACTCTACACCACACCACTCCACTCTACGCAACTCTACTCTATGCCACTCTACTCCACTCTCCTCTACGCAACTCTGCTCTATGTCACATCACTAACTTTTGGCCATGCTGAATAGCACCTACTCTGCTGTACAACATGGTTAAAATACAAAGCAAGGTCAATAGCTTTCATGTAAGCAAGACATATTGGCCTTGCCATTACTTGTTTCAGTAGCTGTGGCATGTCTACTGGAACTTTCAACAGCGCAGTGCTGTATTTTAGACCCAGTGCATTTATGGTTGGACTAAGTATCTAGCCTGCGCAATGTTTTGTGGAAGACTTCCATTTCAGATCAATTCATATTATCTTTTGGATTTGACTTTAAAGCTGAAATAACACTTGGAACCCTTCTGCCTTGATTAATTTCTTTTCAAACTAAACTAACCCCTGGTTCCATGATTAACCCATCTAGAAATTTTCTTCGGTAGAATCAATGTTTCTGCATTAATTGGTCATTATGCAGTTCCAACATTTTGTTCAGATTTAAATTTTAAATTTTTGCAGATTCTATTCCTGAAGAAGAAATTTAAATATTGTTTTAAATATAGTACTTAGTAAGTCTACCCTCCTTCAGAGCACTCCAAACTGGCGGATTTCGCACATGAGAGATAGTGAGATTATGTGAACTTTACAAAATTGTACTTCATAAAATTTGATCGCCCCTAGAGAGTCCAAGGTCGCACAAGAGAGATAGTAAGATTATGTGAACTTTATAAAATTGAACTTTTATCAAATTTGATCGCCCCTAGATAGTCCAAGGTCGCACATGAGAGATAGTGAGATTATGTGAACTTTAAAAAAATTGTACTTTATAAAATTTGATCGCCTGTAGAGTCCAGGCCATTCCACAGAGGACAATGTTAGTCACCAGACCACATTTCCTTCCTAAAACACACCACTTACTATACATATATCATGTCTAGGTGCCCAGACCCACAATTCTACTTGAAGTATTGCAAACTCAGTAGTACACATTTAAATGTGCATTGAAAGATGAAAGGTTGTGGTGTCTGAAAAGTTTCGGTTGTCTCCAACTTACTGAAGTAGAACATTAACCCACTAAGCTATCACACTCATTGTATAGGCCCACTAAATGTATCTGCTGACTGCTAGTAATGATAGTTTAAGAGGTTATGTTGCCTACTAAAGTGACAATTTTGCGTCAAGCAAGTCGTAAAAGGACTAGTCTTAAATCAGGTCTAATCAGTGGACTAATGACTTGACTGAAGGTGTTTGTGTTTGCTCATATAGTCACCAGCTTTTATCCACTCCGTCTTTCATCCTTAGGAGGTCGATACAATGAGTAGCTCTGGGATGGGTAGCAAACATCTATTATTCAGTGTCAATATGAGCGGTAGACAGGGACATTACAAAAACATGTGACAATTTATGTTCCACTGTACTTAACATGCACTGTTAATCTAAGTGAGACCGGTAAATCGATTCATGTTTCTGTTGCTGCGATCCTTGAGTAACCTTCAGATCGTAAGCTTCACCTCACTGGGTTATAAGCTAGCTGCAAAGCTCTGCATATACCCAGCAAGGGCTACATTTGAATCTCTGCCCCGCTGGCTCAGCCTTTCATTCTTTTGAAGTCAATAAAATGAGCAGCATTACGTTGGGTTGCACATGATTCACACGGATGTATGACGTTACAACGCACACTATTACAACGCATGCACTTACAACACATTTTTTACAACGCATAATCCATTACAACGCATGACATTACAACGCATGACACTACAACGCATTTTTAAAAAATACCTTTACAACGCACTACCATTACAACGCATACTACCTTTACAACGCATACCATTACAACGCATAATATTAAATTACATTTAAGGTAAGTATTAGATAGTATAGGGGTAAAAACTACTATTTTAACTCCAGGGGGTGCAACAGTAGGGTAAGTGTTGGATAGTGTAGGGGTAAAAATTACTATTCTAACTCCAGGGGGTGCAACAGTAGGGTAAGTGTTGGATAGTGTAGGGGTAAAAATTACTATTCTAACTCCAGGGGGTGCAACAGTAGGGAAAGTGTTGGATAGTGTAGGGGTAAAAATTACTATTCTAACTCCAGGGGGTGCATCAGTAGGGTAAGTGTTGGATAGTATAGGGGTAAAAATTACTATTCTAACTCCAGGGGGTGCATCAGTAGGGTAAGTGTTGGATAGTATAGGGGTAAAAATTACTATTCTAACTCCAGGGGGTGCATCAGTAGGGTAAGTGTTGGATAGTATAGGGGTAAAAATTACTATTCTAACTCCAGGGGGTGCATCAGTAGGGTAAGTGTTGGATAGTATAGGGGTAAAAATTACTATTCTAACTCCAGGGGGTGCATCAGTAGGGTAAGTGTTGGATAGTATAGGGGTAAAAATTACTATTCTAACTCCAGGGGGTGCATCAGTAGGGTAAGTGTTGGATAGTATAGGGGTAAAAATTACTATTCTAACTCCAGGGGGTGCATCAGTAGGGTAAGTGTTGGATAGTATAGTGTAATATTATGCGTTGTAATGGTATGCGTTGTAATGGTAGTATGCGTTGTAATGGAATGCGTTGTAAAGGTAGTTTTTAAAAATGCGTTGTAGTGTCATGCGTTGTAATATCATGCATTGTAATGGATTATGCGTTGTAAAAAATGCGTTGTAATGGTAGTGCGTTGTAAAAGTTGCGTTGTAAAGGTTGTTCCCCGATTCACACCCATTGGCGCGTGGAGTGCTGGGTGACACCAGCATCTGAATGTCCTCACACTTTCCTAACACAGCCCAGGGACCCCTTACACTGCCTCTCCCTCAGGTAGGGGTGCAGGCTGGCTGGGGCAGGGCACTCATGCACAATGCGGGATACTCGTTTTCCAATTATGGGGCACGCCTTTGAAATTGAAAACGCAGGGGCAAGAGGCCGGATAAAAGGGAGGGCTTCCCACCCTTAAGGGCAGTCATGTCAAACAACTCATCCGATGAAACTGCCTTCTCACCCTGCAAAAGGAGGACAAACATCCCTCTGGCTCCACAAGAAATCAACCACACAGCAGACTCACCCGGTGGCCGTGGTCAATTGTTTTCCAATCACACCTGCTGGGAGGGCAGAAAGGTGTCCCTTCGGGGATCAGGAGGCTGAGTACAATCACCCATGGAGCGACACGCATCTCCCTGAGAGTCGATTAATTTGTTTTATGTATTATTAGCTGTGGTGGAGGGGCACAGGGGGTCTGGAGGAATGCTACTAGGCCACGTGGCCCCAGTTGGCCCCACCTGGGTGACACCACTGGTTCTTCCGTATGTTGAAAGGCTTTGAGAGGATCCTCCCTCTCTCTAGGCCCCCCTAGTGATATCTTCAATAACTGATGTTAAGTATGCTCTGAAGGCCCACCTGTTTAATGATGAGTCCACAGAGCCCCAATAATCCTGCCCTTCCCTAGATGAATCCGTCGCTGTAGCCTAGAGACTGCTTTATCTGCATGTCCTTCACCGTCTGATCATCCATTTACTACAGCTCCCCTCCACTGCTCTGGTTTTATTGCATCCAGCACTAACGCCCACATTTCACGATGCATGGATGCTACTGATGGTTGTTTAGCATGCAAGAGCATTTCTGTAGGATAGGCTATTGACATATGTTTATGGAGCGATTAATAAATACATAAAAGCTGTAACTGTCTCAGCTTCCCTTAAGTATGCTGGGATTTTTTGTGAAAACCCAAAAAGTAAATTTACTCCAATTGAAGCAATAAACATAAGATTGGAAACTTATAAGGATTTTTGGGACTCTGACGTGGTGTTTGAACCAGGCTCAGACTCCCTGTCATAACAATTTGGAATCCAGTTAAATAAACCATGCCAAATTCTGAATCCCTCCTCGTAAACTCAGGTCACCACCTCCCGTCCAAAAATGCATAGAATAACTACCTCATATAGGCACTTCCTCCACAATGGTATGCTTTGAAATGTTAATTCAACGTCATCGATAAAAGGATGAGCAAAAGAGCACACGTCTTCTGTAGGTTTAGGTCGACTGACTGGAGCAGCACTCCCTCCTCCCACCCCCAGCACCTTGAGACCCTCCCGGGTGAGTAGCGCGCTCCAAGATTCCCTGATTGATAGTTTGATTGATTGAGGAAATAAGCAATTAGGGCAGTACCTCTATATCACCCGTTCTCTTCTCAGTATTTACTAACACCAAGGGCCTCATGTAGGTAGCCCAATACCGGTCGGTAATGGCCGATTTTCGGTAAATATACCGTTACCGACCGGTATTTAGGCTTTTGAGATGTAGGGGGATCATTTCTGTATTCGGTAATTTACCGAATCGGTGAAATTACCGAATCGGTAAAATTACCGAATCGGTAATTATACCGATTCGGTAAATACCGAATAAAGAAATGAGATGTAGGTGGACTGTGTGGTGGTTGTGGGGACTCTTTATTTACCACCAACTAATAGTTGGTGGTAAATGACGAATTTGTGTGAAAATGCATTTTTGTGCACTGTGATGTGTGCAATGTGGCAGACATACATGCCCCTAGGGCATGTATGTGCGCCACATGTGCACACATGGACGAATCAGGGGTGCAACAGGGTGTCAATGTGACACCCTGCCACCCTTGAATGTGCTCCCCCCATTACCGAATCGGTATTTACCGATTCGGTAATGAGGCATACCTTCCCATTGATTCAATCAATGGGAAGGTATGCCTCATTACCGAATCGGTAATTACCGACTTACTCCGATTCGGTAACATTTACCGAATTATTACCTACATACACTTTACCGATTCTTAAATACCGAATCGGTATTTTAGAATCGGTAAAGTGTATGCCACCTACATATGGCCCCAAATCCCTGTAGTACACTTTGGGTAACACCAGAGAGAAAAAAAATCAAGCACCTTAGCTGCAAACCCACTGAGTGTAAAAACAAACAACCAAGACATAAACGAACTGAGGTCAGCAACACCAAAGTTTATCCCATCAAAACCCAACTTCAAACCGAGCAATGCTCAGCAAAGCTGCCAACCCCCTTAGGCTCAAAGCGGAATCTGGTCTCTCGTCCAAGGAGCTCTATGACTAAGCAACCACGTATGGTTGTCTGTCCCATTGACTTAGAATGATTTACCTGAGCCGGATCCATTTCAAAGGTTTGCAGCTTTGCTAAGAACTGGTCAGCTAAGTAGGGCCATTTTACTCCTTGCAGGTGAAGCAAGTAAAGTGTGAGTGTTGCAAACGGGCAGAATTATAGCAAAACAAGAGCACATCTGTTTCACAACGGATTAGTGGAGAAATCGGTCTAGGCCCGTGGAGGTCTTCAATCTGTTGGACGGATGCCCGCAGGGGGGCCGTGGAGTCATGGGAAGGGGGTCGCGCATTGGCCATTCTCACTTCTGCCTGGAATCTGGAAAAAGACAACAGTTTCCAAAGGGTTAATCGATAGTTAAAATGCTTCAGCTGGAGTGTCATTTAGAGAGTGTCCTGTGCTGTGAAAGTGAAGGAGGTCAGACAGCTAAGCAAGGGTTCCTGCTAGGGTTCCTGCTAGGGTGCCTGCTAGGGTTCCTGCTAGCACGCAGATGCCAGCTACATGGTGTTGAAGGTGGGTAACCAAGAAACAGAGAAAGCCTGGGCTAGGGAGGGCATGGTGGAAAAGAGATTGTGGTGAAATGTGTTAGAAGAATAGGACTTTTTATTTATAACATTTTGGGGGTTTTGATGTTGAAGAAAAGGAGAGGCTAGAGTGTTGGGGAGGGCAATATTAGCCCTGGGGATGGGTTAGAGACGAGTGTTGGTACAATTGTAAAGAACCAGTATATGCGGCTGGGCAGAAGGCTCTTGTTTCTTGTGAGCTCTGCATGTTTCCAAATAACGCAAGCTTTTCCACAAAACTTATGCAAAAGTCAGTCATTTCCCGAGGTGGTGAATTTGTTTTCTGAATTAGCCAGGTTAAGACTTTAAAAGGGAGCCACTTAGGAGTGTAAGAGACATAAACACATACCCAGAGAAGCGCTCAAACACACGGTAATGTGCATTACAGATTGCTGCTGTAATCTGCGACTTACCTGGCAGGCACATTACGAATTCCTGTTCTGACTTTCCTGTAGCTGACTTTTCATCAGCGGATCAGTAGGCCTGAAGTGCTTTATAGGAGCTGACAATTAGTTAAAATGTTGGGGAGCTTCAGTATCATATTCAAATTAATTTTCACAAAAAGTATTAATGTACTAAAAGACCCTACTAGAAAAGGTGTTTCTGGATGGACAAATGTGCTCTGAGGTTCATGCTTTTAATTGTAATCGTCTTCACATAGCACTTACTGTGGAGGTGTTGAAGGAAAAGGTATATAAAAAGTTGGCATTACGTATAGTATGGGTATTACTAAAATCTATACTTGGAAGCACCATTTTATGGTAAAACTTTTTGTGCATTTCGTAGCAGTTTATCTTATACAGTGTGTAATGCAAATATAAAATAATTACTTACATATGTGCTTTCTGTCAAAGGCTGTGACCTTGTAGCACTAAAAATATACAAATCACCCCCAAACATGACCAAAGTCATCAGTAGCAGCAAACAAATATGACCAGGAGTCAGTTTGTGCTTAAATAGAAGTGTCTGTTTTCATAATGCTAAAAATAAAACCCTTTTTAGAAAAACAGTATGAAAGAAGATTAAGGGTCCACTTCCTCCCCTGGAATTAACAAAAGCATCCTATTTAGGCCTTACAGTTCATCATTAATGATTGTAAATGGTATGTTTTAATTATGATAAATGGTGTTTAGCAACCTCCAGTTCCATGCAGCTGTAAAAGCCAAGCTGTCAGCATTCCATGAAATTTAGTATGGTTTTCCTCAGATGCTGTGCACTGAAGTTGTAGCCCATGAATTACAGCCATTATACCCAGGACCACTGGGATTATGAGATTGTGTGGCCAGGGTGATTTTTGCATTATTGTAGATTTGCTGCATTTGTCACATAATCCATCACCTGCTGCATAATTTACTGATTTTAACAATTTTTTTTTTATAGCTCAACCGGTTCAAAAGTTACTAAAAATCAGTAACAAAGCATGACTAGTCACCTTTTTGTTGCATATTGCTATACTAGTTGTTAAACTGGTACTAGTGAGGTACAACCACAGAGTGACCATCTCTCTGGACAAAAACAGGCACACTTATCACATTAGTTCAGAAAGGTATTATCATCCAAATAGATGTTGTCAAATTATGTTTTATTTGTGAAAAAGAAAGTACCATTGAGCATTTTTGGGTAATTCTTTTTGGAGACTTTTTGTTTAAACTGTGTGGTAAGCCTCTGACACGAAACCACTGTCAGCGATAAACCTTTGGCTTGCTAAACACTATTTAATATTATTCCCCACCGGAAAAATTATTTGCCATGGGAATTGGGCATGTGTATGGTTGTCAATAGTTGTCAATGATGTGGAGTACCAGGTTATCGAAATGTCTGTCAGGAATATTGGTCCAGTGTTTGGAAGAGCCTTGTATGTGTGGGTTAGGAGTTTGAAGGTAATTCTTCTTTTGACTGGGAGCCAGTGGAGATCGCGTAGGTGATGGGTGATGTGGCTGCAACCGGGGATGTGGAGGATCAGTCTGGCTGCGGCATTCTGGACGGTCTGGGGTATGCGAAGGAGTTTCTTGTTGATTCCGGCATAGAGGGCGTTGCCGTTGTCCAATCTGCTGAGGATGAGAGCGTGCATGACAGTTTTACTGGATTCAGATGATAGTCTTCTGTACGTCTTTTGAAGCATGCGGAGGGCGGTGAAGCAGGTCAAGGATACGGTGTTGATTTGGCGGTTCATTGTAGACGATGAGTCTAGTATGATGCTGAGTTTTTGTGCGTGGTCTGTCGGGTGGGAGTATTTCTGAGGGCAGGGGTCCACCAGGAGTCGTACTGTGGTAAATAAATTTCCTTTACCGGGACTTAATTTGATACAGAAACATAATAAAATAGCTCAGTAAAATGAGAGGCAGAATCCGTGATATTAGAGGTTCGGAATGGGCTTTATTCCAATGATCGATTATAATCGGTTGCTCCAAGTTCCATCACCACGGGGGTTCAGGAAGTGAAGTACATACTTTATTGACAAGAAATGACTTTTATAGTACATACATTACAATGAAGCGAATGCAGTAGGCGTAACAATTGATAAGGAAATTGACGATTCATGTGCGTAACCGAAAATGGGTGTAATACGGAGTAAAAAGGAACATAATTGGTTATGATGTCACATATAGGTGGATCTATAAGATAATACTTGGCATAGATGCGCGCGCAGCAGCATGACGTGTAATTGACGTGCAACTAGGGGGTGAAGGGGACTTGACATTTAGCTCTACATGTGGAGACAAAAAGTCTGGGGGGTCAAGTCAACCTAATCCCAAATCATATCTAACATCCTATGTTTAAAGAACTATGTTATCCACAAAAGAAGGACTCTCGGACAGAATCTATTCTATACTGACTGTGCGTGCGTGTACAAGCGTCTAAGTGTCTACACTGAATGCGAGGGGGTAGGAATATTCCATGGTAACAGGGCTATGAATTACTTGCATGAGGACAGAGAAACCGAGCCTTTGCTCAGTAGCTGGAAGAATGTTTACTTAAACTGCTAGACAGGAATGCATCGGCTAAGGAGTGAAGCAGATAATTCGAAGGTGAAATACAGTTCTTGGCAGAGAATAGGCTGATGTCAGGCTTCGTGAGCCGCGCAGAGAATGAGACAAAGTTCATGGTCACAGATGCAGGCTCAGACTCGAGTTTTCAGAGGCAGAAGGCAAGAGGAGTTTGATGACAGAATCAGGGCCTACTTGCCTGGACTGTAAAATGGCATAAGTGAACCATATAAAGCCGGTGGCCTTTCATATTTAGGAATGGAATATCCGGCCTATTCATGGCGGATCTGACAGAGGACATGTTGACGGTGGACGCACATGTATTTGCGTCTTCATAACTGGAACTGGAGGGAACATACATGTACTTGTGACATGCACATAGAACCGTTGGGGTCCAAGATAGGGGACATAACTGATCAGAAAAATCCATATTTCCACATTCCCTCCTTGTCCCCTACTTGCCCGTTAAGAGATATCAATCTTCATCAATCCATTGATCTGTTCATATAACATCATTTGTTCTTCTTTCTTTTTCCGTGACGAATGAAATCTTGGTGGTGGAATACACGATGTGGTACACAGACCACAAATCGCTGGTCCACATTGTAGACATAGACAGCAACTGAATAGTATGAGAAGGCCAATACCTAGGAAGGATAAAACTCTCCATCCCCAGGCTGATATCACACTCCAAAACCAACTGGACCAAGTCCAAGTGCCTGGGTTCTGGTGTATCTGGTTTACAATCTTATGAAGGCGAGTGATGGCTTTATATACAGATGGCGAATTTTCTGGTATGAATACGCAGCAGCTTGATCCGATGACCCTACAAGCTCCGCCCCTATCAGCCAGGATGACGTCAAGGACAAGACGATTTTGAAGCACAACAATCCGCATAGCAGACTGCTCTTCTGTTAAATTGCCTAAGGCGGAAATAGTCTCATTCACTACTGCTTCAAGGGTTCTAGTTAATCTACGTATCAGCTTACTATTAGTAACAGTACCTATATAGGGAAAGATGCCTTTATTAAAATCTACATACTTGTCCCATGCCGTCTCAGTGTAATCGACAATGGGGAGATCTCTCCGCTCTCTGTTGTGTACTAAATGAATATTTCTGTAATAATCAGGAGGAGCTAGGAAAACAGGTGGCAAAAGGAATGCAATGTAGCAGGTACCATCCCAATCTAGAGGTAGACGCATATATGCAGTCTGACCACATATAAAGTAGGAGTGGCGATAAGCTCTAAATGAAGATTTGCCTTGATCACTGAATTCTACTATAGTAGTGCATTTACTATGGCCCATATGTATGGAACCAACCTTTCTTACACACAATTCACCCTTCGCTGGGAATACTGACATGGTGGGTAAGACTAGTTCAACTTCGGATACGACATTTAGAATCATGAGATTAGGTGTAAAATTACCTAATCCATACACTTCATTTTCTAGATCAGTTCCTGTTCTTTTGGGGCGACCCTCCTTGTCAGGGTAGCAGACCTTGAGTAAAACTAGGTTCAGGTTTCCCCATACCCAATGATCTTGGTAAACTGCTGTGTCTGAGTCTATGGAATTGATTAAACTAAACCATGCTCCACAGGAGCCATTATGTGTAAACGGATGTGGAAAGAAAGGCAGGACTCCTTCATAATTCTGATAGGGAGGGAGTCGGCCACACACCCAACAATTGGTGGCATTACTAGTCTGATGGGAATGATGTAACATACTAATGAAAGTGTTATTGCGCAGCGCAAGTCTATAAGACAATTCATGCGGAGGTAAGTCACTAAAAGAATGTTCAGCAGTAACATTATAAACATGTCTAGAAATAGGGTAATATATGTGCAACAATATACTTGCAGTAATTATTAAAAGACTCAAGAAAAACAAAATTAATAATGTCACTATGCAGTGGCTACGCAGTGATTTACAATACGCCTGTCGTTTCAGCATTTTCCGGGTGTTTTCTCTACTCAGGTCCAAGGGATATATGTCAGAGACAATTCAACCGCTTCACCTTGGAGAGGACTTAAACAATCAAATTGCTCGACTTGTTGGGCCTAAGCTTTAGTTTATAGTGTTCAGAGTTATTCTGTTCAACAAAAGGAAGTTTTGAGTCAATGGGTGAAGACACACGAGGTGGGCTGTTTACATCTGCAGGAAGTCCATGAAATTTTTTGATATGACTTGAATGAATCCAGCCTTTCCTGCCTTCGATCTTCACGGCTGTTCTTGTGGTCAGCAGGACCAACTTGGGCGACTTCCACCTGGGCTCCAGCTGAGTCTTTCGGTCGAAATTCCTCACAAATACGATATCCCCCGGAACTACGTCATGGGGTTTCACCTCAGTGTTGTCGGGAAAAGCTGCAGCTACCTGTGAACGACAAGATTGTAGTGCAGACATCAAGGAAGCCAAGTAATCTGTCAGCATATTACAGTCAACATCAGTTATTTTGCGTGGTATAGGCGTCCCCCACATATTTGGTGGTCTGCCGAAGATCACCTCATACGGGGATAGCCCTGTTCGAGAGTGTGCTACCATTCTCATGTAAAAGAGTGCAACGGGTAACGCTACTACCCAGTCGACACCTTTCTCTCTGCATATTTTGGACAATCTGATTTTCAGTATCTGATTATGTCTTTCTACGAGACCTGCTGCCTCGGGGTGTCGGACACAGTGGAATTTCCACTGATATCCTAACAGAAGTGAAACGTGTTTCATTAATTCGGATGAGAACGGCTGGCCGTTATCTGAGTGAACAACACGTGGTAAACCGTATCGTGGGAAGAATTCTCGAACCAACTGTTTAGCTGTTCTGTCGGCTAGATCATTGCCTTGGGAAATGATATCAGTAACCTTCGTATGAGCCTTACATTTCATAATTGATATTGCAGTGGGTAGATGTATTGCATCTAATAAGGCATGAATGAGGGGTCCGTGCTGAATGTGGGCACCGTGGGAAGTTAAATAACCTCTCTCTCGCCACAGCACGCCGAAGTCATGTACAACTCCGAATGCATAACGTGAATCAGTGTATATGTTGACTTTTTTATTCGTGGCTTGAATACAGGCTTGTGTCAGAGCGATAAGCTCTGCGGCTTGAGCTGACAAAGTATTTATACGATTAGTTTCAATGACTTCAGTATCTGTGGTGACTGCGTAAGCGGCCACTAACTCTCCTGTACTTGTTCTCATACATGAACCATCTACATACAATGTCAGGTCTGGATCTGACAATGGGACATCAGTTAAGTCTTGTCTGGGTTTTGTCGTTATAGTAATAACTTCAATACAGTCATGAGCTAGTGGGTCTGTTCCGGTTACTGGCAAAAGTGTGGCAGGATTCAATGTGTTACAGCGTCTGATTTCTATATGTGGCTGAAACAATGTAAGTTCGTATCCTGTAAATCGCGCTATAGTCAAGTGTTGTGTTTGCGTTCTATTTACAAGAACCTCTACTGCGTGTGGTACTTGAACTGTCAATGGATGTCCTAACACTATCGCATCGCTTTGTCTGATTGCTAAAGCTGTCGCTGCCACTGATTTCAGGCACGCAGGCAAAGCCTGAGCTACGGGATCTAATGTACTAGAAAAATAAGCACATGGTTTGTGTGCTCCTGCTTGTTCCTGTGTGAGTACTGACAAGGCAGTACCTTCGCGTTCTGTAACAAAGAGTGTAAACTGTTTTCTGTAACATGGCGTTGCTAAAACAGGTGCTTGACATAAAGCTTTCTTTAGGCTTTCAAAAGCTTGTGTATGTTCCTGAGTCCAAGGGAGAACAGTCGATGTGGCTGCCTCCTGTGTTGTCAACTGAATGAGTGGTTTTGCTAGAAATGCATACTGAGGGATCCACTGCCTACAATATGAAGTGAGGCCTATGAAAGCCCGCACCTCCTTTTGTGTCTTGGGTATTGGCATGTTAGCTATTAACTGAATGCGTTCGGGTGTAAGCTGCCTTCCCTCCTTGGACAGCGAGTGTCCAAGATAAATAACTCGCTGGACACAGAATTGCAGCTTAGAAGGGGACACCTTGTGCCCCTTTTCGGCTAGAAATTGTAAAACTGTCAGTGATGCTTTCTCACATTCGGGTTCGCTTCTCGCGGTGATCAGCAGATCATCGACGTATTGGAGCAGAGCAGTGTTAACTGGCATGTGGATACTGTCAAGTTCTCGTTTCAGTGCTTGGCTATAGATGCTGGGGCTTTCTGTAAATCCTTGAGGTGCGCGTGAGAATTTAAAGCTACGCCCATTTAAACTAAATCCGAACAAATATTGGCTTTCCGGATCTATTGGGACGCTGAAAAAGGCATTCTTGAGATCAATTACAGTAAAGAATGTTGCTTCGGAATAAATAGCTGTCAGTAATGACGAGATATCTGGGACCACAGGAAATTGTGGCACAATGCATTTGTTTAACTCGCGCAGATCAATAACCAATCGATATACTGGCGGGGCCGTTGGATCTGTTCGTTTAAGAATCGGAATTATCGGTGAATTACATACATTGGAGTCTGTTTCCACAACTACTCCTTGGGCAATGAGCTCGTCAATGATTTGTAGTAAAGCCACTACAGCATCTGGTGGTAACTTGTATTGTCGCATTCGTGGTAGCACCACTCCTGCCTTTAATGTGACTCGATATGGTGTAATATTCATGCAACCAACATCAGTAGGGCCTTGTGCCCATAGATGTGTAGGTAAAGTCTGCAGTCGGGGATCCATGTCTCTAGACACATAGTGACCTTTAAAATCACGTAAAAACAACCTTACTCCTTCCGGAGAACAACATATTATGGCTCCTAGAGCTTTCAGTGTTTTTATTCCTAACAAGTTTTCTGGGCATGATTTAGTAAGCAATAAATCTGTAGTTCGGGTCAGAGGTCCTATCGTAAGTGGAAGAGGCTGTGACACTTCATTAACAATAGGTTTTCCTGAAAAACCAAGGGAAATATTCTGAGAGCCTGAGAGGGGTGCCCCTGGAACTTCACTACGTTTTATAGTTGTTCGACTTGCCCCTGTATCAAGTAAAAATTTTCTATCTTGGCCTAATAATTCACTATGTACATAAGGTCCTTCTTGATCTACTGGGATTTCAATAAGGGGTAAGTCAACTTCCCTCTCTAGGCTTTTTCATGCGTAACGCTGATACTCAGGATATTCATACTGTGCGGTCTGATACATTTGTCGTGTTGTTGTCTGTGTGGCAGCAACAGGCAACGGTGGTGCAGCTGGCACAAACTGTATTGGCTGTTGTGCGGCTGGCATGGCCTGTGCATGCTGCAGAGCTCCTTGTTCATTCTGATCTTGTCTGAGTGGCCGTGATCTTTCTTGTGTTTTACCTATGGCGATATTATGTTTTAAAACTGGACAATCGTGTACGTAATGACCTGGCTTTTTACAATAATTGCATGTCCCTTTTACAGGTCCTGCTGAATCGGAATGTGTCATACCCTTTTTATGTCCTTCAGCTGGAACTGTCTGGGAAACTAGCATTTTCATTTTCGTGTCTTTCATGCGTCTGTGTTCATGTTCTTGTTCCTCTCTAATTCTATTGTGATGGTACTGTAACATTTGTAACATTTGTGATGGAGTGTTACCCTGCCAGGTACTCTCGAATTTTAATACTCTATTCTTTACTGGGGGCAGGGCATTTTCTACTAATTTTGTTACAAACAGATGCGGGTATGATTCGCTACTTGCTTTTATGCCACTATTTATACCAAAACATTTTACGAATCGGGCATAGTAATCACTAGTGTCTTCATCTTGCTTCTGTTTACAGGCTGAAATTGTACCCCAATCTTCCTTTTTCGTAGTTAATAAACGTGGCAGTACCTGTACTAATAAACCTGGTAGTGCTTTAGTTTTATCCCCAAGTCCTGCTCCTGCAGTTCGGGCCTTTTCTTCTGCTTCTAACACTGACCATTCTATCTTTTGGTCTCCTACCTCCCACTCTTTTTCCTTGAGTTTCTCATAAATACCAGCAGGCATCAATACCTTTAATATTGTCATAATGTCGGGATAGGTATACTCTCCCATGAGTAACATGTCTTTAATTTCTCGGTGAAAACCCGCTGGATCTTTGTCATGACTGGGTACCACTTTCTTCATTTGTAACAATTCTATTTTCGATATGGGCGTATATACAAATACGCGGTTAAACTCGTTGTCCTCGCCTTTTATTGGGTGCACTTCTCGTAAGGGATTCTGTCTATCCATGTGATACGTGGTTCTTTCCTTGACGGGCAATGAGACATGCTCTGAGCATACAAAAAGAATATACTGCTTTCTTGATTCTAGAATTTCTTTAATTAATTTAGTACCTGAACCTCTCCATTTATTCATAAGCAATTCAGTCAATATGTCAGGTAAGGGACCAGGGTCCGAATGCTGACTCCGATATAGTATAATGAGTTGTTGAATCATATAAATCCCAGCTAACCTCTGTTCATCTGGGGTGAGATTCAAAAATGTGCGTACTACTGTATCATCACTATATTTTCCGGGACTGTCCACCCAATGGACAGCTGCCCTGGGTAAATCTTGTTCATCCATAGAATCGAGAAAATGATAACCCCTTCGTTCTCGTAGTAGTTTGTCGGCGGTTTGGAACGAATGCTCGTTAGACCTTATATTAATTATAGGTATTTGGAAATTCCTGTTATTATCTGGACATATCGGACGTATCGAGTCAGTAAGACATCTATTACTATTACAAGATCTTCCTCTACCTACATAGGCTATGGTGTCCGACTGTCCCGCGGGCAGTCCTGACCCCTCTTCCTCGCTTTGTTCGAACTCGTCTACCTCTAATCTTTCTTCGTGTAGGCGTTCTATTTCTTTACGGATCTTTCGGCACATGGCTATTATACAATTTTTCTTATCATGTCTACCTTCTGATATATTCTGGCTCCATCTGGTAAGAATTTGCATTGCTTCCGGGTCTACCCCCGGTCGGTCTTGATTTCTGATCACACAGTTTATGAGGAAACGTAACAGTTCCCCCTGTATCTCTACTTTCTGGTATTCCATAGCTCTGTTAATACATTCTGGATCTCGCCCTGTTTGGACAAAATGATATATTTTATCTAGATGCGCAGTCATTCCTGGTAACTTCCCTAAATACACTGCGGCTCGTCTGATACGCAATGATGCCAGGGTCATTTCGTCCTCTTTACCGGGCACCGGGTCATATCTACAATCTATAAGAAGTTCCTTAAGCGTACGAGCACTTATGAGTTTGGGTGTACGTGAATGTGCTGACTCTTGAAAAGTAAGTTTATTTATTCTGGGTGGCGTAGAAAAAATATTGGTAGCACCTCCCGTAGCCCCATCTGGGGTGTCGGGTGTGAAAGGATTCGTCGAACGTGACACAGCAACTATAGGTGTGGACACAGCTATAGAAGTAGCTGTAGGAACAGATGCAGAAACAGATGTGCTTGCCGGAACTTGTGACTCGATCTGTTGCTGTAGGGATACGGGTGCTGGATCTTGGCGTTGGACCTCCCTGGTATGCGGTCTATGTGGGGCGGAATTAGCATACTCGGGAGCTGCGTCATCTAAATATGAGGAAAGAAAAACATCTTCTGCGGTTCTAGGATGCCCCTTAGGGTGTACCTTAATTGGGAATAATGGGGGTGGCAAGTCTTTCGGTATCTCTGGAGTAGCCTTAGGTAATCCTTCGGCTAGAAGGGGATACATACCATTCATAAGGGCATTTCTTTGTCTATCTACTTGTTCTGATTTCACTCGGATACCTTCCTCAATTAATAGATTTTCTCGAACTTTATTCGGATTCTCTTTACTCTTCTCTTCCTGTCTACGTGCTTTTTCTGTACGTCTATGAGATTCTTTACGCCATAACTCAACGGCGTCTTTCTGTGACTGTCTGACTTTCCTTTTCCATAACTCTTCCTCGACTTTCATGATGCACTCTGCATCCCAGGTCCCCGCTGCGGGCCACCTCTGACTTTCTGGTAATCCCTTGGTGTAGTCTACCCATAAATCAAGAAATAATATAGCGTCTAAGCCATGTTTGTGATACATGAAGTGCCCTGGAGTATCCCTAGGAGGAATAGGGACGGCTTCTTCGAGTACCCCTTTTCTAGTAGTGATCTGTCTTAATTTCGAAAAGAGCGGCATATTGACAACTGATCCGATACTTAATCTTGAACACACTTAATACAAAAGCACAATAATGGACAACCATCCATACCACAATATGCAGGACGTTTTAACACATTAAACATTAAACATTAAACACATTTTTAACCTTTAAAATAAACAACACTGATGATCGTCTGCATAACTAATCACCAAGCATAATTCTTGACAATAGCTAGATACTTCGGAATACTTGATATACTGCTAAACAGTACATATACACTGCTAAAACAGTGCAGACCGGATTTGTGTACCCAAACCCGTCTTGACCGGCACAACCTATGTGCACGTCAGAAATGCCTCCCCAGTAATGGTACTCACCGGGTAGCTTCGGAAACGGAAGGCCTCGGCAACTGAACTTGAACCGGACTGGACTCGACTCGACTCGTCGGAAACTGGACTCGACTTCGAACTGGTGGGTCACTGTATACCTCGGATCTTGCTCTCTCAGCTAGGCTCTGGTCGGGATACTTCGCACTTCTCACCGCCTCGTCTGGGTGTTGATCGCAGCCTCAGTCGCCCCCGCTTGACCGGAGGGAGATACAGGAAATCCTGCTGGTACGCGTTATTGTCCGTCCAGCTGTGGCAGGAGACCGGGCCTGCAACTCACCGCCGGCGCGTGAGATGAGAAAGTGTCCCTGTTCGGGCGCCATTCATGTGGTAAATAAATTTCCTTTACCGGGACTTAATTTGATACAGAAACATAATAAAATAGCTCAGTAAAATGAGAGGCAGAATCCGTGATATTAGAGGTTCGGAATGGGCTTTATTCCAATGATCGATTATAATCGGTTGCTCCAAGTTCCATCACCACGGGGGTTCAGGAAGTGAAGTACATACTTTATTGACAAGAAATGACTTTTATAGTACATACATTACAATGAAGCGAATGCAGTAGGCGTAACAATTGATAAGGAAATTGACGATTCATGTGCGTAACCGAAAATGGGTGTAATACGGAGTAAAAAGGAACATAATTGGTTATGATGTCACATATAGGTGGATCTATAAGATAATACTTGGCATAGATGCGCGCGCAGCAGCATGACGTGTAATTGACGTGCAACTAGGGGGTGAAGGGGACTTGACATTTAGCTCTACATGTGGAGACAAAAAGTCTGGGGGGTCAAGTCAACCTAATCCCAAATCATATCTAACATCCTATGTTTAAAGAACTATGTTATCCACAAAAGAAGGACTCTCGGACAGAATCTATTCTATACTGACTGTGCGTGCGTGTACAAGCGTCTAAGTGTCTACACTGAATGCGAGGGGGTAGGAATATTCCATGGTAACAGGGCTATGAATTACTTGCATGAGGACAGAGAAACCGAGCCTTTGCTCAGTAGCTGGAAGAATGTTTACTTAAACTGCTAGACAGGAATGCATCGGCTAAGGAGTGAAGCAGATAATTCGAAGGTGAAATACAGTTCTTGGCAGAGAATAGGCTGATGTCAGGCTTCGTGAGCCGCGCAGAGAATGAGACAAAGTTCATGGTCACAGATGCAGGCTCAGACTCGAGTTTTCAGAGGCAGAAGGCAAGAGGAGTTTGATGACAGAATCAGGGCCTACTTGCCTGGACTGTAAAATGGCATAAGTGAACCATATAAAGCCGGTGGCCTTTCATATTTAGGAATGGAATATCCGGCCTATTCATGGCGGATCTGACAGAGGACATGTTGACGGTGGACGCACATGTATTTGCGTCTTCATAACTGGAACTGGAGGGAACATACATGTACTTGTGACATGCACATAGAACCGTTGGGGTCCAAGATAGGGGACATAACTGATCAGAAAAATCCATATTTCCACAGAGGGTCCGCAGAGGGTGTGGACCTAAGGATGAGGACTTATCTTTTCTCTGAGTTGAGTTTCAGGCAGCTGTTCTTCATCCAGGTGGTGACAGCTTTCATCTCTTCATCGAAGTTGTGTTTGATGATGTTGGGTTCATTGGTAAGGGAGAGGATGAGCTGGGTGTCAGTGTAGGAGACGATGTTGAGCCCCTGGTTCCTGACGATGATTGTAATGGGGGCTATGTAAACGTTGAAGAGGGTGGGGCTGAGGGAGGAGTCCTGGGGCACTCCACAGTTGGTCTCTGTCGGTTCCGAGAGGTAGGGAGGGAGTCTGACCCGCTGAGTTCTGCCGGTGAGGAATGAGCATATCCAGTCAAGGGCCTTGCCGTGGATGCCGGCATCGTGGAGTCTGGTGGTTAGAGTGCGATGAGAGACGGTGTCGAAGGCAGCCGAGACGTCCAAGAGGACAGCTGTTTTGCAGTGGTCGAGGATTGAGCAGATGTCATCTCTGGCGGTGAGTAGGTTGCATTCACAGTGCTGTGGTTGATGTGCAACCCAGTTTGGAAGGTGTCGAGGATGTTGTTAGCCTCGATGAAGTTTGCTAGCTGTGTGTTGATGGCTTTTTCAATGACCTTGGCTACAAATGGAAGCAGGGAAATGGGCCTGAACGTTTTGAGGTTTGTCCGGTCTGCGGAGGGTTTTTTCAGGAGGGGTTTGACTTTGGCCTGTTTCCAGTCATCGGGGAAGGTGGCGGTTTCGAAGGAGCAGTTGATCATCCGACATAGTTTGGGTGCGATGGCTGAGGCGGCTCTGTGGAAGATGTGATGTGGGCAGGCATCTGAGGGTGCTCTGGAGTGGATGCCTTTTGTGGTCTTCAAGGTGGATTCTGTCAATAGTGGAGTCCACTTAAAGAAGGTGCTGAGTCTGTTGCAGAGGTCTTGGGATGGTGGGACGTCTGTTGTTTCGCTGCAGGGTTTAGCAAATTCCTTGATGATGGAGAAAAGTTATTTGGTATTGTGAGCATTCGTGAGGATTCTGTCCTGGAGGGATTTCTTCCTTATGGATTTGTTGAGATGGTGGTGTGTGGTGGTGGTTGCTTAGTAGTTGGCATGTGTCTCTGGGGTTTTGTTGTTCCTCCATGTCTTGTGGAGTCATCTGCAGGAGCGTCTGGATTCTTGGAGTGCAGTTGATGAACCAGCTGGCTTTCTTGATGTGTCTTCCTGTGGATTTCTTGAGGGGGCAAGTGTGTCGGTGCAGTTTGTGATTCAGCGGTGGAGGTTGCGTGCTGCCGTGTTTGCACCTGGCTTAGTCTGTGGTGGGTGCTGATGAGGCAAGAGGTGAGCCGGTCTTCGCTGACTTTGTTCCCACTTCTGCAGGTGGAGGGGGCAGTGGGCGTGCTTGTGTACAGTGGATTTTTTTGAAGGAGAAGTGGATGCAGCGGTACTCTGTCCAGAGGAGTTCCGTGGTGTGGCTGTAGAAGATGCTATTTCCTTCCACGGAGAAGGGGTCGGGTGTGTTTCCCACTGTGTGTGTGGGGGTGGTGACTAGTTGCTTTAGTCCTATGTTGGCGAGGTACTCTAAGAGCGAGGCAGTGTTTGAGTCGTCGTTGTTGTCCAGGTTGAAGTTTGAGCTCCGAATAGGATGTAGTCTATGGAGGCAAGGGCATGGGGTGTGGTGAGGTCGGGGATGGCGTCGGTAAAGGGAGCACGGGGGCCCGGTGGCCTGTAGTTGAGGGTTCCGCAGAGAGTTGTTTTAGGGTTGGTCTGGATCTGGAAGTGGCTGTGCTTCAGGAGGGTCGTAGTGTCATCCAGGACAGTGGCTGCCATTGGGAGGGTGTATTTGTGAACAATGGCGATGCCTTTTCCTGGGCGGATGGGGCGGGCCTTGTGCTGGATGTGGTATCAATCAGGAATGACAGTGGTGATGTCGGGTGCAGAGTTAGCGTTGTTCCAGGTTCCAGTGAAGAAGGCGATTTCGGGCGAGTAGGTGTTGAGGAGGTCCCCGATATCTATGGTTTGCTTGTATAGGGAACGTACATTGAGGAGGATGCAGTTGGATGGTTTGGGAACTGTGAAGTCCAGTAGGCTGGGGGATGCTGCTAGGATACGGAGGTGGGAGAAAGTGCAGCGGCAGTGTAGACAGGCAAAGGGCCTTGGATGTTGTTTGGTGTCGAGAGCTGACAGTTGTTGCTGTGTCTGGGGTTGAGAGCAGGGAGGGTGCTGGAGTTGTAGCAGAGGTGGGTCAGAGGACCAAGGTCCCTGATGCTGGCCGCGTCTGAGTCGCACACGGGCTCAGACGGGCTTGACTTTGGCATACCTTTGGCACGCCAATGGCGCGGCCGCACAGCTGCCACCATTAAGTAGAGTTCGGGGAGGGTGGGTCAGCTGGGCAGCAGGAAGGATACACTGGAGGGGGAGGGGCCAGAGGGGCAGCAGCGGCAGGGAAAAGACACCACACAAAAAAAGAAACGTGGTGAAAAAGACAGAGAAAGAAGCGAAGAAAGCGTGTACAGAGGAAAAGAGGCAAGGGAGAATAAAGAGGGCACAGAGGAAAAGAGGCAAGAGGGCTAGTGGCAGAACAGCAGAAAAGCAGTGTGCTCTTTCACTGGACCACCAGGAGTGAGGCCCAGGCAAAGGCCTGCGGTGGAGGAGGACCTCTAACACCCTGCAAGAGTGAGCTCAGGGGGCAACACTCAGTGCTGGAGCTGCTTGGGGGAGAGCAGTCACACTGACCAGCTCAGTGGTCTTGCTCTTCTTGCTGCTCAGCGGCCGCCATTAAGTAGGGATCGGGGGGAGGGCGGGTCAGCTGAGAGGCGGTAAATGGTAACCAAATCAATCAAACCTCCAATTTAGACTTACATCCATTATGGAAAATACAACAAATTCGGACTATACACAGTATATTCGATGTGCCTCAAAAAAGAATTGAAAAAGATTAAGGAAGCTTAGGGCCTAAGTTAGAGTTTGGCTGAAGGTGGCTCCATCCCAAACATCACAAATATCTCGTCCACATTATTACAAGTATAATAGGATATAATGCACTTGTACTAAGGCGGACAGAATATTCATCATATTTCTGAGTACACTTCCGCCAAATTATAACGCAGGCCATAAATAAGAAAATGCCTGATACCATTGTTAAAGGTAGCCTATTAAAACAGCCCATCTCAGAAGACATATTCCATCTTCACAAAACAAAGCACTACTTTAAAAACACCTGGGACTGCCAGTTTCCAGTGCTTCAAATGCAAACAAGATCTACATTTAAACATGGAAACTGGCACTGCTGCAAATGCAAGCAAGGATTCCTTTTTTGGCCTCAAAAACAAAGGGGATAAGCAAAGTCAGCACCGAAGATCATTGAGGCTTCAAAAGAGACACAGATTTAGCAAAACATTGTTATCAAATGTATGCTGAGCAAGTAGCAAGCACTATAGGGGGAACAACCTTTACAACGCAACTTTTACAACGCACTACCATTACAACAAAACTGTTACAACGCAAATGCATTGACAACGCATGCCATTACAACGCAAGTCTTTACATCGACTTGCACTAGATGGCGTGCTAACATTAAAAATAGTGTAGTTTACTATCCAAACACCTTCCCTACTGTTACGTGGACTGGAGTTAGAATAGCAAATTACACTTTTTTAATGTTAGCACGCCATCTAGTGCAAGTCGATGTAAAGACTTGCGTTGTAAAGACTTGTGTTGTCACTGCATTTGCGTTGTAAAAATTTCATTGTAACAGCATGCGTTGTAAAAGCATGTGTTGTAACATCATACATCCGCACCATAGTAACAACAAAACCCTTTTTTAAGACCACTGGCTGGTTAAATGTGGTAACAATAAGGCAAACTTTTAACGATCTTCCCGGTATCAAACTTAACTAAGACACTCAATGTGATAAAGAGGCCATGAATTAAAAAGTATTTTTGTTTAAATTACAAACTCATGGTCTAGACACACAAAGCTTTTGTATAAATAAACCTACAATGACCAAGAACCCAAAAATCAAGATATAAGCTCCATTACACAACATTAATTTTGTTATGGAAAGACTGCTGGAGCCAGAGGTAACTGTTTAAACAGTGCAAAAAAATGCAAGTAGCTAATAATAAAAAGGATCAAAGCAAAGGTAACATCTTACTTATGAATAAATTCTGCTTTGTCAGCTTGAATAAATAGTCATTAAACTTAACCAACAAATTCTCAAACTCAGCATGCAACAATACCTTTAGCTCCTACGCGAGCTCTAAAAGATCTTTAAATGACTGCCACAGAACACCAGGCGAACTGTCACGCAGGCACTCATCACCAGCAGACTCTACATCAGCAACACACTCTATGCCTGAATCTCCAAACAGCTCACACACAGACTAAACACCATCCAGAACACCGCCACAAGACTCATTTTCAACATCTCATGCACCACCTACATCTCACCTCACCTGGCTCCCCAGCCACAAACACAGCCAGTTTAAACTTCTCACACACATACAAAACCTTGCAAACCACCAGTCTAGCATACCTGAACAGTTAAATACATTTCCACCAGCCAAACAGACACCTTCGCTCAGCTCACTCTCACACACACACCCCCCACATTCACAAAAACACAGCAGTAGGGTGCATGTTCTTGTACATCGTACCCAAACCTGGGAATGAACTCCCTCAACACATCCGAGCCTCCTCCTCACTTTGAGTTGTGCAACAAACTGAAAACCTGGCTATGGGAATAACCATATAGGGACCTCTTGCCTTCACTCCTGCTCAATCACCTGTATACAGTCACTTGTGATTAGCGCTGTCCACAAAACGCTATCACACAATATAACTCCTCAATGTGCTTCCAAATCTTTGCACGATTATTTGATCAGCGAAAATATCTGAAAAATGCTAAAAGATGTACCTCAAGCGTAACAGCATGTTTTTTCTAATTAATCTATCATCAACGTTGCTTTTGTTCCACCTCAGCATGGAGAGTGCCACAAATCTGCAACATTAAGGCTCAGTAACAAAGCAGAAGGGACATTTCTACTATCTCATAAGCATATATTTGATGACTGTAAAATTGTGGCTTTGGGGCCCACACCTGAATGATATCTCTCTATCCTCAACCATGAGAAAGTATCAACAGGGTTTAGGGAAATAATCATGCAGATTATGTCACAACAGAAGAATGAAAACAACTGGTGAGAGGGGAGTGAACTTAAATGTATGCAGGGTGGACTAACGGTTTAGGCAACCTCAACAAAATTTCTTTAGAGCCTTAAAGTAGCAGTTACTCCTGAATAAATTAAATATAAAGGAGAAGAGGCTGTGGTTAATGCTAACGGGCAGGGAAGTAGACGTTACAAAGTCAAATAACCAAACTCTTCTAAGCATGATTGGACCTGATCATCAATGGAATTGTCCAGCAATAAGTTTACTATAGTCCCCTAGCATAACTCCTTATATTGTTCTTAAAAGGTACAATAAATGTCTGCAGATTGGCCAATATCATATTGACTCACTGTAAATATGTTCTTGGAATGTGGCTGGAAAGACACAACTTCAAGAGCAAAAAAGTACAAGAATGTGTCTCTTTTGCTTCCATGTCATGTGTTTACCGAAATCTGGAGCAAGTATTTAGACTTTTATCTACATTCCAGTTCTGGCCAAAGAATTTCAAATGTAAACAAATTGACAAAATATATGTGCAAGGCTACATCCTGCCACATAATTTCGGGTTTATAATTACAGGAGATTTTAATTTAAACCTAAAGCTCATCAGTATAAATAATTTGTGGCCACAAGATGAAGATCTAATATGGAAAACTCTAACCCACGCAGACTTCCCAAAATGAAAAGATCCATTGGATATACTTCTCTTAGACACTTTCATATGGTGAAAAGTATTAAATGAACGTTTACCTGCAGACAATTTAATAAGATGTACTCATATTTCAAAAGCGAGAAAACTATCACTTCAACTGAATTAGTTAATCTTTTTTAATCATATGAGATAAATCACAAATTGGATAGCGATCATAATCCCTAGTCAATGACATTACCAATAAAACAGCATCTGGTTCTGTGTACCATAGCTATTGGGAACATTGCCAGACACCAAAAAGAAAACAGAATAAAATAGGGTACCACCACAAATGCAAAGGAATGTGAATCGAAAATATTGCTCCCAACTTTTCCAAGTTTCTTAATACTATTGCAGTAAATAAAGAGTCTAGCAATACAAGAATATAGGACCATTCTATAAATGAGTTAGGAAATACCCTACCATCAAAAACGACCTTCTTTCCAGTCAACAATAAAACGATTAATAATACATAGTTCACACCAGACTTAAGCCAAGGGAAAAGAAAACCTGCTAGAAAAATTAGATAAGCAACAAACAAAAAAATGAAGGTCTTATTCAAAAAGTTAAATCACAGAGGCGCCAGTATGACAAATTCTTTTGTGGCGGGAAAAGAGCTACAAAGTGAAACAATGGATGGCCTTGCATAAATCCTGTTCTTTCTGTTGTATGAGACACTTCTGGCTAAAATTGACAGATCAGAGGGCATTCATGTAGGGAATAATGTTTCCTCTGCTCTTTGAACTACTTATCTACACTTCCGGCTCTGAGTAAATAAAATTGGCAGATCAGAGGGCCTTCATTTAGGGAATAATGTTTCCTCTGCTCTCTGAACTTCTTATGTCATTGTATTTAACTGAACAATTCAAAATGGATGACCCTCGGTAATTTACAGGAATTGAAACACTTGATGACATTCAAAAAGACCTTAATTGCAAAATGCATACACTCAAAACAATTGCATCTGAAATTATTGATTTGACACTCAATGAGAGGATTGATACTTAGCAAATTCTGGCAGAGGTTAACAAAAGGATGCAGGAGGCTGCACCAAGTCAAAATGGGTTGCCAGCTGCAATCCTTAAAACGTATCCAAGATTTTGTTTAGAATCAATGAAAAATCTATTCTGGAACTGTAACAAAACGGTGCCTGTATCATGGAGAAGATCACTTATCTATGCGATACACAAGAAAGATTCCAAGCTAGATCCTTCTAACTACTGACATATAACTCTCTTGGACATTGGTCATTGCCATTTCCTCATTGGTGTATAAACACTTCTTAAATGTAGTTACTTATTTGCTACTTTCATTGACTTCAACAAAACTTTTCACAGCATCAACAGAAGGTTGCTTTGCACGTAATTGGCTTAATGGGGCATATCAACTAAACTACTGAATGCATTTTTACCCTGTATTCAAACAGTTGGACACAAGTCGGATGGAGTGACAATTTGACATTATCTGAAAACATATTATTCAGCATAGTCCTAAAACAAGGATGTGCACTGGCTCCACTTTTATCAATCTATAAGTGGTCAATATTGAGTACGCATTAAATAACCACAGAGCATGCCTCCAAAATGTAAGTGGGCGGCATTTGCCTATTACGCAGTTTGCTGATGATACAGTACTTTTAGATTGCATTATCAGTGGACTGCAACAAACATACTCTATAAATAAATTTAGCTCACTTTCCCAAGTAAACAAATTTAAGGTCCACTGTGAGAAGACAAAAGTACTGGTCTTTACTTCTTTACGTCTTTAGAGAGACCTAGGCGTAAATAGAGTTTCGGTGGGCAACCTATTGTGCGTACCCAAATACAAATATTTGGTGAAGGAATTTAAAATGAAAGAAAAAAGTAAATTACACCTAAAATCATCGGAAAGTAAAACTGCAAATTTAAAGTCTTCATTTATAAACGTATCCAAAAATCTTGATGGTCCATCGATATCACCACTTCTTATGCTAATGAAAATAAAGGTTCTTTCCTCGTTAATTTATGGGTTGGAGGTACTGCCATGTGATTTTGGTAGGTGGTTATACCAGGCTCACAGTAAGCTACTTATCTCAGACTTTTGATTGCTTCAATCAACAAGCCATGAAAAAGTTAGTTTAGAGTTCTAATTGATTGACCAGTCATCACTGGCACAGAATGCTGCAAAGTTAAGATGTTGGTTCGAATTGAAAAGTGCTAATAAAAGGTCTTTGAGGGACACTCTCAGTAAGGAATTTGACTTGTTAAATTATTCTACTAAAACTCAGTGGCATATGGTTATTTATTCGACGCTTCAGGACCTTGGCATGTGAAACGTCTGTGGGAGTATATTCTTACAAACCAAAGTTTCAAAATGATATTGCAAAAGTAGATTAACTCTATGTCAACTGAGTAAGACCTTAAAACTTTCAAAGAAAGATCCCAACGTGAACAAGGTTTAACCAGCTCTGAGCAAAACAACCCCCAAGCTTACCAGGAACTTCCCATCTCATGGGAGCTGAAGATTAAATATCTTCATTTGCATTTTAGATTGCACGACTCAGAAGAAGTTCTGCAAACATGTAAGTGTAGTTTACATAATGGCAGTTATAGATTGTGCAAATATAATAATGAAATCCTAGTTCATGCTGCATGCTGCTGACTCGTTTTTTAAACAATCATTAGGATGTATTTTGACCCAGCCTTTCACTAATTGAATATACGAAATTGCAGAACCGCGTTTGTAGCTCGTTTTAATAGTATTTTAATTTGTCGAGTCATAAAATGCACAAATTCTGTCTTAATAACTTTTGACAAAATGTAAGAACTTAATAAAGGATGAAATCAGTGAAGCCTTGCTATATGATTATACAAAATGACCCGCAATTTAATCCGATTTTGCCAAGTGCTTGCTCTGTGAAGTATCTGCTTTTAGCTACAATTTGTATTTACTGAAAGGGTTTTATCAACTGTCAATAAAAATGTACTCTACACACAGAACTATCTCTCGCACTCTGCTTCACTCTACTCAGAGCGTGGGCTCAGCTACACAATCTCCTCTACTCATCCCACACTTCTAAATACACAACCCACAACGACCAATGCCAGGATCAGAGTTCACATCACGCACAACACCAAGACACTTCGCACATACATCCTGCTGCCAGTCAACACTTCTAAATACACAACCCACAACGACCAATGCCAGGATCAGAGTTCACATCACGCACAACACCAAGACACTTCGCACATACATCCTGCCGCCAGCCAACACTTCTAAATACACAACCCACAACGACCAATGCCAGGATCAGAGTTCACATCACGCACAACACCAAGACACTTCGCACATACATCCTGCCGCCAGCCAACACTTCTAAATACACAACCCACAACGACCAATGCCAGGATCAGAGTTCACATCACGCACAACACCAAGACACTTCGCACATACATCCTGCTGCCAGTCAACACTTCTAAATACACAACCCACAACGACCAATGCCAGGATCAGAGTTCACATCACGCACAACACCAAGACACTTCGCACATACATCCTGCTGCCAGTCAACACTTCTAAATACACAACCCACAACGACCAATGCCAGGATCAGAGTTCACATCACGCACAACACCAAGACACTTCGCACATACATCCTGCCGCCAGCCAACACTCCTAAATACACAACCCACAACGACCAATGCCAGGATCAGAGTTCACATCACGCACAACACCAAGACACTTCGCACATACATCCTGCCGCCAGCCAACACTCCTAAATACACAACCCACAACGACCAATGCCAGGATCAGAGTTCACATCACGCACAACACCAAGACACTTCGCACATACATCCTGCCGCCAGCCAACACTCCTAAATACACAACCCACAACGACCAATGCCAGGATCAGAGTTCACATCACGCACAACACCAAGACACTTCGCACATACATCCTGCCGCCAGCCAACACTCCTAACCAAGCAGCGAAATAGAACATGGGGGGGTGTTTGTTCATAAAAGACATGAATGAAATAAGAACGGAAGACAGGAAAGAGGGCGCCAGGGAAAGGGAAGGAGGTGCCGCGAGAGGTGTGCATCAGTGTGCATGAATTATTACCCCGCCCAAGCCCTACCCACTGTCCCGAGAGAATGGCCTGCCAGGAACATCCTGATTTCCCAATCGCTAGGCCCCTGTGGGATCAGCCCGGGGCAGCCACCAGGGACCCAATGCCGATGCCAGGGAGCAACGTGCGCCAAGTGCCCTTGAATTACCTTTCCTGGTAGTGCTCACTTAAAATAATGGGATCCTCATGGGGGCACGTGCCCAGCAGGGAAACCCCACCCAACCTTTGCATGATAAGAGGGAAGAGACGCTCAAAGAATCCTGGGGAAAACATGCATTCTATGATTCGAAGCCAACTTACATAATATTAACTTTTTATATTGCATGTCACGCCCTACTTCTGCGGTTTCTAATCACTGTTGTAAACAACAGGTGCTGACCTGGCACTAGGAACCACTAACAGGCAGAAAGACCAGCTCCGCCAGAGGAGGACAAGCGCCCAGGAACCCCCAGTTCATCTGCAGGGCAGAAGGGCATTTGGGGTATTTTCTTGCCAGGCTGCCACAGCATTAACTTATCTAACAAGGTCATTATAAGGGGGTGTATGTAGGAGATTTACATGACCGGATTAGTCAAGCCTCTTCCGTTTGTGACTGCCATAGTGATGGACCTGTCAGCCCTAGGGTGGTCTCCCCTTCTATTTTTGTATCGTGCCTCATTTTTTCCACCCTCATTTTTATGTTGGACTAGGTCTCCGGGCGCCTTTTCATTGCCAATCAGTGTTAAGGTGCAGGTGCTCCCTTCTCCCAAGATGGCTGCCACAGGCCCCTGCTACTGCAGAGTGGTCTTTCATAGTAGCACCCTAGCTGCCAGGAGCTGGCTGGAACCCCACAATAATGTTGCGACTCCAGCCCGCCTTTTTGTCCCATAGGTAGAGTGGGGAAGCTCCTGGAATGTGCTGGAACCTTCTAGAAGGGAGGTGGGGTTTTTCTTTTGCCGCCTTGGCCAGAGGTCACCTGACCTAGGGCTACTTAAGTGAGGGAGGGAACTTTTTGTGGTGAGTTGGCCAGTGGGGTGAAGCAGAGCTGGAAGAATCCACCAGGAGTGTAGGCGGTAGGGCCTAGCCAGGGACTTATGCCTCTGAGAGTGACAGGATTTAGGTGCTGCCTCTTAAGTGAGTGAGGGACCCTGTGAAACCCACTGATCTTGCCCAGCAGTAGGAGGACCCAGAGAACCTCTGCCCAGCCTGACTAGGAAGGACCTAGTCGCCTTCTCCATCCCTACCCCCCTGTAACAGAACCCCTTTAAGGGCGCCAGATACATCTGCGCCAACAAGACTTCATCTAACATCTGAGAACAGAGACTTATATGCCAAGCACTGAGACTGCGTGTCCTGATTGAACTCTCAAACTTATATGCCAAGCACTGAGACTGCGGGCCTGATTCACAGAACTAACTTAAGACAAAATCCTAAACTTACTACCATTTTCGTATTCACAGAAGGCACTTACTCATTTCGGCATTCACAGAAGACACTTACTCGCTTCGGTATTCACAGAAGTTAGGAGTCCTAACTTTAGGACTCCTAAATGCCTTCTGTGAATACCGAAAGTCTTAAAATTAGGATTTTTCTCAGTTTAGCAGTCCTAAAGTTAGGATTCCTAACTTTACTACTGCTAATTGAGAAAAATCCTTATTTTAAGACCTTCGGTATTCACAGAAGGCATTTAGGAGTCCTGAACTTAGGAGTCCTAACTACACTACTACTAAACTGAGAAAAATCCTAATTTTAAGACTTTCGGTATTCACAGAAGGCATTTAGGAGTCCTAAAGTTAGGACTCCTAACTTCTGTGAATACCGAAATGAGTAAGTGCCTTCTGTGATTACCAAAATGAGTAAGTACCTTCTGTGAATACCAAAATGGTAGTAAGTTTAGGATTTTGTCTTAAGTTAGTTCTGTGAATCGGGCCCTGCGTGTCCAGATTGAACTCTAAAATTTATATGCCAAGCACTGAGACTGCGTGTCCAGACTGACCCCTGAAGCCGTATGCAAAGCAGATTGAAGAGCCACCGGGGATCGACCAGGTATTAGCGTTGTGACCCCTGCGCTCCCTGACCTGGCCTGGGACCCCCGGCAGCGTGCTCCGCTGAGCGCGGAACCCCCATCCTTAACTTGAGCCCCCCCTGTGACGTGGAAGCCAGCGCGCTCACCGCCGCAGCCCGGAGGCCGGAAGAAGTGCCCTGCAGAGTCGCGAGGCCCGTGAGAAGCCCGGGGCCCCAACGCTGCCGTCGCAGCTGTGTGAGAAGGTGCGCGAGGCCTGGGGCTGAGTTTCCCATCGTCGCTGGAGTGGACGCCGTCTGACGCCGAGAACGAGGTAAGCCCGGAGGCTGGGATTGCCCCTGGTGCGCCCCCTACTGGTTGGGAACCGCACCGCACCCTCAGCCCGGGTCCCCTCTCCGTGGGAGTTCCCCCTGCCATCACGACGGAGAGACCCCGCCGAGGGATCCTCTCCTTGTGCCCCCGTGACTGCTCTGAAGCGCGGTGCCCTACGAACTGCACCGGAGCCGAGAGACTCGCTCCTCCCATCCCGGGCGCTCCCCACTAAAAGCTCCGTGAGGCGCATTGACTGTCCTACCCCGTATTGAAGTACTCAGTGCCCGTAATTACGAGTAGCGCTCTGTTATTCCTGTGACGGATTGAAGTGCTCAATGTCAATAATTACGAGTAGCGCTCTGTTATTCCTGTGCCGGATTGAAGTGCTAAATGTCAGTAATTACGGGTAGCGCTCTGTTATTCATGTGCAATATTGAAGTGCTACATGCTAGTGATTACGAGTAGCGCTCTGTTATTCATGTGCCATATTGAAGTGCTACATGCTAGTGATTACGAGTAGCGCTCTGTTATTCATGTGCCATATTGAAGTGCTACATGCCAGTGATTACGAGTAGCGCTCTGTTATTCATGTGCCATATTGAAGTGCTACGTGTTAGTGATTACGAGTAGCGCTCTGTTATTCATGTGCCATATTGAAGTGCTACATGCCAGTGATTACGAGTAGCGCTCTGTTATTCATGTGCCATATTGAAGTGCTACGTGTTAGTGATTACGAGTAGCGCTCTGTTATTCATGTTCCATATTGAAGTACTACGTGCTATTGATTATGAGTAGCGTGCTGTTATTCACGCCAATGTTGAAGTGCTACGTGCTATTGATTACGAGTAGCGCGCTGTTATTCATGTTCCATAATGAAATGCTAAATGACATCTATTACGAGTAGCTCTCTGTGCTAGATGCCCCGTTCTGAGGTCGTCACCAGTTAGCGCGCATAGCGCCATAATCACCCCCCTAAGGCGCGACAGGAAAGTGAAGCGCGAGTGTACCTCTAGGTGAAGGGTAGTTGTACCTCAGGCAGTACTGATATGTTATGAATGTCATTTGTGGTATTACCAGCTTATGAAATGTACTGCTACCTCATGAACTGCATCTAACGTGATCTGCTTGGATAAACTTGAGTATTTACTTAACTCCTAACGTGTGGCGTCACTTATTGTGTGTGTTCCTTGTCCCATGTGAGGTGCGTGTTGTATGGTTGCTTTACACACAGACCTTTGGTGGCCCGACCGCTCGTGTCACGTTACCGCCCCATAGGGCCTGGAAACCCCAGGTCCTACATTGTTGGCGAGCGGTGGGATCCTTAGGACCTGTGACCATACAGCACCCTTCCGTGAGGCGAAGGGCGCCACAATTAAACGCCTATTTGTTCCAGTGCTTGAAAACCATTGATTGCTGCATTGTTATTTCCACTGTCCAGGTTGAGAGTGCAAGGAGCCTGGTTAGCTGAGAACTGTTGCCTATCCCATAGGAATTTTTCTCCTTAGTGTCTAGGTCCCCACCTGCCAGAATGGAATTCCGGTTAGCTGACCTCGAGGGGTACTCGGTGAAGCAACTGAGGGAGTTCGGGCAGGGGATGGGGGTGCCTGGGGTATGGAGGGCCAAAGGACCGGAACTCCGCACCGCCATTAGGGCATGGGTAGAGGCCCACCCAGAAGGGAACGAGGATGAGGGACAGGAGGCGCCAGATGCACCTCAGGAGGAGAGCGCCCAGGAAGTGCTAGACATCTTGAATGTAGATATGTCGGAAAATGTGCCCCGAGGGAGACGTTCTGGGGCCAGTAGTAGGACAGGGTCTAGTAGGAGCGCGTCTCCAAAGGAGTACGAGGACAGGAGGGAAGAGAGGCAACTAAAATGGGAGCTAGCGAAATTGGAACAGGAAAGGGAAAACAAGAGATGGGCAATGGAGGAGAAGAAGCTTGCGCACGAGCTTCAGCTAAAAGAGCTGGAGTTACGCGCCCTCCAATTGAACGCGTCAAATAAGGACAATGGTGGCAGCATACCTAAGGAACCTCAAGAATCAAAGTTCTACCTACCTAAAGAGGTAATTGCCAATTACACAGTGGGGGACGACATCATGAAATGGTTGGAGGCATACGAGGTAGCCCTGACGGCCCATGGGGTACCCGAGAGTAATTGGGGAGGTGGTTTATACCGGTATATACCTCCCAATGTTAGGGACACCCTGCTATATTTGGCCAAGGCGGATCAGGTAAGGTATGTCCCCATGAAAGAGGCCTTGTTAAAAAAGTTTGGTCTCAACCCCGAGAGGTACAGGCAAAAGTTTCGTGGCAGCCATAAGCTGTCCACTGTAGATTTTTTTGATTATGCGAGGAAGGCACTAGATGGTTGGGTGCGTGGCAGCGAGGTGCAGGACTACCAAGGGTTGTACGATCTTTTTTTAAGGGAGCACCTCTTGGATAAGAGCTTTCCGGAGCTGCGCCAACATCTGGTGGACCGCAAGTTGATGGATCCCCGTGAGCTTGCGGAGGAGGCAGATATTTGGGTGAGCACCCGGGTGTCTCACAAGGGCCCCGGGGGAGATGGCTCGAAAGGCGGACAGGGTTTCCCCCAGAAGAAAGAGGGGGGAGATAAAAAGGTGGAGTTCTCGAAAGGTCCCCAAAATAAGTTTGGGAAGGGAGTAGGAACCCCACCCCCGTCCAATTCCACAAGACCCACTTACCCTGACAGGAGTCAGCAGCCTAGGATTGTGCGGTGCTACGAGTGTGGGGAGATTGGACACTACAGGGGAGATCCCAAGTGTCGCAAGCGACCACCAGCCCCAACGGGCGGGAAAAGTCCCGGGGTGAGTAGTATAGCGCTTGGGGTGGAGCTGCCCTTAGATAGGGAAGGGGAGTGGACAGGCCTGACGCTGGTTTCACTCGGGGATAGAGAGGTGGTCCCCGTAGTGTCCCTGCCCCCGAACACTGCTAAATATCAGCAGAGGGTGAGAATTAATGGGGAGGAGGTGGAAGCTCTGAGGGACACAGGGGCCAGCATGACCACTGTCGTACGGCGGCTGGTGTCCCCAGACCAAGTAGTCCCCGAGGAGTTCCATCCGGCCGTATTGGCTGACGGCAGTATGAGTCACTATCCAGTGGCTCGTGTTCCATTTGAGTGGGGAGGAGTCAGAGGCCTGCTGAGAGTTGCTGTGAGCCCTGCCTTGCCTGTGGGGTGTTTGCTAGGGAACGACCTGGAGCACACCAAGTGGAAAGACGTTGAATTTCACGCTCACACCGAGATGCTGGGATTACCAGGGTGGACTTGCGTCAGTACGCGGTCCATGGCTGCCCGGCATGGAACTCACCCTGGGTTGGAGCCTGGAATCATGGCCCAACCCAAAGCCAAACATGGAAAGAATAAGGTGGTAGAGGACGTGCCCCGTGAGATGGATGGGGAGGCCGCAGAGGTGCCCCCGGAGTCCGCGGAGGTAGATGTCGTTCCTGTGGAGGACTTGCCGACCCTTGCTGACTGGCATGTGGAAGGAGGGCCTACCCGGGAAGAATTTTGTCAGGCACAAAGGGCGTGCCCCACGCTTGAAGGCATGCGGCGGCAGGCCGAAGCCCAAGTGGCCAGTCAGGAACTGGGAGGTTATCACGTGTATTGGGAGGATGATCTCCTATACAGTGAGCCCAGGGTGCCGGTACATGGATCTTCGAGGGCCGTAGTGGTCCCCCAATGTTACCGGGCCTTTCTGCTGGAGTTAGCGCACGAGATACCCTTAGCCGGACACCTGGGTCAGGACAAAACCTTTGCACGGTTGGTCCCCCATTTTTATTGGCCCAGGATGAGGATTGCATCAGACACCTTTTGCAAGACCTGCAAGTCTTGTCAGGCTAGTGGCAAGACTGGGACGAAGTTGAAGGTCCCGTTGGAACCGCTCCCCGTGGTCGGGACCCCTTTTGAGAGGGTCGGTATCGATATTGTTGGGCCATTGGACCCTCCGACCACAGCGGGACACCGGTTCATCTTGGTTTTGGTGGACCACGCCACAAGGTACCCAGAGGCTATTCCTCTGAGGACCATCACTGCACCGGTGGTGGCACGGGCACTGTTGGGGATATTTACCCGAGTGTGATTCCCCAAGGTCGTGGTGTCGGACAGGGGCACCAATTTTATGTCGGCCTACATGCAGGCCATGTGGAAGGAGTGTGGGGTGACCTACCGGTTCTCCACTCCTTACCATCCCCAGACTAACGGACTTGTAGAGCGCTTCAATAAGCAATTGAAGGGGATGATCCGAAGCCTTCCAGAGGGCTTGAGGCGTAAATGGGACGTCCTCCTCCCCTGCTTGTTATTCTCCTATCGGGAGGTACCGCAGAAGGGAGTCGGGTTCAGCCCGTTTGAATTGCTCTATGGCCATCCCGTTAGGGGTCCCCTCAGTTTAGTGAAAGAGGGGTGGGAGAAGACTTCACAGAAGCTTCCGCGTGACATTGTCAGCTACATGCTGGCGTTCCGCAGCCAGATGGCCAAGCTGTGGAAGGCAGCAACAGAGAACCTGGAGGCTAGCCAGACCGTGATGAAGGAGTGGTATGACCGCAACGCTCGAACGGTCGAGTTAGACGTTGGACAGAAGGTGTGGGTTATGGAACCTGGGGAGCTTTGTGCCCTCCAGGACCGGTGGACTGGCCCGTTCGACATTGTGGAGCAGCGTGGCCAGACCACGTACATTGTAGATGTGAAAAGCCCCCGTCAGCCCCTCAGGGTGCTCCACGTCAACCGCCTGAAGCCGCACCATGAGCGATCAGAGCTTGTTCTCCTTATGGTGATGGATGGAGCGAAGAGGAAGAGAGTGAGGCTCTTCCTGACCTTCTAGCAGTACAAGAGAAGGATGGTTCGGTGGAAGGTGTAGTCCTCTCCCCATCCTTTACCCCAGAGCAACAGAGGGACTGTCGCAATGTCCTGGGACAGTTCGCCTCATTGTTCTCCCTCACGCCTGGAATCACTCATTTGTGTACCCATGATGTGGACACAGGGGACAGCCCCCCGGTGAAGAACAAGTCTTACCGGCTCTCTGACCGAGTGAAGGATAGCATCCAGCGTGAGGTGGCAAAGATGCTGGAGCTGGGGGTGATAGAACCTTCCAGCAGCCCGTGGGCTAGTCCAGTGGTGTTGGTGCCGAAAGCGGCCCCACCGGGTACGACACCGGAGCTTCGGTTCTGTGTGGACTACCGGGGGTTGAACTCTGTCACGAAGACAGATGCTCACCCCATCCCACGTGCAGACGAGCTGGTGGACCGGCTGGGAGCAGCCCGGTACCTCAGCACCATTGATCTGACATCCGGATATTGGCAGATTGCCATGGCCGATGGAGCACAGGAGAAGACAGCGTTCTCCACCCCCGAGGGCCACTACCAGTTTCGAGTGATGCCCTTTGGGCTTAAAAATGCTCCGGCCACATTCCAGCGGTTAGTGAATCAGGTACTATCTGGCCTGGAGTCCTTCTCAGCAGCCAATCTGGATGATATAGCTGTCTTCAGTGGCACCTGGGAGGACCATCTGCAACACCTCCAGGAGGTATTGCAGGCGCTGCAACGCGCTGGCTTAACAATTAAAGCCAGCAAGCGCCAGATTGGACAGGGATCTGTCGTGTACCTGGGACACCTGGTGGGCGGAGGTAAGGTGCAACCCCTCCAGGCCAAAATAGAGACCATCTTGGCTTGGGAGCCCCCCAAGACCCAAACAGAGGTCCGAGCTTTCCTCGGCCTCACTGGGTATTACCGCCGGTTCGTCAAGGGATATGGTACCATCGTAGCCCCCTTGACGGAATTGACCTCAAAGAAGCAACCTCGCAAGGTCATATGGACAGCTGCATGCCAAGAGGCCTTTGACATGCTGAAACATGCGATGTGTACTGCTCCAGTACTAGCAACACCAGATTTCAGCAAGGAATTTATTGTACAGACAGATGCCTTAGAGCACGGCATAGGTGCGGTGCTCTCGCAACTCAATGCCGAGGGCCAAGATCAACCAGTGGCCTTCATATCCAGAAGACTCCTCCCTCGGGAACGGCGATGGAGCACCATTGAGAGAGAAGCCTTCGCGGTGGTCTGGGCCCTGAAGAAGTTGAGGCCATAACTCTTTGGAACTCACTTCCTTATTCAGACCGACCACCGGCCCCTTCGCTGGCTCATGCAGATGAGAGGCGAAAACCCCAAGTTGTTGAGGTGGTCCATTTCCCTACAGGGGATGGACTTTCGCGTGGAACATCGGCCCGGAGTTGACCACGCCAATGCTGACGGTCTCTCCAGGTTTTTCCGCCTTAGTGATGACAACTCCCTAGAGGTTGGGTAGCTCTCCCCTCTTTCGGCTGGGGGGGACGCATGTTGGACCTGTCAGCCCTAGGGTGATCTCCCCTTCTATTTTTGTATCGTGCCTCATTTTTTCCACCCTCATTTTTTTTTATGTTGGACTAGGTCTCCGGGCGCCTTTTCATTGCCAATCAGTGTTAAGGTGCAGGTGCTCCCTTCTCCCAAGATGGCTGCCACAGGTCCCTGCTACTGCAGAGTGGTCTTTCATAGTAGCACCCTAGCTGCCAGGAGCTGGCTGGAACCCCACAACAATGTTGCGACTCCAGCCCGCCTTTTTGTCCCATAGGTAAAGTGGGGAAGCTCCTGGAATGTGCTGGAACCTTCTAGAAGGGAGGTGGGGTTTTTCTTTTGCCGCCTTGGCCAGAGGTCACCTGACCTAGGGCTACTTAAGTGAGGGAGGGAACTTTTTGTGGTGAGTTGGCCAGTAGGGTGAAGCAGAGCTGGAAGAATCCACCAGGAGTGTAGGCGGTAGGGCCTAGCCAGGGACTTATGCCTCTGAGAGTGACAGGATTTAGGTGCTGCCTCTTAAGTGAGTGAGGGACCCTGTGAAACCCACTGATCTTGCCCAGCAGTAGGAGGACCCAGAGAACCTCTGCCCAGCCTGACTAGGAAGGACCTAGTCGCCTTCTCCATCCCTACCCCCCTGTAACAGAACCCCTTTAAGGGCGCCAGATACATCTGCGCCAACAAGACTTCATCTAACATCTGAGAACAGAGACTTATACGCCAAGCACTGAGACTGCGTGTCCAGATTGAACTCTAAAATTTGTATGCCAAGCACTGAGACTGCGTGTCCAGACTGACCCCTGAAGCCGTATGCAAAGCAGATTGAAGAGCCACCAGGGATCAACCAGGTATTAGCGCTGTGACCCCTGCGCTCCCTGACCTGGCCTGGGACCCCCGGCAGCGTGCTCCGCTGAGCGCGGAACCCCCATCCTTAACTTGAGCCCCCCCCTGTGACGTGGAAGCCAGTGCGCTCACCGCCGCGGCCCGGAGGCCGGAAGAAGTGCCCTGCAGAGTCGCGAGGCCCGTGAGAAGCCCGGGGCCCCGCCGCTGCCGTCGCAGCTGTGTGAGAAGGTGCGCGAGGCCTGGGGCCGAGTTGCCCCATCGTCGCTGGAGCGGACGCCGTCTGACGCCGAGAACGAGGTAAGCCCGGAGGCTGGGATTGCCCCTGGTGCGCCCCCTACTGGTTGGGAACCGCACCGCACCCTCAGCCCGGGTCCCCTCTCCGTGGGAGTTCCCCCTGCCATCGCGACGGAGAGACCCCGCCGAGGGATCCTCTCCTTGTGCCCCCGTGACTGCTCTGAAGCGCGGTGCCCTACGAACTGCACCGGAGCCGAGAGACTCGCTCCTCCCGTCCCGGGCGCTCCCCGCTAAAAGCTCCGTGAGGCGCATTGACTGTCCTACCCCGTATTGAAGTACTCAGTGCCCGTAATTACGAGTAGCGCTCTGTTATTCCTGTGCCGGATTGAAGTGCTCAATGTCAATAATTACGAGTAGCGCTCTGTTATTCCTGTGCCGGATTGAAGTGCTAAATGTCAGTAATTACAAGTAGCGCTCTGTTATTCATGTGCCATATTGAAGTGCTACATGCGAGTGATTACGAGTAGCGCTCTGTTATTCATGTGCCATATTGAAGTGCTACATGCCAGTGATAACGAGTAGCGCTCTGTTATTCATGTGCCATATTGAAGTGCTACGTGTTAGTGATTACGAGTAGCGCTCTGTTATTCATGTGCCATATTGAAGTGCTACATGCCAGTGATTACGAGTAGCGCTCTGTTATTCATGTGCCATATTGAAGTGCTACGTGTTAGTGATTACGAGTAGCGCTCTGTTATTCATGTTCCATATTGAAGTACTACGTGCTATTGATTACGAGTAGCGCGCTATTATTCACGCCCATGTTGAAGTGCTACGTGCTATTGATTACGAGTAGCGCGCTGTTATTCATGTTCCATAATGAAATGCTAAATGACATCTATTACGAGTAGCTCTCTGTGCTAGATGCCCCGTTCTGAGGTCGTCACCAGTTAGCGCGCATAGCGCCATAATCACCCCCCTAAGGCGCTACAGGAAAGTGAAGCGCGTGTGTACCTCTAGGTGAAGGGTAGTTGTACCTCAGGCTGTACTGATATGTTATGAATGTCATTTGTGGTATTACCAGCTTATGAAATGTACTGCTACCTCATGAACTGCATCTAACGTGATCTGCTTGGATAAACTTGAGTATTTACTTAACTCCTACCGTGTGGCGTCACTTATTGTGTGTGTTCCTTGTCCCATGTGAGGTGCGTGTTGTATCGTTGCTTTACACACAGACCTTTGGTGGCCCGACCGCTCGTGTCACGTTACCGCCCCATAGGGCCTGGAGACCCCAGGTCCTACACATAGAGTTCACGTTTCTGTTGGCAATGGCCATACAATAGTCGGGGGGGAAACTCAGGAATTGAATCAAGGTCAACTGATAAAACGAGCCACAGGGAGACTGAGAAGAAGGCACATCTGCCTAGTCACCCCGTGTCGTAAGTCACATCTGTCGTCTTTCTGTCCTTTCAGCCCATTGCACTTAGCATTCTCCAATTTGAAGCAGAGGTCTCAAGTTTACCAGTTCATTTCATGAGAAGTTCATCCAGCACAGATTTTGACTTTGCATTCTGGGATTTGCAACATTTTTTTATGGTGTCATGGGGACTGCAAGTCCCAGAAAGCAGACGAAAAAAACTGGACAATATGAACTATTTTGAATGAGTTTGGAAACTTGAGAGCTCTGTTAAAGACCTATCATTATAAACAGCTAACCAAAACTGCAAGTCTCAGAGTGCAAAGTGTCGTTGGCTAAATGCCAATATTGGCTGAGTTTGTGGCATGTGACATTGACTCACACTGCAGTCACCATGGGTCAAAGAGAGGGATAATAGTCACTATCAAAGCAGGAGATGTAAACAGAAATCAAGGCAAGATGGAAAGGAAAGGGGAAAGGAGATTGAACTGTTATCTAGGCCTGGGCAGAACTTGCAGAGTTTAACTCAATGGAAATCTACGGAGTTACGAAAAAACTCAGCAAGATTCAATAGAATCCTGCGAACAGATGGAAATAGGAACTTGTGCTTGATAGGGCAGGGTTCCTCTATACCAATTAACTCAGGAACCCTTGGTCAATGAATCTTTGTTGCCTGCTGAGAAGTGTAGAAGGGAGAAATGACTCATTAAAGCAAACTTAACAACTTTAAAGAACCATGTCTCTGAAGAATCACACACTCCAAATTCCAAGTTAGTAGATTTATTACAAAGCCAAAAATAACTGGACATACAGACACCTCAAAACGAGGTTGTAGAAGTACATTGGAGCTAATACAAATCCAAATCTACGGGCGAGACGAAGAAGTACACTCACGTTGTATGGGTCAAGTAGCCAAAGCTACAGAGCTCGTTCTAAGATGCTCCTTCCCTCTCCATCAATCTCCTCACCTCCTCTTCTGACTCAACCCCCAGGCCACTGTCCCTAATACAAAACACACAAATGTAGGACACGCCCACAGAACACCTCATCTCGCTGGGAACTTCTCACGGGTGATTTTCCATTAGTTTTGGTACTCCCAGCTCCTGGCTCAATGAACTTGATTCCCAGGCCTCCTTCAGTGAGTAAGAACACCGTATCCCAATTATCAACATTCCTTGGATAAAAGTATCCTCTCCTCCCCAGCCTAGCTCCTAAAACAAAAGGCGTTATTCTAACTAACAAAGACGACTTTCTCCACCTGCAACAGAAACGTGAGAACAGAACAAATTCAACATGCACATGAAATCTACTAACAAGCCTAATTTGAGAGCCTCCAGGGAAAATACATTTCAAGCCTTCAGATATCAGCCAGTCTAAGAGTTAGGCACATAGGCTCTTCGAATACCCACATAAGTGAACATTTCATTTAGGCCCTTCTACATCATTATATTACAAAAGCACAGCAATTGATATTTTATTGCAAGCAACCTATGAAATCCTACACGTTAAGCACAATTAGTCGCATCTACGTGCAAACTTTAATATGGTGCACTTTTGAGTCAAATGCACTACAATATAATGGGCAAACTTCGTTAAGAAATTGCAAGTAGATACCAAAGGTTACATTATTCAAAACACAAATACCACTTTGTTTCTTTACAAGGCACGGAACATTTCTATCATTTCACTTTCACATGTTATTACTGAACACACTCCAATGACAGAATGTTAACACAACAAAGGAATATATGTGGGTGCAGACTACTCGTGATTATGATGCACCCCTACAAATGAAAGAGCACCATCGAGCTCCATCAGTCCCCCCCTCTGATGCCAAGTGTCATCACAACCAACCACAACGTCCTGGAGAAAGAACCGACCTAAACAGAAGTTGTAGCCAGTCTTCCCTGTCTAAATCTTTCTAAGCTCTTGAGATTCTCATAGTGACTGTCCTGCAGTCTCTCCATTCTCCTCTCACGCTCCCTAAGAGATCTCTCGGTCTGACCTGCCTTATGCCACTTGTAAGCTTTTACCAATCCCAACAAAAGAATCCCACCAACCACTACTATAATGATGGGCTTCAAGATGTAACCAAGGATTCCTTTCCCAAGGTTGGCAAACCAACTTCCAATCTTTCCAAACCCTTTCCCAACTTTGCCTCAAACACCCTCTGTGGCCAAATCATGCACCTTATTGTGAATTTCAGTGGTGTTACTTCTATACATTTTCAGATCTTTACTATTGTCTGGTATATAAGTGCAGCACTGTTGAACCCTCAATACTTTACAGACTCCGCCCTCTTTTGCTAACAGGACATCTAGAGCAAGACGGTTCTGCATCACCATAGCCCTTATCGACACCATCTCTCCATCCACAAGCAACAACGACTGAGCTGTATTCGCTGACAACTTATCCACAATTGTAGACAATTTTCCAATCTTTATATCAATCAGAACCACTCCCAGCTTCGTATCATCTCCAATGATTTTTCCTGGACTTACACCTCGCTTTTCTCTATGATGAAATAATCCACCTTCTATATGCCACAAATCCTCTACATGGTATATCTTGGGGAACACAAAAGCCACGTAACACGTACCATACCAATTCAGAGGCAACCTCACATAGGCATTTCTCATGCACACAAAATACACATTTGGCACCACCTGCACCGCATCTTGGAGGAACTTCTTTGCAGAGGCCTCAATTGTGAAGATGTGATCACACACACTCTGCCCCACTAAAACCTCACCATAGTACGTCTGTACCTGTTGGAAACAAAGTTTCCCCCTCTGCTCAAAATCTAAAGCTATTGGACCAGAACTCCCCCTCTCTTTGTGAGACAACTCATCCTGGATCCATTCAACCTTTCCTCCTCTACTATCAGATTTGGCTACTAGTTGACTATGTCTATCTTTCACTTGATCTATAAACTTCTTCTCTATGTCCGTTAGTATGCACGTTAAATTATGACGATGTGCATAAGCTGTATCTAGTGTAATAGTAGGTATGAAATAGTTCCCCACTCTATCCTCCTGCTTGTAATAATCATGATTGTTCAAGTGCTTGTAGGCTGGAACTTCTGAAAGCACTAGTAACAGTGTGAGAAATAATACTCATAATGACCATTACCATAAACAATACTAAGCAGCAAACAACAAGAAATATCATACGTTAAAGGAAGGTGGTGCTAACCGATACCCTCCGCCACAGATGCAGGCAACTGCATGCACACATAGCAGTCTCTCACATCCATCGTGCTTACATACTCATATAGCAGCTTCGCATAAGCATTGAGTGTATAGTCACCTTTGGACAAATCTACGTGTAACATATGACTAGTCTGATCTAGCATAGTCATTTCAGCTCCTATGACACCCTCTTTTGTGCTAGAAGTAACAGGTGTGGTTGACCTTTGCACTCCCACCCATTCAACTTCAGCTTCATGTGAATTTTTTACAGTCACAATAATAACTGTTGCTATCACGATGACCACTCCTACTGTGAGTGTACCTATCACTCACTTAAACCTATGGTTCGAATTTAGAGACTCCATTTTTAATAGTGTTGGTTTAGACAGCAAGAAAATCAACAAAAGTCTGTTTCTCTTCCTCAGATCCCTGGAGTTCTGGAAATTGATTCCCAGTTTGTTGCACCTTATTTACACAGTTTAAAAACAGTCTTCCTTAGCCCTCCTTCTTCTTCTACGGAAAGTACCTAAATTTGTTCTTTTTCCACTCGGACCTAGGTTATCTTCTTTTTCAAGCAAGCTTTATTTACAATTCACAGTTCAATCAACAGTCTCTTATCAGATCCAATTTCAATAATGACACGTTGTAGAATCTCCAAACAAACCGCTGCAATTTCCTGTGCTGGTGGCTGGTATTAAAAAGTTAGAAAGGACAAATCTCGCAAAATCAAAACTCACACTCTTCTCAAAATTGGAGGTCTCGGTACAGTCACTGTCAGCACCCCCTCGATTTCCAGTCCAGGGACTACTAGCTCAATATCAACTTTCTGTTCCGGAGTTCTGTTGATCAATCGCGAAGACCTCAGTCTCCCGGTCCCCACCGCTCCCAGAATCTGTGGTCAGATAAGTCCACTCTGGGGCAGCGTACCTCTGGCAGGGCACTCTTGCTTTTCTCGACATCCTCTGGCTTTCTTGTGCTTGTTCTGCGTCACTCGGCTCTGACTCAGACGTTTCAGACACTCGAGCAAGATCTCTTGTAGATGTCAGTCTCAAGTTTAGCCTTCTCTGTCTCACAGGCCACATTTCACTTGCAGGTTCTGATCTTCTTTGCTACACCTGACCACTTTGCGCACTAGTTCTTTCAGCTGAGTCTGACTCTGTACCACTCACAACGTTACCATCTCCCTCAGAGTCACTACCTGGGCCTTGTGTAGCGCAACCTCCCTCAGCGTGCTCTGGTGGGCAACCAGCTTTGTCAGCAACCCTCATAGCTGGCTTGTCCTCTCCTGTGGTCTCACAATCACAGCTAGATTTTCTTCTGGGAGAGGAGCTGTTTACTCCGAGGATTTTGAAACTCTGCGGGTATGGGAGGCATGAATCTAGTTCAGTAAGCCACCGCACTTCACAGCCGTATTTGTCACCAGAATCACTTGATATGGACCTCTCCAATGAGCATCAAGACAGCTCTTCCTTACGTGCTTGCGAACGAGCACCCAGTCACCCGGGCACAAGTCGTGGCACAGATCCTTCGAGGTCGGTGTAGCCGTAGCTTCAATCTGGTGAGACACAGAATGGCCACATCAGCCAGTCCTTTGCAATAATCCAGGATAAAATCATCTGTGATGTTTATCAAGGCTGTAGACGGCACTGCAGGCAAGCACATCGCCTCCCCATCAGAATCTCATGGGGCGAGAGACCTGTTCTCCTATCGGCGATACTACGAATACTCATCAGCACCAAGGGCAACGCATCAGGCCATTTCAGAGACGTGGACGAGCACACCTTTGCCATTCGCATCGGATGTATGACGTTACAACGCATACATTTACATCGCGGTACATTACATCGCGGTTTTTACAACGCAAGTCATTACAACGACTTGCGTTGGAGGGCGCTGGACTTAGGAGTAGTATAATTTACTATTCCAACTCCAGTCTACGTACAGAAGGGAAGGTGTTGGATAGTAAATTATACTATTCCTTGTCCTAGAGCGCCATCCAGCGCAAGTTGTTGTAACGACTTGCGTTGTAAAAACCGCGATGTAATGGCATCGCGATGTAATCCCTGCGTTGTAAACGATGTTTCCCTTCGCATCTTGAGAGTTCCATTTATTTGCTCCACTAGGCCAGATGCCTCAGGCCTGTAGCTACAATGCAGTCTCTGATCAACTTGTAATGCAGCACAAAGCAGCTTAATGATCTCACTATGGAAGTGTGTTCCTCTATCCAACTCCAATGAGGTTGGAAATCCAAACCGAGGAATAAGCTGTCTAAGCACCGATTTCGCTACTGTGAGATTATCGCTCCTTCGTGTTGTATAAGCTTCTACCCACTGTGAAAAGACACGCACCACAACCAGAATGTAACTCAATCCATTACACCTACGCATCTCAATGAAATCAATCTAGATTCTGTTGAAGGGTCCCCTAGATCTCACAATGTATTGTATTGTAATTGTAATTGCATTAATATAGTGCTTACTACCCCTGACGAGGCGTCAAAGCGATTTTTCAGGGAATAGCACGCTACTCCGGAACCCAGGAAGGATTAGTGTTGAATTAGTATAGTGAAATGGGAAAGTAATTTGAGTGGTGGATAGGTCAGTCAGTTATTTGGATTCAGAAGGATAGCGGAGGGATAGAAGAGGCAAAAAGGTTTGCATTTATATAGTGCATGTTACCCCTGATGGGGTGTTGAAGTGCTTTTTTTTAGGAGTGGCACACTACTCAGAACCCATAGAGGATTAGTATAGTGAAATATGAAATTTGATAAGTGGACATGTTAGTCTGTTATTTTGATTGAAACGGATAGTAGAGGGATAGAAGAGTGAAAGATTTCGATTTCTTTTTTTTTAAATGCTGGGGGACGTTATAGCAGTAGTGGGAAGCTTGGGATGAGTAAAAAGGGATGTGGAGGGGAAGAGTCAGAGGGAAGAGTTTAGAAAGGCTTGTTTTGGGGGATTAGTAGAGTAAAACAAAGGTGTCAGATGGTGCAAGGAGGGGTAGAATAGGGGAGAGTCTATAAAGGGCTATTTTGGGGGTCATAGTAGTGGTATTGGGTTTGAGATGAATGAGAGAGTGGATGTAGAGGATATATTGATAAAGGTATAGGGTGAGAAATAGGGTAGTGCATTGGAGAGAGTGGTAGAAAGAAGTTTGAGATGAGTCAGAGAGTTGAGGTAGAAGATATACTGAGAGAGGTATAAGATGAGAAATAGTGTAGTGCATTGGATATGCTGAATTAGAAGAAAGTAATAAATATATAGATCCATAAGTACATGGAACGTTTACAGATGCATAAAGGAAGTAAGTATATGTAGATTAAAGATATTGATAGAGGTATAGGGTGAGAAATAGGGTAGTGCATTGAATATGCTTTTTTGGCGTAAAGTAATAAATACATAGAACCAAGTACATGAAAGGTATATAGATGCATAAAGGAAGGAAGTATAAGTAGATTAAAGATGCATTTGATAAACTCTGGTTCTCAAGTGTTGTAATTAAAAATGTATTTATTAAATAATTAATTTATGAATTTTTTTAACACAATTATTCGACATGTTTATACAAAGCAATACACATATATCAAGATACACATCTATAGCACAAATAAATGCTTATATACAGAGGGATATGCTGTATATTCCTGTTTGTGTATGGTGCTTATGTGGGGAAGAGTAATTTTCTGAAGATAAGGTGGTTGTCGGTGGATCTTATGTTGGGGGTAAAGAGTTCCATATTTTGGCTGCTTGAACAGAGAAGGATGTACCACCCATGTTTTTTTTCTTGTATCTTGGGATTTTGAGGTAAGGTGCCACTCTAGAGCGGAGGTTCGTATGATGAATGTGTTTGGTGATTTTATTCCTGATAAAGAGCGGTCCAATCCATGTATCGCTTTGTGGGTGATACAAAGCAGCTTGAACGTGAATCTTCTGTCAACCGGTAACCAATGGACGGTTTTCAAGGCAGGGGAGATGTGGTTTCGCAGTTTGAGATACAAGAGTAGTCTGGCAGCTGAGTTTTGAATCTGTTGTAGTCTTTTCATAGTTGTTAAAGGTGATCCGTGGTAGAGGCTATTGGCGTAATCGAGTTTGGACAGAACAAGGGAGATGGTAGCTTGGACCTTGTGTGGAAATCCCAAATAGGGGAAGATTCGTAGCAGAGTTTTTATAGTAACAAAGCTTGATCTTGCTAGTTTTTCCACTTGGGAATTCATCAACAGCTTGGAGTCCATGGTCATTCCGATGTATCTGACTTCCTTGGATACTTTAGGCAGTGACCCCAGTTCATAAGGCCAGGCGGCAAGTGGGTCATAATGTTTCCAATCACCGCACTTGAGAATTTCTGTTTTGGAAGCATTCAATTTGAGATGGCTCCACGGCATCCATTGATCCACGGCTTTGAGACAACTGAAAATTGGCGAGTTTCCAATGTCTTTGGGGCATTTCGGTTGAAGGAGTATTTGCATGTCATCTGCATAGTTATAGCACGTGAGGTGAAATTGATTGATCAGGACCGGTAATGACTTCATGTAGATGTTGAAGAGCATGGACGAGATGATAGAGCCTTGAGGGACCCCAGCTTTTGTAGAGTACGGTTTGGATGAGAAAAGTGGGGTATGGATGACATTAGTTCTGTTTCGAAGGTAGGACATGATCCAGTCTAAAGCAGTCCCTTCTATGCCGGCTTCGTAGAGTCTTTGTACCAGAGTGTCATGGTCAACCGTGTCAAAGGCAGTCGAGCGGTCCAAGAGGAGTAGCGCAGCAACCCCGTTGCGGTCAACTGTGTTCTTCAGGTCATTCCAGATAGCAAGGAGGGCAGATTCTGTGCCTCTTCCCTGACGGAATCCCGTTTGGAAGTGTGAAAGTATGGCATTGTCTTCAATGAATTGTGACATCTGGGCGAACGCTGCTCTATCAGTTTGCCCAGGAAAGGGCATAATGGGTCTGTAGTTGCCAGGGTTCAGCGAGTCCAAGTTTGTTTTCTTCAGTAAAGGACGTATGTATGACTTTTTGAGTTCTTCTGGAAATATTCCGGTAGTTAAGGAATCGTTGATGATTCTTCTTACTGGATTGGCAGCAGAGGTTGTGAGAAGAATTGTTTTGAAAGTTTGCGGTGGACACTGGTCAGAAGGGCTGCCAGCAGGCTTACTTGCTTCGACCAGGTCCATAAATTCATTGTTTGAAATGTGTTGGAAGGAACGGAGAGGCTGAGTGAGAGTATTCTTGGATTGTTGTTTTGTAAAATGGTTAGGCTTTGTCTCTGTTTTAAGTACGAGTCCAACGTGACTGCTTTGTCCGTGTAATGATTTGCCAGTTTGTCCGTGAAATCTTGAGTAACGGGATGAGTTCCTTCTAGGCAATTTGGTTTACGCAATTCATTGAGTATTTTATTGAATTCTTTTTTGTTTTTTCTAACTTTCTTTTTTATTTTGTTGATTGAAAAGAAAAACATACAATTGGGAAAAGGAGTCGTTAATGCATGAATTATGCTCAATTGCGGGCAGCAAGTTACAGCAATGGCCAGACTCTTCAATGAGAAACACAGAGTTACATCAACATCACATATACGCAAATACATAGGTCAATTCTCGTACAATCGTAACCATCAGGCATGGGCTAGGCATCACGGTTATTAACTACTTGGTTCTGTCCTGCCGTGTGAAAGGTCTAGACTTCCCCCATCCGCGTCCAAGTCCAGAGTGCAGTATTTTATCCAAATTTTTCGGAATTTATGCGAGCAGCCCCTCGCCTTGTAAATCACTTTCTCCGCAACCATATATAGGTCCATATTAGACTTCCATTCCGTGAATGTGGGAAGTTGTTGGGCCCCCCAGTACTTAGCTATGTCTCTTTTGGCTACCACTAATCCTAGATTGGCCAGCAGGAGCCAGTGTCGCGGCAGTTTGATGTCTGTGGGGATACCCAGTAGCAGGATTTTCGCATCTAACCCTAGTTGAGCTCCCAGTATATTGTTTAATTCTCTCAGGATCGTGCGCCAGTAGGTTTGGATGTGGCTGCACTCCCAAAGCGTGTGTATGTACGTGCCGCGCTCCACATGGCATCTGAGACAGGTTGGATCCTCTACCCTCCCCATAGTGTGTAGACGTGCCCTGTCAAAATAGAATCTGTGGAGGATCTTATATTGTATGAGATGCAGATTCAGTCTGATCGCTATTTCACGCGGGTGCATGAGGGCCGCCTCCCAATCTATATCTTCAAGTGGGCCAGTGGTGAGTTCCCACTTGGCACGCAGCAGACCAAGGTTGTCAGGTATATTGTTGATTTGTGTCTTGTATGTCAGGGATATCGCCTGGGTCGGGATCTCTATTTTATAGACTTTTTTATTTACTCATTTAGCATTTTGAATTCTGCCTGATAAGTACCTTTTCTTTGTTTTTTTGATAGCTGACTTGTATAATCTGTTAATTTTCAGTAGGTGAAGTTTGTCTTGTTTGTTTTTTGTTTTGAGCCAGGCACGTTGCAGCTTTCTAAATTGTAGTTTTATGTCTTTTATCTCTGTATTTCTCCAAAGTGCTTGTTTTATTTTGTTCTGTTGTGTGGTTTTGACTGGTATCAGGATATCAAAAGCTTCCCGTAGCCACTCATATAGTTTTTGAACAGAATTTATTGTTTCCAGATCTGTGCTGGATGCTAATCGTGTTTCTAAGTGTTCCAAATTGAGTTTGTTCCATGGTCGATAGGTGGATGCACGTAAGACGGTTTTATGAGTCGCTTAGTGTTGTTTTATGTTGTAAAGCAAGCAAATGGTGGTCTGACCATGTGACCGGAGTTATAGTTTGAAAGGTAACTAGTTTGGTATTAGCAAAAATTGACATCTAGGATATGTCCAGCAATGAGTGTGGGTTTCTGGACAATCTGATGCCGGTTAAGTGCATCTAGACCATTGATTATTGTTTTTGGATGGGTCATATTGGGTTTGTCAAACCAAATGTTGAGGTCACCCACAACGCATAGGTTGGAGTGTATTGTTATCAGGTTTGAAACCATGTCTAGAAGTGCGTCTTGGAATGTCGCCTTGCTAGGTGGAGGTCTGTAAAGGAGCAGGAAGTTACAGGAGAAAGATGGTGTAGGATTGCATCTTGTGAAAAGAGCCTCACAATTCTTTATGGGGATGTCGTCAACTTTAGTGATATGTAATGTTTGTCTGAACACAACAGCTAGACCACCTCCATTTTTGTCTATATGATTTTGGGTGATCGTTTGATAGCCTGGAGGAATAGCTTCATGCAGGACTGGAGCCATATCATCTCCCAACCATGATTAAGTTATGAATAGTATGTCTGGTTTAGCATCGGTGAGAAGGTTGTAGATGTGATGTTTGTTTTTAGAGAGTGATCAAGCATTTATTAGTGGACAGTTTAGAGAATGTGCCTTGGTGACAGGGAGACCTAGTGTTGTATAAGAATGGCCAGTATTGTGTGGGTTAGTAGCAGGTGTGTTTTTAGTGCTGGAATTATCTGTATTAGAATAGCAATCAAGTAGCTGTTCTGTAACGTGTACCTCATCCAGCAGGCTAAGAAGGCATTTTGATGGGTCTGCGTGGGTGGGTGGTGAAGATGGTGTTTGAGGGTGAGTTGGTGTGCTGCGTTGTTTTTTTGGTGTAACCTTGTTGTACAGTAGACACGGAGAAGCAAAGTTGTGATGTGTGGCATGTTGCTTATATCGTTTGCGTATGTTTAGGGCGGAAGTTGTATGACTCAGTGGTGGTGGTGGTGCAGCATGTGGGTCATGTAGCAGGCTTCAAAATTGTTCAATGAATGAGAGGCGGTTGGAAGAGAGTTGCTGTGTTGCTATATGTGTGTTAGGTGAGGTGGAAGAGAGAAAGTTTGGCACTGTGGTTTGTTCCTTTGTGTAGTTTGAAAAGTGGGTGTATGATTGTATTTTGTGACTGTAAGTATTATGAGGTGTTGTACTTGAGAGATTTTGTTGTGCTGATGTGTGTGATATGTTTTGTTTTTGAGAAGAGTGATAATAGTTGCTGATGTATTTATTTCATCAGATGGATTTGTTTGTATACTATTGTCTGTGCATGGAATTTGTAAGGTAAAGGAGTGGTGATGTGTTTGGGAGTAGAGCGTATGTTGTGTGTAGGAAGAGATGAAGTAGATTTGAGACTGCTTGTTTTAGACCTGTTTTCTGCAAGAGTTAAAATGTGTGGTGTAGTGGCATGTAAGTGTTGTGTTGTGTTATTGTGGTAGAAAGAAGAGGAGGCTGTTGATTGGACAAATGATGGAAGGCTGAGTATGGGTTTGTTAATGATAAAAGTGGGTCTGTTAGGAGTAGTTACAGTGGGGAGTGTGTGTCTGGATGGGTTTTAGTTAAGTATGGTATGGATTTTGGTTGTGTTTGTGATGAGTGCATTGGTTAGTGGTATAGGATAGAGTTGTGGACTGTTCCTAGGTGATGGTGGACATGTGTGTTAGTTGGGATAGAAGGGCATATAGACATGGTTTGGGTGGTTTTGCAGTGTATGCTGGTACATTGATTTGTGCATAGGGTTGGTTTTTTGTAAGTGTGTGGTGTACATTTGGTGTGGGTGTGTTACTCTGTTTGTGGTTGGTGTAGGGTGGGTATTACTAAATGGGAAAATGGCAGCATTTCTGGCCCTAGTCCTGACCAGACTCGAACAGGCTCAAACAGGCACCTGCCCTTGTCCTCTCCAACCTTAGCCTCGACACCCGGACGGAGACGCCCTAAGCCTTGGCCTTTTATAGCCCTAGTAGTCAGGTGAGCCCTTCAGCTAATAGTAACCCTGCCCTAACCCTATCCAATCATAACACTAGCCCTAAACTCTAGAACGAACACGAGACCAGGGCCTCACAGCCAAACTTAGCCCTAGTCAATGCACTTAATTAAGTACAAAACCCCTTACCTCAACATCCAATATGTTATGTTAAGTGGAATTTATAAAGCGCACTGACACCGATGGTTTCCTGGTGCTGAAATAGAGGCCCTAGCCCTAGCTGTTGTCCCAGCCCTAGTCCCAACAACCAGTGACACAGAAATCCTTACTCCCTACTGTCAATAAAAAGCCTAACCCTAGTCTTAGTCCCACACCTACTCCAGCAACCAATCACACAAGAATCCCTAATCGCTACTTCCAATGGAAGTCCTAACCCTATCCCTAGTCCCAACCCTAGTCCCAACAACCAATCACACAGGATTCCCTAGTCCCTACTGCCAATAAAAAGCCTAACCCTAGCCCTAGTCCCAACCCTACATTGTTTGAATCACACACCCAGAAACCAATCAGAACCCTCAAATATCCAACCAATGAAAACACTAACCCTAATCCAATAGAAACACCAGATACAACCACCAATCAGTGCACACATGTAACAACCAACAGCAGACTATATAATCAATCAAATCAATCAATCATGGGTTTGTTAAGCGCTACTACTCACCCGTAAGGGTCTCAAGGCGATGGGGGTGGGAGGGTGCAGGTTCCAGTCCATCAAGGAGTGGGTCTGTCGAAGAGCTAGGTTTTAAGGTTTCTTGCGAAGATGGGGAGCGATGTAGTCTGTCTGAGGTGGAGCATAAGGGCATTCCAAGCTCTGGCCGCCAGGAAGGAGAAGGAGCGGCCTCCCGATCTGGTCTTTCTGGTGCGGGGGATCACGGCGTAGGAGAGCTTGGCTGATCATAGGGTCCTTAGGGGTGCGTGGAATTTGAGTCAGCTGTTCAGGTATGCTGGTCCGGTGTCATGGAGGGCCTTATGTGCATGGGTAAGCATCTTGAAGGTGACTCCAGCCTCGATGAGGAGCGAGTGGAGTGTGCGCAGGTGCTGGGAGATGTGGCAGTGTCTTGGCAGGTTGAGGACCAGTCTTGCGGCTGCGTTCTGGATGTTCTGTAGCTTGCTGGTGAGGTTTTTGTTAATTTTGGCGTAGAGTGCGTTACCTTAGTTGAGTCTGCTGGTGACCAGGAAGTGAGTGACGGTCTTTCTGTGTTTGGGGGGGATCCATTTGAAGATCTTACATAGGAGGCGGAGGGTGTGGAAGCAGGAGGAGGAGACAGAGTTGATCTGGCGGTTCATTTTGAGCTCTGAGTCCAGGATAAATCCCAGGTTGTGTGTGTGGTCCGACAAGGTTTGCTGGCCTGGGAGTGGAAACTGTTCCTCTTTTCAAAATCTCCTAGGAGAAAGACAGGCTCAATCCACACTTTGGACTTCTGCAGGTACGGGCCTAACAAATTTGTCCTCTAACAATACTGTTTGTATAAAACTTTACTCACTCTCCTAGCCAAAAAACAAAGTGCACAACCCCTTTAAAACACAGCTTAAATAGCTCAGAGCAGATTGCTTCTATCTCAGCTCACCCTCTGATGTAGAACATCCCTGTTGCTGGGGGAGGGATGGTTTCACTCACTTGCTAACACAACACGGGGAGAGGAGTTGGCCTAACGGCTAGGGCGTCCGGCCTCGGACCTGGAGAACTGGGTTCGAGTCTCGGTAATGACGCTGAACATCCTGTGATTCTGTGCAAATCACTTAATCTCCCCGTGCCTAACAACAACAACAAAAAATGAATGTGTAAATCTGGTGCTATGTAAAGCGTTCTAATATCTGATTGGATTCGGGTCAAGTTTGCGCTATATAAAACTCTGCAAAAAAACAAATGGGAGCTGCGGGTGCGCTGCTCAACATACAGGTCTTAGTACAAAGCAAAGGAGAAATTTGGAGGGAAAAACTGATAGTCACGGGGAATGAGAGGGAATAATTACTGCGTTTGGACTGCAAATCCCACAATTCAACAGGTAAAATGTAGACAGTCACGGGTGTGAGAAAGTACCATCTTTCTTGCATGGTATGCCCCCACTTTTTGCTGAATTGCTGAATGTACTTTGACTGAGTGTGCCCTGGACTCCTGCCAATCAGGTGCCCAGGACCTATGTTCCTTCCCTAAAAACCTCAAACCCAAATTGGCAAACCCTGGCCACATGTCAGCCCCTGGTAAATGGTACCCTAGGTACCCAGGGCCTTGTGACCAGGGATGGCCTCAAAGGGCTGCAGCACTTATTGTGCCACCCTTAGAGGCCCTGTACCCTAACACAAACACACTGCCCTTGCAGGCTGAGTGTCTGGGTACAAGACAAAACAAAGAGTCGACATGGCACACATCCCTGTGTGCCATGCCCACAACCTACACTGCCCTGGCATACATCAGCCACCCCTCTAGCTGGGTGCCCTATGCCAGTGGTGTGGGCACAGGAGCATGAGCCCTGTGCCCCTACAGTACCCAGGTCCATTCCTGGGCACTGTAAGTGCAGTGCTGCCATTTAAGAGTATGTGGTGCTGAGAGCTCATCAAACACGAACTCCACAGCACCATAATGGCAACACTGAAGACTGAGAAGTTTGGTATCAAACTTCTCAACACATTAAACCTGCACTGATGCCAGTGTGGGATTTAATGTACAAAGCACTACGGAGGGCATCTTAGAGATGCCCCCTGAAACCTAACCTACAATCCACGTCTGGTCTGGGAGGCTGCCTAGGCTGCCACACAGCAGACATGTTGCTGGACCCCTGGGTAGGAGAGCCCCTGCTCTCCTGGGCCTGCAACAATGCACATCCTATGTGAGGTCCTAGGTCTCCTCCCCCAGGATGGACAGGGGGAAGCTTCAAAGGCATGCCGCCTCTGTGAGCTTCCCCAGGCCACTTGCTGTACCCAGCAAACTGGCCCCCACCGGTTCTAACCCCCGCGCTGGTGGGAAGACTGCCCGGAAACCCCAAATAAGGACAGAGGATGTACCAGCCTGTCAACCCCACCCCTCAGGTGGGGGAGGCGAGGTGAAGCATATCTACGGGCGCTCGCCATCTTGAAGATGGGAGGCCCTGCCCAATCAGGACTAGGCTACTGCCCCCTCCCACAGGAGAGTGGCAGGATAGGGGGTGTACCCACCCTAGGGCAGGGACCCCTTGGTCCCTGCCCTTTACCTACCTGTAACGCCCCTAAATCTAGTATTTAGGGGCACCCTGAACCTTCCTTCCTTAGATTCCAGATTCCGAAAAGCAAAGAAGAGCAAGAAGAAAGAAGACCTGCCGTGCAGCTGCTAAGAAGAGGAAGACACCAACTGCTTTGGCCCCAGTCCTACCGGCCTGTCGACCCTCGAACCTGCTCCTGCTGAATCCCAGCACCTCTTGTGGCCAGCAACCTCACAAAATCAAAAACCCTGAAGGACCTGGCTACCTTGTGACTCTGAGCACCTGGGACTCCCATGAGCAGTGGCTCTGCTCAAAACCAGTTTCTAACCCCTGGCATCAGCCCGAAACCGTGAACCCTGCACAGTCTGCACCCGCCAAGCCTGGCCTGTGCCAGATTGAACAAAGACCCCGAGGACGTCCCCCCGGTGACTGTGACCCCGAATCCGGTACCCAAGGACTCACCTCGATGCTCCTGACGACGCCTGCAGCCTCAGACCCAGGTACCATCCCAAACCACGATCAACAGAGGGTAAGATTTCCCGACACCAAAAGCCCCCCCTGCACCCGGTGCCCTGTGCCCCCTTGTGCCCAACTCCTGGGTACCTACCTATCCTCCAACTACCCAACTTACCTCTCGAAGTGGTGATGGCACCTGAAGAATCTTCGTCCCCGAGCTTGCCGCCTTTGTTCATCCAGGAGCTTTCCCACTGAAATCCATTGAGCGCCCGAAGGCTCAAAAGCACCCTGCACCCAGCTGCACGAGTGGCCCTGGCAGTGTAACCTCTACTCCTATCTACTTCCCCATTTGCCCTGAGCAAGTGACCAGGAGCCCAGCTCCCACAGCCGCGTGGCCTCCTAGTCAGCAGCCACCAACCAAGGCCCCCCCCTGCTCCCATAGGATAACATTGGGTCTAACTCACTCTGCACCCGGCTGCCCCTGTGCCGCTGAGGGTGTAACAACTGTACTTACCTGACCCTGGGAGACCCCTGAGTCTGTGCCCAGAACCTTAACTCTGCCAGTTGAGTACTTACCCAAAACCCGATAACCCAATTTTCCTCCATATGGTAAAATTGACTGGTTTCTTCTGAAATTTCTTCTAAGTGTGGAGTTTCTAAAACTTAAAATATTTACCTAAAATCAACCGAGTAACGAAAACAAAAATACTCACCTGCTATTAGGAGAGATCCCAGTGCTGGATCTTGGTGCCCAGCACTGACCCTTAAAAGTACTCACAACCGTACTTACCATTAACCCAATTTTCTTCCATAGGAAATCATTGACTGTTTTTCTGTGAAATTTATTGTGTGTCTATTTTTGCAAACTACAAATATTCTTTAAAAATTGTACCAACTGTGAACACGTAATTGCTTACCTGTTTTAGATAGAGGTCCCAGTACTGAGCCTAGGAGCCCAGTACTGGATTACAAACGTAACAAGAGCATACCATATCTGTAACTTGAATGTTCTCCCATAGGGAATCATTGACTCTTTTTCTATGAAATTTCTTGTGTCAACTTTTAAAATAGCGAAATATTGCCTAAAAATCACAACAGTAACTAAGTCGACTTTACTCACTTGTTTCCAAGAACTGTCACAGGACTGAATCTAGGATCCAGTCCTGGAGTTAGAAAAGTAATCCTGAAAGTAATCTATAGCAAATAACTTAAAACTTCCATTGAGCTCAATGTATTGTTGTATTTGAAATTGTGTTGCCTATTGCAACAACCTGTAACTACAACCTACAAAAGTCAATTGCATATTGCAAAAGTATTTAACTAAAGCATCTCATTCTGAGAAAGTATATTTTAATACCTATTGTTGGTTCTAAAAGAAAACAAACATATATTTTTTATATAAACCATTGGCCTAGAGTTCAGTTATTGAGTGTGTGAGACCATTTGCTGACTGAGTGTGTACAACAAATGCTTTACACTGTCCTCTGATACTGCCTTACTGCTCAACCAAGATATCACTTTAGAGAGTAAGGTTATATCTAACTTTAGCCTCTGCCAAACCTCAGGGGACAGTGGACTCTGTACACGCTGTACCTATTTTGGACCAGTATATACAGAGCCACTTTCTCACAACAGGCCAGTAAAAACCACAAGTTTAAACACAAAACAGGTATAAATTATGCAATCACAGGCAGGTTAGAACTACATTTTTTAAACTGTAACAACCACAAGCAGAGATTTTTAGGAAAGAGACAGCACTAGTCTGCCTCCTTACCACCTCCTGGACTTTGCTGGGGCACAGGCAATGGAACCACAGTTTTCTTTCCAACATTCATTTGTTGGCACGTAACACATTTGTGACATACTGCTTCAGCAAATGCACAAAACCGTGGATTAAACCACGTCTGTCTGAACACTCGCACCATAGCGTCCCTTCCAATGTGAACTTCTCCATCAATCTGCCTTGCCATAGGGCTCAGTAAATCATCTGGCAACACTGATCAACCATCAGCTGAAACTCAAACACTATCATCTCTTTTCTCATAACCTGCTTTAATCCAAACAATTGCTTTCTGTTCTGACACTTCTCCCTGCAGGCGCATGAGCTCGTCCCAAGTGACTGCTATAGCGAACATCATGTTGAGCTCAGTTCTCTCTGTGCTCTCTCCAGTGCATTCTCCCATGAAAATTTACTCTTGTTCGGCACAGAAACAAGCAACCTCATTTGCGTACCTGTTACCTAGGGTCACAAAGCCATTTCCCTTCCCATGAGCGCCACACTTTACCACAGCAATTTCTTTGGGATGTTGTAATGCTTCCAAAAGTTTTCTAACATATTCACAATTTCTCATGGGAGATCCTGATGAGGTTAGGAACCCCCTCTGTGACCATAGCTGTCCAAAGTCATGAACCACACCAAATCCATACTGGCTATCAGTGTAGATGGTGACTCGGATTTAATCAGCAACCAAGCATGCATGTGTCAAGGCAATGATCTCAGCCACTTGTGTGGAGTATACTCCCTGTAAATAAGCAACTTCCACAACTCCAGAAGTGGTACATACAGCAAACGCTTGGGCACAAACCATCTAAAAAGAAGATTTCATTGGATTCAGACAGACGATCATCGACAATGTCAGGTGGCGTTTTGTTGCAAAGTTCAGTCACATTGAGAAAGTCATGGTCCTCACAATCTTCACCATCAACAGTTGGAAGAGGCATCCAAGTAGCAGGATTCAATACAGAACATCTTTTCAGAGTCACATTCTCTGAGGCAAGTATGACTTACTCATAGCGTGTGAGTCTGTTATTTGTCAAATGGTGTGTCATGGTTCTCATCATCAGAAGCTCAACTGAGTGTGGAACATAAACAGTAAGAGGATGACCCATCACAATACTTTCACACCTTTCAATGCTGACACCTGTTGCAGCAACAGATTTGAGACATCCGGGCAACGCTGAAGCTACCAGATCTAAGGTAGCTGAGAAGTAGGCAGCTGGTCTATGGACATCTCCATGAGTCTGTGTGAGTACTGATAATGCACAACCCTCTCACTCACAGCAAAATAGTGAGAAGGACTTGTTGTCATCAGGCATTCCTAGAGCCAGAGCGTGACATAAACTTTCTCTCAGCTCCAGAAAGGCAACCAGTCGTTATCCCATGGTACTGGATCCCTCACATCCTTGTGTGTCAATCTCTGCAAAGGTTTTGCCTTCAACAAAAAGTTGGGTATCCACTGATGACAGTAACTAACCATTCCCCCAAAATATCCATATTTTGTGTGGTAGGCGCAGTAATGTTCATGATCGCATCAATATGGTCTGGTGACACCTTCCTCTTTTTCATCAACAAGAGGGATTAGAAGGAGCTTTTGATCAGGTCCAGCATACTTGCCCAAGTGATCAGAGACAGAAAGGGTATGCAGTTCCTCGGAGGGTCACTATATAGGTGAGTATAGAGAGGTAAGAAGTGTCGCCCCTCTAGTTTCATTTTTAATCAGGTAGGAGCCATTCTATTAAAGTGACTTTTTGGACTACCTAACCTGTTTTAAATCTCGCCTTCATTACACTACATCTACACTAGCCTAGGCCCATCACCCACACCTCACCAAATGGCAAGGAACAAAAGATCTCTGCCAAAGAGCCCCATCATTGGGTGCCCGTTGGGTATTGCAGCCCGACCCGACGAGTAGCAGTCCCGATGATGAAGCATGACACCTAGCTGGCTGGGTGTGTGAGGGCCTCAGTTCCGAAAGAAGGATATCCCCCTCCGCCCCTTTTCCCCTGAAGGACACTGTGCCCCAAAGGGAATTTAACACTTCTTACCTCTCTGTACTCACCTATATGGTGACCCTCCGTGGAACTGCATACCCTTTCTGTCTCTGACACCTTCCTCTTGACTTTTTCAGTGCAATGACGCAAATACTGAACCTCAGTCAAACAGTACTTTAGCTTGCTCGGGGACACCTTGTGTCCATTCTCTGCTAAGTGATTTAACAAGGCAACAGTATCGATCCTGCAAGCATCTTCTGTTTCGGATGAAATCAAGAGGTCATCAATATACTGCACAAGGACTAAATTCTGTGGCAGCACTAGACTCTCAGGATTCTTTTTCAAAATCTGATTAAAAACTGATGGACTCTCTGTATACCCTTGTGGGATACACCACATTAACACATGATTTTCCAGACGGAAAGCAAATAAAAATTGGCTTTTCTCTTGTAGGGTTATCAAAAAGAATGCCAGACACAAGTCAATCACGGTAAACCACTCAGCTTTGTAAGGAATTTGGAATAAGATTACTGATGGATTCGGTACCCCAGGACAACATGGAACTGCAATTGTGTTGACCCCTCTCAGGTCCTGCACGATTCTGAACTTCCCACTCTGCTTTCTGCAGTCCCATTATAGGGGAATTGCATGGAATTCCCATTAGCTCCTTCAAAATTCCCTGTGCAATCATGGACTCAATTACAGGCTTGATTTCTGCCACCGTTTCCGGCATCAAATTGTACTGAGGCGTTCTTGGAAACTCAACATTTGGCTTATTCTGGATCTTAACTGGCTCAATCCCTTTGATCAACCCTATCTCTTCCCCCGTGAAATCCCATACATCCAGGGAAACTGAGTCTCTCAGATTGAGTGGTGAATCCTCAACTGTCAATATGGGGTACATTTCTAGGCAGAGATTCTGATTCATCAGTTTGAATGCAACATCGCCATCATTAGTCTGCAATTCCACTTCCTTAGGTGTGCAATAGATGGTACAATTCAGTTTGCACAAGAGATCACGTTCCCAACAAACAGACTGGGTTCAAATCGCACACCACAGATTGGTGACGATCGTGAAAAGTTCCTGTTCTCACAGGTATCTCACCTGTCAATGGATTGTTCATCTCCTTATTCGCAACAACTACAACTTCGATCGATTGTCCTAAGAGGGGTAGGTTTGGGACTACTGCAGATCTCACAGTAGAACGGGTAGCCAAGTATCAATCAGAAAGGTGATGGGATGACCATCAACATCTGCCTCCAAGTATGGTCCTCTCTGGTCTACCTCCAAGACTGCTTCAAGGGTACAGTCTTCTTCCCCCCTCAAGCACCGTCATTGTAATAGGTCTGAAATGAATTAATCGAACGTATCGATGAATAGCATCTGCTGGTACGTCCGATTTCCTTGAGGGACTCTCAGAGGTTGGGGAACTTGCACTTGTGGACTCATACCCATCCATTCACAGATCTGGGCCTTGCTATGGTATTTACAGTCTTGGGTGCCTGTGTTACTTCTTCATCTGGGATCTGATTAGCCGGATTTATTTATTTATTATTTATTTATTTATTTAAACTTCTAGAGCGCACAGCTACCCGCAGTGGGTTTCCCGGCTCTTAGGGACAGACTGGAGAAGAAGAGAAATGTCAAGCTGATTTTACTGGGCTACAAATTACTGCTGGAAGAGCCAAGTTTTTAGTCCCTTGCGGAAACGAAAAAGATTGTTTTCTGTCTTTAGGGTCACAGGAAGAGTGTTCCAAAATCTAGGACCTAAATAGGCAAAGGAGTGGCCCCCCATCTTTACTAGCCTAAATCTGGGAACAGAAAAATCACCATGTACTGATGATCTTAGAGTTCGACTGGGTTTATAGGCCTGAATAAGGCCCTGGAGGTATTTTGGGGCTGAGCCGTGTTTGATTTTAAAAATGTGACACAGGGCTTTGAATTTAATTCTGTTTGAAATTTTAAGCCAATGAAGGTCACGAAGTGCTGTGGAAGCAGAAGTTCTCCTAGGAACATTGCAGAGCAGACGGGCAGCAGCGTTCTGCACAACCTGAAGTTTTTTTATAGTTGTTAAGTCGGCTCCAAGGTATAGGACGTTGCCATAGTCCAGGCGGGAAACAACCAACGCCTGGACTACCGTTCTTTGTGTGGGGAGGGGCAACATCCACAAAATCTTCTGAAGCCATCTCAAGGTGGCAAAACAGATAGAGGCCACCTTTACAGCCTGCTGTCTCATTATACGTTTCTCATCAATGATAAACCCGAACTGCAGTTACAGGTTGCGGGGTCGGTCCCATATCATTTGGCCAATGGTGGGGGCCCCAGAGATCCTTGTTCTTACCTAGTATCACTACCTCGGTTTTGTCACTGTTGAGCTTCAAAAAATTACTCTTCATCCATTTAGAGACATGGATCAGACCTTCTTTCAGAGCAGAGGTGTTGTTACACTCTTTGTTAGAGAGAGAAAAAATTATCTGGGAGTCGTCGGCGTAGGAATACAGTGTGAGACCAGCTTCCTCCACAATAGTAGCTAGGGGTCTTACATAAATGTTGAATAATAAGGGGCTGAGTATCGACCCCTGGGGAACACCAAACGCCGAGGGATAAATTGTAGAAGTAGCAGAAGAAGAAAACACCTAAAAAGTGCGATCTTTTAGAAAAGAGGCTATCCAGGCTAGAGCCACACCCTCTACTCCCAGGGACCAGAGAGTCGCGAGAAGGATGGAATGAGACACAGTGTCGAACGCCGCACTAAGATCGAGAAGGATCAAGGCTGATGTTTCACCGCGATCGACACTGTGACGCAGACTCTCGGTGACTCCTAGGAGGGTGGTTTCAGTTGAGTGATGCGCTTTAAAGCCTGATTGGGACGGATGTAAAAAGCCCGAGCTCTCCACAAAATGTGTCAATTGTGTATTTATATGCCTTTCCAAGATCTTTGATAGAATGGGGAGCAATGAAATTGGTCTGAAGTTAGACAAGTTGGTGATATCCGCTCCAGCCTTTTTTAATAGGGGAATTATCATTACATGCTTCCACTCCTGTGGAACATATGACTCAAGTAATGAAGAGTTAAGAAGTTGCATTAGCACTTGACGTGGGCTAAGTTCAAGTAGTTTTAAGATCTTAGCGTGTACCGGATCCTGTGGGGAGCCAGATTTGATGCTCTTTAGGCAGTGGGAAAAAGAGGCCTCATCAAAAGGTACCCAGTTTGCAAGTTTCGTCCTTGAGAGGAGTGAAATATCTGGAGTAGGAATAGGGTCAGGCAGAGGCATATCATTAGATGTAGAAAAACTTAATGAGTCATAGATGCGCTCTACTTTAGATATGAAAAAATTCGCAACAGAATTGCATTGAGCCTCTTCCAGTACGGATGGGGCTGGTACCGTATCTGCTCAAGTTAATTTCTTCACAACCGAAAAAAGAGTACGAGGACAGTTTTGGGCATTGGTTACTGTGTTCGAAACATAGGCAGCTCTGGCCATTTTACAATGATGATGGTAGTCCCTAAGGGCTTCCTTGTAGGCTATTTTACGGGAGGCAGAGTAAGAGTGTCTCCATTTTCTCTCAGAGATCTTACAGCTAGTTTTCATGCGTTTTAGATCTTCAGAAAACCAAGGCGCAGGAGGTCGATGAGATGAGGAGTTTTTTAGTGTTAAGGGAAGAAGTTCATCGACGGCAGAGTTCAGCCATTTGAATACTTCAGAGTTTAACACAGATGTGGATGTGTCGGTATTAGGAAGAGTATTCGATAAACGTGTGTTAAGATCGATAATATTAAGTTTGTGCCAACGACGTATAAATACATCCTTACTGCTGCTTTTTTTATTTTGATTTCCTGTCTGAGATAAGGCAAGGTGAACAGTAAATTGGTCCGACCATTCCAAAGAACGGGCAGGAGCACTTGCTCTTCCAATGCCCGATCTTGTGACAATAATGACATGCAGCGGTCCTCTTTAGAGTACCAATGTCTACCCCCCGATTTGGGGTCTGCGGGTTTTCCTCTCCCCTGACCTGACACATTATGAGCTTCTCCATGATTATTTCCCTGCCTTCTACCTAACGTTCCTCCATTCGACTTTGGTTGGTCCACCCTTTCTGCATTCCTCATCTGGACTAACATCAGTTTATTCTTGAACTTCCTATGCTTCGAGTCTACTTCATCACTGCAATATATGCCATATCGCAAAATCTCATCCACAGATATGTTTTGCCAACAGATCAAGTGCTGTTGGATCATAAAGCTAATATCTGGTCTCCGTTCTAGCACAAATTTGGAAACAAACTGTCCCATGCCTTTTGAATCTAGAGTGTCCGTACTGCTTAAAGGATTGCAAGAGGCATTCGTCATAACCGTGAACTGATTGCTTGGGCTCTTGGGTCGTTAGATATATTTTAACCCAATCAATATCTTGTGGTGACATTTTTGGCTGTAACCATGTGATTACCTGCTCCAACTTTTTCATAACTATGGGTGACGGACCATGTGCTATGGGGTCTCTTTCATGTTCTGAAGTTGATCATTCAACAGCAATTTTACAAGCTGACCACAGATCACTTGGTGCCACAATGTCAAACAATGTATTCAAATCAATCCACAGTACTATTGAAATCTTGACAAAGCGATTGACTTGCTTGTACCACTCAACAGGCTTTTCCCTCAGCCGAGGAAAATCATTTGCAAACGCTGCCAAATCACCCCTGCTCCAAGGCACATGCACATACCCTCCACTTGGTACCTCTCACAACGGGTAAGTCTCTACTCCTGCTGTCCCCCCTCCTAGAGGCAGCATATCTCCTATGCACTTCTTGACACTCTTTTTCTTGGACCACCTTTCTTCCCACTTGTCAAGCATGCTCCATGCACGTATCCCTACAATCAATTATCGAATGTGGTTCTTCAATCCTATGACTCTTTTCTCTTCCAATTCCTGATCACTGTAATTTGGCCTTTGGCCTCCCTGTAACATTTTTGTTTTGGACAAACCCATATTATACCTCTGTGCTAACTCTGTCAACTTCTCATTAGCTTTCCTTGCCTTTCGGGTTACATCCATGGCCACAAACAATAGGTCCTCTCGTTCATAAAGTTCCATCCTTTCCAGAGGCAGGTTTCCACTTATCATCTGATCCGCCTTTAACCTCACTACATCCAACACCTTGGCCCTTATAGCAGCTTTAATCGTTCCCTGACTCGATGTACTACTCAGCTCTACACTACCACTGCTCTGATTTCCGTGGAGGTTCCCATCCGCTATATTTCGTGGGACATTTTTGATTCCCAGACGCTCCCTGATCAACTCCTCCTGTCGTCCTTTCCGTGGGACCTCTGACTGGGACTTCCCACATCCTCAATTCCGAACGTGAATCTGCTAGTGACATTGATCTTGTCGTTCTGGGTTCAATGTGCCCTCTTGAAGAGTCCACAGTGGCCGGCAATGGAGCACTAGCCTCTACGGATTTCTCACTGACTTTCTCTCTTCCCCCACACGCTGCACACCACAGGCTTACCTGACTGCAATGGCGCACTCCGCGGGTCCTCCAACTCACCAGGCTGTGCCTCGCAAATCAGTGCTGCTGCTTCTTTTCTTCCAGACGCGTGGCCGCCTTCTCGATCAAGTGGCTGGAGGGGGCGGCGGTCAAACAAATCCATGTAAAAATGCCTGAGTTCTACCATTGCTGCTCCTCATCAGAGAGCGCGTCGTCATAACGGACCACCCAAGCAAGGTCCACAAATTTGTTCATTAGCTCTCGCAGCAGCAAGGATGACAACGCTGTTTGCAGTTGCAAAAAATGGTTTATTCACCGGCTCCTATTGGATGCGTTTTGCCTGTCCTGCAGGCTTGCTCACCAACACTGAAGTAAAGTTTTGCAATCGTTTATACACACTTTTTGTTGTTGTGAGTCACATGAGAACTACCCTGCAATTAAAACTGTAGACAGACTCGTAGATTTTCAAATAACAATTCAAATTTCATTGGCAAGTCGTAATAATTAAATATATTTAACCTGCATAGTAATGAAACAAGGTGCACTATAATCACCCACACAATTTCATACCATCATGAATTTAAAATTACTGCGTTTCGGCAATCTTCACAGATAAAACTCAATCTCCATGAAAACCTTTACAGACAGGGCTGCAGTATTCCAAATTAAACCGCACCCCACTATGTAGATCTGGCACATATTTTCCAGTTTTATGATTGAACTCCAGCCAATGTGGGCATATCTTGTGTGCTCCTCATAATCCTGTATAATGTTACATTCCGCCTATGTGGGCATACTCCTTACCATGAATTCATTTAATTTGTTACAATAAACCGCTGTCTAACAAAAAGTGAAAAAGTGTAAATGTGATACTTAACAAATAAATCTAACATTTAAAATCATGCAAAGGGTTCGAGAGAGTATTTACTTTTTGATTAAGAGTCTTCATAGGTGAGTATGGAAGTCTTCTTCCATATTCAACCCTTCCGGAGTTTTAGTATTGAGTTCAATGATATAAAAAGACTCAAATTTCCTTAATCTTTTCTCCCGATTACCTCCTCCGGCACTTTGTGAGACAGCATCAATTGGGAAATAGGTAAGGTCTTGTCCATTCCTATTGTGTGAAGTCTCAAAATGGCGTGCAACAAGGTATGATTTATCGCCATTCTTAATCGCCCTCGGGTGCTGCAGTATGCGCTTGTGTACGGGCAGAATTGTGCTGCCAATGTTCCTCAGACCACAAGGGCACTGAAGCACGTAGACAGCAAACTCAGTTTTGCAAGTAAATTCACCTTTGATTTTTCTTGACCTTTGTTGACAAGTTGGACGTGTAGGATGTAGTGTTTTTCCCGTGTAGACAGGCCTTGCATTTGGTACATTTAATGAAACCTTGCCTTCTCCTCAACCATGATGTTATCAGGTTTTTATTTTTCCCTTTTTGCAATGTACTACTGACCAGTGTTTGTCTAAGGGATTTGGAACGTCAAGATGTTATCTGTGGATTATGCGATACCATTTTGCCCAATGTTGGATCATTGCGTACAATGTGCCAATGTTTATTCAAGATGTTTCTCAGGCTGGCTTCTTGAGTGCTGTATGTTGTAATCATTCTGCACTGCTCCTTCCACTTTTCCTCTTTCCTTCTTTTAGATTTACTTTCTTCAAAAAGGATTTCTTCCCTTGTCTTTTTCTTAGCTTTCACTACTGCTCCTCTGATGTGTTCATCTGAGTACCCTCTTGCCTTAAAGTGATTTTTCAAACAAGTCAACTCTCTGCTTAACTGCTCCTCATTGCTGTAGTTCCTCATAGTTCTTAAACATTCCCCATAGGGGATGCTTCTAATCAAGTTCTTGGGGTGGAAACTCGTTGCATGAAGCAACGTATTGCCTGCTGTGGGCTTTCTGAACAGTTTTGTTTCCAATTTCCCATATTTGACGTAGACAGTCATATCTAGAAAGCTTACACTTGTAGCATTGATGTCATATGTGATTTAAGATTGAGCTCATTCACCTGAAGCTTCTTAATAAACTCTTTTTGAGCTCTTCCATACCACAAAGAGGTTGTCGATAAAACGACTCCAATGCAGTATGTGATCTTGCCATTCCTGTTGGTACTGTATCCGGACTTCCAGCTCCTACCACCAGCCCATATGCAGATTCGCATAGTTGGGGGCGAAGCAGGTGCCCATCGCAGTACCACATGGTTGATGAAAAAGTTCTTAATTGAAGAGAAAATAGTTATTTTTAAGACAAATTTCTGTCATTCATAGTAACATTTGTGTTTGCTACCACAATTTCAAAGGTCTACTGCTCAAGAAGTGTTTAATTGCATTTAGACCATCATTATGTCTAATGCTCGTATAGAGTGTTGAGACATCTATTGTCAGGAGCAAAAGGTCTGTTTCCCAAGGGAGGTCATAAATCCTTTTCAGGAAGTCCCCCATATCCTGTATATAGGATAGGAGCATCTTCACCAGTTAACACAAAAACAAATCCACATATTTTGATGTATTCTCCAGGGCGCTACCTATAGCTGATATAATAGGGCACCCTGGAGGATTAATCAAATCCTTGTGCACCTTAGGTATTAAATAAAAGACCGGTGTCACTGGACTAACGATTGTAAGAAAAATGAACTCTTCCTGGCTTAGCAAACTCTGGTCATACAAGGTTTGTAATTCTGAATTATAATTGTTGTGTGCCGCTATCATGATGTCTTTCGTGATTTTAACATAGTTGGATCTATTGTTTAGTTGTTTACAGGCTTCTGCTAAATATTTGCTTTTGCCCCATAGCACCACATTCCCACCTTTATCAGCATTACGCACAATACAATCACTATTCAATGCTAGTTTATTCAATAAGGCATAATAGTCTTTTTGCTTTTGCGAGTTAACAAATTTCTTTTCACTAGTCCGTTTGTGCAGACTTTTTAACTCATTAACAACAAGTTCACTATAGATGTCAGTGGCATCTCTTGCTGCCTTGGGTACAAAACATGAGCTCAGTCTGAAGCTGGTAGGTGCATTGCCTGAAATTTCCAAACGTTGTTCCTCCGCTAAAGTGATGGCATCTACAATCGTGCTTTGAGGCTCAATGTCAATGTCTCCCGGGGTATCTTGAGTCAGACTTTTCATTTCAAGTTCTCTTATCTCTAACATAAGGGTCATATCATTAACCCTTAGGTCACCTTGTGTTACTGTGGGTGTCACTATTACAGGCCGATGACTTTGCCGCTGGTTGACTGAAAAATATTTTTTCAACTTTAATGTTCTTAAAAACTTGAAAATGTCAATTCTTGTTTGGACATAGTCCAGGTTTGCCTCTGGGCAGAATGATAAACCCAACTGTAAAGTTCTTTTTTCTTTGTCTGTGAGCACAATATCGGTCAAATTTACAATAGTGGATTTGTTGTCTAGATTTACTTCTTGTTCGATTTCTTCTTGTTTTTCTCTAAGGAGTCTGCATTGCTTTGCACCTTTCCTCCTCTTGCTCCTCTGCCTCTTCCCCTTTGTGGCCTTGGATTTAGTGGTTGTGTTCTTGGTCAAAGGTTGAACCTTCTTTCCTCCAGTAAAAAATCAAACTCCTCAATTATAGTTGGTATGGGACCTGCTACTTGACCACTGGGTCCTTCTTCCACTTCTGTTTCTATGTCCGAGCTTTGAACACAGCTTAGTTCGGATTGCTGATCATTAGCACATTTACTGGTAGCTGACAACTTTTGTCTACGTAAAACATCAAATTTCTTTGCAAAAGTGAAGATCTGGCCTCTGTCGTAATCGATTTTATCATGTAAACATTTGTGAGCGTTTCTTTCTTTAATCGATTCTCCTAGTTTTCGCAGACGCTCTTGCATTTCCTTTTTGAAATTATTAATTGAATCCTGGTCAGGCTCTTTTTCCAAGATTGATGATAATTGCTCAATTTCTTCCAAGATCTTTTGTCAGTCTATATCTGCGTACTTGTTTAAAATAGCTAGCATCCTTCTGGAGGACTCGTGATTATTGTCTGCCCATTCACGAAGCATATTGGGGTTCAGTTCCTCATAACTAGGTGCCACCATAATTCTCAAACCCCTTGGTATCCTTTTCAATTCCAGATATCTCTGAAGGGATTTCTATTCCCACCATTTCGATAGCTCTGAACATTTGAGTTTCTCTAATCTTTTTAACGTGTTGCAACGTCAGATGTCTTGGCGATGCTTGATGCTGGGATAACTGCTCTCGTACTCATAATGCAGTCATCAAAAATAGATGGTCTGCTTCTCTCGTTCCCTCACTTCTGAAACCGACATTGCTAGAGTTTAAGCACACAGTTTTCCTGTAGATAAAATCTACTGCACTGCAACCGCCAGTGTCCTCACCCGTAGCTGGGTCACGGATTATCAAGATTTCTCACTGACTTTCTCTCTTCCCCCACATGCTGCACACCACAGGCTTACCTGACTGCAATGGCGCACTCCGCGGGTCCTCCAACTCATCGGGCTGTGCCTCGCAAATCAGTGCTGCTGCTTCTTTTCTTCCAGACGCGTGGCCGCCTTCTCGATCAAGTGGATGGAGGGGGCGGCGGTCAAACAAATCCATGTGAAAATGCCTGAGTTTTACCGTCGCTGCTCCTAATCAAAGAGCGCATCGTCGTAATGGACCACCCAAGCAAGGTCCACAAAATTGTTCATTAGCCTCGCAGCAGCAAGGATGACGACACCGTGTGCAGTTGCAAAAAATTGTTTATTCACCGGCTCCTAATGGACGCATTTCGCCTGTCCTGCAGGCTTGCTCACCAATACTGGAGTAAAGTTTTGCAATCGTTTATACACAATTTTTTTGTTGTGAGTCACGTGAGAACTACTGTGCAATTAAAACTGTAGACAGACTCATCGTTTTTCAAATCACAATTCGAATTCATTGGCAAGTCGTAATAATTAAATCTATTTAACCTGCATAGTAATGAAACAAGGCGCACTATTATCCCCCACACAATTTCATACCATCATGAGTATACAATTACTGCATTTCAGCAATCTTCATGGATAAAACTCAATCTCCATGAATACCTTTACAGGCAGGGCTGCAGTATTCCAAATTAAAATGCACCCCACTATGTAGTTCTGGCACATATTTTCCAGTTTTATGATTGAACTCCAGCCCATGTGGGCATATCTTGCATTCTCCTCATAATCCTGTATAATGTTATATGATATATGATATATATACCGTCCATGTATTTATGTAACTTTATATTTATTACTTTACTTCGATTTCAGCATCTCCGATGCACTATCCTATATCTCACCCAATAGCGCTCTAAATATATCCTCTACCTCCACTCTCTGACTCATCCCAAACCCAAAATAACCATCTCTAGACTCTTCTACCTCTACCCCTCCTTGCATTATCTCAAGCCTCCTCCTACTGCTTTGATCTCTAAAAATGCACTTTCTAAACCCTTCCCTCTTCTATCCCTCCCCTATCCTTTTCAATCCTACTAACAGGCTTGCATGTCCACCACTCAATTTCATTTCATATTTACCTATACTAATTCCCCTCTAATCCTGTTTGGGTTCCAGAGTAGCGTGCTACCACCCTGAAAAGCGCTTTGACACCTCATCAGGAGTAGCAAGCACTTTATAAATGCAAACACTTCCTTCGTCTATCCATCCACTATCCTTTATCAATCCACATAACAAGCTCATTTATCTACAGATCAAATTAATTTCATATCTCTCCATACTAATTCATAACTAATCTTCTTTGGGTTCCAGAGTAGGGAGTTATTTTCCGAAAAGTCCTACAACGCCTGACCAGGGATAGTAAGCACCATTTAAATGCAATTACATTACAACAGGTGAAGAAAGAGAAGTATTCAGGGCAAGAGGTGCAATAGGGAAGGCAATATTAGAGCACAAATGATGCAGGAGAAGAAAGAAAAATAAATGTTTACAAAGATTAGAGGTGAATCTCAAAGAGGGGGGTCCATAGACGGTATCAGAGGAAAGAGGGGTATCAGTAGAGAGGGGTCAGCAGATAAGAGAGAGGGTATCTGTGGAGAAGGAGGGCAGAGAAGAGAGAGGGCATAAGAGGAGAGGTAAGGCAGACAAGAGAAAGGGTATTTGTGGAGAGGGATATCAGAGAAGAGAGAGAGCATTGGTGGAGAGGTAAGGTAGATAAAAGAGAGAGTATCTGTGGAGTGGAGGCAGAAGATCAAAGAGATGGTATCTGTGGAGTGGGGGCAACAGATCAGAGGGAGGGCATCAGTGGAGAGGTAGTGCAAATAAAAGAGAGGTTATCTGTATAGAGGGACTTCAGAGAAGAGAGAGGATACCTGTGGAGAGGTAGGACAGAGGAGACAGATGTTATCTGTAGAGAAGGATATCAGAGAAGAGCGGGGATACCTGTGGAGAGGTAGGGCAGAGAAGAGAGAGGCTATCTGTAGAGAGACCGCGTTGTAATTCCACATACCATGGAGATTTCAAACACACCTGACAGAGACTGTAATAATGTGGTTTACCCTGGACATCTCCTGTATGTGTGCTGGTGAAGCTTGACTGCATTTCAAGGATAGTAAAGTGACTTTTCTTGTATTATATTGTAATGAAACAAGTGAGCATCTGAGTAGATGGGTGCAAAAGATGTTTGAGAAAGATTTGGACTGGGCTGAGGAGAGAGTGTCTGTGGAGGGAAATGGTGTAGAGAAGCTGAGAGACTATCTAAAGGACTAGACTGAGTAGAGAGGACATCCGTGGAGAGTGATGGTGCAGCAGATATGAGAGAGCCTCTCTGTAGAAGGACTGGGATCAGGAGAGAAGGCATCCTAGCAGAGAAAGATGGTGTAGAAGAGATGAAAGAGGATTGGGCAGAGGAGAGGAGATGGTGTCTATGGAGAGAGATGGTGCAGCGGGGATGAGAGAGGACAGCTGTAGAGGGAATGGGATGAGGAGATAGGGCATCTGTGGAGAGAGATGGTGCAGCGGAGATGAGAGAGGTCATCTGTACATGGACTGGGCTGAGGCAATAAGGCATCCGCCAAAAAAGATGGTGTAGAAGACAAGATAGAGAAATTGGTTGAGGAGAGAGAGAGGCTGTAGAGAAAGATTTTGCGGCATGGATGGGAGGACATTTGTAGGGGGAATGGGCTGAGGAGAGAGGACGCCTGTGGAGAGAGATGGAGCAATGGGATGAGAAAGGACATCTGTAGAGGGAAAAGCCTGAGAAGAGAGAGATTCTGTCAAGAGTGATGGTGAAGCAGTTATGATAGAGGCTGTATCTAAGGGATACTGGGCTGAGGAGAGGGGCCACCTGTGGAGAGAGGTGGTATAAAAGAAGTAAGAGATGCTATCTCTAAGGGGAACTGGGCTGAGGAGAGGGCGACTGGAGAGAGATGGTACAGAAGAGGTGGAAGACGCTCTCACTAAGAGGAACTGGGCTGAGGAGAGGGCATCTGTGGCAAGAGATGGTATAGAACAGGTGAGAGACGCTCTCTATAAGAGGAACTGGGCTGAGGAGAGGGCATCTGTGGAGAGAGATGGTACAGAAGAGGTGAGAGACGCTATCTTAAGGGGGACTATGCTGAGGAGAGGGAGTCTGTGGAGAGAGATGGTACAGAAGAGCTGAGAGACGCTCTCTCTAAGAGGAACTGGGCTGAGGAGAGGGCATTTGTGGAGAGAGATGGTACAGAAGAGGTGAGAGATGCTATCTATAAGAGAAACCGGGCTGAGGAGAGGGCATCTGTGGAGAGAGATGGTACAGAAGAGCTGAGAGAGCTCTCTCTAAGAGGAACTGGGCTGAGGAGAGGGTGTCTGTGGAGGGAGATAGTACAGAAGAGGTGAGAGACGCTCTCTGAACTGGGCTGAGGAGAGGGCGTTTGTAGATGGAGATAGTACAGAAGAGGCGAGAGACACTATCCCCAAGAGGAACTGGGCTGAGGAGAGGGCGTCTGTGGAGAGAGATGGTATAGAAGAGGTGAGAGACTCTCTCTCTTAGAGGAACTGGGCTGAGGAGAGGGTGTCTGTGGATAGAGATGTACAGAAGAGGTGAGAGACGCTATATCTAAGAGGAACTGGGCTGAGGAGAGGGTGTCTGTGGATAGAGATGGTATAGAAGAGATGGGAGACACTCTCTCTAAGGGGAACTGGACTGAGGAGAGGGCATCTGTGGAGAGAGATGGTACAGAAGAGGTGAGAGACACTATCTATAAGAGGAACTGGGCTGAGGAGAGGGCATTTGTGGAGAGAGATGTACAGAAGAGGAGAGAAACGCTCTCTCTAAGAGGAACTGGGCTGAGGAGAGGGTGTCTGTGGAGAGAGATGGTATAGAAGAGGTGAGAGACGCTCTCTCTAAGAGGAACTGGGCTGAGAAGAGGGTGTCTGTGGAGAGAGATGGTACAGAAGAGGTGAGAGACGCTCTCTCTAAGAGGAACTGGGCTGAGAAGAGGGTGTCTGTGGAGAGAGATGGTACAGAAGAGATGAGAGACGCTCTCTCTAAGAGGAACTGGGCTGAGGAGAGGGTGTCTGTGGAGAGAGATGGGAGGAACTGGGCTGAGAAGAGGGTGTCTGTGGAGAGAGATGGTACAGAAGAGGTGAGAGACGCTCTCTCTAAGAGGAACTGGGCTGAGAAGAGGGTGTCTGTGGAGAGAGATGGTACAGAAGAGGTGAGAGATGCTATCTATAAGAGAAACCGGGCTGAGGAGAGGGCATCTGTGGAGAGAGATGGTACAGAAGAGCTGAGTGACGCTCTCTCTAAGAGGAACTGGGCTGAGGAGAGGGTGTCTGTGGAGGGAGATAGTACAGAAGAGGTGAGAGACGCTCTCTCTAAGAGGAACTGGGCTGAGGAGAGGGCGTCTGTAGATGGAGATAGTACAGAAGAGGCGAGAGACACTATCCCCAAGAGGAACTGGGCTGAGGAGAGGGCGTCTGTGGAGAGAGATGGTATAGAAGAGGTGAGAGACTCTCTCTCTAAGAGGAACTGGGCTGAGGAGAGGGTGTCTGTGGATAGAGATGTACAGAAGAGGTGAGAGACGCTATATCTAAGAGGAACTGGGCTGAGGAGAGGGTGTCTGTGGATAGAGATGGTATAGAAGAGATGGGAGACACTCTCTCTAAGAGGAACTGGGCTGAGGAGAGGGTGTCTGTGGTGAGAGATGGTACAGAAGAGGTGGAAGACGCTCTCACTAAGAGGAACTGAGCTGAGGAGAGGGCATCTGTGGAGAGAGATGGTTTAGAAGAGATGAGACGCTCTCTGTATGAGGGACTGGGATGAGGAGAAGGCATCTCTGGAGAGAGATGGTATAGATGAGATGAGAGACATTCTCTCTAAGAGGAACTGGGCTGAGGAGAGGGTGTCTGTGGAGAGAGATAATACAGAAGAGGTGGAAGACGCTCTCACTAAGAGGAACTGGGCTGAGAAGAGGGCATCTGTGGAGAGAGATGGTACAGAAGAGGTGAGAGACACTATCTATAAGAGGAACTGGGCTGAGGAGAGGGCATTTATGGAGAGAGATGGTACAGAAGAGGTGAGAGACGCTATCTTAAGGGGAACTGGGCTGAGGAGAGGGCGTCTGTGGAGAGAGATGGTATAGAAGAGGTGAGAGACGCTCTCTCTAAGAGGAACTGAGCTGAGGAGGGGGCGTCTGTGGATGGGGATAGTACAGAAGAGGAGAGAAACGCTCTCTCTAAGAGGAACTGGACTGAGGAGAGGGCGTCTGTGGAGAGAAATGGTATAGAAGAGGTGAGAGACGCTCTCTCTAAGAGGAACTGAGCTGAGGAGAGGGCAAGTGTGGAGAGAGATGGTACAGAAGAGATGAGAGACGCGCTCGCTAAGAGGAACTGGGCTGAGAAGGGGGTGTCTGTGGATGGAGATAGTACAGAAGAGGTGAGAGACACTATCCCTAAGAGGAACTGGGCTGAGGAGAGGGCGTCTGTGGAGAGAGATGGTATAGAAGAGGTGACAGACACTATCTCTAAGAGGAACTGGGCTGAGGAGAGGGCGTCTGTGGAGAGAGCTGTACAGAAGAGGAGAGAAACGCACTCTCTAAGAGGAACTGGGCTGAGGAGAGGGCGTCTGTGGAGAGAGATGGTATAGAAAAGGTGAGAGACTCTCTCTTAGAGGAACTGGGCTGAGGAGAGGGTGTCTGTGGATAGAGATGTACAGAAGAGGTGAGAGACGCTATCTTAAGGGGGACTATGCTGAGGAGAGGGCATCTGTGGAGAGAGATGGTATAGAAGAGGTGAGAGACGCTCTCTCTAAGAGGTCTCTCTAAGAGGAACTGGGCTGAGGAGAGGGCGTCTGTGGATGGAGATGGCATAGAAGAGGTGAGAGACGCTATATCTAAGAGGAACTGGGCTGAGGAGAGGGCATCAGTGGAAAAAGATGCCATAGAAGAAGTGAGAGAGGCTCTCACTAAGAGGAACTGGGCTGAGGAGAGGACGTCTGTGGAGAGAGATGTACAGAAGAGGAGAGAAACACTCTCTCTAAGAGGAACTGGGCTGAGGAGAGGGTGTCTGTGGAGAGAGATGGTATAGAAGAGGTGAGAGACGCTCTCTCTAAGAGGAACTGGGCTGAGAAGAGGGTGTCTGTGGAGAGAGATGGTACAGAAGAGGTGAGAGACGCTCTCTCTAAGAGGAACTGGGCTGAGAAGAGGGTGTCTGTGGAGAGAGATGGTACAGAAGAGATGAGAGACGCTCTCTCTAAGAGGAACTGGGCTGACGAGAGGGTGTCTGTGGAGAGAGATGGGAGGAACTGGGCTGAGAAGAGGGTGTCTGTGGAGAGAGATGGTACAGAAGAGGTGAGAGACGCTCTCTCTAAGAGGAACTGGGCTGAGAAGAGGGTATCTGTGGAGAGAGATGGTACAGAAGAGGTGAGAGACGCTCTCTCTAAGAGGAACTGGGCTGAGAAGAGGGTGTCTGTGGAGAGAGATGGTACAGAAGAGGTGAGAGACGCTCTCTATAAGAGAAACTGGGCTGAGGAGAGGGCAAGTGTGGAGAGAGATGGTATAGAAGAGATGAGAGACGCGCTCGCTAAGAGGAACTGGGCTGAGGAGAGGGCGTCTGTGGAGAGAGATAGTACAGAAGAGGTGAGAGACGCTCTCTCTAAGAGGAACTGGGCTGAGGAGAGGGCGTCTGTGGAGAGAGATGGTACAGAAGAGGTGAGAGACGCTCTCTCTAAGAGGAACTGGACTGAAAAGAGGGTGTCTGTGGAGAGAGATGGTACAGAAGAGGTGAGAGACGCTCTCTCTAAGAGGAACTGGGCTGAGGAGAGGGTGTCTGTGGAGAGAGATGGTACAGAAGAGGTGAGAGACGCTCTCTCTAAGAGAAACTGAGCTGAGGAGAGGGCATCTGTGGAGAGAGATGGTACAGAAGAGATGAGAGACGCTCTCTCTAAGAGGAACTGGGCTGAAGAGAGAGCATCTGTGGAGAGAGATGGTATAGAAGAGATGAGAGACGCTCTCTGTAGGAGGGACTGGGCTGAGGAGAGGGCGTCTGTGGAGAGATGGTACAGAAGAGGTGAGAGACGCTATCTTAAGGGGGACTATGCTGAGGAGACGGCGTCTGTGGAGACAGATGGCACAGAAGAGATGAGAGACATTCTCTCCAAGAGGAACTGGGCTGAGGAGAGGGTGTCTGTGGAGAGAGATGGTACAGAAGAGGTGAGAGACGCTCTCTCTAAGAGGAACTGGGCTGAGAAGGAGAGAGATGGTACAGAAGAGATGAGAGACGCTCTCTCTAAGAGGAACTGGGCTGAAGAGAGAGCATCTGTGGAGAGAGATGTATAGAAGAGATGAGAGACGCTCTATGTATGAGGGACTGGGCTGAGGAGAGGGTGTCTGTGGAGAGAATGGTATAGAAGAGGTGAGAGACGCTCTCTGTATGAGGGACTGGGCTGAGGAGAGGGCGTCTGTGGAGAGAGATGGTACAGAAGAGGTGAGAGACGCTATCTTAAGGAGGACTATGCTGAGGAGAGGGCGTCTGTGGAGAGAGATGGCACAGAAGAGATGAGAGACATTCTCTCAAAGAGGAACTGGGCTGAGGAGAGGGTGTCTGTGGATAGGGATGTACAGAAGAGGTGAGAGACGCTCTCTCTAAGAGGAGCTGGGCTGAAGAGAGAGCATCTGTGGAGAGAGATGTATAGAAGAGATGAGAGACGCTCTATGTATGAGGGACTGGGCTGAGGAGAGGGTGTCTGTGGAGAGAATGGTATAGAAGAGGTGAGAGACGCTCTCTGTATGAGGGACTGGGCTGAGGAGAGGGCGTCTGTGGAGAGAGATGGTACAGAAGAGGTGAGAGACGCTCTCTCTAAGAGGAACTGAGCTGAGGAGAGGGCATCTGTGGAGAGAGATGGTACAGAAGAGGTGAGAGACGCTATACATAAGAGGAACTGGGCTGAGGAGAGGGTGTCTGTGGAGAGAGATGGTACAGAAGAGGTGAGAGATACTATCTATAAGGGGAACTGGGCTGAGGAGAGGGCATCAGTGGATAGAGATGTACAGAAGAGGTGAGAGATGCTATACATAAGAGGAACTGGGCTGAGGAGAGGGCATCTGTGGAGATGGGTGTTATAGCAAAGATGTGCTAAGGTGGGTGAAGAGAAAGCAGGACTGGAAGGGTGACAGCAGTGAGAGAGGAGGGTGAACAGAACATCAAAGGAGAGACCGTGTAGCGGAGGGGAGGGGAGTTATCTCAGGAGAGGTGGTTATAGGGTAATCAGGGCAGCAGAGAGAAGAAAGAGGGCAAAGATGAGAGAGGGGATCTGAGAAGGGTAACACCACAGAAGAGAGAAGCGAGTGCATCTGAGAGGGGGGAAAGGAGCAGCAAAGAGAGAGACGGCATCTGAGGAGAGAAAGAGTGTCGTGGAGAAGAGAAAGGGGCCACAGTGAGAAGACATGGGGTCTGAGGGGAGACAGAGTGATCCAGCATGGGAAGAGAGGGTGTATGGGGACAGAGAGAGCGGAGGGAGCAGAGAGAAGCCGGGCAGACGGGTGCGTGACAGTGCAGCAAAGGCAAGGGAGGGTGGCCGGGGAAGAGGGAGCAGCGCAGAACCACAGCGCAAAGGGGAGAGAGGGGTCTCGAGAGAAACAGGCAATAATGAGGGAATTGAGGACCGCGGGCAGTTTGAGGCGAAAGGGGCAACAGGGTGTAGCCGCGAAAGAGGGGTTTCTAGGGAGGGAAAGAGAGGTAAAAGGGGGGGGGGGGGTTAGGGGCCACAGAGAAGGAGATTACATGTGAGGTGACGGGGTGCAGTCCCACTCTAGAGGGAGAAAGGGGTGTGAAGTGAATGAGCTTGATAGAAGAGGAGAAGGGGGCAGAAGAGAGGCAGTATTGGGAGAACCAGCCAAAAAAAAAAAGTTATAAAGTGGTATGGAAGCTGGGAGGAGGGGGAGGCACAGAACAATGGGGCAAACAGGAGGGTGATCTGAGGAGTAGGGGTGAAAAAAAGAAGGGGAACCATGGACATAGAAAGGGTAGTAACAGCTGGGTAATAGAGGGCGATGTAATAGAATAGTGAGGATCAGATGAGAATTAAAGGTATAGTGACAGCTTTTGGGAAGAGCGTAGAAGCGGCGGAAGAATGTATTGAAGAAGGTTTGAAAAAAAACAGCGAGTGAGAATATAAAAGAGCTGCGCTTCCAGGGCTGGAGGGGGAAGGGTGACTTCCTGCTATTCACACAGTGCATGTTGTCTAATGACATTTACAACACACTGCAGGGAAAAGCATAATAAAAAAATAAAAAAAAAAACCTGAAAGAGGTCCGATTGAGAAAAGTCCTACCCCTTACCAACAGCTCCCTCAGCACTTCCAGGAATAACCAGCAGTAGAGGGGCGGGGAAGGGGGGCGGAATGCAGGCAGCACCCAGCCTCTCCCAGCAGCCAATCCGGGGCCGTCGGCCCAGCGGGGACTTCCGCCACGGGCCAATCCTATGGCTGGGAAGGAAAAGAAATAAATACACACGTTACCCTCCCCCGCTATCGTACAACTGACTCCCCCCTCCTCCCTACACTACTGGGAGGGGGAAAAAAGAAGTACAGCTCCGCATGTGAATGGTGCTGCTCCGGCAGGACAGTGAGTGGAGCTGTCCCGGGATGAGGTGAGGCTGTCCGGACAGTGCTACTGCCACAGCGAGGCCAGGCAGGCGCGCGGTGCCACGGTTTCCCGCCAGGGCAGGTACTTTTGCCAACCTGTCTAGTTTGGTCCATTGCTGCCCACAGTCCTCGGGAGGAGAGACGCTTTGCAAGTCTGTTCATTCAGCCATTCCTCCTTTCGCTGGTCTGGACGTCTGCTAGCACCTGTTCCAAAGAGCAGCTGGCCAGCATGACCCCCGGTGCAGGGTGCACCTCTCTGGACCGAGGACCGCAGGGATCGGACAAGACCCACCGCAGGAAGGTGAGTTCCGCTCCTGGGGGTCAAAGCTGTGCCTCGATGCACCCATCTATACAAGACTACTTGGGACCCCCTCGTGGTCTAAATGGATCAGGAGCGTATTTGGTTGAGGCACTGACTGTGACAGTGGAACATCTATCCAAAATGAAGCTGGCGGAGGGGTGGATTCTGTAGGACAAATAACTTAATACTACTGCTCATGAAAAAGTAAATCAACATTAAATACCAGGGTTATTTAGCCGGTATCTAAACACTGTGTATGTAGACAAGGGAACTTGGAAATTGTGTTTTTAAACAAGATCACACGTGTGTGTGATTTAGCAAGCACATTATCCAGAAATAGTACTCAAGCGCGAGGGACATCATACAGCATATAGAAACTAAGAATGGTCATCACACTGTAGGGTGAGTAACAAGGCATTGTCAAAATGCCTTCAAAAACAAATACACCAAACACAGCTGCCGTTCATGCATAGCATCCCCTGCCTTGCAATGCATGCTGCTTCTTCCACAGTCTGCATTTACTGTAAGAACCAGTGTCCACGTTTGTTGGGCGGTTCTTTCAAGATAACTCCCCTCCCCCCTCCTCCCCCCGTCTCACTTGAAGTGCTTCTCTCTGCCCGAGTTTTCCACAGCACATATTTGTTTTAATTAATTGAAAAACACTACTGTAGGTCTTTGTTTACATGTTTCTCCGGTAATGCCCTCACACGCCTCTGCAATGTTTTGCCTGTAAATTTCACATAATACTTGTGATAAAATATCCGGTGTGCGGGGGGTGAGTAAATACTCTTTGGCATGGGAGGCTTGCTATAATCCAGTTTGAAGACCTGTGAGCTCGGTGGCGGAGATGGATGAGAGGAGTTTGTTGATGTCCCATCGTGAGGGAGCCCGGTCTAGAACCTGGCGCGCCAGACGCTACTTCTGCGGCTGAAGCCGCATGGACTACATACACGACGCTCGTCTCATTCACACAGAAACCGTTACGGATGTAGCATCCGCCTGACTTGTGCGCCGGGTCCCTGCAAGAACCGTGGGGTGCCTGGCAGGCGTATGAGAAGCAGCCTTCCTGCTGTGCCCTGTAACATGTAAGATTTTAGATGGTAACATTGAATAACGGGGATGTGTTTCACCGAGGGGTTCTGAGTGACATCAAATAGACCAGAACAAAGCGCGCGTTGTCTATGATGTCACTCGGAACCCTGAGGGGAAAAACACCCCTTATTCTCGTTTTACCTACCTGTAATTTTATGTTATGTATGCCCCCCAAAATCACCTGCCCCTGCTTTCAATTGCTACCCAAGAGTAGAGAAGGGAAAGCCATACACAACATGGCCTCTCCTCCCTGTTCTATGTGTAAAAAAAAAAAATACCTGTCCAGGAAGGTAGACAACTTCATCATGTTAATGAGGTAACTTTATATTCTAGGGAGTCTTACTGATTGAATTAAGTGGCTATCCCATGCAATAAATGTTGGTGCAAATTGTTTGAAATGTTGCAAGTTAAAGTCAGGTTTTAAGTAAACACAGTTGCTGCTAAAACGCAGTAAAATGACGTCAAATCCTGGTATAGTATAAAAAGTCACTGTAAACTTGGGGCCACGGAGGGTGGTGCGGTGATTCAATTGTAATGGCTCCCCAGAGCTATCGATGTTCGCCAGTGGTATACCTCACACTACCCTCCGGCGCGTTAGCAGTGCGGGACTTCCAGTCCAGGTACTCCAGGTCATGAGGCGGACAGTGAGTGTAGGCTGGTACGGGAGGTACTGGCCCAGATTCCCGCTTGGAGACTCCACTAATAAACGCGGATTCACCAGGAAAGTGGAGTGGAGCCACACATCCGACATCCTTATGGTTCTGTACTCGCCACAATTGGTCCTGGACTCGCTGTTCTGTTTCTTTATTGCCATGTTCCACTTTTGCATTTCCGCTTATGTATTAACTATGTGGTTCTGTTCCTACCGTGTTTTAGTTTTGCACTTTCTGTGTTTTGGTTTTGTACTTTCTGTGTTTTGGTTTTGTACTTTCTGTGTGCTCGTTCTATACTGGTGGAGTTTTGGTCTTTTCTGTGTTCAGGCTCTTCACCCACCATGTATGACTTCTTGTGAGTTCTGTTCTTTTTCTGGACCCTGTTCGTCCTTACTTGCTGTAATATGGTTTGTACACCCTATATTTTATTTCTTTACTAGCTGTGTTTTGGTTCTTTACTGTTGTGTTCTGTTCCTTATTACATTTGTTGCTGCTTTGCTATGTTACGGTTTGTACTTGCTATGTTTTATTTCTGCCCTCACTGTATTTTGGTAATGTATTTTCAGTTTTCCTCGTTTTACACTAATCGAGCTTCTGCTCTGTACTCTCTGTGCTCTCGTTTTATACTAACCATGTTTTACTTAGCTCTTTTGTTCTGTTGCTCATTCTTATATTTTTGTTCTCAGTATTTTGATTTCGTGCTCGGTGTGTTTTCTTTCTGTCCTCAGTGTGTTTTCTTTCTTTGCTCACTGTATTTAGCTTCTTGGAACGTAGACACAGTCACCTCTACATTTCAATGTGGTGTGTGTGATGTGATACCCCCACAGGGGAAATTGTCACTGCACAGAAAAGTGGCAATTTATAAATTGTGAATTACACTTGTACACTGACCATAAAAGGGCGGGTTTTGTCCTAAAATGTAAAATTTGGCATAGGATTAAGGGCTCCTGTCATACTCCTGGCCCTCTATGACTGCCGCCGATTTGAAGAACTTACACATGGAAAGAAAAGGTTTGTGAATACCAGCAGTTGTTAATCTAAGACAGAAGGTATACATTGCTGATTTAGGCATAAGTTATTAAGAGTCACCACACCATCACTAAACTTAATACAATATTTTATTTATAGTGAAGAGGGCTACACCTAAAATATGTCACATTCAGTTTACCCAAAATGTTCTAGAATTGGATTTAGAATATGAATGTATATAATCTTGGAACCGTGTTGGATGCAAACGAGCTATATAGTGCACCAAATGGTTTCAAAATAATAATTCAACAAAACTTTCTTTGTAGTGTAAACAGAAAATTTTCATTCAGTACCTTCTATCGTAACACATTTTGACGTTTATCTTTCTCTAGACCACATAGATCTGCGCAATTATAATCAAACTTCTTCCAGTGTTACCTCAGTTGTCTAACATTCTTGGCAAAAGAAGGTTTATTGAGGGAAAGTGTACGGGTGCTGAACACCGCTGTTGGGAAGGATTTTCCCCTGCATGGCTATGGAGAGTGTGGTTCCCTGTCCTGTGCCTCTATAACTATCTTTGTTTTTTGCCAAAATAAGTGCCTACCTAAATAATGGACTGCGATTCTAGAACAGTGCCCAGTGTTCGAGTGGATCCTCAAAGAGCGGCTTCTGTTATCTCTAACTGGGCTTTTGGCGATTGCGGGCGAGGCAGCATGATTATTGGGAAAGGTTTAGGCCTTTTCACCTGACTCCCATCAGTCTGCCTAAGCCAGGTCTTTCAGTTGCATATAATTTGGACGTGTGTGGAAAGGTGTGTACTGTACAATTTGTAGTCATGTGTTGAGTATGTAGATTGGAGGCGTGTGTGCATGGTGCAGTGCATTTAGTTTTCTTTGATTCCATATGTGTGAAGCAACTGAAATGATGGAGGGGGGGGGGCTTTGTGCTAGGCTAGCAAGGTCACCGGTGATCTTGGGCATCTCATTTAGTGCATCTTTCATCCACCCCTTGATAGATGAATACTGTGTCCTGTGGATGGGGCTATCTGGACCTCTTCCTATTGAAGCTTGTCACCATCTGCAAGAAACGTGGTCTACTCTTTGTGCTTAATACACATCTGTACCGTGGCTGGTTAGAGCCAGTTGAGGAGGAGCTCCTATTGTCCATGGTCATGCAACGACCATGCACTGCTTGATCGGAGGTGTCTTCCAGGATTTGAACTAGGCCAGAGCTGTTATAGGTCAGCTTTGAAGATGAATACTGGCCAGCTTAACGAGAACCTAATGCTAGCACACAACCTGGACAGCCTACCCGAAAGTTCATAAACCTTTTCTAAGGACCTGGACTATCATGAAGTCTCGCTCCAGTACACTAATTCACCCAGACACTGGGCAGGAAGAAAAGCTGACACAATCTGTGCATTGCCACTACTCCAGGAGAAGAGTTGGTGTCCACATTGTTGCTGGGCCTTTGACACTGAATCCGCTTGCACTGCAGGGTAGCCAGTGCTAGCCCCTAATCCCTTCCAAGAACCTCAGGACCACCTTGTTTCCATCCTTTGACTGGAGGAAGTTGGAGAGGTAAATATGTGAGGCTGCGCTGATTCAGGAACAGTTGAATGTGGGGAAATCTGTCAGGGGATTTTCAAGATTTCATCCCTTGAACCTCAAGTCTCGTGTCATCAGTTTTGCTTTGGCTGTTAGTCATGTGGGCACGCCTGGTGTTGCAATAATCAGACCATGACCAGCAGTTTGAAAGTTAAAGGGCCTATTAAATACCTTGTGAACTTCAAGGGAATTCTAGCAAATGGGCACCAGAACCTTTTGTCCACTAACTGTAGCCTTATGTGCTAGTAGACTCCTGTGGCCTGTGCCCGATCATCAGACATGGGGTGCATCTCCTACATCCTCTTTGAATAACCCTTTGCCTGCCAGACTTTGGGTGGGTACTCTTTCACAAGTTTAGGAGGTGGAAAGTACTTCAGAAACTACTAATATCTTACAAACTCTGAATAGTAGCACAGACCTCTCTCACTACTACCAGACACCAAGCGCTGTTGAAGTGCAATTGGGAATGGTGGCTGCCGAGCAATATCAAGAGAAAGGCTGGGACCACCTGTGTGCCTTTGATAATTGAGACCATGGACTGAGTCCCTAGACTGTAGACGCATGTATCACAGCCCCCCATCCATTAAAGAACAGAGTTCAAGGGCTCCAGCCCTGAGGGAACTATAGCGCTTAGCACCTGTGCGCTATAATAACATTTGGTGTTGGATCTCTGGTGAGGAAGCAGCTAGAGACTTCTGATTTTCTTTATATGTCTGTATTTTATACGCAGTGACCGAAGAGATAGACTTATTCAGTAATATTATTGTGTCTTGTTGTGTTCTTATCACCCCACCTCCTTGAGTGTGCCTAGGCTTGCTCTACTACACTTCCATCGAGAGTCAAGGGAAATACTTAGGTTCAGTAGTACGGCAGGCAGGCAGGGTACCAGTGGAAAACAGATCCACTTGACACAACCGCTGATCAGCTTGAGGCCACGCAAAATCAGAGCTTGCAGGCACTTTAAGAATAATCCTGTCTTTGGCGCAAACAGGTGTTTGCACCTGAATTAGGATTTAACATTTGTTGGGAAAGTGGACACAGTCCTGCCAATTTTTTGCCCGTCGTATCTTTTGGCAGGTAAAAATTCATTTTTTTGTTGCAGGAAAACGCACTGCAATATGTGAGTTTTGCAGATCCAAACCGGATACAGGCAGTATTACCATGTTCGCCCCATGACGACCTGCAAGACATGAATGTTGGAGCTAGTATTGAAGGAAGAAACCCTAAACCTGCAGTACTATTTGTTTCCTTTTGGCTTCCTATAGCTTTTTAATCGCTTAAAACCATCCACCTTGCTACAGATTGCATACACCCTTCCAAACCAACAACTCTAAGTCTATTTCATCCTGGAGACCACTAAAAACACACATTTATTGTTTAGGAATAGAACTGAGAAGAAAGAATTGCAGCTATTTTACTGTTGCGTCAGACACTCGGCAGCAGAAGTAAGAAACTCCAACATGAGTACGTGACCCACTCTTTGAGTATGGGGAGCCGCCGGGGAAACTCTGATTAGGGTCATTGGTAACATGGCCAACTCACTCCATGTCATATCAGACACTGTTTACAGTTGTGTGTGTGGACCTCTTATTGCTATGAGGTGTGTTAGTCTAATTAGTTGAATGAGAGCAAACAAACATAACTTCATTCACAAGGTATAATGTTGACACATTAAAGCATAGGATTGGGAACACTGTCCATGGTGACCTAGAGTAAAGTGGCCAGGCCTTTCTTCAACAAATTACCACAACTGATCTATTGCCCCCTTTTGCCAAGTATGTTGGGTGCATGGAACGGGATGTTGTTCTAAATAGTCTGAATTCATGCTCCACTCGTGATCAAGAACAGGATTCCTAGTTTGGTAATAACCAGAACTACTGGTGCTTTATGGCTGTCTTCTAGTTCTGTACTTACTGTTTTCTGCTTCTTTACTAGCTGTGTTCTGGATCATAGCAACCGGCTAGTTTATTGGTTCTATACAAGCAGGGTTTAGTTTCTGGCTTTGCCGTCAATTAAATTCTTGTTCCATTTCTGCATCAGGTGTATACTGTTTTTTCACCAACTGTACTTTGTCTTTGTACCAGCCATAGTCTCAGTCTGTACTATTATGTTCCTGTTCTCTTCTAGCTGTGTTCTTGCCCTGTAAATTGATCTGGCTGTGTGTAAGCATGTGCCGCAAAAGGGGAAAAAAGAATAGATGCTGCCATCTAAATTTGTCTGCGATATGTTTGTAACAACATTTTTAAATACAAAAAAATCACTTGTGGCTGTTTTATTAGTGGTGTTTTTTAAATAAAAAGGTTTTTAGTAACACTCTTATTATTTTTGAAGGAGACAAGAATAAATTGCCACCAGCGCTTAATTTATCAAAGAATGAGTGCTGGTGCCCAAAGCTCTGGTCACAAGCCCACGGACGGTGTGATTAAATATCGCACTGAAGGCTGCATAGTCTTGATTCCACCTCATGCCTCTTTAAAACACTACCAGTCACTCCCTGCCCCTTTATCTCACTCTTGCAAGATCCTGCTTTCTCCCTTTTTGATGGTTTTGATGTCTATCTCTATGTCCGTGTTTTCAATTTGTTTGTTTTTCTCTCTCTTCCTTTTGGTAAATGCCTTATGCAGAAAAATAAGTGCCGAACCCCACAAATGTTGCCGGTGCCCCCACCGGCAACCACCGGCTCAAATTAAGAACTGATTGCCGCCTAATCAAATACTCAAATTACACCCAGCTACTATACTGAAATGCCACTTAAACACTTTGCAACAGCATCTATAAAATGGAGGAAGAAAGAAAATCTGCGAAGATAAAGGAACTATTTTTAGGTGGATGTTTAAAACGTGCAAATGTTTTGTGCAGTCGCTCTAAGTGAAGGGACTAATGGCAAAAGTGGGCTGCCCCACAGCCTGTGCTGGGTGCTGTGGTGGGTAGAAGCTAAATTATAGTTCAACAGGCCAATGGATGCAGCTCTCTGACCAGAAGACCCTCCAGGTGTGTATATTATGTATGGATTTGTTCGACAAACAATAGTCTGAAGACACAGCTAAATCTGTCTTGAAGGCCAGACCTAAAAAACTCTTTAAAGTGAGATACTCTATCTGACAGCTTCATCAGAATGTCTGAACACTGTACATACAGCCCCACATAAAGGACTGGAGAACCAAACGCTCCCAAATTTAGCCAGCTGTATAAACCAGTAAAATAATACCGGCCATAGGGTCCCATGTTATTTTTATAATAGCACCTTATTGCTTAAGTGATTGAATTACCCTTGATGTTACATATCATCCCCAAACGGTGCTGGGGCATTCCAGTGTTCTCTCCGCTTAGTGACTCTGCCCTGCCTTACTGCATGTAAATGGAGGAAACATTCTTTTCCATAGGCATATCTGTGAGTAGACATGGAGTATATTTACTTGTTTCATACATTGTTTATTTTGCTTTTTATTTTATCGTTTTTTAGAGCGCGTGATTGCCTTAAGGCTCCCTGCCGCTGAAATAGGCAACAAACTACCCGCAGCTACTGATAGGAAAGATACAAAATCATGTTGCTTTACTACCGAATGAGCCAAGTCTTCAGCTCTTTCTTAAGATTTTGTGAATTGGCCTTAGAGGGAAGAGCGAGGGGGCTCTTGTGCCCAGCCTTGTTTATCAAGTAGAAGAAAGTACAACCTCCTCGCCATAGAGATAGGCTGGAGAGGAGAGCTGCAGCTTAAGCGGACAATAATGATGGAAAGGCTGATAGATGAAGGAGGGACCTCGAGATCCTCAGAACCGATGCATGATCTTAAACGGATGTGGGTCTCCATTGGTCGCCAGAGCATCCTGTGTAATTGATGAGCAATAGATGCAGGTTGGGGCAGCTTCAAAAGCAAGAGGGCTTATCAATTCAGAATTACTTGAAGGCACTGAACAAAATAGGGGGGAAATCCCAGATACAATGCCTTGCTATAGTTCAACAAGCCCCTATTATTAAGCGAATAATAGGAAAATGAGAAGGGAGAGGAAGAAAGTTGAGAATTGTTCTCAGAAGCTTCAGTTGTACAAAGCAAGAAAAGTGAGTTTATTAATCTCATTTTGAAAACAAAGTGTGGCATAAAACACAACCCCAATTATTTTTCTCTGTCTTAACTGGTACAGGAAACATGGGCAAAAAGTGTGGCCACTATTTAAATGGCCAGAGAGAACAAGAACTTTCCAAAATCAATACCTCAATTTTATTGAGATTCAATCTCCAACAAATTGCAGGACATCAAGCCTGCCTCTGCATTTTAGCTCCTAACTTTAGAGGCAGTCAGAGATCTGGTGCCATCCAATTAGATGATGGTTTGTGTATCATTTACATAGCACATACATTAACGTTTGGAGCTCTTCATGCTGCAGATGACACAACATATAGAGTAAATTGGGTAGGGCTTAAGGGGGATCCTAGTGGGACTCTTCTTTGGAGATGAGGAGCAGAAGAAAGGCCTGGAAACAGATTGGCTGCTCTCTGTTAAGACGGATTGAAGCCAGTTCAATGCTTTATCTTCCAATCCTGCAGGCCTGACTAGGAAAATATCATGAAGCCCCGATTCAACGGCGACAGAGACCCAATAGGATCAAAGCAGCGGTGCCATCATGGTCCAGGATAATACAAAGTTTAGTTGTACTGCAGCAGTTCTGCTATGTCTGTGCAGTGGTAGGAATGAACGCCGCCTAAACAGGATCCAATAATGAGTTGAATGCAATGTATACAGTTCCCTAAGTATTGACATTTCTGTCCTCCATCTTTGCACAGAACGACAACATTGAGATGCTGCTCTGGACACAGGGAACTTAAATCTAACTCCTCTGCTACCACTTAAAGACAACATGGACCTTGTGGCAGTAGTAAACGGCATTGTCCATCACATGTATTGTGCAATAACAACTGACCGTCCCATGATCTAGAGAAAAGCCCTTCGGCGCGCTAGCTGTGATGCACTCGCTCTATTCTGCATTGACCCACAGGTGAGAGGATCTGCTGCAGGAGACGCAACCACCATGCCATGCGATACTTTCCTCCTTTAGAGGCCGATGATTCTTCTCTTCACCCGATCTGTGTATGATGAGATCACCACGAGGATGTACCACTCTTTTTGGGAATGGTGTTGTGTGTCACTGGTCATTAAGTTGGACTGCTCTCTGTTTTTTTATGTAGCACAAAACATCTGCGTGGTCAGTCTCACCTGGTCAGTAAGGAGCACCACTCCAGTTTACCATGTCAGCATCTCTCCTCGGTAAGGGGTGTTGTGCTCATTGTTAGTCCAGAGTACCAGCACCTTGTACTGTAAAGTTATTCTTGGCACAAAGTAGCCCAGCGCTCTCTTAGTGCACACATTACAAGTAAAGTGAAACATCATGTGTGTAGTAAGGAGGCATTGCTCTTACTGTAAATGGTGTTTGTGTTTCTCATAAAGTAAGGTTCGCTGCTCTTTGGTCTTGTATAGAGTTCAAATAACCTATAAATAATTAACCAGGTCCCTGCTGCTGTATATGGGTGTGTGTCGAGTCTTTACTAGACACCGTCGTTGCTGTGAGTAGCATAGTAGCATATGCATTGGTGCATAGAAAGAGGCACGGTTATCGGTACTCGTTTATGTAGTACGAATCCCTTCTAGCTATATCGCAGCTGGGTTTTGGGTGAAGACAGGAAAGCGGTTGGTTAAGAACAGCTCATATTGGTAATGACTGGCCGAGAGGGGTAAAGGTGACCTGAGAGAACTGAAAGAACTAGGGATGACCATAAACAGCCCCCGAAGAGCTTGTGCCGGGATCACCAACCTGCTGAGGTTCCGTGGCCCTGGCATGGCTCTTGAAACGGGGTGCTGGAAGCAATACTGGGAATTCACTGTACCATAAACAATATATTTTCTATAAACTATACAAAGTACATAGTAAGAAACACTCTTATTGCTAGTTTTCTTAGAGGAGGAGCTCCAGGTAGTGCCTACTGATAGTCATCTACTATGTGTAGGGTCACTCTGAGACTCCGTTTGCTCAGTCCTACTGCGGAATGCATTCCCTCTGATCTGGATGCGGTGCAGGCTGGGAGATGGGGCAGCAGGACAGCAGCACATTGCGGATGGCAGTCTCTGGAGGGCTGCAGGTCTCTCGGGTGAAGCGGGCGCAGTGGCAGTCATCTCACTTTAATCCATGTGGATCCACGGTCCTCTTAAAGAACCAGGATGCATATCCGTGCTGTGTTCAGATGAACTCTACGAAGGCAACCTTCGGTTCCTCCTACAGGGGAGCCTGTGCTGCTCGAAGGGGGGGTGCTGGACCCCAGTTATTCTTTATTATTTGCCCAACTGGTTTGTAATTTGAGCACCTTAGCGTGTCTCTCTTGCTTGCCCCTCCTCCGGCCATGCCCCTGTCCACTGCCCTCTTAAGGGACCAGGAAGCGCGTCTGCGCTGAAGGCTAGCCCGCCTGAGCCTTCAGCGCGGCCGTACAGCGCCAAGTGCCAGGACCCCATGTCCTTTCACACCCCAATGCTACTCTAGAGCTGAACTCTTGGAGATTGGTATCAACGGTAAGTCCCCCGAATGTTCTCTGTATTATTTTAATGCATTGACCACCAAGTAACTTTGCAAAAATTGTAGTTTTACCTTTCACCCCGCCTCCCTGCCACAGCATGGCAAGAATGCCAATCAAATTTTGTCAGGACCCCAAAATGAAACCCAGGAACTCAGATTACAAGTTCTCACGTTTGCTTCTTAACTCTATATCACTGATCTGAATTCATCAATCTCGTGGAGTCTGAAAGTCCAGGTGTTTCTTTTTTAACCCGGGCAGCCGCTGTATCTGACCCAGATTTTAAAACCGATATTCCTTCACAAGTGAGGAGGAGGGATCATTTATCATAGTCATTCCAAAGCCACCTTTAACTCCCTCTCGCACCTTAATTGTGAAGCCCTCCCATTTAACTTAAAAATACGAAATACTTATCCATTAACAGCTTCTGATTTACCAACCCCATACGCGACGGAGAATTTTATCTATTCACTACTAGGTTTTATGGAATCCTGTGTAGATTACCCCAATTTAACATTTTTAGGGGATTTTAATTTTTACCTTGAACGCATGGAGGACAAGGATACAGAGCAATTAGTGAAACTTCCCACTCACGGAGTGAATCACACACTGGATGGGATTTTCACAAACCGTCCTGACTTAGTGAACAAAAAAGTCATGCCTAGGGCTGTTATGTTCAAACTTACTATCATCACACAAAAAATCCATTGACTTCCAATGTGCTGGCAGAGATAAAAATACAGCCCTTGGGAAAAAAAACGGATAGTTTGAATTTAAACAATTTGTTGTGTGAGTCCCAGCCCACAATTACTGGTGATATTGAGCAAGCATCGGCCACCTGTGCCGCTTGGATCGCTGCACCAGTTTCCCAATTAGCGCCCCCAAAGAAATTAGGCCTAACTATAGGTCCACGCCCTCTGCACCTTGGTATTCCCAGGAGCTCAAAGAGCTAAAAAAGAAATGTAGGTGCCAAGAGCAGCTCTGGAGGCTGAACTACTATAGCTCAGAGGAAAAAACTACATATAAAATCCTGATAACATTATTCAAATCACTAATTGGTGCAACCAAAACTTAATTTTGTTCAGAATAAATTAAAGGAGCCAATAATTCCACCAAAGAGCTTTTAGCTCAGTGAAGTCCCTATTCAATTTTTGTAACAAAAGTATGGTTACCCCGGATCAACAACTATGTGACAAAATAGCTGACTTTTTCTGTTTTAAAGTAAACAATATATTTTCTGAATTCACTGCTATAGCAGAGAGCACTGAACTGTCCTGAATGGCAGAGCTATTTGGAGAAATCATCTATGCTAAATCAAACCAGTGCCCCCCTACACTAACCTCCTTCACCCCATTGACTGAAAAGGGGGTAGCAATCCTTATTGAAACCTCTCAATTAGGTGCCCCCTCGGATCCCTGCCCTCCTCAGGTTCTTTACCCTGTGTCAGAGACCGTTTCAGCTCACCGTAGTCGGCTTTTAAACAGGATTTTGTCCTCTGGCTGCTTTCTAGCCATGTGGAAAAAAGGCGTCCATTTTGCCTCTTCTCAAGAAACACTTGTTGGATCCCCTTGAGGTGAAGAACTATAGGCCTATTTTGCGCCTGCCTTTACCAGCCAAGTTGCTGGAAAAGGCCATGAACCGAGAAATTATGACCTTTCTGGTTCCAGCACAACATGGGTTCAGACCCAAACATTGTAGAGTACGCCTTAGTGGCAGCCACCTAAAAAAATTAGAGCCATTGTAGATAGATGAGGTAAGGCGGCCTTGATCCGACTTGATCTCTCGGGCGCATTGGACACACTCTTCTGGTCACCCGTCTCAAATGCATTGGCATTAAGTGTATGGCTTTAAAATCGATTAAGTTCTTTCTAGCCAACAGAAAGCAAGTGGTTGCTCTGGAGGACTTCATCTCTGAGCCTTTCACTCTTCCCTGCAGGGTCCCTCAGGGGTCCTCGTTGAGTTCTACCATTTTTAATGTATATATCACCCCTCTGAACCAACTTATTTAGTCATGCAGCTTCTCAGTATTCTCTTATGCTTCTGACACCCAAATTGTGGTGTCTGTCTCTTGTGATCCAGAAAAAGTGGCCATACAATTCAATATCTGTATGGGCAGAATCGATAACTGGATACAGAAAAATTGTTTAAAATTAAACTCTTTGGCAGAGACACCTACTTTTGGAACACCACTTGGTGGCCCCCTAACCTTGGTGCCTCCCATTGCCAGTTCAAAAAGCAAGAAACTTGGGAGTCATTTTTGACGTCAAGTTATCCGAACCGGGTAAAAATAGGTAACATCTTCCTGTTTTCTCACACTGAGAATATTTAAATAATTCTTTCCTTCCTTCAAGTTGAGTTAAGTGAAACAGTAATTATATCTCTAGTTTTCTCTAAATTAGACTATTGTAATACATTATAAGTAGGCCTCCAAATCCACATACAAAATAGATTGCAGACCCTTCAAAATGTGGCAGCTAAAGTGCTGATGAACCTCCCAAAATTCTGTTCAGTTTCCCAAACTATCGAAGAACTACACTGGTAAGCAATCGGGGCACAAATGAAGTTCAAATCCTTGTGCTGGGCTTATGAAGCCTTGCACCAGGCTGGTCTGCTCTTTATTCAAGAAATGGTATTCATATTCACCCACACGCACTTTGCAGTCTAGTACAATGAGATCGGTACTCATTCCAAGAATTAAAACAACACGTTGGGGAGGAAGACGTTTCTCCTACGCTACAATGGTGGAATTCAGTGCCTGGCCACCTTAGAGCTCAACCAAATCACCTAAAATGTATGAAACAACTAAAAACCTGTCTCTTATGCCTACATTTCTTCTCTGCTTTCATCCCGAGACATCATTCTGACACTAGCGCCAAGACACCTATTGGCATTCATGTGCTCTACTAAATTGCTAACATTAACATCCAGTGCACTCGAGGCAACCCACCATGCTTGTTGACTTGCCTCGTGAGGTAGGTTTCCAGGGCGTTCTGGGGAGCAGCTTAGTCTGTTGCTGTCTATCTTAGGGATAAACTTAAATGGTATCAGCCCTTAAGACAGCTTAGATCCTGCAACCGCAAAACCATGTGCGAATATAAAATCAGGAAGGCATGGTCAGGGGGTCGTGCTTTTTCCTACTTAGCACCTAAGCTATGGAATAGCCTCCCTGAATCTATTCGCCAATATTCAAATTTGGCACTATTTAAAAAGATGCTGAAAACGTGGCTCTTCTAACTGTTCTTTCCTTTCTCTGATCGCTGATCTTGTTTGCTAGCGCCGAGAGATCCCCATGGGGATGATTCGTGCGCGATATAAGTGATCTAAATAAATAAATAAAATATGTAAGCAAAAGGCCCCCCTCTTAATATCGACGTCTCTAATTATAGATGGTCCACCCTCTCTATTAGTGTGTATACATCTCTAGCCACTATGGGACACCAGTTTATCTCCGCTCAGTAAACGCCACAGCTCTCAGTGGTATCTGCATGTGTCTCTCTGATTCTTGGCATACTTGTCTCTTTTGACAGGGGGGGCGGGGGGAAGGGGGTCTTCTCTCCATTTTAGAGATTGTGATGAGTGCAGCCTTTCTCAGTTCAGGAATCTGGCCTCACTTAACTCCAGTGACTACTACAGACATCTCAGTGTCAATGTAGCTAATAGTTTGTAACATTGTAATGGGGGCCCTTGTAAGATTGTATCAGTGGCACAATGAACTCCTCGGTCCTTTTTCTGAGTTTCTGTTGCCGCTTGAGGTTCAAGCCGGATACTTTAGCCACTGCTTCACAATCTTACCAATAACACAATGCCTTCCCACTCAGACGTGAACCCAGACCACAAATATGCCTGCTGCTGGTTCCTAAAATGGACAGCACCTCTTGATCTTGGGTGTCTGGTGCACCGTGGCGGTGAGCGCCAGAGCTGCCGATGATCGGATCACTGGGCGCACTTCAAGCGTCCAGCAGAGTGACATATTGGTCCCGGTCAAGAAACAGGGTGCCGAATGGTAATTAAGAACTCGCATCTCTTAAGAGCTGCTTTCTCAGAAATAGTCACGCACTGCAAAGTTTTTAAGTGGCTGTGCACAGGTCTGTGGGTGTGCACTGAACTCGGAGACCCTTCTTTGGGCTTCACACTACCACACCTTCATTAGAAGATAACCTCTTTACTATTGACGGTAATTCTAGCAGTTCTAGAGAGTTGATTGATTCAGATCAACCAACTCTCAAAGGGGTCATACCATACCACATCCCATTGGGGTAGGCATATCGAGGGGTAGTACTGGCTCACTAACAATATTGGTTCATTCACGACCTGGGCAGCGCATCAACCCACCTGAGACACAGATGGTGACACTCTTTATTGATGTGAACCTCGCCAACAAGACTGTGTAGCGCAGTGTCTACTGGGCAGGCTGTCTTCCAGAGACATACTCCACACAGTTATCAGTCATTTCTTTCCCTCCAGGGCAGCTCCTCTCCTGAAACATTGGTCCAGCAACTCACCTTACACCCAGAGTATAGTGACAGTGCCTCTGTAGTATCTTAAGATGTGTGCTGGCTTTGATGAAGTGTCCTGCTCAGAAGGCTCCTCTCCACTGACACTGAAGATCTACTTCATATGGGAAGGTGAGTACACCCTAGTGGTTCCAGAGAACTAGTATATATCAAAGGCTGGGGGCACTGTCAGGAGTTGAGGCCAATCAACTGCAATATCGAAGTAAATAATCTTACCTTCAGAGCAGAGTCCCCTTTGCTATGATATTCCTGGGCTTGCTACGCTAGAAGGAAGGTCAACGGTCAATAGGGTGTGCATCGGGGAGACATTGGCTCGACATTCTGAGCAAGGTCTGTCCATTGCTGGCCACACCTGTGGACAGGGCTATCAACACAGGCGAGTGGTTAGTTAATTGTTTGTTCCAGGCAATGCTCCAGGATGCTGTTGTGGCTTCCCACAATACTGCCAGATGGACTACAGTTTCCCCAGAAACTGCATGATGTATATTTTATGTTCATCAGGATAAATATAACCTGAACTGCATAATCCAACTTGCACTGCAGTCACTAAATCCTCACTGACAACCTAATCCCTTCACTTGAACTAAAAAATAAATAAACACACTAACAACCACATCACACAAACTTACTAAGATGGGAAGAAACCAAGTTACAGGTTACTGAACATATTTTCAATAAGATGGCTGGCAGACCCTAGCTCGTGGCCCAGAAAAGACTCCCTGTGCTACTGCACCTGTGAATTACCCACCACCAGTAGTTAATCTCTAAATAGCCTAGTGAGGGCTCACCAGTTAACTGAGTACCTTGTGTGGGATTACACTTTGGGTGTAACACTTGACCATTAGAGCTTTGGTGGAAAAGCAATACACAACCTATAACAATCTCCAGGGGTAGAGTTCACGGGGGCCAGTGCTTAATTTGAGCCAGTGATCTCATTTTTGGAGACCAACCCTTATTTTTCCTCGTCAAGCTTTGACCCAGAACAAGAGAAAGAAAAATACACTATGATGAAACAAGGAGGAAGAGAAAGACAGAAGCATTGTGACAAAAGGTAAAATCAAGGATGAAATAGAACCTGCAAGAGTGAGATGGATGGGCAGGGGGTGTCTGGTGGTGGATGAAACAGGCATGAGGTGGAATCAAGGCTATGCAGTCTTGGTATTCTGCACTACATTCACTAGCGGCAGATAAGGATATCTGAGCAAAACATTTGTCCCCGGGACCTACTCCTTTACAAATGATGCAGTAACGGGGGCAAGACCAGATTAGAAGTGCTTTATAGTTTCTTCCCTACAGCCCCTGATCAGTAAGAATCAGCAATGTTATTGTTTGTATATATTTTTCTCTACCAGTTGGGAGATGACTATCATTAAAAGGAGGAACACCTCAAAAAGGAAGATCTGGTCACCTTCTAGAGCCATGGCGCAAAAGTAGCGAGCAGGACAAAACATATGCTCAATTAATTAATCACTAATAATACTGATTGTGATCAGTGCAGTGTCTCGGATCATTAGGGGCAGAGCTCTCGCATTCAGCAAAAAGAGGCACCGCTCCTACTCATAACACTTGTGTTTGGTCTCTAAGGGGGCCTGAACAGTGTACATGCACAGTCAGCAAAATCTATTTAAAAATGGGCTTCGACTCACCCATTACTTACCAATGCTTAACATTAGTTGGCTTCCACATAACTCTCATTTCCTTGCTTCTTATTGGTCTTCTCTTCCTGCAGTGGAGTATGGGCCTATCACAGCTTCCTGTCTGCAGCCAGTGTCCTTCCAATGCTCGCGTGCTGCTCTAGAAACTTAAAAAAAAAAAACTTTTGCCATACACTCTAAAAGAATGCATGGCACTGTCCATTGCTGCTTCTCCCCCCTACGCTGCTGTCCAACATGTCTAAAAAAAAAAAAAAGACCAAGCTAATAGATTTCTGTACTATTCTGTCTATGTGATGTGGCATCCTCTGGAATGGTGGGCTAACATTCCACAGAGTGTTGCATGAGGAGTTTGGAATTTCATGATTTAACTGTTTAATTTAACAGTAGCTGTGTGACTGCGGTGGTTACAGCTCTGCTTTCAATAAACTAAACTTATAATCTACTACCGGAGTCATCATACTTGTACCCGGGGAAGATTACTACAATTTCTGCATAAGTGAAACCTATTGGCTTTGTCAGTGGTTGTTCCGTTAATCAATGCATGTCTTGTTTGAAAAGGACACCTCTCCTCCTTTATTTGTGACCATGTGTCTGTGGGTAATGAAGGGCAGCATACATGAGTTTGTGCTCTCTAAGGGACACACCTTCTATTGTTAGTGTACACCTGTGTCTGGTCAGTGAGACACACTGTGGTGTGTAAGTGTCTGAAGATAGCAGGATCACCACTCTCACTATTAGAGAATGCTTCTCTTGTTGCTAAGCAGCAGTACACTCATTGTTAGCATGTATATCGGTCTGATAAAAAAGGGGCTGTGCTGTCATTGTATGGGTCTGTTCAGAGATGATCTCTGTTTCCGCTGTCAGTGTATAGGTCTGGTCATAGATGGCTTCTGCTCCCACTATCCGTATATGTGCATCTGATCTGAAAGAGGTCATGTCTAGTCAATTTATATAGTGCTCTATCACCCCAGAGAATTTCCTGGCTCTGAGCAGTTGTGAGTTCAGCCAGTCCCAGGGCCTGGGGGGACTTATCGAAAGCCCAGGTCTTCACAGTGTCTTGCAGAATTCAAGAAGTGAAGAGGAGGCTCTGATGTGGCATCTAGTGGTTCAGTGCTTTAGGAGCAATGTAGGACGATACTCAACCGGCAGGTCTATTTTTTTGCATTCGTGGGATGTGTGCAAGTAGGCGTCTGGAAGATTTGTGAAAGCAGATACAATAATTGTGGTATGCTGGGCAGTGTTATGTAGTGCCTTGAAAGTGAGGATGGTTGACATTATATATGTCTCTGGCCTAAGAGGGGATACACTCCTGCTGTGACTGTATTCGTGTCTGGTCCATGAGGGTATCTACTCCTGCTGTCTGTGTATTTGTCTCATACAATTGGGCACCGGCTCCCACGGGCAATGTATTTGTGGCTGATCTGTTTGGGAATATGATCCTGATGTCAATGTTTGTCTCTAGTCCGAGAAGAGCGCTGCCCTTGCTGACAGTATGTGCCTGGTCCGAGAGATGATTTGCTCTCACTTTCACTGATCATTTGTCTGTCATTAGTGGAGCTCTACTCCAGCTGTCAGTATGCATGTCGGTGATCAGGAATGGACACGGGTCCTATCGTTTGGTGTTTATACTGCCCAGGGCTAATCTGGCATTGGTGATAGTCAAAAAGCCTCTAATTTCTACAGAAAGTGCTAAATCCTGTGGAATCTCCTCTGCTACAGTGAAAGTGTTATGGTGGAACTTCCATTGTGGGATTCTTCACCATGTTCACATTCACCTCCGGAAATTGACGGATGCCCTATTATGTACCAATTCTTAATCGGGCCCTCTCTGTCATCCTTAAGAGGCACCCATCATGTTAGGATTTGGTTCTTATTTCGTTGCACTTCTCCTCTCGTGTTGTCACCTCATTTTCAATGAGTATCATATGGAGACCATTCTATAAGATTTTGGTACTTGTTGAAGACATTATGTAGGCGCTCTCCTACGTGTAATATATGATCTGTACACCTTCTTACTGTACCTAAATATCTCATTGTGGCCAGCCTTCATTTCATTTATTCCATCTCTTTGGTCCTCTTTATTGGACTGCCCCCCCCCCCCCACTTTCGATCTAAGAGCTATACCCTACTATCAATTCAAATTTGCCAGAATGTGAATCTACAGAAGTCTCCTCTTCACCTCAGTATGCACTTGTGAGAGCTTGAGCTCTATTGTTTGGGTGTGGTAATCTCTATTGTGTGCTGTCATTGCGTCAATATTTTGTGTGTGTTCACACAATTGTTCATAGTCTGGCCACTATCATACATAGTCATTGTTATTGTTGCAATATTGCATGCCCAATACTGAACACTGAAGTAATGCACAGATATTTCATGTACAGAAGCTCATGTCATGCTTTTGTAAATCAAATACAACCAGCATTGGCATAGCCAATAAGTCTCGCCTTTGGGGCCTTATACGTATTTAGTTATGCAGCACAATATCCTTGGTGCAACAACACCAACTGTTGCATGGCTAAACACTTATAAGGTCCCAAAGGCGAGACCTATTGGCTATGCCAATGCTTGAATTGAATTGAATGTTGGATATAGAGTCGCTTTTTTAATGCATCAGTGCACAATTTCATATGAGCCGTGGTGTGTGAACCCTGTATGTGCCCACCCTCGACAGAGGTCTTTTAAGAGAGCCTGGCAGGCGAGCGACACAGTGCCAGGCCTACTGGTCGTTCAGAGGTAGCCATCTATTTGCATACCTCTTCATTCTGATGTGCGTCTGACACGGACCCAGCCCACTGGCATTTAAAAAGAAGGGAAGCGGGCACTGCCGGCAGTGGTACTTCTGAGAGAGAACATTAGGGCAGTTGTAAAGGCAGTGACGTTTTTGGCAGGGGTAGTAATAGCAGAGGTGCGTGCATGCTGGTGCAGGTGGCAGTCGCACTGCTGAGAGAGACTGGAATGGTGAACAGTAAGGACAGCGGTACTGGCAGTGACTCTTGACAGTGTTGTAGTCGCGGTGGCAGCAGTACTGCTGAGAAAGATCGCAGGACAGCGTTACGGGCAGTGACGCTTTTGGCAGCGATGCTTGCAGCGCTGGCGGCGATGCTGCTGGCAGTGATGGGGATGACTCTGGTGCCAATAATGGCACTGACATCCAGTGAGACTGGCAATGGGTGGGGGTGAGGCGGGGGAGATACTCATGTGGGCTGCTGTGGAAAAATAAAGGCCTCGACCCCGAGCGCGCACAGGGACAGCAACAGGACTATGGCCAGCAGCGAATGTGGCGTGCCTGTGACTATTGGCTGAAGTTCTCCAGCGATTTGCATGAACAGGGAGGGAGTGTCTCTGGTGCTCTCACATCAGGGGCTAAGGGCCCGATTCACAGAACTAACTTAAGACAAAATCCTAAACTTACTACCATTTTGGTATTCACAGAAGGCACTTACTCATTTTGGTATTCACAGAAGGCACTTACTCATTTCGGTATTCACAGTAGTTAGGAGTCCTAACTTTAGGACTCCTAAATGCCTTCTGTGAATACCGAAAGTCTTAAAATTAGGATTTTTCTCAGTTTAGTAGTAGTATAGTTAGGACTCCTAACTTTAGGACTCCTAAATGCCTTCTGTGAATACCGAAAGCCTTACAATTAGGATTTTACTCAGTTTAGTAGTAGTAAAGTTAGGAGTCCTAACTTTAGGACTCCTAAACTGAGAAAAATCCTAATGTTAAGACTTTCGGTATTCACAGAAGGCATTTAGGAGTCCTAAAGTTAGGACTCCTAACTTCTGTGAATACCGAAGTGAGTAAGTGTCTTCTGTGAATACCAAAATGAGTAAGTGCCATCTGTGAATACGAAAATGGTAGTAAGTTTAGGATTTTGTCTTAAGTTAGTTCTGTGAATCGGGCCCTTAATGACTGCAGGTTTAGTGTGACTGAACTGCCAAGGGAATGAGAGGACGGTGCGCACCGGAGAAGTAATAAAAACAAGCATTGGCCGTGATATGTGGTGGGGGAGGGGGAGAACCGCGAGTGGTTGACGCGCGGCAGCAAAAGTGAAAGCCGCTGCGCGTATAAGGGTTGAGAGCATGAAGCGCGTTCTAAAAACAAGCATTGGCCGCGATATGTGGTGGGAGAGGGGGAGAAGCCCGAGGCACGCACGCGCTGCAGCAAAAATGAAAGCTGCTTTGCGTGTAAGGGTTGAAAGCCAGATGGCGCTGTAAGGGAGCATGAGGAATGCCATATGGCGCCTCTGCTCATGCCCGCGCACATGCACTGCAAGCTGTAGCCAGCGGTAGCATTTTTTGAAGCCCTTACTTAAAGTCTCGCCAGACCAGCGGAAGCGCTGGGTCAGGCGAGACCTAAAAATGAATAAGTACTGGCAAAGAAGGAGAAATGTTGGACTCTATGCGGCTGGTCTATACATTTATTACAGGGATTTTTTTAAATTAATTTATATAGTTTTTAGGTCTCGTTTGACCCAGCGCATGCGCTGGTCTGGCGAGACTTTTTGAGAGGGCTCCAAAAAGTGCTATCAGGCCAGCCTAGCACTACAGTGCATGTGTGCGGGCGCGCGCGCCGCGCTTGCCCGCAATTACTTTCCTTTTTTTTAATTTTTTTTATTTATTCTTTATTTCAACATTTGTCATAAAAGAATCAATACAGTTATACATTGTAAAGTAAATAAAAAAATTTTTTTCAAATATACTTAAAACAGTTTTTATCAGAAAGAAAGTAACAGTGCCCGTGGAATAAGCCAACAGTGATAATCAACACATTAATCCCCCGTACATTCTATACTCTAGGGGACCTCCTCAAGGCAGCTAGAAACTATAATGGGAGGATGTAATTTCATGCAAAGTTTTCACAAATCCTTCTTTTCCTCACATGGCTGCCAAAAATGATGACACAGCAAAAACTATTACAGTGGTCAAGTCCATTTTGAGAATTCGAAAAGCTTGCCTACAATGCGTAAACCCCAAATTTTTACAAAGGGGAACAATCCAACGCCGTCTAGACTTTTGATATGCAGGGCAAAAGAATAGTATATGCAGTTCATTTTCCTGATTGAAGGCACAACCAGGACAATTTTTTGGAGAGAGCGGGGACCATTTACTCGTAAAAGCTCAAATAGGTAAAGTACCGTATCTCCACTGCAAATACAGTTTTCTCGCTACAGATGGGCTGATGTCATTTAGGGCATGCTCGAAATAGTAGAAATATTTAACCATTATAAAAGTTTGTGTTAAAGTAGCAGAATGGGAGTTCTGTATAGAAGCATTTAATCTGGATTCATAGTACAAATTAACCAGATGCATACGTGAAACACTAGTGCATGCTGTCACCGGGTCGGACCACAACAACGGAAGGCCTAGTCTCCCCAATTCCTCTTTCACATACCTCAACCATGGGTGTTTCCCCAGATTAGGGAGCCCTAAAACTTCCAAGAGATCTTTCCTATAATCCTGGAGCTCGGGGGTGATCCAAATCCTCCGCCAGTATGTTATGTTAGTATATAGTGACCCACCCTCTACCTTGACAGTTTTCCAAAATAGCAGTGTCAGTCGAAAGATCTGATCCATAGTAGACACATTCTTCCTAAACCCTGCCTGGTAAGGGCTTAAAATGGAGCACTCTTCTATCCAGTCCCAAAGGCGATCTAAGATCAGCCTAGCAAAGATTTTTTGAGGCACATAAATGAGGCTGATAGGCCTGTAATTGGCTGGGAGGAGAGGTGAGCCCTTCTTAAAGACAGGGACTATCTCAGCTCCCAACCAAGTACTAGGTACCGCCATACCCCTCTGGACTGCATTAAATAAAGCCGTTAAATAAGGGGCCCAAACTTTAGGTTCATGTTTGAAGAGGTCACCTGGAATTTTATCCAGCCCAGGCGCTTTGGCAACTGGAAGTTTAGTTAATGCAAGGAGAACCTCTTCTTCCCTAAACTCGAGCTCATATAAATCGGCAATCGAGTTGGACAATGATCCCCCCTGCTCCACATCAGAATTAGAATACTCCCCTCCATATAGGGTGGAGAAATGGTCTTCCCTTAGCAGCAATGTTAGGTACAATCGCCGGTAAAGGATCGGTCGACCCCGTATTGACAATTTGCCAAAACTTTCAAGCATCTCTTGATTTTAAAGCGGTTGTTAAATTGGCCCAATTATCATTATCCCACTCCATCTTGGCGTGATGAATTAACTGCTTATATTCTAAGCGTTTTTCTCTTATTAGCGCCTTGTTGTTATTGAGCTTTATAGCCCTGAGAAGTTCTGTTTTTAACTTCCTACAGGCGGTATTATACCATGTAGGACTATTACCTCTCCTTCCCTCTTTAGGCGCTATAGAATTAAAAACATCAGCCAGAATAGCATTAAGGTCAAAATTAAGCTCCCCAAATTTTTTATATATTTCAGGAGTGGGGAGCTGCAACAATATGGCAGCTACTGCTTCCAGTACCGGAATTACCTGCGCATAAAGTTCTGCCACTAACGCTGAATTGGTCACTCATTTTTTCCACCTGACCCTGCGGCTCAAAATGGCAGTTAAGATCGCCCCCTAACACAAAACTGATGCCCTGAGGAATCATATTTAGAAATACAGAGAGCTCTTCGATGGTTCCAGACTCAGATGTAATATTCACAGGTCTTGAGTAAACATTGACCAAAGCAAGCCTGGAATCATTCGGCCATTCTAGAATCACGCATTGGAGATCCGCTGATGACGTATTCAAGACCCTGGCTTTACAACCCAAGTGGGAACGCACCTAGATTAATAAGCCCCCTGATGGTCTACCTTTCCCCCCCCCCCCCACCTTGCCGGGACTGAGAATGAGACCAAGCCACTCCGATTATGTTCCTCCCTGGCCCAGGTTTCCTGAAAGAGGCATATGTCATTCCTATCTATGAACGCGCCCCAATCGGGAAACGCTATTTTATTAGCTATTCCTGCTAGATTCCATGACAAAATTGTCAAAGGACCAGCAGTAGGTGTAACTTCCGAAATTGAAACAGCATATCCCTCGTTACTTGATGCAGTCGCCACCAGGGGACCTTCCGCTGGAACTCCACTCTGGGCATCAGGGATAATATTGCCGAGGGGGGCCCCTAACTGTGCACTCACAGCACTAACAACTCCCCCTGTCCCACCCCTATCCATACATGTGGCCAAACGACCACTCAGGGTAGAATTTTTAGTGATAATATCACTCACCCTCAGATAACTCCCCAATTTGGAGTTACCGTGTAGTCAGTCCACCTCCTCTAAGCAGCTAAACCGATTGTAATCCAAATACTGAGATACACGTTTAGAGTGATGTTGGTTAATCCTGTTCCCTCTGGAGTTGCTTCTAGATCCCATCCTAGACCAACCCTCTTCTAATCCCATATCAAAGCAACTAGGATGAGGTGGATAAAAAAAGGACAAAGGAAGGGTCTGAATCATCGTCTCCTCCATGGAAGATGGGCTCTTAAGAATATGGGCGACCGTCCCTGGGTCCCTAAAGTTAACCATAATGCAATCGCCGTTGATGTTTTTCTTAGTTGATCCCAACCATGAGACCCTTCTGACCATCAAAATTTCACTAAAAATGTGTGGGGGAAGGGGCCTATACTTGTTTAGCCAACTTGCTACTTTATTTTTTAGTGAAGCAAATGATTCTGCTCTTGTGTTGGTGAGTTCAGGGACTCCTGCTAGAACCACTACCAGGGGGCAGCTTCCGGGGGTAAGTTTACTATCAGTTTCTTTCTTGAACAATTGCCCTCCGGATTTTCTTGTTCAATGTTTAGCAAAGGTTTTTCCGCCGTTGACCCAGGACAGAAAAGGAGGGACGAACTGGTGTTCCTTTTTAGGGTATCCTGTGCTGGAGAGGGGGGATTTACCAAGACTGGAAGAGTTGTTAAAGGGGGGGTATTAACTAGGTGTGCACTCCTTACATTAACAACCCTCTTCCCTTCAATGATTTCGACAGTTTGTAAGTGGTCTTTCATAGTCCCAGTGACCCTTTCTATGTTCGCCAACCTGAGATCAATTAGGTCGAGTCTGGCGAACAGAGGGTCCAGCAAAGATTTCAGGATGCCTTCTAGGCCTGTAGTCTGATAATCAGCCCTAGCCTGGATATTATCACCAATATTCAAGGTAGAATGCTGCAATGCAGAGGGACTCAGGACTGGGGGGTATGTAGGATCATTGACCACTGGAGGGATCGCCTTAACTTTTACCCAACCTTTGGGATTAATGTGGGTTGTGGAATTGGCTGGTCTTACCCTCTTTCCACCGGCTATCTGCGTCCCTCGCTTTCTTTTCGGGACAGCCCCCTCCCTATTGCCTCGTAACTGGAGGGTGTTAACCTCAGAGCCACTATCGTGCGTCATGATAGCAATAGGATGGGACACGGAGCTAGATTCAACAGTAGCCGATATAGTATAGTATCTAATTTCGGACCATGGCAACGCTCAGAATCGAGCGGAGTAGTTACTACCAAATGGTCACTACTAAGTATGGAATTAGGCGGTGAAGTATACCTATCAGGTGTTCTAGCATTCGCTATGTGACCCAGCGATGATCTTTTGGCGTTATCAATACCCTGGGAGAGGCGGCGTTCTAGAATAGTAATCTCATTTGATATCAGAGAATTCGCTCTAATCAGGAATCTATCCAAAGTACCCGCCATCATTGTACTAGAAGAGAGTGCTTTACTTCTTGTCACTCTGCCCGCCATAAACCCAAGTCAAGATCAATAATGAGTCCGTTTGGTGACCGAGTCCAGAACAATTACCTCAATTAGGCAAGAAACCAAGAGGGGGTGGCCGGTCCAGTCTCACACGGTCTGTAACGGGCTAGAATGGGCCCGCCCTTGGCCCGGGCTTCGCCCGCGCGCGTCCCGCGTTGCGTTTGTACGATGACGTTATATCCTTCCAGACAGGGGGCGGGAGCGTGAGGGAAGAGGCAGCAGCTGTGCTAAGGTGGGCTGCTGGTCCTCGCAGTCCTTCACGAGATCACAGCCCCAGATTCATCCACTTACTTTCACATTCACAGCCGCACAGCCGTTTTGATGTTTGATCGCGATCACAATCATTTTCGCGGCCGCACTGCCGCTTGGCATAGCCAATAGGGCTCGCTTTTGGGAACTTATAAGTATTTAGTTATGCAACTGTTGCATTGCTAAACACTTATAAGGTCCCAAAGGCGAGACCTATTGGCTATGCCAATGCTTGTTTATGTATTGTGGCCAAATCCCCATGACAGATCAGCCGAATGATGTATAGGTGAAGCACAAGAAAACATATTGATGAATCTTAGGTAATGAACAGTATGTACAGCATCTATATGTTTGAAAGGGACATTAGCATGAGGAGTATCTACGTGTCAGAGTGTAACAAATTATTTGAAAAAATGAATAGCCGAACTGAGCAACTAAGTGACAAATTGCAGAAATCAGCATTCATGCGTATCATACAACATGGTACGTAAAAGGGATGGCAAAGCAGGCTTGGCTATAGAAAAAAGTGTAAGGAGTGGGGAACTAAAGCCAAGGAAAAGCGAATCAAGTGAACCCTTTATTTGAAGGGTGAGAAGCGTAGTCAGTTGAGAGTATGGCTTAAGATGACCACAAGAAGGTCTTCAGGGTCTTTCAGGTGGAGACTGTTAGTGCTTATTTAGGAGATGCCTTTTAAGCTCTGTGTTGAATAGTGGCTGGAAGGGAGTGCATCTGAGGTAAACTTGACATTTATTCAAAATGTCCTCTGAATTTCCCCGGGCTGATCTTGTCCACATTTTTCTGCAAAGTGGAAATTTGAGATTGACTTAAGGTTTCCTTCTACAAGATCTGCTCTTATTAAGTAGTTTCAGCTTCTGTGGAAGATAAGAGGGCGAGTAGACCACTTTGTCTGTGAGGCAGGCAGTTTGTAGACGTAGAACGATTAAGGGCAAGCCTATGACAGGGACTTGAAAACAGGAGTGATTGATCACAAGCGCCAAGAAATTTGATGGAATCTGGCTACTGAGTCAAGGATCGCTCTGATGGAAGTAAGGTGGGCTTTGCTGGGGAAGGCTTGTAAGCAGGGTATCTCCATACTCTACTAAATATATTACTGGTGCTTGTACAGCAGATTACTTGTAAAGAGTTCTATATTGCACCATAGCTTGAGTGGTTACTTCACACTTTAAGTAACTACATTGATATTTGTGCCATAGTTTAAAGACACGTTCTCACAGAAACATAGTCTTTGAAGAGGTCACAGTTATAGGAAAGATCTTCAGTTCTTTGAGTTTGACCCTGTCCATTTTTAGAAATTCCTGGTGCTTTCTTTGCTGTAAGAGGGGAAACTGTCACGGTGCACTAATCTTGCAATTCAGACCCTACATGAGCATCATGAGCTTCCACACTTCTCTGAACCCACTGCCAGCATTACACTAATATCATGTCTTTTAGAAGTAGACTTGGAAAAAAAGAAATGGGCTGAAAGAGAGAGAGAAAAACCGGAACACTGGATATTGTCGCACTGCCTAGGCGCACCGTAGGGCTTGATTTGCACTGCAGTAGCGTTGATATCTAAAGACTTTGGAATCTAATGTCTTATCTTGTACATACAATGCCTGCTGACACTCTCTGTCTTTCTAATTCTCTATTCTGGAATGAAACGCAACTTTTTTCATGAGCTGAAATCTAGTTAAAGTTGATATGGTAACTGCAAAGAACACTTTTGAGTTGTTATACATTGTTGGCCAAAGAGTGCTGCTTTCATTATTGTGTGATAACATCCCATGGCTCCTTTGGATTAAGTGAGGATTATTAAATAAAACCGATCTTCCTCGCTCTGCCCCAACAAATTTATTGTAGCGGAACCATGACATTTTAAGCCCATGGTCTCATGCAAGGCCATCCTTAATAATTTGTCTCTTAAAATTTGCATATTTGTTAGTCTAAACCAATATCAATAATAACACAGGAGCTGGTTTGATATAATCCTCAACATAATCAAGACCCAATTTATCATGAATAAAATAAGGTGGACTATTTAGGGGTAAGTCAAGAAGATGGCTAGAAAGGGATTTTCTTCAACGTGGAGGTTAGTCACATGAATCTGACCCCAGGTGCTAGTTCCATAGGTTAAGATCAGTAACCATAACACTGTCTTCTATAGTTTTCCACTAAACATTTTTTTCCTCAAAGATGGGATTGGCTAGCTACCTAAATTTGTAGCAAAATTAAATACAATACCCACTGACGGGCTAAATCCTTCTCATCTAAGGAAGAGACCAGGGGGCCAATGGATCAAATGTTACCCGCAGATACCAGAATTGACAGACATTCCCAATTGGCTTTCCTTTTAAGGAAAATAAGTCTAGTTTCCAAACTCATGGGGCCACATGCCATGTAAACTGTTCTCAACATGTTTGTCTCCAGGTCCATATTCTCTATAAAGAACACAAAGATGTGAATTAGACTTTTGATCTGTTTAGGTGTACGACCTATGAATACAGCATCATCCGCTAATAGGAGGGCTATTATGGGCTTGGATTTTACCAGGTGCATATCCTGTCCATACTCTATCAAGAAATCATTTAAATTATTAATATACAATAAAATAAGATGGACGCCAGGAGACAGCTGTGCGAGCACCACTGTCCAATTTCAAAGGTTTAGTTCATTTGCCCCATTCTCAGCACCTAATTGAAGGAGAAACGTCTATGTGCAGTACCCGGAAAAAATCTACCAATGTTTTATCTAAACCAATATTAGCTAAAACCACCAAAAGCTGTTCACATGGTTGACTGTGCTATTGAGGTGCATAAATATTAAGTGATAGCATGGCCCTTCGATACCATGCACTTGCTCACTATTAGATGTATAATTTTCCAATGTATGAAACCGAACGGAACCTCAGACGTCCATCATAAGATTCAGTGTAGCACAATTTGGCCTACAATTTTACAATGGAGGTCAACCGAGAAATCGGATCGTTTTTCACACTTACCCTTTTTAAAACAGGAAGATTATGGCTGAATACTATGAAATCAGTAAAGCACTGCCACAGGCCGAGTTAAAACATTCATAATTACCGCCTACCAATATTCAATTTCGGTTTTATACAAGTCCGTCTGCACGCCATCTGGTCCCGGAGCTTTTTTCTGAATGGCTTTCAATGATGTAAAACACTATTTCAGACTATTCAAACGGGATAGTAAGAGGATAAGCTGGAAAGGAGCCTCTTGTAGCCTGATCCTTTGGATATAGGTAATGATATAGTTTTCAAAATGGGTCACCCACTGGTCCATTGTAATATGTAATCCTCATACCAGTGTCTGAACATTGTTTAATTCTCTGGAATTAATGACATTAAAGAATTGCTCGGCATCTTTAGGCTTACATGGGACAGCCATTATTTCCCAAATTTCTTCCCTAAATTCGGATTTATGCTGTTTGAGGATCGATTTATAATCTGCTCTGCGTCTAGCTATTTCCACTCTATCCCTAGGGCATCTCTTCAATGCCCTCCATAATCATCTATTGTCCTGAGGACATGTCATGTCAAACCAATGAGGACAGTCACACTTAGAACTCCTACTCGGCTTCAGGAGCATGTTCCTATTAAAACCACCCAGGCTGATAAAGCCTTGAATAATTCCTTCTGGGCAGTTGTCCTGAATTAAATACAGGTTGATACAAGCTGGATTCTTCCCTGATCAATGTGATTATTAATTGTGAAAGATCTAAAGATTTTCAGCTTATTTTTAATCCATTATCTTTGATGTTTATATGTGGTGCTCCCCTCAAAGGATAATTCTGGTTAGCTTTGTGAACTTCCAAAACAGCTACAAGAGGGTTGTGATCGCTACAACCATCACCCGTGTGCCCTCTTCCTGAATAAAATGGCATAGATTCCCAGATGCAAAAAAGTATTCTATAATTTTACAACATCCACTACCAATAAAAGTGGGAATCTGCCTCTTCTCACTCCTGATGATTTCTTGGATATTGCACAGAACATATTCAACTAAATAACCAAACAGAACTTTGCCTCTTGTATCTAATGACAAACCAGACTGATATACATTCCTTGATAATGTATTAAAAATATATTTTCCTAAGTGGTGCCTGATGAAGTAGCTGAAACATACAGATTTTCTGAGGCAGCAGATTTACCAAATGTTGATATTTAGCACCAGTAGAATAAAAAATCAGTCCCTTCCTGAAGCCAGTTCTGATCTGTGGTCTTTGTCATATCCCTGCTTTGAATATCTTGGTCCATTGTTTTAATGATTTGTCACCATTGGTGTCTTCTTGAAGGGCAGAATTCAAAAGAGCTTTATCTTCCATGGACAGAGTCTTAGGCCTTACTCCAGCACAGCATGGAAACATTCACTATGGGGGAAACCAGCACTAGATATGATATCTATAGTCAAGAACTGTCTCAATTGATGGAGTTGACCTAGCGCAAGTATATGCCTATTTAGATGTGAATTGTATGAAAGACCTGAAATATTCAGGAAGGCATGAGAAATAGAAGGGACTTAGATGCAGGTGTGTGTGTGTGGGTGTGTGGGTGTTCCTCCACTTGTGGATGCATGCCCTCTTTGGTGCCCTGGTAGAGAGTTTTCTGCACACGTGACCGCTCTCTCTGTGTGTTCTGCAGTAGGATGGTGTGCGGTAAACCCTCCTAGAATGTTGTTGTACTCGTTCCGATATTGAACTATCTGTTGTATGTGTGCTCTGTTGGGTGTGAGCACTGCTACTTGTGCCTGTGCTTTCCCGAGGAGGGTACCAGCACTAATCTCTTTGACTCCGTGCAAGAGAGAAAGTCTGGTGAGGGAAAAAGAATTAAGATAATCATAGGAAACCGTGATGTAAGAGAAAGCGTGGGCAAAAAATAACTTGGAAGAGTGACAGGAAGATTAGGAAAATGGAAGACAGGGGAACGAGGTAGAATGAAAACGGACAGCCTTGCTATTGGGAAGCCCCAGCACTCCGCAGTGCGGACTCCTAAAGTTTGCCCACTGCCCTTCTTTGTTGTACAAATTCGAATTGAATGAAAGGGTGTTTCGACTCATCTAGACTGGGCTTTGCTGTAGGAGAGGTAGCTGATCAGAAGTGCATCGTGTTAGATAAATAAGTGTGGGTATTAAATGGAGTGGCCACGTTTGGACTCGGCCTGGAGGCATCATGTTGACTGTGGTTTGGGTAGACCGCACAGGCGCACTTTGTAGCACAAGAGAAAACATTGATTTGTAACTAAAGCATTTTTGATAACTGTGCTGATAACACCTCCTGTTTAACTATTCAAGCTACCGATTGCACCCATGAAGTGATTTAAGAAGTGTCTAAAAGTAACTTACGTAAGACTATCAGTTTACACTGAAACCTATGAAGGCTTGGCACAATGGTACTGGAAAAGTATTCAGAGTGGGGTACGGGCATCAATGTTCCATCACTGAAGTCATAGAAATTGCGAAAAAGTGAAGCAGCACTCAAAGAATAAAGATGGCAAAAGAACTAACCCCACTCAGCGGTAGAGTGGTACGGGTGTGGTATGTATCTGGTGGTGCATTTCGCGGCACACAGTCACAAAAACATTAATAAAGAAAGATGTCAAAGCGCACTGTCATTTACAGACGGCACATTTTCCACTGAAATGGCCACAAAATTTGCACTGACATGCAATTTTACTGATAAAACTATATAGCACACAAACCATTATGTGCGGAACTGGGTTTGCAGCAAATATTTACCATTTGCTCACCAGCAAGTGTTTTGATTTGTGTTGATCCTATAAAAATCTTTGTTTCCATCACACTTCATAATTACAAAAAAAATATGCTTCATTTGTGCTTTTCTGCTGAAATATCTTGAAATATTTGTACTCTTACTTTACAGGTATGTAAATGTTGTGTGTTAGAAAAATAACGTAAATGCGTTCCTTCAACACTCTCTGTATCCCTGTCAGATAGTTAACTTTACAAAATCCACTAACATTTTAGCCAAAGAAAGAAAAGCAAACACCAGTCTTCACGGTAAAAGCATAAGCAGCAATTTGTCAGAAGACCTAGCCTGACATTTGACCTCAGTCTTTGAACACATTTCAAATGTTACAAGATAAAAATAAAATGTAAGGTACCGTTATTCCTCATTCATCTTCTGAACTTCAGCATGGTCATTTTGCGGTGCTGCAGCATGCCCTCACTGCACCTATATTTCTAGCGCCTATGAAGACTCAAAATTGTACCGGACCAAGCCCTTAGATTTAGTTAAAAATACAAGCAAGGAAGCAACAAATTGTGCAATTTAACAGAGCAGATCAAGCACCTCCATTAGGCAGAAACACTTGGGAGTCCAGAATCCCTACTGGCTAAACAAGCATTCACAAAGCCAATAGGTCAAATCTTTAAAATATTAAGGCTAAGTTATTGACCTAAGCAATGTTTGTTTGTAAAGCACAGAACAAAATGTTTTTAAGAAAAAAGTTTTTTAAAGGCTGATAGTGTGTTGCATGCTGATGCGCTAGAGGCCATTTTGGAACGTTTTACCATTTGGGGAAAAACCTGTTCCAGGATAGCTGTTAATGTGTCATGACACTTGTTGTCTATAGGTATCTGTTTTCTGGAGAAAAAAAAATGGAAGGCCACCAGTTCATACCTTGTAATATCATGACACATGTATGCAACGTAATGCATTAGCGGCCATTTTGGCCTTTTTTCTGAGTTTAATTTACTATTCCAATATGTCAGAAGTCCATTTTTGAACAGTAAGTTAAATTACAAAAAAGTAAGCATGGTAGCACAGTAGCAGTGTGGAGCTGCTGGGCTCTTGAAAAATGTATGTATTTTTTACAAATCAAAAAGCGGGAAGGGGACAGGTGGTCAATCAACAGTGACGGGCAGTGTCCAACAGACAATGGAGGAGTAGTGAGGTTGTGTAGAGCAATGGAGGAACTGGTAGAGTGGGTGAAAAGCAACTCAAGAGTAGGGAGGGGTGAGAGAGCACCAGTGGAACTGGTAGAGGGAAGAAAAACAATAGTAGAGAGGGGACAGGTGGAAAATAACAGAGGAAGTTGGGAATCTGGCAGGCGAGGAGACAAAAAGCAAAAGAGGAGCAGGGAGGTGTGACAGAGAATTGGAGGAGAAGGAACAGTTGAGGATGCAGAATGAAAAGGACAAGCAGGGAGGGGTGCTGGAGTGATTAGGTATGGTGAAGTAACACACACAGGGGAAAGAGGATGCAAAAAATTCAAACAAAACAAGAGCACAAGGAGTGAGAGGAAAAAACACATGAACGCCCATCGAGTGCTGGAAGAAACAAACAAAATAAGATGACGGATGGAGCGCTGAAACTTTTCAGACACTCACCTCCAGTCTGTGTTCTGGTTGAATCGTTCTTTTGCTCACTTCGCCTTCACATTTCAGACCCAGTCATATGTGAATCAGTCTTGACCCTGTTCCTCATGGGAACAGTCCAGCCTGAACTGCCAAATTAGGTCTTCCCTGGACCGGAAAAAAAGCATCCTGGGACCGGTTTTGGGGTAACACCACTCATCAGCCAGGCTAGCTTCAATCCAGTGACAATGTGAGCAAGGGACCCACGTCTGGGCATACCCTGTCATCTTACGGCAAACAAGCAAACACAATAAGATGATGGACAGAGCGCTGAAACTTTTCAGAAGAACGTTTGCTGGAAGAAAAACAAAACAAAAAGTAATTTCCAATTGCAGCAGTGATAGGACATAACACATTCAGTCAGATCATTGAAAAGCAGCTATGCTCCAGAAGAGGGACAATCACAAGAAGACGATAGAAAGCCATCAAATATGAAGTAAGGAAATGAGTGACACGAAAGCCAACCAATGATAAACCGTGGGCTGACCCAAATCCCACTCTAACTATTGGTATTGTTCAGAATGGTTCTTTCAACAACAGACTGCTAAACCTATAAAGAGGACTTGCTGGGAGCTACAAGCTATCAAATATATTTAATGACTGCTTACAGCCAGCACTGGCAATTCTCTTTGCAGTTTCAGTTATTAGGGTCCTGAAGAGAGTAGACCCCTGATCTAACCGAAAACCAGAATTGTTCTGAAATGGACTGAGATTAAGCAGATTGTGACTTTTAGCCTCAGCCATTGCCCTCAGGGGGCTGGAGACAGTGGCTGTTGTAGCCCATCTCCTCTTCCTATGTCACGTTCTCCAGCTCCCCAGGTTTATGGCAGCAGGCACAGCAAGGAGGGAGAATAGGAGAAGAAGAAAAAAAAGGAAAAAAGCAAAGGTGGGGCTAGTTAACACCTTTGTATCAGGGTTTCTTCTGGCTCCCAGTTTGGCCCTGCTCAGATTTTGATATTTTGGTTTGGTAATAAAAGCAAACTCAAGGTCATCAAACTTGGGGCCATGCACCTCCTTGCGGGGCGGCTGAATTGATTACAGAGGGGGGCGCAAAGCACTGGCCAAGAGAAACATCATGGTGAAAGCTGGTATGTGTTGTAGTGAAAAAAAACTGAGTGGCTGTGAGCCATTCTGTAATGGGCCATAAGTAACTGAACATAACTGCAGTGTTGTGACTTGTTAAATAGGTTTAGAGCAGGCAGTTTAGAATAATTGTGAACATTTTGTTGTTGTTGTGTGGAGCCCTTTGTTTTGTTTTGTTTTATACTGAGGGCGAAGCATTAAAAAGTTTGAAGACCACTTACATAAGGGTAATTGCTTTTACCAAGATGTGCGTCCTGTTAAGAGTCACTCAGGTGTTTGTGGGAGTTCAGATTGTGGATGGGTCAAAGGCAGTAGGAGTTTCTCACAGTGCCTGCCAGTGGGACATAAAGGGGATCAGAATATATGCTCATCCAATCCTTGGCCTCTCTGCAGAGCGCACAGCACAATGGTTAGGTGTGGCAATTGTAATTGTGATCCCTTGTGAAAGTGTGAGAAGGAGGCACACAGCTGTCAAAATATTGACAGGGCAGAAGAAAAGAAATAGTGTGTTTACAGGGGAATGGATGCTTTGCATGTTTGTGGTGAAATGAAGGAGAAGCAAGGAAATGCATGCAGTAGCGAGGGTACGAAAAAGGACAAAGATGAGGAGTGAGATAGGAGGAAGAGGAGGGGAGAAAAAAGGGCGTACGTGTCTAAGATTCTAAAGAAGAAAGTGGTGTGAAGAGGAGAACTGGATAGAGACACTCCAAATACCACTACCCCTTCCACAGACCTTAGTAATGTTTAATATGTTAATTCGGAGCCCTTAAATTACAGGACTGAAACATAGTCCATTCGAATAATTGACAAAATTATTGTTACTCATTTATCAAACACTGCTCACAAACACTGGCAAAGCCAATAGGGCTGCCTTGTTTTGAGCGCATGCCCATTATTCTGTTATGTCTGGGTGCAATAACAGAAAGTTCATGAGAGGCTCCAAATACTAGTGGGTGGCACATTATGGGAAGCATTGGCTTTTAGTTTACATACTTTAAGCTTCACCCATAATTACATAGGCCACCGCTCTTGGAAATAATTTCCAGGTACACTTCTTCTTCCACTTTTTTTTACCCCGACTTAAATCACTGCTGAAGTGTATTTGTGGCTGGAGTAAGTGGACTGGAATAGTTTGACTTGTTATTTGCCCTTCCCAAGCACTACAACAGTGATGGACGGCAAGCAGTGCTGAAATTGGAAAAAGTTACTTCAGGAGTCCATAAATTGGAGATCAATGTATGGCAGGGGAAAGGATGCAGAGACACGTGGGGTGGAGCTTGAAAAGCAGAGCCCGACGGTCAACTTATACATTTTTTTTTATTTTTTTTAAATCTGCTGCAAAGAAATTGGTAACAAGAACATATGTGTACATAAATCTGTTGTTGATTACTTAATTTGTCACAAAGAGGCTACATTTTAAAATATCTTACAGGCTCAAGACACCTGCTACAGAGATCATTGTTTGCACAGCTATTTTGAGGGTTTTTTATAGTGGTAAGATAACTCTAGTGAAAAACACAGTTCTATGAGAGTTCTATGTTGTGTCCAGTCACAGTTTTGACTGATAAAGTAGCACAGAGGGCTTGTGTGCCTGCTGCAAAGCACGTCGTGTATCGTGCAGATCACAGATTTGTATTTCTTTTAAATAGGTAAATGTAAATGTAGTTGAGCTTATATAGCGCACAGCTACCCGCTGTGGGTTTCCCGGCGCTTGCTTAGGGAACCCGTCCTGGTATTCCCCTGTGAGATAGCAGGGTATCCACAAGGTGAAAGTCAGGCATCCCGCCGCGAGGGGCCGTTGTGGAGATTAAGCAAGCTAGTGCCCAGAGTCGCAGAGTGTGAACCCGTGAGTCGAGGAGGCACCGGGGCGAGAATTATCGAGTCTGTGGAATTTTTAGCCCAAGACCCGCCAAGGCGGGGTATTGAACTCTGGTCCAGGACCGATCTCAGCTTCCGGGTCTGCCGCCTCTAACCCCTGAGCCACACTTCTCTAAGTTGGCTGCTGCAATGGACACTGAAACCCTTCTAGTATATCACAGTGCCCTACTTACCAGCATCAAGTAGCTGCATGCAAGCTGTAAGTCATGGGTTTAGATCCTTATTTTTTTCTCAGTCTGTTGGCATTTTAAGATTGCAAAGAAGTGTTCCTATGGAAGTAAAATCTTATTACAGACAACCACAATCACTGCGTCAAATTTTATTTCCTGCCTTTTACCATTCACTCATAACATATGATATCCATAAATATGGATGATATGTGATTCCTACATATTATAAATTATTATAATCCCTATTATCTTATGTAACATTCCCTGAACATTGATTTACATACTTGTATGATTTATTGTGCGCTGTAAAGTACTCTGATACCCTTCACTGGGATGAGTAGTGCTATAAAAGAAATTGTAAAAAGTAGGTGTAATTTATATCAATATTAGTTTAATTACTCATACAGACAGATACATTTTGCATTCTTACAGTGCAAACTGACCTCTTACATAGGAGTTGAATAAAGTTTTAATCCTGCCTTCAAATCATAATTTCTCTTAAGCACTTAAGCTGTGTGCCTTCGCTTTCTTCCATTGCTTTGGCATCTAGGTGCTGGGCTCCAGATTGCTCCCATTCAGTATTATACTCAAACAAATTGAGGGCTGATAAATGAAGCCTTTGTTTTGGGCGCGGCTGGTAGTGTAAATCACGGAATGCAGGCAACCTGCGGGTGCTGCTGAATTTAGTCGTTCAGAAAATGACACCAAGACAAATTCAGCGTGTTTCCCGGGGTTGGCCGAATCCCAGAATTCACAAAAAGAGAGGAACTGGAAGACTGTGGGATGTGACTGGCTCGGCTCGATTCATGCCGTTCTTACAGTGGCATCGATCTATTTTCATTTTTGGCTTTCAAAAAGCAAGTTGTCCAAAGTCACCATGGCACAATGTCCCATGGTTAACTTCTCATTAAACACAGCCCTTATCTTGCATGTGCTGCTCTTTCTCGTTCGTTATTAGTCCACGTCCCTGCCCTCTCTGGCTATATTGTTATTCATGACGCCAGAAACTGCTCCAGGACACTTGTTTCCAGCGGCGGCTCATCCGCTATGGCAGTGGAGCGTCCCCCCCTAAAAAAGGCAGAAAAGGAAAAATAAAAGCTGCACTTGTTTTATTTTTCCTTTCCTACCGAGTCTTGGGGGCCGCGCCTGGTAGCGACAGCTGGGTTGGACAGAGCAGGCACAGACTCCTAGTCTGAAAACAAACTTTGACAGTGGACCCTACAGGGACCTAGCACTTGCGCTATCCCTAATTGCTATACATATATTGGGAGTCCCCGAAAGGTTGTGTGTGCACACTGTTAACACACCCACTGTCACGGTGCAATCCAATACAGGAATTTGACAATCTCAAACAACAGCCATGGTGCACCACTTAGCAGAAAGACAAGAGAGACACGCATCAAATTATCAGGTCCGTGTCCACAGAAGTTATCTTCAAGTTCTTCATTTATTCAAAAGCGTGTTAAAAAGAACAGCCGATGCTTTTCGTCCAGACAGATGTACATCTTAAGGGCATCAAAGGGGCACTCCTGAGAAATAAGGCATCGGGCTGTCCGTGGTAGGTAGGAGCTTCATGGAGGATGACAATTCTCATCCGCAATGATTATTAGGACAGCTACGTGAGCTTCACTTAAAAGAAAAATGCCGGAAGCAGAGTAAAACCAGCAAATACAATTCTAACAATCTCACCGCGATAAGGTGGACCGTAAGTAAAGGGCAATCACCAGATCCAACCTTAATAGGACTGGACCCCGGCCTAAAGACACCTCCTACAGAATAGTTTCCAGCGGTGCTCCTCCGCTATGGCAGAGGAGTGTCGCCCTCCTAAAAAAGGCAGAAAAGGAAAAATAAAACGACACTCATTTTAGTTTTCCTTTCCTACCGAGTCTTGGGGGCTGCGCCTGGTAGCGACAGCTGGGTTGGACAGAGCAGGCACAGACTCACAGTCTGTCCGGTAGCGCAAATCGAGGGCGCTCTGGCCAATTCTGAAGCTGCTCTCATGTGCGAGAGCAATTTCAGGATTGGCTGCAGGGCATTCTGGGAGCCTGTGCCTTCCTGGCGAGGTGAAGAGGAGAAGAGCACGACAGAGGGCTGCTGGTAAGTTTACCACCCCCTGCTCCTACAGCATACCGGCCGCTCCTGCTTGTTTCTTATCTGAAGTTCCTGCCCCAGATGGCTGCATCCAGCCATCTTCGAAGCCAGCGCTTCGACTCTGCTATCGCAAGCGCAGCTTCAGACTACGCGTGACCGCCCGCCTCCGCGAATACCTTCTCGACCGACCAACATTGCCTCAGTACAGACAGGTAACGTGACCTTTTGAGAGCCAAGCATTCTATCATGAGGCAGGCAGTCACAAAGAAGGGGTCAGGCAGCAATTCCTGTTTGTAAGGGATGCATTGACAGTACATCAACTATGAAAGGGTTTGAGGAATTGGAAGTTACAAAAGGGCCCTATATGTTTTAATGAGTAAATAAGTAACCAGTAATGTTGTATTTTACAAATTATCCTATCTTACAACATTTGAAGCAGTTTATACGTTTAGGGCGTATTGTTTTTTATTTTTTATTTTAGCAAGCTGCCCACGTGCATATGTGGCATTTAGCTTTTTACGTGCTGCAAAAGGATGACACAGTGACATCATCTTTTATTGATGCCTGCTTTAATTAAGGGGCACCTCCTAGTGGTGGGACTGACATCCCCATGGAAACCCTACCCTTGCCCGAGCTACTCATTGTCCCCTTCAGTTTACGGCCCTTCTCTTAGACAGGAAGTGATCTACAATGGCACTGAGGGGATCGTGTGGTGTCTAAGTCTCAACATGGTGTCTTCCTCCATCCACTACTTGAAAAAAGATAGCATGACAGCCCATTGTCGGCCCCCCCTACTCCTCCTTCGGATTGTTCCTGTCCTCTTTTCTTCCGAGCACTCTGATTAATGGCGGCTACCACTGAACAGGAGGGTGGGGGTAGGGCAAGCGATTTGAAAAAACAAAAAAAGCACTTAACTGGGTACCGCTGACCGCTGCCTTCCCCCCCCCCCCCCCTCCTCTTCTTTTTCTTCCTGTCTTGAGTCCCGGCAGCACATAGACTCCCCTAGCCAATGGCAAAGGTTCCTTATGGAAGCATTGCGATTGGTCTGAGTGCAGTGATTCGGCACTCAGACATTGAATGGGAGGCTGTGCATGGCCTCCACCCAGGCTGTACAATACTCCCAGGCTGTTCGGCAAGCCAAACCATCATGCGCACTAAGAGAGTGCCACCGCTTCTCCCCCTGAGGGTCTCTGGCAGCCCAGCCCCACCCTGCCTTGCATGAAATGAATTGAGCCACTGCAGTAGGAAAAATAAAACAATAATAACGTTGCATTATTATAATTTTATTTTTCCTTTTAAAACTGCTCGGAGAGCAGTGAGGCGATCTTCACGAACTCCGGCCAGGACTATTAAATATAGAACTGCTACATAGTCTAAAAAATTGGCCAGAGGGTAGGTTATCCCTCAACGCCCTTGGATGTCCGCTGTTATATCTAAGGAGGAATTGGTATCAGTGGGTTTCTTATACAACATGGTGTGTAAAGCACCATCTCAATGTTTAATCGGAAGATCCAGATAATTGATTTCTGTGTGACCATAGTTTGCCGTAATGTGTAAATCCTGGCGCTGATTATTCAACCAACCTACGAACTCACCCAATCCTTCCGGACTATCATGCCAGATCTAAAAGATATTGCCTATGTAGTGCTTCCATACCCTGATCTAGGTAAGAAAGGGATTGTTAGGAGTGTATATCACTTGCTCCTCAAATTTACCCACAAACAGATTTACTTCATCTGGGGCGAAGCACACTCCGTTCGCAACTCCCGTCTTCTGTATGTAAAATTCGTTTTTGAACATGAAACAGTTTTTTTTTCATTGCCACCCCAGAAAGGGCGATGAGCGAACCACATAATGACTCATCCTTAGCTGCCTTTGTTATACATTCATATGTCACCTTTTATAGCTTCATCCTGAGGGATAGAGAGATTCTACTTCCAAGGTTGCTAAGATATCAGATATCAACGCCGCCTCAAAATTCCGTCTTTCTCTATCATTCATAAACTGCATACTATCCGGTACATACAATGGTAACTTAGGAACTTCATCTTTGATATACAAGTCAATAAACTTACATATGGGTTCCAATACTGGAAAACCTCCTTATACTATCGGGCGACCAAGCTACATCTTTGTGTATTTTCTTTAGGGTGTAAATAACCGATCTACAAGGGTAAGGTTTTTTTTTAAATATGCATATTTCTTCTCATCAATATGCCATCTTTAAGGGCCTCCGAAGTAATATTCTGTATTTCCTATTAAATCTTTCTAAGGGGGTCCAGGCCTACCTTCTGGTAGTGCCTGTTGTCTGCCAATTGGTTATATAACTACTTGTCGTAATCCTGTATATTCTGAATCAATATAGCACCCCCTTTATCTGCCGGTTTGATGGTTATCCTGGTATTTGTGGAGAGGGAGTTCAGTGCATCTTTCTCACTCTTGGAGATATTGTATGGGATAAACCTCTTGTGTTTCACACATTCTTTCACCTGTCGTAAAGCAATGTTTTCAAACACTAACATTTATGGACTCATAAAATGTCTGCGTTTCTGGTCCCTCCTTAAAAAAGATTTTAGTCTCAGCTTTCTAAAAAACCTGTACAATTGAACCTATAATCTGAAAAAGTCATGTTTGTCCATAATCACAAACCCTAAACCTCTGCTGAGGACTTTGGTTTCATCATGTGAAAGGACATTGTTTGGATAGATTGAAGATGAGGAATGTAATATCTCCGAACAGATTAGTCAACAGGGGTGTCTGTGTTCTGGGTGTCTACCGACTGTAGTACTGATTCCTCATTTGCCTCTCTCTTGGTTGTTTTTTGTGGTCTAGTCATCCTCTTCCTCTCCCTCTGCCCCTCCCTCTCCTCTGTCCCGGGTCTAGAAGACAACCAGGGGAATCTGTTAGGTTCAATGTGTGATCCTTTGATCTTTGGCCAGCTACTTCTTGATCATCTGAGCTCACTGATGAGTTTGAGAAGGTTGGTTAGTCAACTGGCTATTATCCAATGTCGCTGGCACACTTTTTGCAGGTTCCACCAAGTCCACCTTCTGTTTAATTTCATCATTTGATATTGTGTGACCTAAGTATGTTTCAAGCCCAAGGCCAACTCCTCCCTTCCTTTGGGGACAACTTTTATATATATGTGTGTGTGTATGTATGTCATAGTCCTCGCTGGATTACAGATTAACCTTGTGTTTTATAACGGCCTCCTTCATCAAATGTGCCATGTGATGCACCTTATGTACCCCAGGGATCACACCTTTTTTCAACACAATCTTGTTTTTTAAATACCTCAACTTCTCTGCAACCTTGTTTAGAGAAGCTTCACCCACTTCAAAACCTCTAGACAGCTTGCAACAAACAAAACTGTTTTTGCTACATTGTCAATCAACCCATCAACATAACAACAATGCTTAAATGTTTATTCAAACCATGCTGTTCAGCTCTGTCGTGCACTTCCCTCATGCCTAGGCTAGCATCCAGCTCTTCCCATGCAACCTCAAGCTCGCCAAACAATTTTACATGTTTGTGGCCCCAATTAGGTGTAGAATTAGCCTGAACCAACCAATACCATACATTGTCTCAAACATACCTCATGTTTTGGCTTGTGCATCTCCTCAGCAACATCTGCTGTCGCCTCCAAAAAAATTGTCTTCGTTTCTTCCCCTAGTTCATCTATAGGTTAGATCCTGCTAGCCATTCCAACACTGCCTGCCATTTCAATGTTGCTGCTCATGTAACACTTGGGATACTCAGCATTTCTACATAACATACATGCTTACTTTTTTCTTATAGGGGAAGTACTCAAACTATTTAAAATCATATGTAGTCCATTGTCAAATGTGTTCCAAATGAGTTGTTAAAATAATTGTGTCAAAAAGATGGCATGTCCACGTCCAGTGATGCCGCAAATTAAAAATCTTTTCCAAAGTTTATTCTTCATCACAGCTCCATTGAAAACAAACCATCTGCAGCCCAGCCAACGCGTCTCGTCTCGCTCCGCGACTTCTTCAGGACTGCTCCTCTTTGACATGAGCGTGCATGCTGTTTGATTTCTGACTCCTCCGTCTCCTTATGCCAGCTAGGCTTGCAGACTTAATTGACAAAAGCCCGGCCTTTTGTTAGTGGCAAAGTTCGTTGCCTTCACAGCACTAACCTTCCGTCACTATTCATCTAGTTGACCTGCTCCCTCTGGCACACAGCCTTCACTGTACATACATCTCTGCATCACCGGTCCTCATTTCCCCAACACCCAGCACAGTGATGCCTCCCCTCCCCCCCCCCCCCCCCACCCTTCAACTGTAACTACTGCTTCCTTCAAATGTGGGTTTTTAATTGAAATTAACTGCCTCAACTTGAAGACTTGGTGCCTTTCACTGAAATCAGACGTGTTTGATGGACCCCTCACGCTGCATTGTATCCCCCTCCATCCCTGGCGCATGAGTCGCTGAATCAGAGCTTCTAGGTAGCAATGTATCTCCATTTCAGGTGAAAAACACCACTACCCTCCAACCCAGGTGGTTACCTCCCTGGACCCACTAACAGACTTTCAGAACTCTCAGACCATATTGTCTTCTTTGCCTGTTACAGCTATGACTGAATTTGTTTTGTTCCTTCGTTGTAGTAGATGCTTGTGAACTCTTGGGTCACAAACAGAAAACATTACAACTCCTAAAAAAATGGCTCAATTTTGGTAAGAGGATTGTGATCCCCCATTTTGTAGTGTACGGATCTTGGTCAGCTGGCGATTGTGCTCATTAAATGTTTGCAGATATTTCCTAACTTTAGCAGTATTTCCCGAACTGTGTTGTTTTGGTATTGTGTTCTTTTTGGTTTCACGACTGAGGTGTATTCACAGTTATGCAATACCAAAAATGGGAGACCACAGTTCTGGAAGCAAGGAAAGAAAAGATTTATTTAATACATAGGTTTGACAATCTCTAGAGATGGAAGAGTGTCCGAGACCCACTGTTTGCGTAGGTGTCAGGAGACTGTTTGATGTGTCATTGGCATGCCGCATTTTTTATAGAATGTGGACACTCCCCTCGTGTGCAGGGGGACGACAGACAGTCCGTTGGTATGCAGGAATTCAGGTGTTTGAAGCAGAAATTCAGGTGTTGGAGGCAACGGAAAGTCCGGGGTATGCAGAAGTTCAGGAGGGCGCTGGACATATTCCTGTTTGGAGGCAGCTTTCATGCCTTGCGGGTAAGAAGGGTTTCGTGAACTGACCAGGAGTCAGGCCGTTGGCAGAGACAGACCGGTTAGGGACAGACCTGTTCTGCTGCCCATACAGGTTCCTGAGACCAATGCGTGGGTGCAGTAGAAACCGGCCCAGGGCACCGACACGGGGTCATGTAGAAGACGATTTTGTGCGAGGTCAAGAAAGGGTTTTGTGAGTAGGATGGTGTTTACACATGGCAACATTTAGAAGTTTAGTTATTACAGTCCCTCCTCTTGCCATGTGCAACATCATTAGTGAATGTAAATTTTACAGAGGTCTTCAAATGCCGCCTGATATAGTACTTTGCTGTTTTCAGCCTGATGTGTCATAGGGGTGGATCTGCAAATGGAAGCACACAGAGAACAGAGTGCTGGACCACAATGAATGCACAGGCAGCAAAAGAAGACGGTACCCAATGGGATCGTGAGGAACACCAGTATCTTCCATCCCCAAGTGATCAGAATGTTCCAAAAACCAGTTGTCCATGTCCAAGGGGTCTCATTGTCTGGGCGTATTTCAGTGGCAATTCGGTGTAGTTTAGAAATTGCTTCATAGACAGAGGGTGATGAATCAGGAATATACACACAGCAAGTGGCCCCGATGATGTGACAGGCTCCACCCCGATCTGCCAGGATGACGTCGAGCACCAGGCGATTCTGAAGGGAAACCATTCGTGTGGCATCGATCTCGGCTGTGTGTTGGGTCAGTATTCCTGCAGTGATGTTGGCAGTAGCTTCCAGGACCCTGGTGAGTCGTCTGGTGTTGAGACTGTTGGACATGGGACCCCAAAACGGTAGAAGGCCCTTCAGGGCATCGCTGAATTGCTGGTTTGCTGGTGTTGGTCTGGTCTATATCTGGTACTCGTCTCCTCTGTCTGTGGTACAAGTTGTTTCTGTTAAATGTAGGGGGCAGCAGGAATGCAATATAGCATGTGCCACTCCAATCAGAAGGCAGCCAGGTGTAAGCTTTGTTTCCACATACAAAGTGCAGTCCTCTTCGTCTTGTTTAGTGGGTAGTACCGGATATTGACCTGTTATATTTAACCTATATTCTCTGTCATGTCTCTCTTTATTACGCTCTATTTCCTTCCTCCTAAGGGCTGCTATGTCTGATTGGGGTGTTCTCTTTTTCTGGTTATTCTCTTTAGCCTGGGCTTTCCTAATTCTCTCGTGTATTTCTTTCCTCCAAAGCCCAAAAGAATCAAACATACTTGCTCTAACCTTCCGCCGGTGAAGTTGTTCTTCTAGGTACGTTATTTGCGGAATTTCAAATGACCCAAACTCTGGCCATTGTAAATCTACATTTGATTTTGTGTATTTCCGCCACGATTTTGGGTAAATAATGCAGGAATTACCATACTTTACGTACATTTCCTTATTAGGGGTTCCTTCCGGAGGAGCTGGCTGACTGTCTTTGAGAGTATCTTGGCCACAGCAACATAATTTCCTTAATCTGTTAGAGACAGGCATGTCTATGATATAGGTATCGACAAGGATATTATTTTATGACTGCAGTTTGTTCAAAATTGAGAACACATTACCTGTCCTTCGGTGTTTCAAAAGACCGAATAATTAATCCGAAATCAGAATAGTCAAGGGCATGCTCAATATGCCTTTTAGAACAGAAAAAACATGTCGCTCAAGGCGACCATACCAGAATACTGATGTGTCCTGCTCCCAGCGGGTTCTCCTCTTTTTCCAAAACAAATCAGGGGGACCAAAAAAGGATCCCAGTCAGGACCGGGGCTACTGTTGTAGAGGACACCGTTGAGGGAAGGAGATACTGGCGGCGTCGGCTACGGGGACTTGAATCTGCTTTTCCGTAGGTGCACTCCTTAGTTACCGATATTCACCTCCTCTCCGGGTCCTCAAGCCTAGACCACCAGATCTCTGATGGGTCCCACGTTGATGCGCCAATTTGCAATACCAAAAATGGGAGACCACAGTTCTGGAAGCAAGGAAACAAAAGATTTATTTCATACATGGGTTTGACAATCTCTAGAGATGGAAGAGTGTCCGAGACCCACTGTTTGCGTAGGTGTCAGGAGACTGTTCGATGTGTCATTGGCATGCCGCATCTTTTATAGAATATGGAACCTCCCCTCGTGTGCAGGGGGACGACAGAAAGTCCGTTGGTATGCAGGAATTCAGGTGTTTGAAGCAGAAATTCAGGTGTTGGAGGCAACGGAAAGTCCGGGGTATGCAGAAGTTCAGGAGGGCACTGGACATATTCCTGTTTGGAGGCAGCTTTCATGCCTTGCGGGTAAGAAGGGTTTCGTGAGCTGACCAGGTGTCAGGCCGTTGGCAGAGACAGACCGGTTAGGGACAGACCTGTTCTGCTGCCCATACAGGTTCCTGAGACCAATGCGTGGGTGCAGTAGAAACCGGCCCAGGGCACCGACACGGGGTCATGTAGAAGACGATTTTGTGCGAGGTCAAGAAAGGGTTTTGTGAGCAGGATGGAGTTTACACATGGCAACATTTAGAAGTTTAGTTATTACAGTTATATAGTGATTGCAAAGAGTATATAGTATACCTAGCCAGGGGGCATTATTTACTACAACATAGTATTAAATTACCATTTGTAGTGTTTTATGGATTTTCTGTCATTTGTATTCTGACAATGTAAAAAAAAGTGTTGTGTGCTCACAACTCTGTACAGGCATTCACATCTTTATTGCAACTGTGCTAAATGTGTTGAAACGCTACCTAGAGCCCCTCCACCACCCCTCCCTTTCCCCCCACACTCCTCTTTCCCTGAGATAGTCCTTGATTGTTCTTCCTTGGCTAACAGGGGCTCAAGAAGGCTTACTACTCGGACCAACTTTCTGTCACAAGGTAAGTAGGGAGCCCTAGAACTCCCACTTTGATAGGGCATATAACCTGATGGAAAGAATAAACATCTATATCAGAAGAAAAATAAGTTTTTTCAAGAGTGAAATTTAGTCAGAAAATTACTTTTTAGGTTGATCTATTTTTTTTATAAACAATAATTGAGTAGTAGTGCAACAGCTTGGCTCACCGCTGTATGGAAGTAGAACACCATTGATTTATCTCTGGTGATGTGGAGTAACTTATTCGCTATAGTAACTTACGAGAACAATGCATGTTGCTGAATTAGAAGCAGTTTCATGTGAGGGGACCTGGCTCTAAAAAAAAGTTGGATTTGGAACGTCTACTGGCTGTCGTAAATTGAGTCAGAATAGATAGAGAGAGGGCTTGTTGGCAGGTTTTTTGTTTTCATAAGATTTTTTGAGAACCAGAGTAGTGAGGGTTTCAGACTTTTCTTCTTGATTTTCAGCAGCACAAGTACCTCCATCGAGTACTTCAGGCAATCATTGTATCCTCTGTTGTGGCATTAATGTTGTTCTGGGAATCGAAGGAGGGAAGGTTCGTGATGCACTTTTGGCAACAGCACTCGTGTCAGTGTTTTTATGTCGCTAAACCACGTTGCCTCTCTTTCCCTGTTTGCGTATGGTTCTCAGGTGGGCTAAGGCGAGCATAAATGGAATCTGCAGGTGTCCTGACCAGTCCACTGGGATGGGGTCATCTGCACACAGAAGGGTATTCTTTGAGATGATTTGATCCATAGTGGCACCTTTCTAGTGTGTAGGGTTTGGGAACTATTGTATGAGATGATTGTAAATGTGAAAGGAGAAGAAAAGTTTAACAGAATTGTCATTGGCATTACCCCATTGCAGATTGAAATCACTGACAAAGATGCTGGCCTCTGCGATCATCCATTGGGCATTGACGAATTCCATGCATTTTTCAACTAATGTGTTAATGCAAAGGGCAGTGGTAGATGGCATTACGTATAAAAATAAAAAGGTCTTGAGGACAGAGATTTCAAGAACTAGGCATTGTAAGTAATGAAGGAGAACAGTAGGAAGGTTTCTGAATTGTAATATTGTCTTGTGGATAACAGTTACTTATCCACCGTGTCTGTCTTCCTGGTCACATTTAAGGGTGGAGTACTGTGGTATGAGAAGGATGTCTAGGATTTTGCTCGAGGAGTCGTTACGGCAAAATTCTTTCAGAACTAGTATATTCAAGTTGTAATTCTAGATGGTGTCTGAATTTTCCATGCAGTGCATGCCTGCAGAATTGAAGGTATGCAGTATGCCATGATGCGAGTAGCGGATGGAGTTGGACATACTGTACTTTGTTCAGTCGGAAGTTTTAAGACGTTATTCAGTTCATTCTTCTTGATTGCCTTGTAGGAATGGGAGGTCTGTAGCTTAAGGTGACTGTGATGGAAAGGTTGACTGGAGCTAGGTCACGTGTCACCTGTGACTTCATAGCTTTTGATGAGATTGGGGAACTCTACCTCTTTGAGGGAGGACTTTGGTCTCTTGGGAAGGGGCTCATGGTTGCTCCTTGGAAGATTATGTCACCAAGGGTTGAACTTACAAGACAGACAGTTCATTTGGGGATGTGAATAGCCTTTTTAACTTGACCAGCAATAAAGACAACTGCTTACCTTGGATAGTGCCCAATTCTCTTGCTTAGTTTAGCGAAAGAGCCTGGCAGATCTAGAGGGGAAGATGAGTGAAACTCTGGGAAAGAGAGAGAGAGGACTTGGGGGGACCGTTTGTGTTAAGGTTTGGGCGTAGAGTTTTAGATCTGAGTGATAATTGCAGAAAACCAGGGGGTTATATATGAGAAGAAATATTTAGGGAGCCTAAAGATTGAGAGGAGATAGGCAAATACAGGTGGAAGTCAGAGGGAGGCCTGGCACAAGACAAAGGTGGGGGTTTGATATGGTCGAGTACGGCCTACCGCCCCCTCCTCCCCTCAGCTGTGACAGAAACCAATTTAGACATTCGTTTGGAATAGGGGGTCGTCGACCCCCGATCGTATTTATTAACAAACACACATATTTGCAAACAAATATATAATTACGCAGAAATTACAAGACAGGATTCGGTACATTTGATTCATTCCTAGCTTAAACAAGACTCTAATACATAATGTTCCTATCCTAGTCTAAGCATATTGCTGATCACATTTCTGCGTATTCCTTTGGGCCTACGGCAAGGTCAAAACGCTGGCCCCTCCCCCTTTAATCCAAATTGTCCCGCGCACCCTAACCAGAGTGCGCATGCGAAGAGGGCCCAGCTGACCCGGAAGTACTTCCTTCCAGGCAACCCCCATACGTTCAAGACTTACTCCATAAAGGGGCCATGCAGACAGCGCAGCTTACTTACGCCCGCGGCGGGCTGGCCAACCAGCCAATGGAAAGCGTAACCCCCCTTTGGCCCCGCCCCGTTGCAACCAACCGGTTGTAACTGCCCCTGGAGTCTGGTGAGAGCCACATGTCCCTCCCCTCTGGGCGCCCCACTTAATAAGGCGCCCCAAAAGATTAGTAAATTTAGTCTGTCCAACCGATGACCTTACCGCACAGGCCTGCATAGTTGACCAACTATCAGGCCTCCCCCAAATCCCAAGGACATACTCACCATTGAAAATTGGTCCAGCCAAGCTTAAATGTCGCCCAGGAATATCTTGTTCCCTCACCTAGAGAGGTGAACCCCACCCCGCAAGTAGCAGACATCCCCTTTTAGGCACCAATGAGCAATAACTCTTAATCTGGGGAGTCCTAAACAGCCTGCCTCTTTTACAATTGATCCTCTGAACCGAGTGACTGCGAGCCCTCACTGATTCCCCTCCCTGCCACTGAACCCTTTGGCAGCATGTGCAACCGCACAATAACTACACCTGGGCAGCGCCTGGCCAGCCATGCTGACTAACAGCACTGTCTCACTCAGGATCCTCATATTTAGGTGTACCAAGTTGTGACCACCAAGATGTAACATGATAGCGTCGGGGGGGGAGGGTGCCAATGGACGCAAGCGTGTGACCTATCCGCTCCCTGACCTTTTCGAAACGTCACCCCCCGCGCCCAAATAGGAGACCCTGCAACCTAACCGCTTTGCGCGCGCTGCCCCATTTCCTGCAATAAAAAGGTACTTAGACAGGAGACATACGAATGGCCGCAGATACACGCATGACGCTCCAACTTGGCGTCCAGAGAAATGACTTTCGTCGCGGTTGTGTCTTCTTCTTGGTGAGGTGTCGCTGTTTCTTCCTGCGTGACAGGCCGAGGGAACTCTTGAGCTTTTCCTTTGATCGCCCAACAGCCTTGACTCCGCTGCTTACCATTGCCATCCTGGACCCACCGGTCCCCATGCCTGCCCACATCTTGCAGACCTTGTGGTGTGGAGCGCCTCCCATGTAACAGTCATGGATCCAGCCATACATAAATGAGAATCAAAACAGATGATTAGTGTTTTTTGTCTTTGGGTAGAAAATACAGCGTGATAGTATGTGTGACACAAAACGAAATGCAAGATATCATATGCACCCAACGCTCTATAAATGCACACACATGCACAGGCCATGAGCGGTAGGAACAGTGCATCGCAGAACCGAGTGCAGAGATACCGCGTGACCAACAATAAGCCTCTAATGCTTGATCTGGTATATAGGGCGGACCGGTAGCGAGTGCCACCACACCAATATCCCATGAACCAGTGTGCTGGCACCTGGGTGCAGAGCTATTGTATAACACCATAACCCAGCAGTATGCATACCTACAGGTAGAGCACATGGGTGCCCCGGTACCATGTTACAACCAACGGCATATATTGCTGCACCCTCCTTGTGACCTAACAGGTTTCTAAATTATAGGTGTCATTGCAATGGGTGTCTGAGCTTTTGGGCCGTCCCCCACTTTGTATGTGTAACTGCACCGGCATGCTTAAGTACTCAATAATGCGTGACAGCAAGGCATGGGACGTACAGATAATACATACCATGTGGCGGCATCTCTCACTTGTATTTTGTAAAGCGGCCCAACTCAATTGAAACCTACCCACGCCGATTCCCTACTTGTATTCCCTGTGAAGCGGCCAAAGCACCTTTTTCATGCGTGATGTCACAAGCCATCATGGGAGCACCAACCTTTGGCTCCTAGTTTCCTATTCCGAAAGTCAAGTAATGTGCAGAACCCTGAAATCAGGCTTTTCAATGAGGCCTACCATAGAACCAAGTGCAATAACATAGGAATGTCCGCTGAGAGTGCTTAGCATAGCACAAGTTGTATTAAAGGACGTGATCAGTTAAAGTTTTGTATGACTACAGCTCAAGGAATGCCAGAATCTGCGCATAATGCTGCTAAATAAGAATCAGGACCATCTGGGAAACCTAAAATCAATAATTGCGTCAAAACGCATTCCCTCTGAGGCGTAACAGTAACATGATTAAGTGATGGATCAAATCCTATCACCGTGTTTGTAATCCCATGGAATACAGCTAAGGCACAGATCAGAGAATTTCTCAGAGGTAGGAAGTGTGATCGCCGGCTGAATGTGGGCTTTCTCGCACCAGGCGGCGTGAGATTTAGTCGTGGCTGCCTCACTTGAGCAACCAGCTAAAATTATTGTTTATCATAGTTATTGATTGCTACCTGTAGGAACCTGGGGTCACCAGGCCCTATAGGCGGTAGCGTGGCGCGAGCCGGTCGGGCAACCAGAGGGCTATGTGTTAAGCAACCATACACCACACGCTTCTCATGGACTAGAGTCACCCACAATAAGGGACGCCACACCGTTTAAATTATGCAAATACTTCAAGTTTATCCAAGTATAGCTGGTCAGATGCAGTTCAGGAAATAACAAGGTAATACATGAATCATAATACCATTGTGACATTACATTCGACACTCTGGGTGATATCTATGCAGTGCCTAACCTTGTTCTAGCGCCGTGCGCGCTTACGTTATCTGTTCTGCTTGAAAGTACTTACATGCTAAGGATCATGAGTAGCGTGTTAGGTTATATGCTCTGCTCGAAAGTATTTATATGCCAACGATCACGAGTAGCGTGTTATGTTATATGCTCTGCTCGAAAGTATTTATATGCTAATGATCGCGAGTAGCGCGTGATGTTATATGCCCTGCTCAAATGTATTAACAGGTAAATGATTGCGCGTAGCGCTTGGTTTTATATGCTTTGCTTCACAGGATTAGGGACCATCGATTACGAGGAGCGCTTAGTTCCACAGGCTCCATGTTAATGTACCCGATGTCACCCATTACGAGTATCGTGCTGTGTTAGACGGCCTGTTCAGGGAAAGGTCTCACTTCGTGCGAACAGCGCTATAATCACCCGCACTTAGCCAACTGCCGTGGGTGTCTGAATGAGGTTAGGCACTGCATAAATATCGCCAAGATTGCCGTATTTACTGATGGATGGTATTATGATGCATGTATCGCCTTGTTACTTCCTGAACTGCAACTGACCAGCTATACTTGGATAAACTTGAAGTATTTGCATAATTTAAACGGTGTGGCGTCACTTATTGTGTGTGTCCCTAGTCCATGAGGAGTGTGTGGTGTGTGGTTGCTTAACACATAGCCCTCTGGTTGCCCGACCGGCTCGCGCCACGTTACCGCCCATAGGGCCTGGTGACCCCAGGTTCCTACATTGTTGGCCAGCGGTGGGATCCTTGGGACTTGTGACCATACAGCACCCTTCCGTGAGGCGAAGGGCGCCACAATTAAACGCCTATCCTACATTTATTTTGTTCCACAGCTCAGAAACCATTGTTGCTGGATCTTTAGTTCCGCTGTCCAGGTAGAGAGTGCAAGAAGCCTGGTTAGCTATTGACTGTTGCCTACACCCTAGGAATTTTCTCCTTAGTGTCTAGGTCCCCATCTGCCGGAATGGAATCCCGGTTAGCTGACCTCGAGGGGTACACAGCGAAGCAACTGAGGGAGTTCGCGCAGGAGTTGGGGGTGCCTGGGATGCGGAGGGCCAAAGGGCCGGAACTCCGTACCGCCATTAGGGCATGGGTAGAAGCCCACCCGGACGGGAGAGGGGATGAGGGACAGGAAGCGCCAGAGGCACCTCAGGGGGAGAGCGCCCAGGAAGTCCTAGACATCTTGAATGTAGACATGTCTGAGAATGTGCCCCCAGGAAGACGTTCTGGGGCCAGTAGTAGGACAGGGTCCAGGAGGAGCGCGTCTCCACAAGAGTACGAGGACAGGAGGGAAGAGAGGCAATTAAAATGGGAGCTGGCCAGATTGGAACAAGAAAGAGAGAATAAGAAATGGGCAATGGAGGAGAGGAGGATGGCGCACGAGCTTCGGATGAAGGAGTTGGAGCTGCGTGCCCTCCAGATGAGTGTGTCCAGTGAGGACACTGGTGGCAGCATACCGGAAGCTCCACAGGAGCTAGGAGTTTATTTACCCCAGGATGACATCACCAGGGTGTCTGAGGAGGCATTGGGGTGTGAACCTGAAGGGGGTGGTGCAGGGATCTCCCAACCCAGTGAGGTGGGAGAAGTGGCAGATAGCCCAGCTAGGTCCCAGGGAGAGAGGGTTGTAGGGCCTCACGACCTATCTGTAGGAAGGCGTGAGACGGGGAGGTGTCCCGAGGTGCCCCAACCGAAGTCTCAGGGCCTGGAGAGTTCCGCAAGGGAGCCCCAGGTTGGGAGCCTAGGCTGTCCCGATGTGCCATCCAGTGCAGGGGAGCCCCTAGTGTCAGGAGGACCCAGGGCGACTGTAACCAGCGCTCCTGAGGTTCTGGGGTTGGCCCAGTTTCAGGGTTTAGGTCCTGGGGTGCCAGGCTCAGGGGTTGCCTGACCTGGTGGGTGGGGCCTCTGCTAACAGGGTCCCCCCGAAATTGACTTCCAGGGGTACTTTTCCCGTTAGGAGGGTGCGGAACTCTGGAAGGGGGTGCAGAGGGAGGAAGGTCTCGCCTCGGGCACCGACTCAGCCTAAGGGTTTAGACCCTAGGTTGAGGAATCAGTTGAAGGGTCAAGGCCCTGTACTGAAGAGGAAGTGGTGGTCTGAGGGTGCCTCGCAGGGTAGGGTGAGGAACCCCAGAAGGAGAGTTAGGGGGAGGAGAGCATCGCCACTGAAGGCTGGTCAGCCTAAGGGTGTGAACCCCAGGAGGAAGGACCAGAGGCAGTTTAGGACTGCAAGACGGAGGACCAGAGTGGTCAACGGGCACTACAGGCCTGGGGCTACTGCCCCCCACTCCGCGAGATCACCCGGGCCAGAGACATCTGGACGGCCCAGGGGCCGGTCCTGGCCACAACTAGCTAGGGAGCCCCAGTGGGGTGGTTTCGTTGGTCCAGGGAGGATTGAGAGGGAACCATTGGGTTCCAGAGTGGAAGAGAATCTGCCGTTGCGGGCCTGCGTCCACTTTTTCTCGCCCCAAGCCGGGAAGACCATCAAGGCATTGATCGGTCTGCCCTGGCTTTCGGCTGGAAGGGGGTTATGTTGGACTTGGCCCTTTTTCCCTCATTTTTTTCGTTTTTGTAGTGTTAAGGTGCAGGTGCTTACTTCTCCCAAGATGGCTGCCACAGACCCCTGCTACTGCAGGGTGGTCGTTTTTCATAGTAGCACCCTAGCTGCCAGGAGCTGGCTGGGACCCACAACAATGTTGCGATACCAGCCCGCCTTTTTGTCCCATAGTTAGAGTGGGGAAGCTCCTGGAAGAAGCTGGAACCTTCTAGAAGGGAGGTGGGGTTTTACTTTTGCCGCCTTGGCTAGAGGTCACCTGACCTAGGGCTACTTAAGAGTGGGAGGGAAGCTTTTGTGGTGAGTTGGCCATTGGGGTTAAGCAGAGCTGGAAGAATCCACCAGGAGTGTAGGCGGTAGGGCCTAGCCAGGGACTTATGCCTCTGAGAGTGACAGGATTTAGGTACTGCCTCTTAAGTGAGTGAGGTGCCCTGTGAATCCCACTGATCTTGCCCAGTAGTAGGAGGACCCAGAGACTCTATGCCAACCTGACTAGGAAGGACGTCGCCCTCTCCATCCCTACCCCTGTAACAGAACCCCTTAAGGGCGCCAGATACATCTGCGCCAAAAGACTTCATCTGTGAACTGAGAACTGAAACCTAACTTTAAGAACTGAGACTGCATGACAAGAGCGAGCTGTAAGCCTTGAATGCCAGAGCTGAGACTGCGTGTCCAAGCTACCCTAGTGAACAAAATACTAAGCCGATTGCCAAGCCACCGGGGATCGACCAGGTACTAGCGCTGTGACCCCCGCGCTCCCTGCCCTGGTCTGGGACCCCCGGCAGCGTGCTCCGCTGAGCACCATATCCCCATCCTTAATTTGAGCCCCCCCCCTGCGACGACGAAGCCAGCGCGCTCACCGCCGCGGCCTGGAGGCCTGGGAGAGTGCCCTGCTGTGTCGCGAGGCCCAGGCGAAGTCCGGGGCCCCGTCGCTGCCGTCGCAGCCGTGTGAGGAGAAGCGCAAGGTCGGGGCCGAGTTCCCCCAACGTCGTGAGGACGGACGCCTGCTGACGCCGAGACGGAGGTAAGCCCGGAGGCCGAGATCCCCCCTGGTGCGCCCCCTGCTGGTCTGGAAACCACACCGCACTTGGCCCGGGTTGTCCCCTCCGTGGGAGTCCCCTCCCCTGCCTGCGCGACGGAGAGACTCCGCCGAGGGATCCTGTCCGTGTCCCCCCTTCTGTAATACTGAGCGCGGTGCTCTGTGAACTGCACCGGAGCATAGGGACCCGCTCCTCAAGTCCGGTCACCCTCCCCGCTGGAAGCCGCCCAAAGAACTGACTGACATTACCCTCGTGTGGCGCTTCACGCCACCGACCCTGCTTCCCCAGCCGGAGAGACCGGGACTGCGAGTAGCACACTGTGTTACATGCCAAGGAATACGAGTAGCGTGTTATGTTATATGCTCTGCTCGAAGGTATTTACATGCCGATGATCGCGAGTAGCGCGTTACGTTATCTGTTCTGCTTGAAAGTACTTACATGCTAAGGATCACGAGTAGCGTGTTAGGTTATATGCTCTGCTCGAAAGTATTTATATGCCAACGATCACGAGTAGCGTGTTATGTTATATGCTCTGCTCGAAAGTATTTATATGCTAATGATCGCGAGTAGCGCGTGATGTTATATGCCCTGCTCAAATGTATTCACAGGTAAATGATTGCGCGTAGCGCTTGGTTTTATATGCTTTGCTTCACAGGATTAGGGACCATCGATTACGAGGAGCGCTTAGTTCCACAGGCTCCATGTTAATGTACCCGATGTCACCCATTACGAGTATCGTGCTGTGTTAGACGGCCTGTTCAGGGAAAGGTCTCACTTCGTGCGCACAGCGCTATAATCACCCGCACTTAGCCAACTGCCGTGGGTGTCTGAATGAGGTTAGGCACTGCATAAATATCGCCAAGATTGCCGTATTTACTGATGGATGGTATTATGATGCATGTATCGCCTTGTTACTTCCTGAACTGCAACTGACCAGCTATACTTGGATAAACTTGAAGTATTTGCATAATTTAAACGGTGTGGCGTCACTTATTGTGTGTGTCCCTAGTCCATGAGGAGTGTGTGGTGTGTGGTTGCTTAACACATAGCCCTCTGGTTGCCCGACCGGCTCGCGCCACGTTACCGCCCATAGGGCCTGGTGACCCCAGGTTCCTACATTGTTGGCCAGCGGTGGGATCCTTGGGACTTGTGACCATACAGCACCCTTCCGTGAGGCGAAGGGCGCCACAATTAAACGCCTATCCTACATTTATTTTGTTCCACAGCTCAGAAACCATTGTTGCTGGATCATTAGTTCCGCTGTCCAGGTAGAGAGTGCAAGAAGCCTGGTTAGCTATTGACTGTTGCCTACACCCTAGGAATTTTCTCCTTAGTGTCTAGGTCCCCATCTGCCGGAATGGAATCCCGGTTAGCTGACCTCGAGGGGTACACAGCGAAGCAACTGAGGGAGTTCGCGCAGGAGTTGGGGGTGCCTGGGATGCGGAGGGCCAAAGGGCCGGAACTCCGTACCGCCATTAGGGCATGGGTAGAAGCCCACCCGGACGGGAGAGGGGATGAGGGACAGGAAGCGCCAGAGGCACCTCAGGGGGAGAGCGCCCAGGAAGTCCTAGACATCTTGAATGTAGACATGTCTGAGAATGTGCCCCCAGGAAGACGTTCTGGGGCCAGTAGTAGGACAGGGTCCAGGAGGAGCGCGTCTCCACAAGAGTACGAGGACAGGAGGGAAGAGAGGCAATTAAAATGGGAGCTGGCCAGATTGGAACAAGAAAGAGAGAATAAGAAATGGGCAATGGAGGAGAGGAGGATGGCGCACGAGCTTCGGATGAAGGAGTTGGAGCTGCGTGCCCTCCAGATGAGTGTGTCCAGTGAGGACACTGGTGGCAGCATACCGGAAGCTCCACAGGAGCTAGGAGTTTATTTACCCCAGGATGACATCACCAGGGTGTCTGAGGAGGCATTGGGGTGTGAACCTGAAGGGGGTGGTGCAGGGATCTCCCAACCCAGTGAGGTGGGAGAAGTGGCAGATAGCCCAGCTAGGTCCCAGGGAGAGAGGGTTGTAGGGCCTCACGACCTATCTGTAGGAAGGCGTGAGACGGGGAGGTGTCCCGAGGTGCCCCAACCGAAGTCTCAGGGCCTGGAGAGTTCCGCAAGGGAGCCCCAGGTTGGGAGCCTAGGCTGTCCCGATGTGCCATCCAGTGCAGGGGAGCCCCTAGTGTCAGGAGGACCCAGGGCGACTGTAACCAGCGCTCCTGAGGTTCTGGGGTTGGCCCAGTTTCAGGGTTTAGGTCCTGGGGTGCCAGGCTCAGGGGTTGCCTGACCTGGTGGGTGGGGCCTCTGCTAACAGGGTCCCCCCGAAATTGACTTCCAGGGGTACTTTTCCCGTTAGGAGGGTGCGGAACTCTGGAAGGGGGTGCAGAGGGAGGAAGGTCTCGCCTCGGGCACCGACTCAGCCTAAGGGTTTAGACCCTAGGTTGAGGAATCAGTTGAAGGGTCAAGGCCCTGTACTGAAGAGGAAGTGGTGGTCTGAGGGTGCCTCGCAGGGTAGGGTGAGGAACCCCAGAAGGAGAGTTAGGGGGAGGAGAGCATCGCCACTGAAGGCTGGTCAGCCTAAGGGTGTGAACCCCAGGAGGAAGGACCAGAGGCAGTTTAGGACTGCAAGACGGAGGACCAGAGTGGTCAACGGGCACTACAGGCCTGGGGCTACTGCCCCCCACTCCGCGAGATCACCCGGGCCAGAGACATCTGGACGGCCCAGGGGCCGGTCCTGGCCACAACTAGCTAGGGAGCCCCAGTGGGGTGGTTTCGTTGGTCCAGGGAGGATTGAGAGGGAACCATTGGGTTCCAGAGTGGAAGAGAATCTGCCGTTGCGGGCCTGCGTCCACTTTTTCTCGCCCCAAGCCGGGAAGACCATCAAGGCATTGATCGGTCTGCCCTGGCTTTCGGCTGGAAGGGGGTTATGTTGGACTTGGCCCTTTTTCCCTCATTTTTTTCGTTTTTGTAGTGTTAAGGTGCAGGTGCTTACTTCTCCCAAGATGGCTGCCACAGACCCCTGCTACTGCAGGGTGGTCGTTTTTCATAGTAGCACCCTAGCTGCCAGGAGCTGGCTGGGACCCACAACAATGTTGCGATACCAGCCCGCCTTTTTGTCCCATAGTTAGAGTGGGGAAGCTCCTGGAAGAAGCTGGAACCTTCTAGAAGGGAGGTGGGGTTTTACTTTTGCCGCCTTGGCTAGAGGTCACCTGACCTAGGGCTACTTAAGAGTGGGAGGGAAGCTTTTGTGGTGAGTTGGCCATTGGGGTTAAGCAGAGCTGGAAGAATCCACCAGGAGTGTAGGCGGTAGGGCCTAGCCAGGGACTTATGCCTCTGAGAGTGACAGGATTTAGGTACTGCCTCTTAAGTGAGTGAGGTGCCCTGTGAATCCCACTGATCTTGCCCAGTAGTAGGAGGACCCAGAGACTCTATGCCAACCTGACTAGGAAGGACGTCGCCCTCTCCATCCCTACCCCTGTAACAGAACCCCTTAAGGGCGCCAGATACATCTGCGCCAAAAGACTTCATCTGTGAACTGAGAACTGAAACCTAACTTTAAGAACTGAGACTGCATGACAAGAGCGAGCTGTAAGCCTTGAATGCCAGAGCTGAGACTGCGTGTCCAAGCTACCCTAGTGAACAAAATACTAAGCCGATTGCCAAGCCACCGGGGATCGACCAGGTACTAGCGCTGTGACCCCCGCGCTCCCTGCCCTGGTCTGGGACCCCCGGCAGCGTGCTCCGCTGAGCACCATATCCCCATCCTTAATTTGAGCCCCCCCCCTGCGACGACGAAGCCAGCGCGCTCACCGCCGCGGCCTGGAGGCCTGGGAGAGTGCCCTGCTGTGTCGCGAGGCCCAGGCGAAGTCCGGGGCCCCGTCGCTGCCGTCGCAGCCGTGTGAGGAGAAGCGCAAGGTCGGGGCCGAGTTCCCCCAACGTCGTGAGGACGGACGCCTGCTGACGCCGAGACGGAGGTAAGCCCGGAGGCCGAGATCCCCCCTGGTGCGCCCCCTGCTGGTCTGGAAACCACACCGCACTTGGCCCGGGTTGTCCCCTCCGTGGGAGTCCCCTCCCCTGCCTGCGCGACGGAGAGACTCCGCCGAGGGATCCTGTCCGTGTCCCCCCTTCTGTAATACTGAGCGCGGTGCTCTGTGAACTGCACCGGAGCATAGGGACCCGCTCCTCAAGTCCGGTCACCCTCCCCGCTGGAAGCCGCCCAAAGAACTGACTGACATTACCCTCGTGTGGCGCTTCACGCCACCGACCCTGCTTCCCCAGCCGGAGAGACCGGGACTGCGAGTAGCACACTGTGTTACATGCCAAGGAATACGAGTAGCGTGTTATGTTATATGCTCTGCTCGAAGGTATTTACATGCCGATGATCGCGAGTAGCGCGTTACGTTATCTGTTCTGCTTGAAAGTACTTACATGCTAAGGATCACGAGTAGCGTGTTAGGTTATATGCTCTGCTCGAAAGTATTTATATGCCAACGATCACGAGTAGCGTGTTATGTTATATGCTCTGCTCGAAAGTATTTATATGCTAATGATCGCGAGTAGCGCGTGATGTTATATGCCCTGCTCAAATGTATTCACAGGTAAATGATTGCGCGTAGCGCTTGGTTTTATATGCTTTGCTTCACAGGATTAGGGACCATCGATTACGAGGAGCGCTTAGTTCCACAGGCTCCATGTTAATGTACCCGATGTCACCCATTACGAGTATCGTGCTGTGTTAGACGGCCTGTTCAGGGAAAGGTCTCACTTCGTGCGCACAGCGCTATAATCACCCGCACTTAGCCAACTGCCGTGGGTGTCTGAATGAGGTTAGGCACTGCATAAATATCGCCAAGATTGCCGTATTTACTGATGGATGGTATTATGATGCATGTATCGCCTTGTTACTTCCTGAACTGCAACTGACCAGCTATACTTGGATAAACTTGAAGTATTTGCATAATTTAAACGGTGTGGCGTCACTTATTGTGTGTGTCCCTAGTCCATGAGGAGTGTGTGGTGTGTGGTTGCTTAACACATAGCCCTCTGGTTGCCCGACCGGCTCGCGCCACGTTACCGCCCATAGGGCCTGGTGACCCCAGGTTCCTACACTACCCAACTCAATGGTACTCATTTTATCCATCTCTGAATGAGACACGGCTGGATGGGCTCACAGGGATCTGAAACTGTGGCCATGAGGTCAAAACACAGGACACTATAGTGGCCCCACTCTACCATTCACACCACTTATAGAGCCCTTTGTTGTACACGCTGAACAAATTTAATTGGTAAGTAAAGTGGGAGCACTCAGCATAGAGCCAGTTCAATAACATGAGGAATGATGGACCCTAGAGAAAACACTTGTGGCAAACCAGGTAAAAACCTTATTTCCACCATGTGATGCATGCGAATGCGTAGGTGCAATAACCGTTTCCACAAGACAGTTCACTCATGTAGGAAGGAGGTGTAGGCAAATGCTTATATAAGACTGGACGTTCCTCTTACCCCACCAGTTGCAGCTCTTTTACACGTTTAAATTATTAACATCAGGCTTTCGTTTAATTGAAAAGCTACACTTATAAGCAGCTCGAAATCCTTCCTACCATCTAGTAAAGATACCTTATTTTCTAAAACGGTGTGGAGTAAATCTGCGGCGTTTTCACTGTGTTACTGTGAGTGTTGATACAAATACTGTACACATTGGCCTGAGCAGTCTAGTCTATCAAAGGCAATCTACCTAGAGGGTGAGCAGGGGTTATCTTAACAGTGCATCCCCCTTACCCTGACTAGACTCAAGGGTCCCTACTTGGACAGTGGTACCTACCCTGCCAACCAGACACCCCCAGATCTAACAGCGGCCAGTCAGCTGAACAAGACTCTCCTTGCGTAGATAGCTTAATACACGAAAATATATAGTCTAGGAAGATGCAAAGGCCCTGACAATTATGACAAAAAAGGCACAAGTGACCAGAAAAGCAGGCCAGAATAACAAAACAGGCCGGAGAGGAACCTCCCCACAATTGCTCCCATGTTACGGCGAAAATCAATAGGATTCACGACGCACCCCCGGAGATAAATTGTACATAGCCTTTGAACCATATGCGTGAACTATTGGTGGAAAGATCACCCATTGTTCGAGGTGCTCAAAGTTCACTGTGAAGTAATACTTAAAAGCCAAGTTGTGGCTAAAATCAAGGAGGGAAAGTCGGCCATGCCCATCATAGCCAATAATAAGTGTACAGCATAGCTGCAGATACTTTAATTATTATTTTATTATTATTTTTTTTTTATTTAAAACCCATTCAAGGAATGCCCCAGTATCAATGCCCATGTAACATAGTGCCATAACAAACCGCACCAACGAGCTACCGACCCCAAAAAACCGCTTCCGATGGTGCAAGTACATTGTTGACCATAGCTAACTCGCTTTAAGGTGTCTTGACTATTGTAATTTCAAACATTCCAACTGCTGCGCCCCCCGCGGTGAACCCAGTTGCCTGTCATCTAGGTTACAGCAAAAAACAAGGTCGGGTGCCGCCTCCGCAGAGGCTGGGGGCAGCTGCGCCTCCCCTGACCCCGGAAAATTGGCATGCTAAAGTAAAAGTGCCATGCACAACCCTTGTTTCCCACATGTTTGTTACCAAATACCTTTCAAAAGTCATCAGAGCTTTCATAACATATTCCGCCCCGCCCCTGACCCCACAATCCTCTAAATGCGGCGCTAACACTATGGGCAATAACATCACCCCAACATGGCTGCTCAGATGTCCCACCTCCACGCTGTAAACGATAACCCCTGCAATGTGAAATTGCCCTAAAGAGCGAGCTGCGCAGTAATACAAAGCAAACCACAACATTTCTTGCAACTAACTTACTGTCAGATACATCTACAACCTTGAGCATAAGAGTCTAAGACCTTAAATATTCTGCCACCACAACTCTCCCAAGGACCAGCAGGCGCTTGTATAAGGAACATGCTCCACAGAACAGCTCATCCATTCAATGCCACAGCAGCTGATCCCCCCTCCTTAATCAAAGCGCTATTTTTCCAACATCTTAGTCCTGAAGCCAAGAGTACCTTAGAACCCCTTGAACGGGCCCCATTATCTAACTCTTGCTTGATGTAATGCACACTTCGCCCCGTGATCAAGCCACCCTGCAGCCCACAATGATGTTGGCGCTTCTCCTCATCGCGCCTTTGATCCACCTCACGGCCACCACCGGCCGCGGCTGCTACTGTGTACTGTGAGCCCTGAATTCCTGTGAGTCCGAATTAGGCCCCCAAACTGAAACTGCAGCCATCCTATATTCTGAAGATACTTCAGTGAACAATGAGTAACATGTCAGACAAGTAAACAGCCCCATACGTTTCGAAAACTGGGTATTACGCCCTATACAGATAATGTATAAATACTAAATGCATATATACTATCCACCCAGGCAGGACAAAATGCACGTAATGTCGATCAGCGTAGCTAGGCAAAAAAGCATATATCCCGTAAACCTAGGCAGAGCACATGCACACATTGTAAATCAGTATAGCTACAGAACAATCAAGGCACAGCAAATCTTGCATCCTATGCACAGCTTCGAAAATATCTACTCAGCTTAATTCCTCCTTGGACCAAACTGTTATAGTACGCACTATCATTTGAGGCACCGTAGATCACCTAAAAGGTGGTAGACACAGCCATACAACAAAACGACGGTATTTGCAATGCACGTGAGCTCGTGCCAATATTTTTCCCCCAATGACTGCCCCCGCAGACTTACCCCGCAGACTTACCCCATTGCGCTCGAGCCCTACATGCCTGCAAGCACCCAATCCTAACCGTGCCAGCGCGCTGATCCTTTTTTAAACAGGGGCAGCCTTCACCTGCCCACACTCGAACCTGTAATCACAAGATTCTTGGTTTAGAGGCATCTGTACACTGAGCCACCAGACCCACTTTTACCTTCAAAACCGGCACGCCCACCTACGATACCGAAATTCGTAAAACAAAGGAAAACCAATGGGATCCACAAAGGCGCTCTGTAACGATGTTCTCAAACGCAGGGAGACGCCCGATGGCAGGGACACACGCTGCCGCTCCGCTCCGCTCACCGATGTTCCGGCGATCTAATGAGAAACAAAGGGAAAAGGATCAAAAACCTCCTGAGGGAGGAAGCGCCCGATGCGACCTCCGCGTATGAAGCGCCGGGATCTCCGTCGTCAATTACAGAAAGCCTCCGCTTCCCCTTGCTCGTCAATTTCCCGAGCCCCGCTGATTGCAAAAAACCTGTAGAGGACGAAAGAAAAAGAAAAAAGGTTAAAGGTCCTCCCGAGGGAGGAGGCACACGCGACGGGTGTGCTGCCGAGGGGAGCGGAGTGCAAAGAGAACGCACTTCGCGCTCCCCCTGGCTTTAAAGGGGGTTACCCAGTTACCAGCTGGAACTGGTTCTTGCCAAAGGGTCACCCACGCCCCGGAAGTGATTGGATCACTTCCGGGGCGTGGAGGAGCCTACCATGACCCGGAAGTGATCCAATCACTTCCGGGGGACGGCCCCCTGACCAATGCAGGGGCAACGGGACGGGCTAGAGACGGGGGCATGGCCGACCGCCATAATGGCGGCGGGGCCGATGCCGGCCCCGCCTTCCTCGGAACTAAGGGGGAAGGGAAAAGGGGTGCACTATAATGTAGGGGTTTGGGCTTAAGCTGAGGGCTTGAGGGTGGGAAGCTGATGGGAATGTTATGTAGATGAGGCTAAGGGAGGAGAGGAAGAGGTGTTTGGAGCTGGGGTTGGAAGGTGATGAAAGAGGATGTCTCTGGGATTAGAGCATCTCAGACTTCTAGAATCTCCTACTTGGGAACTTGTTTTGGGAGTAGTGTGCCTTGCTGCCCAGAAGTCCAGGAGGAAGAAGATGAATTAATAATGGTGGAATGTTGAGGTGGTTGTGAATCTGCAGTAACATTTTCCATATGGGAAGAGGGCAGGGGGCATGGTGATGTTTGGAGATTCGCCATGGGACATGCTGGTATGGAGGGAGTGGGCACATGCAAAGCAGAGGGCATCGGGTCATTCGAGAGAGGGTTGAGAGATAGGAAGAGGCAATCGAACAGTGCCAGATTCTCATCATTCACTTGCAAGATGGCCTTGCCATTGTCAAAGGTGGAGAGATTTCTCATAAAGAGAAAAAGAGATGCTTTTAGCCTGTGACCGTAGAGGACGATCGTGAGTGAAGTTGTGAGTTTTGAGAGACTCCCTCCACCTGCAGTGATATTGGCAAGCAATCAGTGTTTCTGGAAATTCCCTAAGGATCTTGTGTTGGCACAGAGGAATCTCATTTCACACGCTGTTTTGTAAGGAAATATTATTCTCTATCTACACAGAGTCTCTTGTGCAGACATGTGGGTTTGCCTGAGTCAGCTGACTCCTTAGCTAGCATTTCATTTGCGCCGACTTTCCCCTTCGTCATCGCCTCTCCCACCGCGCCCGTGGGTTTGAAGTCCACTCCAGGCCCTTTCCCCTGGGTTCTCTGAGTAGTTTAAGAAAATGAGGAGCAGACGCCTGGAAAATACCCTGCGCGCTAGGCCTGGTGCCACAGGGCTTCCAGTGAGTCACAGGGAAAGTATCTTAGTAGTAATGTGCCAACCACGGCGGTGTTATAATGTCACGCCACCCTCGGTGACTTGCCTTTTCCCGTCCGCTGGCCTCCATGAGGATGTGAGCTGGCACGCCGCAGAGCCGTCTGTGGCGCAAGGATGGCGGAAGTGTTTTACAGACTCCGCTGTACAGAGCTTCGGGCCGGGGTCAGCCGAGGTCGCCCCTGTCAGAGCACGTGACGTCTGATGTGCTCTCTTTAATGCTCTCACCGACTGCTTTGGGGCCAGTTCTGCAGGGCCTCTCTCTTCGGATAGTCGCCTCCATGATCGGTATTTCAATGTCTGGCCGGTGCAAAATGTAGGCAAGTCACTTAAAGACCGTATTTCCGCCCCCCTGATCAATACATACTTTAAACAGTAAATACAGGGGAAAAATAACTTTAAAATGTGTTCTATGGCTGCCTTAAGGGTCCTTGATTACTTTCATTATCAAACAAAGACATTAATTCAATATTAACAAGCATTTGCAATGCAACAGGTGTCGCATTTGCGAGCGTTTAAGCTATTGGCATTGTAATTGACAATGCCTTTTATTTATGTGTTTTGAAAAGCTGCAAGCGGCGCGTAAACACACACTTTGTACCTATAGGCCTTGCTTGAGAAAAGCAAGGCTGGCAGTAAAAGAGGCGTAGTTACTGCCAGCGTTGCTTCTCGTAAGCAGTGACTGTAAGTACAAAGTGCGTGTTTATGCACCGCTTTCAGTTTTTCAAAATACATAAATAAAAGGCATTGGTATTTAAAATGCCAATCGCTCAAACACTTGCAAATGCGAGACCTATTGCATTGCAAATGCTTGTTTGACAGTGAGGCTGTGTTGTACTTCTGCTGTTTTCTCTGCAGCTGGGGCGCATGTATGATGTTCTGTTATTGAGACTCTGGTGCGTGTAGTGTTTTCCTGGCAGTGATGCTCCGCTCTGTGTATAGTGCCTTTTGAACAGTGAGGCTCTGCTCTGTGTACTATGTATGCTATAATAACCTGCTGCTGACTCCACCTCTGTGCACACAGGAAGCGGATGCCTTAGCCCCCCTTCCGCCCCTAAAAAAATCACTCCCCCTTGTATTCTACACCCAGGATGCCTGGTCTTTTCTGCCCATGGTACTTTGTCACCTCGGTTTATTATTTCCACAGATCAGGAGAAGCGGAGACTAAAACATTATTGCAAATAGACTGCATCTGTACTGCCTTTGCCCTGTAAGCCAAAGACCCACCCAGCACTATAGCATAGTGTGCCGCCATCCTTTCACGTCACGTGATAGAGCTCTAATGGAACAATAAGCAGCTGCCATTGTCCCGGGCTGCTTTGAAAGTGAAAGCACGCATGGCGGGCTGAACATAAAAAACAAGAAGTGGCCGCCATTGTGAAAGCAGCGTCCCACGAGTGGTGCAAGCAAAGCACGTTGTGTCGCTGTAGGAGAAACTCATTAAAGAAAATAGTGCTCACAGACTTGTAATAAAACATACTGTGTAACAACAGAAGTAAAAGGGTCAGTCCTCCTGGGAGGTTACAAATGAAGACAAGGCGGTACTAAGTAGGGACTAACAAGCCTATGAACAAATCAGACGCCAATTTTTACAAAGGAGAATGACATAAGCCAATTAAATATATGGTCGGAGAGAGGGTGGAGCTTCAAGTCCATTACTCAATACAGCATGCCTCGCAGAGCAGCGCATGCGCTGCCCAGGCCCAACCTAAAAAAAATGCCTTTAATTTATGTTGTAAAAAACCAAAACATAAATAAAAGGTATTGTGATGTACAATGCCAATAGTTTAAACTTGCGTAAATGCGAGACCTATTGCATTGCAAATGCTTGTTGTTTTACTTTCAACGATGCTGCACAGCAGCCACGCCACTGTATAACATGCCTAAAAACATTGACAAAGCCAACAGAACTACCTTGGGCGAGACCGATTGGCTATGCCAATGCTTGTTTAAACATGTTGCACAGCAGCACAGGCTGCTGTGCGACATGCGTTAAAGCACGGGCGCTCACAAACATTTGCTCGGGTAAAAAAGGACAATCTGGGGTATGATGAAGGGTCGCACTGATAGTCGGGTTGTGAGACGTGGGGTCATTCAGCAAAAGAGAGGAATATAATACAATAAACACACAAAGACTGACTTCATTGTATACAACTTTGGAGTTCTGAGGGCATGCCTCCTCAAGAACCTTTTTTTAAAGGGACTACAAAATACAGAATTTTTCAAAAAAGAAAAATATGAATACACTTGAAGTACAATTATATGTGAGTGCGTTCGGTGTATCCTCGATAAAATTTCCTAATTAATTCATGGAATTTTTTGTGTTATGAAGTACAAATCACCCATCACATTGCTAGAAGGTCCAGGGAGCTAAGGCGGATCCGATTTGTTAATTTTTTTAATGTGTTAAAGTGCAGTTGGAGTTTAAGAAATCAAGTGCGGCAAATAACTAAGGTGGTGAACTTAATGTTTGCTTGATGCGATTTGACAGCATGTATTTGAGGTATCTCTATACAGAACTGCTAGCTCAGATTCTGCAACTGTGCGTGTGCCTGTGTCAGCGGATGCTCCAGTTCAAGTTCACTGTTGCACTTGTAGTTATAGTCAGACCCATTCATTATGCAAACCTTTACATACCAGGAAGCAGCATAAATCCCAACACTGGATACTTACTTGACAAGGGGCCCCAATAAAGAGCATCTTTCCCTCCCCTCAGCTCTTTCCTTCCCACATCTTACTTTTCACCGGACAATGAGGCTACTGTACAAGCCCACTGGCAAGTTCTTTATCGTTCCAAGACTGCTTTCGGTAAGTCAGTAAAGTAGTTTCATTATCTGTTACTATCCTCAGGTAGCGCAGATGGCAGAAGGTTTTGGGCACTCTTTAAAGATAAGCGTTGAGATATAAGGAGGGGAAGTAAAAGGTAGCAAGACACCTGGCTAGTATTTTAATGGCATAACTGAAATGAAAATTGGGAATATCAGTGAAAGGCTAAAAGCTAGAATTTTTTTCCCTTTGAAAATATCAATTTAAAACATCACGTACAGGAAGAAAAATCACTTTTAAGTTACTTTACAGTCTTCTAAGTTACGCTTAAATAATTGTTAAAGCAAACATAATCAAAATTGCCAAGTTAGAGAACAGTGGGTTTTACACCTGCTGATATTCAAGTACCAGTTACAGACCCTTCCATAGTCTCATAATATGAACAAATGGCTAGTCTTTTTCGAATAAAGATGGCAAATGTAGTCATTCCGGTCTGCTTAGGGGTCACATTTCCATGTGTGACATTTGCAGTTCTTGTATGTGACATTTTATCACAAGCATAGTCACCCATCCAAGCAGAGAAATGTCATTCAACAACAGCAGTATTTCTTCCAGGTAATATAATCAATTAAATTAACGAGTGTAAATGCCCTAAAACCAATGGCCATCCCCAGCGGCACAAACTGCCTACACTGTTGCCTTTGACCTGATCACAATTCATCTGTTTGCAATAATTCCCATAAGGTCACCTAGCGCCACCGTCTGCCTAATTAAAACTTGTGCATTTTACCACCCATCCCCCAAACCCCAGAGACCCCTAGGCCCTGCATGCTTGGATATCCCTGGCCGAATCATAGTACTTCAGTTGGAAACCCTATTTGTGAACCACCAAAGACTCCAATAACAAATAGGTCTGTATATTTATGTTTTGAGAGAGCTACCAATATGAAAAGAGAAATATACCCAATGGATGCATTGAAGAAGGATCCTGGGCCACTTAAGTGAACATTAAAATCATTCATTACACCTCTAGATTGAACTTGCATTGTTTGGAGAGTCTAGCTAATCATTAAGTGTTGCATTATGGGACTTGTAGTTGTGCATCTACAATAGGAAAAGCAAAACTACAAACACCGGATACAAACAGGACTTACATCTGTCATGGGACAACTAGAGGTTGCTGCTTTACAATACAAAGGGGATAATTTATGGGCATACATATGCATGATCTGTGAACCATAACCAAATTCCTTTTTTTTTTTACTAAACTTCAGTGGTGGAAGAAAAAGAGGCATGCGTCCACATAATTATGCTAAACTGCTCGCTGGTACAGCTACTGCCACTAGTATTGATTACCTTGAATACCTGGCACATATTTCTAGGGCTAAGAAAGTAAGAGCAGGAAAATGATTAAACCATGAAGACCTGTGCACCACTTGATCTCGCTGAGCATCTACAAAGCAGGCTAATTTGTGTGCCAATTGCCCAGATTCACCGGATGTTGAGCTGACGCCAGAATTCGCAGCAAAGCTGGTTCCCCGATTGCAAAGTTGGCAGTTCTGACCTTTAGGCCACATCTCCTCCCGAGCTCTTCTAAGAAATATGACAACACTATCAAGGTTTGTGAGCAGATGAGGAGGACAGGAGAAGTCTGAAGTGAAGGGATGCCCAGACAACTCGTGCCAGAAGTCTTGTGTTTTGTTTTTTTCACTGCATGACGTGTTTTCGTATTGCTGCGGCTGTAACGTTTTCACTTTATTATATTTAAGCGACACCGCGTTTTAATAGAGAGGCGTTTTCTGCAGTCATTGCAACTTGTTTTATGATCAGCAACAGCCTTGTTTCTCAAAGAAGCCGAACTGACTATAGAGGAAATCGTGAGAAAGAAAACTCTGCGGCTTGTACACTTCTGAAAAACAGTAACGTTACAGCAATACAAACATCCCTTTTAAAATTTTAAACAAACACTGGACCGTTCAAAAGAGGAGATTGGACACCCCTGCCTTCTCGCCTACAGACTTCTCTGATGCTATCTGTGAAAGTAAAGCTGCCTTGGAGGAAGCACGACAGTGGCCAGATGAGCTCAGAAGCTGCAGCGCTGTAGGAATTACGATGCACACAGCACACTTTCCTACCTTCTCACTGAAGGGAAGTCACTGTGAGAGTGGCCAGCAGCAGCAAGTGTGCACAACACTGACTACATTACGCATGAGCAGCTGGCACTCACCTATTGAGTGCAGCTCCGTTGCGCACGCGGCCCCGTGGCAAACATCAGTGCACGGTAATCATCGAGCCGAGTGGACACAAAGGAGCTGTACAAGGAGTCGCATTTACGATGAAGGTCTTAGGTTCGACACCTCCTCACTATGTGTGATATTTAGCATCTGTCAGTGAGAGAAAGACAACCTCCGTTTTTTTTAGTCCCATTCACTATTAGTGAGACTTGGTGCCTCTGACATTCGTAAGTGCAATGCATTGGAAATATATGGAATGAGGTTCTCATGACACAACATTGCTTATTAACTTGTAATGCAGGCAGATGTCCTCCGTGTTCCTGGTTAAGAATACAAATATATAGAAAGCAGAATGAGGAGCGAAAGGGAAACGAAGAGAGAACAAGAAGGGCTGGGCGAGAAGGGAGGGGGGAATGCCAGCAACAGGGGAGCCCGCGAAAGTGAAAGTGATCGTGATTACGATCGCTACGGAGGAAAGACACATGGCGCTGCGCGCGTGCACGTTCACGTGCACTGTAGCTTTAGGCCACGGCAGCACTTTGAAAAGCCCAGATATAAAATGTCTCTTCGAGCCTTTGGCTCACGAGACCTAATGAGTTGAGATGATTTTCTATGAAGTTCTATTTAAGTATAAAATAAATGCCCTGTATTTTTCTCTAGTGAAAGGTCACAACCCTACCTGCTCCAAAATCTTCGGTTTCCTTCATGTGTGCTCCTTCTCCTGCACTCCTTTTCCTGAATGCTTCACCCTCCTCTAATTGAATACTCCATGAGAGGCGTCCCTTCCATTGCTGTACCTTCCACTCGAGCCACTAGGAGCCTGACGAGGGTTAAAACAGAAATAACATTATGTTTTTAAACGTAATAATCTTATTTTGTAGCGGGTAAAGTAACAAGTGATACTTTGCCCAGGGCTTTAAGTGGGATGGAAAAAGTGGGGGGTTCTTTTAAAGGGTCTTGGCCTATGTAATTAAGGAGGGTGGCTTAAACTCGAATACTACATTTCTGTGATTCTAATAGTGTGTCAACCGGACAGTATTTTGGTGCCTCTCTGAGCTTTCTGTTATGGCTGGCAGAGATATAACACAACAACAGACATACACCTAAAACCAGCCACGGCTATTGGCTTTATCAATGATTGTTTTTAACTTCAGATAACTGCGTCACAACAATGACTTTGTTGTAATTAATTAATATTGAAATCGTTTCAATTCTTACATTTGTTAAGACTGTGAATTAGACATTAAAGAGGACTTTGGAAGGGGTAGTTGTCTTCATAGTGTCTCAGTCTGTTAGACATGTGCACCCTTTTTCTCTCAACATCTCCTCCATGTGCAGACCTTACATCTCCTCTCTTTCCTCTTCAGCACCCTGTTTTCACTTTCTCCTGAATGCACTTCCTCCCGTCTCTTTCTCTTCACCACCACACACAATGCACCCACTCCCCTTTAAGTACTGCATTTCTTTGTTTGTTTTTTTGTGTTTTTTTTAGTAATCTTTATTTCGGTCTATTATTATTATGATTCATAAAAAATATGTACAATAAAGATTACATTAATTCATGAACAATTCATTAAAACAATGAAACAGTAATAAGTTAAAATAGTTATAAAAACAGTGGTAACCTAAAATCAGTACCTATTAGGATGGGCCTAAGAAATGGACGAAAGAAGGGAACATCTCCTCTGCCACACAGCATGCCAGTAGCGTGATACCGAGAAGACTATAGGTAATGATGTATCAGTCTTCAGGATTCTGTAGGCAACCTTACAGTGTGTAGTGCCCAAATTCCTACAAAGTTGAAGGAGCCAACGTTTTCTGATTGATTTATATGTGGGACAGAAAAAAAGAACATGTAAATCAGTTTCACTTGTAGCTCCATAGGTTGGGCAATCAGAAGGGTTATCTATCGACCACTTTCCTGAGAAGGCTCTCAGGGGCAGTGTACCATATCTGAATTGCATGTACAGCTTTCTAGAAACACTTGGCTCAATCAAGTCTAGAGCAGGTTCTATTTTAAACTCCTCCTTAATATTAAAAAAATCCGTAGTCAATGGGCCTAGCTTATTATTGGTTAGCATCATATTTTTACTATTTAACCAAAATGCATTAACCAATTCAGTTCTAGAGAATTTAGGGGCAGTTATCTCGGGGTGATGCCATAGAGCAGAAATTTCCAATCTAATAAGCTCCCTTTTAATGTATACTAGCCACGGTATATTGGCTAGACCAGAAAGGGCCATTAGTGATTTTAAATCGTTTTGATAATTCACAAGCTCCGGTGTTGCCCACAGCCTCCGCCAATACAATAATGGCCTTAGTGCAATTTCTTCTTGAATAGACCTAACTCCCAAGTCCATTCTAAGTGGGTTAAGTGGTGTGCTAGATGGTAAGTTCAATAAAGACCTTAGAAACGAATTCTCAAATCTACCAATGTCTCCAGTTGGGGAGTGCCCCCAAAGTTCAACCCCATAAAAAGTTGCACCCCGTGCTTGTGCTTGGTATATCTCGATCATGGGTGCTATGGGATTGGAGGTAGATGCTCTGTGCATTTTGAGGATCCCACCACAGGTCTGCGTGAGTCGTAATTTAGCTTTTGCTAACCGAGGACCCCATTCCATCCTATCCAAAAGTGTGACGCCAAGGTATTCAAACGCAGTAACCCTGTCCAATGTAGCACCATTAAGAGAAGGATTAGGGCCATTTTTTTTGGGCGGGTTACATACCATAAATTTTGTTTTCGAGGAATTAACCTCGAGCCCTCTGTGGGAACAGAATTCGGAAAAACTATCAAGGGCACGCTGTATCCCCATGGGGGATTTTGACACCAAAAAGGTGTCATCGGCAAACATTAGTGCCACCACCTGCTCGTTGTTAAGTTTGGGGGCATCGATGTCCTTAACTCCCCTCAGGTGGGCCACCAATGCATTGGTGTAAAGGGAGAATAGAGTTGGGGCCAGCACACATCCCTGCCTAACTCCCCGATTAACAGGGAACTTTGGTGTAAATTGCCCCTCTCACCACACCTTACTTGGGCAAAATTGTCTTTGTGGAGCCGTTTTATAATCCCAAGTAAACAGGCAGGCATCCCCATCTCAGCCAAAACCGCCCAAAGAGTTTGCCGGGGAACTAAGTCAAAAGCTGCTTTGAGATCGACGAAGATAAGGTAGAGGCTGCCACCCTCTACCCTCACGGTTTTCCAATATAGAAGTTGTAAACGAAAAAGTTGGTCCACCGTGGATGTCTTCTCTCTAAAGCCAGCCTGGTATGGGGTTAGTATTGATTTTTCATCCATCCAGGCTTGCACTCGGTCTAGAATAATGCGTGCAAAGAGCTTCTGGCTAACATCGATTAAACTAATCGGGCGGTAGTTGTTTGGCAAGAGTGGGGAGCCTTTCTTGAAAACCGGGACTATCTCGGCACCTGCCCAGGTGTTGGGAATAGGTGCACCATGAAGTATAGCATTATAAAGGGAACAAATATAGGGGATCCAAACCTCAGGTTGGTGCTTATATAGGTCCCCAGGGATTTTATCCAGACCTGGTGCCTTTCCTACTGGGAGTCTATTTACAGCCTTTTCTACTTCCTTGAGGGTTATGATGTCAATGGGTTCATCATTCGAGTTAGGGAAAGGTAAGGACTCAGTGGCCGGGGCCAAGGGAGCGTATAAACTCTGATAGTGATCAATCCATTGGCTCAGTGCGATGTTAGGGTCATCAGCCACTTGGCCCTCCTTGGTATCTGATCGAATGATTGCCCAGAATTCCCTCATATCTTTATTACTAAGAGCTCTTTTAATATCGTCCCATTTATCATCTTACCAGTTCTGCTTGGCCACTTTTACGACCTGCTTATATTCAGTTCTCCTCATAGCCACGCTTGTCTTATCACCAGATTTTAATGAAGGCAGTAGAGCTAGTTTAGCCCTCCTACATTCGATAATAAACCAGGAAAGGACCTTCAGGGTTTTCTTTTTCCTAGATACTATTGGGTTCAAAAAATTGCCCAATGTTGTAACTAACTCTGTATGGATTTGAAGTACATAATTTTCCCTGTTATCACTGTCCTGGTCTAAGGTGTAACATATTTGTACGAGGGCTTTGCATGTGGCCGAATAGATGGAATACATTTTTTCCGGGGATTTGAGAATCATCGGCCACTTAAGCCGTCTTCTGTCACCAGAGAGGAGTAGGGGTCTAGGCTTCCCACTATTTTGTGTAGAACTATTCTCCGTCACTAAAGACAGATCGAGGATTAAAGCGTTATGATCGCTATCGTGTCGAGGGTGAATCACAAAATCCATAATCCTGGGCCATGTTTTGGTCTCTACCATGATATAATCAATACGTGAAGTCTGTCCAGGTCGATTAAAAGTGTGGTTCCCCTCTAAGTCCGACAGGGAACGTCCGTTGCAGGCTCTCAGTGAGTTAGCGAGTGTTAAGGAGTTTATTTGCAAGGCTAAAGGTGTCCAGGCCTTTATGGGTGGAATTTGGAGGGCCGGTATGGGCCACTGTTCATCCTCCTCTCTAGTAATGGGATCAATGAGCCCCGGTAAGGGCTCAAACTGGCAATTGTAATCGCCAGCAACAATCATGATGCCCTTATCTGCTACTGTTTGGATAAATTTATACAAGATTTCTAGTGTGGGTGATTCACTACCTGACTTGGTAGGATGGGAGTAAACGTTAACCAGAATAAGGGTAGACCCAGAAGGGAATGTGAGTTGTATACATTGGAAATCAATACTTTGCATAGTAATTTCAGAGATTACACATCCCAAATGCGACCCTATAAAAATAGACAGCCCTCCAAATGGCTATCCCCTAGGACCCGCAAGGGCTAAGCTATTGACTGTGAGAAAGCCCTTTTTTGTGAATTCCTCTTTTACCCAAGTCTCCTGAAGCAAACAGATATCGTAGTGATTAATGAAAATATTCCAGTCAGGGCAAGGAAGTTTATTTACGATGCCCGCGACATTCCAAGATAATACTTTTAATTGATTATTTGGGTGGATATTCTTTCTTTCTGGTCGCGAGACAGGAGGCGAGGGAGAAGAGGAGTTGCAAGTCACCTCAATGGGTAGAGCTCCGAGAGGGTAAGGGTCAATGGGGGAAGGAATATTTTGGGGAGTGGTGTATAAAGAAGAGGAAGGAATAGGACTAGTTGTAGTGTCCAAGTATGCAGGGTTTATGTTTACTGGGATGATTCCAGGTACCTGGGCACACATGGTGCCTAAGGTGGAGTTGGTCGAGGTGTTGGCATCAATTAACAGAGGGCACGACAAAACCCTTTTATCTAATATTAGGTCAGTCGAATCGACCATTCAATCAACGTCCTCTAACGGAGCAAATCGATTGTACACAGGAATTCTAAAGGGTGGGATGTTCAAGTTAAATTTCTGTGGAATATTTTGGGATAGCCCTATGTCTGTGGCGATAGAGCCAGTTCGATGAGGAACAGGAACCCAGGGTAACTGAGGATAGAAGAATTCAAGGGGGGACGCATTGATTGAAGTTTGATGACCTAAGGGTAGTGTGGGATGAACGAGGATTTTGTGGTTGGTCTGCGGGTATCTAAAATTAATAACCACACAATCCCCCCTCAAGCTTTTCCCCATTGGTCCTATCCATGCAACCCTTCTCACCATCAGGATCTCATTGGCCATCTAATAAGGGAATTGTTTATGTCTTGCCAACCAAAAAAGAATTTTATTTCGTAGGTCTAGGTGGTTTTCCTTAATACCCTCCTTAAGTTCAGGGACACCAGTCAATATGGGTACATACGGGGATGCAGCTGGGGGAAGATTGATCGTTGGCAAGTTTATGACAGTAGTCTCCGTATTATTATCCAAAAGATTTTTACGAGCCAGAGTGGAAGTATCTGTGAGCTCACAAGTGTTGGTATTCTGCACTGAAGGAGTGGGATTATTAGGACATGGATCTTGTGCGTAGGGAACATAAGAAGAGGGCCTTCTAGTGCCATTATTTGTAAGGGATCCCTCTGTCGATATGAAGGCCTTAGTTGCCTTAGTTTGCCCAGCTTTACGTTGGGCAGGCATTGGGGCTAGCGATGGAGTCTGAAGTGTAGGCAACCCATCGTTTTGAGCGTTAAATGTACTAGCCGTAAAATTGCGGGGAGGGTCAGTATGTACTTTCGTAAAGCTTTGGACTAGTTTTAAAATAGGGGCTATCTCCTCTTTTATAATAGACCTACATTGGTCAACAATATTAATCACCACTGTATGTACCCAAGAAGGATATGGTGTGTCCTGGGAAACTGTTGGTGATGGAGTAATGAGAAGTGTTTGAGTACTAGAATGTATGGTTCCCTTTAACGGACTCCCCTTGGTCTTCCTACTCTTTTTACTAGCCCCTATAACTTTCCTTTTTCCCCTTGTTTTGGGGGGTATAGGAATAGAACCCTCAGTAACCATGGGTGCTATTATAAGATCTTGGGTAATTGCATCCGATGGAGAACAAATCTGGCTAGTATGTGTTTCGTTAGTATCTAGATCAATAGGATGGACAGGTGACCCCAAAGATGGAAAATCAGGGGTTAAGGAAAGACGGCGCTCAGTCAGTTCAATTTCCGAGGTGACCACACCAATAGCTTTCTGGAGCATTAAGTCTATTGCAGTCAGGAGTTTGCCCTCAGGTGCTCTTGGTTTAGTTTGTTGGTGTTTAGTTACACATGCACGAACCCCTTGAACACGCTTGGGGAGGGTAGGTTTAGGCATTTTATTTATTTATTTATTTACTGATTTGTAAAGCGCATGGCTGCCCGTGAGCGTCCCAGCGCTAATGACAAGAACCTGCTGAGGGAGGCCCTCATGGAAATAGCCAAGTTTTAAGTGCTCTGCGGAATGAGAGAAGATTGGGTTGCGCTCTAAGGTTAGGGGGGAGAGTATTCCATAATTTGGATGCATTTTATGAGAACATTCGACCACCCGAGCGGGTTTTCTTGATTCTAGGTACAGAAGCTAGATTGCAGTTGGAGGATCGAAGCGTTCTAGTGGTGGTGTGAGGTGAGATGAAGTTTTGGAGTATGGGGGGGGCCTTGCCATGTAAAATGTTGTGAGTGGTACAGAGAGCCTTAAATTGTATTCTTTCATTGATGGGGAGCCAGTGTAAGGCATTTAAGGATGGTTTGGCTGAGCAGCGCCGATGGGTTCCTGTGAGGATGCGAGCTGCGGCGTTTTGTATTGTCTGAAGTTTAGACAGTACTTTTTTGGGGGCGCCCAAATACAGGGCATTCCCATAGTCCAGGCGGGACAGTACAAGACCGTGAACAAGGAGTTTGCGGGACTGTGCCGGGAGTAGGGGTAGAATTTTCCTGGCTGATTTTAGGAGGCCGTAACACGTACCCGCTGTTTTCCTTGCCTGGGCTGAGAAGTTAAGGCCTTCGTCTAGCCATATCCCTAGGCTCTTTATTTCTTGTTTAGGAACAGGGGGGGGACCCATGGTTGGGGGCCATAAGGATGTGGGGTGATAAAGAGATTTGTTACCTAGAATCATTATCTCAGTTTTGTCGTTATTTAGTTTGAGATGGGAAGTGTTCATCCACTTTGTTATTTCAATAAGGCAGGTTTGGAGGTTGGAGAGGGAATGGTTTTGCTGGCTTAAGGATACCACCAGCTGAGTGTCGTCAGCGTAGGTCAAGAGCTTAATTCCGAAGGGAATGACGACTTTCTCAAGGGGGGACATATAGACATTAAAAAGGGTCGGGCTCAAAGATGAGCCCTGAGGGACCCCGCAGCTGATGGCCGTGGGTCTGGATGTGAAGGTGCCATCGGCCACCTGGAAGGATCTGCTCTCGAGGAAGGATTTTAGCCAGGCCAAGGCCATTCCTGCGATACCAAGGTTGCTGAGCCTTTGGATCAGCGTTGAGTGGTTGACGGTGTCGAAGGCAGCACTGAGGTCCAGAAGGATCACTGCCACTGATCCTCCTGAGTCCATGATTTTCCTTGCCTCTTCGACTACTGCCAAGATTGCAGTTTCTGTGCTCTGGCCGGGCCTGAATCCTGTTTGAGAGGGTTCCAGTAGTCCATTAGTTTCGAGATGGTGGGAGAGGCTGAGGTTAACATGCTTCTCAGCTATTTTACTAATGCCAGGGAGCAGGGAGATCGGTCTGTAGTTACCCAGTTCCAGCGGGTCAAGATGAGGTTTTTTGAGCAGAGCTTTAACCATTGCTCTTTTCCAGCTAGGAGGGACGATGCCGAGGGTGAGTGAACTGTTAATTAGTTTAGTCAGATGGGGTAGAATGGTAGGACCGACTAGTTTCAGGGTGTTGAGTGGAGCAGGGTCAGTGGGGCTACCACTTTTGATGGAATTGAGTATAAGTAGAGTGGCGTCAGTTGTCAAAGGAGTGATGTCTGACAGCAAAACAGTGGTTGCTATTTGTGGGTGAGGGGGTTGATCAGCGTCAGGGGGGGCTGAGTAGGCGTCCGGAGAAGTAGGGGGAAGGGATTTAATAATGTTGGAGATTTTTGAATTGAAGAATTCTGCGAGTTCATTGCAGCGAGTGGTTGAGGGTTCTACCAAAGGTGGAGGCTCCGGCACTTTGAGGAGTTTCTTGGCTATTTGAAACGTTTCTCGTTATGAGTTGGTAGCTGATCTTATTTTCTCCTCAAAGTAATTGACTTGGGCAGCTTTAAGTGCTTTTTTGTAGGTAAGGAGGGTTATTTTATATTCAGTTTTTTTTGTGGGATCAACGTTTTTTCTCCAGTCTCTTTCTGATCTTTTGCAGGTTTTTTTTAGAAGCCGTAATTCACTCGTGAACCAGGGGGAGGTGGCTTTGTTCCGTGGGTTACTAGAGATTTTTTTCGGAAGGGTTTTGTCCAAGGTATCGTTTATCCAAGCTGCGAATTGTGCGTCAGCGCAAATAGGGTTAGCATCAAGTTCCGGGGGGGAGCTCTCTAGAAGATGTTTCCAGGTTTCTACATCTAGTTTGGACCAGGGACGAGAAGGTTTGCTAGGAGGGGCAATAGGATGTGAGGTACGGATTAGCTGCCAGTTAATTGGGACTAAAAAATGGTCAGTCCAGGGTACTGGAATGGGATCGAGGACAGTGAGATCGGTGATGTTGGTAAATACCGGATCTAGCAAATGTCCCTTTGTGTGAGTGGAGAGATGGCCTAGTAACTTTAGTTGTAGAGTTTCGAGATCTGCTAACAAGTCGGCAGTTGGTTTGGCTTCCTTATTATCGAAGTGGATGTTCAGATCACCCAGAATCAGGCATGTAGGGTTGGTCGCTGCCAGTGTGTATGTATGCTCCATAAGGGATTCACAAAATTGACCTAGTGGTCCTGGAGGGCGGTAGATGAGAAAGCCTGAAATAGATTGACACGGGGAGACCTGAATAGAGAACTTGACATTTTCACAGTCTAGGAGTGGGCTGCCTTGAAGACGACAGGAAAAGAGGTCTTTGTAAATTATGGCAATACCCCCACCTTTTCCCTTAGGACGGTCCATGTAGTGGATAAGGAAACCAGGAGGTAAGGAGTTTATAATGTCAGGATCAGAGTCCGGTCCTAACCATGTTTCTGTTAGGAAGAGGACTTCAAGGCCATAATTTTCCAGTAGTTGGTAGATTTCTATGGAGTGCTTGGTAAGGGATCTACAGTTGATTAAGGCCATACATATCGGGGTAGGGGAGGGGATTTTAGGTGCAGTGAGTGTGAATCTGTACGGGCAATGAGAGCATCGATTGAGGGGGTGATCCCCGAATACACTATGTTGGCATGAATCATGTATCTTTTTATTAAGATGAAGTAAAGTGTCCCTTGCGTAGCTGCGCGTTTTCTCGGGCTCAGCCCGGCGCCGCCCGCACGCGTCCCGCTTGGTCAGCTTGGTCAGTATCTTGACATCTGTGTGCCTCCTTTACACTGATTTGCACAGAATCGCCATTGCAACTGGAATAGGTGACCATTGCTCTGTGAGCTCTGCAGAGAGGCCAAAGATTCAGAGTACATGGCCTCTGAGCATGATGATACCGACTGTGAGATATTTGCACTGCTTTCGGGCCTTCGCTCCATAGCTCTCAATCATGACCCATTGTAAAAACGTCAATGCGATTCAGTTCGAAACATGCGCTATGTAATAGTAATATACATGACAGTAAAAAAATGCAGAAAACCAACATCAGGAAAATAGTGAACACTCTTCGGGAATGCAAGATTACATAAAACGTGTAAAATATATAGGAGCTAAATTGGTGGCATGGATTGATTGAACCTTTTTTTTACACTCATTGTTCAAACATCGATCTGTGTTATTTGCTAGCAAAGTTAAGGAGATGAATGTAGGGCCCAAAAGGTACCATTTTAAATATCCATTTAGGGTCAGACTCGGAGAGAGCTTAATTTTACTGAACTGAATGGCACTGCCAAATTGCTAAAAAGCCGGCTTGTGTCGGCTTGGGCTCGAGCAGGGCAGAGATGGCTCTTACAGGTCAGGCCAGAGTTGGCCTCTCATGGTTCACCAGTATTCATTCCCTGTGATGCCCCCCAGCCCTATGAGAGCTCCGAGACTCTGAGGCATCCTTGCAGAGGGAGCACACATTTTCTTGTGTTGTACTCCTGACTCCTGTTGTTCCCACAATGTCTCTATCATAACTACCATGTTTCCCAGGTATATGCTTGAATATGTATTTCAGTACTGGTCTTTGTTTAGAATTCTGCAACTAGTAGTCCTGGTTTCATAGTGAGTTAGGCCAGTTCTGGTTTTTCTTAGAATTCTGGGACTTGTAGTCTTGCTTATCTAGAAACACATGGAACTGGGATGCTTGCCAGCTATAGGCCTAGTTTATAGTAGCCCCTGCTCCCTGGACTCCTCTGCTGCACTTTTTAATTTCTTGTTCTAGTGTCTCTAACCCAGGCTGGCTCATTAATAGTAACTCATAGTAACTCATCAGCCCTTGTCTAGGGGTGGGTGTAGCTGGTGTAATTCAGTGTTGTGTAATCACATGGAATTAAAGAAGAATGTTGTGACATTACGCCTGAATTACGCAAGAAGAATAAGTCTGTGTTTTGCAGCATTTCTTACCGCAAAAATGACCTGCTCCTAAAATAGACACAACAAATGATTTTGCGCTAAGAAATAGCGATAAATGCACCAGAACACGAGTAGTGAGGTGCTTGCTAAATGTGCTTTTGGGGTAGGACCCCCCCCCACCAACGTATTGCCGGCACTTAGCCATATTTTTCTTAGTGCAAAAGGCACCCTGGTGTCCAAAATGGACATGAAGGTGAATTTTTGCACTAAAAACCGCACTAAATGCAGCAGAACACGAGTAGCGAGAATGTGCTCTCGCTGTAGGATTTCCCCACTCCCTAAAATATGCTCTTAATTATGCAAGCAGGAGTAATCATGTAATTCCACTTCAAAGAGCAACGCGTCATTTCTGAAAGGACTCCGGTATAATCGAGATTCTGCCTAGTTGTGCCCGTGTCTCTGCCTGCCTCGGCTCTATGTGTTCACACCCAGTGTTCGCATTAACCCTCTCTCTCCTTCGCAGCCCTCTCTCCTCACTGCTCTTGTTGTCACACCTCTTTGTTGCTCGTAGCGAGTCATCATTTCTGGTAACTCCAGTTTGTTGTCCCTCTATCAACCCGAGGCCTTCTTTCCTGTAATTACCGTCCTCGCGCCTCCTCCAGGCCTCCCTTTCACTCACTCCAGTTCCCGTAAATCTCCACGTAGGGACTCATTTCCCAAAACTCCTGTTCCCAGGTGTCTCCGTGTCTAGTCTTCAGAGATCTGTCCTGATTTCTAGTTCGCATCTCTTCCCACCTCGGAGGCCTCGCCCTTCTGGTGTCCCCAGCTCGCACTCCCGGAGGGAGGCCTCGTGCAGTAATTCGCAGGCCTCTCTGTTAGTGTCTCGGGTTCTCTCGTGTCATCCTAAGCCTCGAAGATCTCGCTTCTCGTAAATCCTGTTCCGGCGGCTCTCGGAACTCTGTCAAACCCAGTTTGCAAGCCTCTCGACTCCTCATAGCCCCTCTGTTGCCACCACTGCCGCCATGTCTGTACATCCACGAGAACCTCCACTTTCCGTGCTTAATGGAATAGACATATTTTAGGTTTCTTCTGTAGGAATCTTTACCGCGCGACATTAAGATCCTTTGATAAATAATGAGGGGAGGCGCCTGTCCGAGGCACGTCAGACACCTTTCTTTTGATGTGCCTGCGTCAGAGGGCTGCGCACTTTAAAGATAAAACGACCTGAAACCCGCACAGGCAGCAGCTGTGAACAAGCCTCGTGTATACCTGAGGCTAGAACTCTGTTTACAGAGGGCGTGGGGCACCCCTGGCAAGGGCCTGCTCTCTCGTGCAACATTTACGGAACGGTGTGCCATCACATGTGCATACTGGTGACGCTGATCCCTCCCGCCCACACATGCACACACAGACCGACCCATGATGAGGGAGCCACCGAAGGAAACTAATAACTGTTAGTGCATGACTCACTACTGTCCGCGTACACAGCACGTCTCTGTGCTCGACTCATAACATCTGTAAAACCTAGATCTGCTGACGAACACACACACGCACGCAGGCGCGCGTTGGCGAATGGCAGACCTGCCAACTCACTGGGTGGCATCATGGGTCATACAATTTCAGCTCCATTCACATGGTCACCCGTTGAGGAGCCGAAATCACAGGGTGCCAGGGAGAAGACTGAAATCAACTGCAAAACAAGAGGATGTGGCGTAACGGCCAGAGCTGCCGCCCATGGAGCTGTGGAACCAGAGTCTGGCACCGGCTCAATATCCTGTGATTCTGGCAAATCACTGAATCTCCCCGTGCCTACAAATGAATGTGTCGTTGTGCACGTAACAGTATGTAAAGCGCTCTAATACCTTAGGGTCGAGTTCGTGCTATATAAAACTGCACACAAAAAATAATAATACGGCCTCTTTTTATTGTTGGATGGGGTGCAGTGATTTTTTTTTTGTAAGATGTTGGCTGTTCTCGCAGGTTTTTGATTTGTGTGGTTATTACTTTTGGCAGACCTCAACTATATTCATGTTTGCTTTGTTGAAAGAGGTTTATTTCGCAAACCTTCATTTTTGGACCTGTGTTATCAGCAGGCTTTTTATATGTCCATTGATGGAGAGGGTTGCATGTTTTTTGGCATCCTTTATTTACAGGGGCCAATTAAAGAGCTTAAGTGAAGCTCACGCAGGGACTGGACAAACGAAAACGCTCGAGTCAAAGTCTGGACTCCGGTGCTACTGCGCCTACTGCACTTTTGTTAACCACGCCCCAGCCGCTTTGGTCCTTGGCCTGGCCAGCCCTCTTTGCTGCCTGTCCATCGCCCCATTGGGCTCTCCGTCAGCTCCTATTAATCAGAGCAGTAAGGAGGCATATAGCGGCGGGGATTAAAAATAGCTCCGATGAGTAATTAATAGCGCCCGGCGGAGTCTGGCAGCTGGTGCCGCTGCTGAACCGAGCCCAGGGCATCTGGGTAATGAAACCTGAGAGGACCGGTCACGGAGTGCCGGGAACCCCGCGGCTGCTCTCCGCTCGTTTGTCACGGGTCGCTGAGGGAAGCGTGAGTTTAAATACCTGGGAAACCTCCACTCGCCCCCCCCCCCCCCCTCCGCCCCTCCCTCTCTTTACAGGACTCGCGGTAATAACGATTCATCTTTACACTGGTGTGTGCACCAGAATCAGCATCACAAGTGGTGCGCAAATACTACTGAACCAAATACATTTATTCAGGTAAAACTCCGAGGGATTTGCGGAGGAAAAACTGCAGTATTTATAGTTTGCCCGTTGGAAACGGGCGCAACGCGGTATTTCTGCATTATGACTCCATTTTGACCTGGAGGCTGAAGTGGGCAGCTGCTACCGCGCTGTGGGAGAAACTGAAGCAGCGGTGTAATGATTTCCCCATAGATACCACCCAGTGCTCCTGCATGAGGGCGTCATCGAACTTCTCTGAAAGGAAGTGGTGGCACCGGCTTGTGTATTTTAGTGCACGCGCCCGCTAATGTCATAAATCCTCGTTTTCCCGGTCCAAGTGGTGTTTCTATGCACAAAATTCTACCACATTGAGGGGCATATTTACGAGGGCATTGCGCCACAGGAATGCACATTTTTATGACGCTCCGGTGACGTAATACCCTGCTCCATATTTAAAATGTGGCACTCAGCCACTTTGGTTGCATATGTAAATATCGTACCCTTTTATGTAGTGTTCTGCATCAAAGGGGCGTGCAATCGGTGCGGCTGTGGGTGTTCCACGGCAACACCTACTGCTTTTTGTGATGCCTCAGATTTACAATGATCTGTAAATCTGATGCAGCACCAAAAACTAACACCATTGAAGAGCAGGGCGTAGAGTGGCACAACAAGGAGAAATACTTTGGGCCAGCTTTTCAAAAAAGGCACGCAACGCAGCGCAGCCGCCAAAGAGTCTGCACTGCATTGCGTGACAGGGAGCTCTGGTGCTGATTTCAGTTGCTGTGTGCCAGGCACACACACCATAGCACTAAGGTGCATGTCTGAGTCTAGCATAGGTTTTGTACAGGAAGGGTACCCTTTCTGTACCAAACACTATGCCTAGACAAGTTCAAACACTGTTCCCACTTTTTATGTGTGCTGCACAGTGCAGCACGCTTGCAAAGTAGGAAAAGAAACGAGAAATGAAAACATTTTCCCTCTTGATTCCTCCTTTCTGATGGCATTCACTTTTGGCTCTAAACCCTGTCTACTTTTGTATGTAGATAGGGTTTTGCATCAAAAGCCGTGAGTGGTGGCATGGGAACACCCATGTAGCACCCATGTAACGCCTCCTTGGCGCTAAGTAACGCAAAGCAATGCTTCGCACTGCTTTGCGTTACTTGTAGGGGACTTTCCAACGCAAAAAAAGTTTTGCGATGGAAAGTAAATTGATAAAAAAAACATTTTGTGCTGGTAGCGTCACTTGCGACGCTAACTCAGCGCGAAATGTTTGAAAATGTACCTCTTTCATTTCTCCTCGGTTTTTGCTCTAAGCACACATAGAAGGAGCGAATCGTCTTAAATGATTGTATGTGCAGGAAGGTGCCCCTTCTTGCTCATAAACAATCTTCCCTACAATGCAGGCACCCTTGCACCATGGCACAAGGTTGGCTGCGTCGACGCTAGGCAGCTATTTTTGTGCCGGCACAAAGGAAAACACAGGGGTGCGCCGTATTCGTGTGAATATGGCGCATCCCTACATTTTTGAAATGATACAATGTGACACTGCTAAATTGGTTTCAGCGCCGCGCTGCCTCATTTCTTTGTAAATATGCCCCTGTATGTGGTAAAAAGTGCGCATCGAGTGTCAAACAGTTATATGGCTTGCTTGACCAATCGGACCTTCCAGCCAACATCATGGTCCACCCCTCCCACCCGTGCCGGCATAGGACGTTATTTCATTGCTTTATAGTTGGGGGTGGCCACTTTTATTGTGACATGAAATAATTACGTTAGAGAAATGTTCAAAGCAGAAAAATGTATATTGTTAAATAACTGAATATCTTTGAATACCAATATTAATAAGAACGTTGTAAAGAAAACAATTGTGTAGCAGATTAGAACAATTATGTCGAAGTCCTTAGAGAGGTAGGCAGTATTTTTTTAGATTCTCAGACTCGGTGTACTTCAGCATGTTCTAGGATTTGCCTTGTCATGTTACATGGATAATATGTTAATTGTTTTTTCTAGTTATGTTATTTGGATTTTTATGTTCCTTGCAGAAATCCAAGTGGCTTCTCCTGAAGAAGGAGTCCTTGTCACGCCGAAACGCGCGTAGTGATTTACTTCTCCATCTACCTTGATGTAGCCACCTTTAATGTTTGTCTTTGTATTTTTTTTATATGTGTTTTCTATAACAAAAAAAGTCTTTTTGTATGTAAACCAATGTTAACATATATGCAAAATCTTATGGACCATCATTTCAATGTTTTGGTATTTGTCCTTTGATGTTGGTTTCTCTATTCTAATCAAATTAAAGATAAAGAATAAAATGGATTGTTTTAAATAATTTTGATAGTACACCGAGTCTTTGTCTGGATGTCTATTTTAAGCATTAAAACCAACCCCCAATAAATCCATCTCTAGTCCACATTATCTCCTTTATTGCAGCCTAAACATCTAGTCACTTACCGGTCTCGCCTTCATTTAATTACTTCTGATTATACCAGACTCTAAAAACTTTAGTTCCCTTCATCCTCTGTCCATCCACTCAGCCATTCCTACTCCCAAGCCGTATTCATACGTCGTACGAAGATAACTGGGCATTTAATACTGAAGGAGTACACTTTTATTTAGAAGGATGGATGTAATATTTGCACATGCAAAACAAATAAAAAAACTGCGTTCTGTGATCATTTTTTTCTAAATAGTAAGTAGAAGTGTAACCGAAATTAAAATCTTTATCAACACATTCTACCCCAAAATAAATTTACATTTACAGTTCTTATACTTGTCAATGATAATCTTCCTACCATTGTTTAAGAATGTATCTTTAATCAGTTTCCCTTGCTCGATGGCATGCCGCATCCAGCATGTTACCTTAAAAGCAGGGCCGCTGGAATTATGCGACAGGTGAGGAACAAAATCGTGTCAGAGTTGACTTCATTTTACAGCAAGAAAAGGCAACTTATACAGCCTAATACGGCACATTTTTTTTGTAGTATCTTGTCATTTTGCATACTTAATACTGTCTGGGTGAAGGTGTTTTACTTTATTCGTACCAGTTTAACATCCAAATACAGCACCAAGCCACTGAAAGATGACCAGTCAACCTTTGAGAAGGGCCTTCCACTCCATTGCAATGTGGGGCGACACGTTTTTAGTAACTTTTGATATGTTTGAGCTAGAAACAATGTTAAGTGGCAAATGCAGTAAATCCATAATTACGCAGATAATGTGGCAGCCACAGAAATGCCTAGTTCTTGTGGCCCTTCTTATAAGAGTCTACACCTGTAGTTTTATGTCACATCAGCTTCCTAAATCCTGGGACTCGCAGGTGCCAAACCGAACAGATTCCATGTTGGATTACCTAGTGTTGTGTAGGAATCAAAGTGTCAAAAACCCAGTAAAATAGACAAAGTATTTGTCCTAGATAATTTGCACCACCGAAACCAAAAACAATTACACTGTCCCTTGAAATTCCCATAGCCAACTCATGGAAAATACAATCTCCAAAACTGATTACTGGAGGCAAAGCCCGGAGAGCTCAGTAGGTGCAAGCACCCGCCTGCTGCCCAGAGACTGCTGAGCATCACTAAACGCCATCGCCTAATTTTCAGGGATAGTGCAAGGGTTTGGGTCACCGACCGCTCCGCCCCTTGTATGCCTCTGGTCCCTCGAGCAGGAACATGACCCGAAGTCCTGCACCGACTGCTTTGCCATGTAAATGAAGGTCTTGAGGGAGCAATCCCTCAAGCTTATGGCGGCTCGACGTGCGATGCCACAACAATCCAGGTGTCAGTCGAGAGGAAGGTCCCAGGAATGGTCGCAGGGCCTGATGTCGCTGTTGCACTCCAAGTAATTGAGCCACTTTGGTAAGTCGAAGTCCCACAAGACGAAAAAAGAAGTCAAAGCGCGCTTTATCTTTACCTCATCCGTCAGCCGACGAGCTGGGAGAGCGCCACCACTTGAGGCCTAGATCCGCAGTTGAGCCAGCGCCTGAGCCCTATTCTTGTAGGCTAGTACTCGGGGAGGAATGGGAGGGGTCGCTGGGCCCTGAAGAATACCAGCCTTTTGAAGACCAAATGGACTGCTGTGAGGATCTGGGTGAAGTCAGTGGACTGGATAATTCTCCAGATACTGGCATGCTTTCTCCCCCATCTGCGGCTATGGAGGAAGGAGCGGAGGAGTCACGAGTCGTGCTCTTTCATGGTGTTGCCGATGGGAGAGGATACAGCTACATTCACCCTTCGCTGTGGACCAGACATCACGGGCTCACTAGGCAGAGTGGTTTCGTCAACAGTGGCCCTGCGACGCCACGCCTGGTTGAGGACTAATGGCTTTTCTGGAGATGTCCAGTCCTCACTCATGGACATGCCCTTTGATGGCTCCCGTCTCTTTAGAGACAAGGTGGATTCAGCACTTGAGCGTTATAAGGACAGCCGGGCTGCAGCCAGGTCCTTGGGTCTTCCTATGGCCCCTCGTCATCCTCAAATTGTCTTTTGCTCCTTCGTGGCCACGGAAAAGGGTGTACAGCCATGTCCTTACCTGCCCAGCCTCTGCTGTGCACAAGCTTTAAAGTCTCTGCGTGGCCGTGTAAGCGGTTCATACCTGCCGGGCAGGTGGCCAGTGGTCGGTCTGATCCATCTACTCCCCCAGCAGCCGCAGCCTCCAAACCGTCCTCCTCTGCCCATCTACCATCATAAGCACCCAGTGGGGGGCAGGGTTTGCCATCACCTGCCCCACTAGCAGTCCATACATCAGACAGGTGGATTTTGCAGATAGTCCAAAGGGGCTACTCCCTTCCCTTCGAGACTACACCTCCCTCCATGCCACCTACTTATGACAGGCTGATGGAGGACCAGCTGTATCTTCTCTGCCAGGAAGTGACCGCTCTTTTGGCTAAAGTAGCCATAGAGAGAGTGCCAACAGCATAAGTAGGTCATGGTTGCTCTTCACCCTACTTTCTGGTGCCCAAATTGGACGGAGGCCTTCAACCTATCCTCAACCTGTGCTCTCCAAATTACTTCCTCCAGAAGGAGAAATTCAATATGCTCACTCTTGCTAGGGTCCTGTCTGCCCTGGACCCTGGACACTGCGTTGTAGCAGTGGATTTGCAGGATGCATGATTCCATATTCCCGCCCTGCCTGCCCCGAGACGTTACCTGTGGTTCACGTGGGCTACACACATTTTCAGTTTGTTGTGCTCTCTTTTGGCCTTACCAATGCCCCTCAGGTGTTCACCAAGGTGATGGCGGTGGTTGCAGCTCATCTGCTGAAATCAGGGGTGCCAGTCTTCCCCTATCTTGACAGCTGGCTTTTGAAGGCGGGCTCATTCCAGGCTGCCGTTTCCCACCTCCAGACTACAGCGGACTTCCTGCATTCCCTGGAGTACACTATCAAAGTGCCAAAGTTACACCTGACTCCCTCTCAGACACACCTTTTATCGGAGCTGATCTGGACATGGTGCAGTTTCGGGTCTATCCTTCCGAACGGTGAGTCCCGGATATTCAGGCTATCATACCGATGTTTCTGCCTCTATTCTGGATTTCGGTGAGACTGGCTCAGAGGCTGCTGGGCCTCCTGCTTGTGACACATGCCTGTTGGCATAATGGGGGCTCTGCAGTAGGACCTCAAGTTCCAGTGGGCGCAGCATCAGGGGAATCTCTACGGCATGGTCCAGATCTCAGAGGGAACTACAGAGGACCTACAGTGGTGGCTCACAATTGGGTCAGCGCAGCTGATGGCGCACCTCCTTTTGTGGTTTAGCTGAAATTGTTGTCATTATTCTTCTCAAACATTGTAAATTATTGTCTTGAACCACAATATTCACTGTACATACTTGCTCACACCTGCACTTTGCACCGTTTTCGCTGATTACACATTGTCACTTGCGTCACCACCTTTTGTGTCACGTACACAACTTAGAACCAAGTCCAATTCTGGTTGTTCACACAATGTTTTGTCTACAGTGCTGTTACAATTGAAACCTCCTAATTTTGATCTTAATTATATGATGCCAAGTGCACATTTCAAAAATCTACTCTGAGTCTCCCTTCTTCTTTTCGTGTAATGTATTGTACATACATGTTTAACCGTCCTCTTTAGTGACACCAGTTGAGATACTGTTACTTTGTCTCACAATTGGGTCAGCAAGAGACTAGATCTGATAGTACTGACAGATGCATCATTCTTTGGATGGGGTGGCCATCAGGGGGAGGTGGTTATAAGAGGACTCTGCACTCCTGTGAAATCCGAAGTCCACGTCAACCTATTGGAGCTCCGAGGAATCCGATTGGCATTGAAAGCCTTTCTACCCTCCATCCGGGTAGGGCTAGTGCAAGTGTTCATGGACAACAACACTGCCATGTGATACTGCAGCAAGCAGAGCGGGGTGGGGTCGTGTACCCCTTGTCAAGACACCCTGCATCTCTGGTCATGGCTGGAACAGCATGGCATATCCCTGATGGTTCCACATTTGGCAAGTCCTCTGAATGCCAGTGCGGACAAACTCAGCTGAAGATGTTTAGCAGATTATGAATGGCACCTCCATCCCGAGGTGGATCTTTCAGTAGTGGGAAGGGCCTCGGTTACATCTGTTCTTCACCTACAAGAACACACAATGTCAGCAGTTCTGCATGCTGGAGAATTCAAGGCGGATCTCGCTTGGAGATGCTTTGCATCTTCAGTGGAATTCAGGACTCCTGTATGACTTATCTTCCATACAACTCCTGCCCAGAGTTCTCAAGAATTTCAGGAACAACCGGGCCCAATTCATCCTTGTGGCTCCCGACTGGGCATGGAGAGTCTGGTATTCCAAACTGTTGAGCATGGCCATCGGTCCTCCAATGAGGCTGCCCTTACGGGAGGATCTTCTGTCGCAGCAGAAGGGGAGGGTTCTCCACCCCAATCTCTCAACACTCCGCCTTGTTGCATGGAGATTGAGTGGTGACAGCTTTTGACCTTCCTCCCAAAGTCTAGGCGTCCCTCTACCAGGATGGTTTACACCCGGTGCCTTGGTCTACCATCTTCTGAGATTAGGAAAATTCAACTTATTCAAAAAGAATGAGGCGTTGACTTGGACAATCAAGTTGAGTTTGTGTGATGTTCATGGCGTGGCTAGTGGTCCTAGTTCTGTTGGCCATCAGGTGGAGTCCCACAGTGAAGTGCTGTTCCTGAAGATCGCTATTTCGGTTTTGTCAGTGTTCAGATTTAGACAGTCTTCATCCAGTGGACGATTTCAGTTGTGAGGGCATTGAACTTGATTCATGTCCTGGACATCTTGCCCGTGAGGGAGCAAATTAATTGCATGTCATCCATGTAGGAGAGGATGTTGATATTTTGAGAGCTGATAAAACTAGTTAGAGGGATTGTGTATGCATTGAAGAGGGGCAGGCTCCGGGAGGATCCCTGCGTAACTTTGCAGATGCAGTCGCAGGCTTCCTAGGTGTGCGGTGTCAAGCTCCCTGACTATGTCCTTCCAGTCCGAGAGGAGCAGATCCATTGGAGGATTGGGATGGGAAACCGTGCCAAATGCTGGAGAGAATTTCAGGAGGATGAGAGCCGCCGTGTGTCCTCTGTCCAGAGTCCTGCGGATGTCATCCATGGTGGCAGTGAGGGCAGTTTCTGTGCTGTGGTTGGGTCTGAAACCAGACTGAGTTGTGTCAAGGATTTTGTGGTTGTTGCGGTATTTGGTGAGGTATCTGTTGATGATTTTCTATAAGTGCATGGCTGGGAATGGTAGCAGGGAGATGGGTCTGTAGATGACAAGCGTTAAACGATCCGCAGAGGGTTTCTTCAACAATGAGAGGACAGTTTCATGTTTCCAAGCATCTGTGAAGGTCACTGAAGCGGTGGACGCATTCAGAATGTGTGTGAGCATGGTGCTGATTTTTTGCATTCTTCTGGAGTATGCGTGATGTGGGCATGCTTCGTTGGGGCCCCTAAGTGAATGGACTTCGTGGTGGCTGTTGTTTCATCTGGGGAAATGACAGGCCATGTGGTTAGCATTGGTTCTTTGAAAAGATCGGGAGGTGTTTAGTGAGATCTGTCAGGTCTGTTTGGGGATTGAAGTCCCTGTAAATGGTGGTGATTTTTGATGCTTAAGAATTGAGAGAGATTGTTGTAGAGGTCCTGCGAGGAGGTGATCGAGTTGGAGGTGGCCGCTGGGGAGGTGTGATCCTTCAAAAGGTCGAAGATCTCTTTGCTTCTTTTGCTGCTGGTATCGATGCGGTCTACCACAGTGGCATGTTTGGTGGTCTGGATCATTTGGTGGTAGGGGCTCCGGGCAGATTTGAACATGCTTCTTTCTGTATTGCCCTGGCTTATTCTCCATTTATGCTCCAGTTGTTTGCAGTGGCATTTCATCAGTCTGAGTGTCTCTGTGTACCAACCGGCCTGGGATCTAGATATTGTTGTGTTCGAGGGAGGGCTAGGGAGTTGGGGCAGTAGGTGGTCCAATTGTTGAAATTCTTGATGACTTTTGGGAGGCCGTTGCTGTGTACAGGTTGATGGGTTTTGAGAGCAGTGCTCAAGTACTTGTCAGTGATACAGTTTCAGTTTTGTCTGGCTGGTCTGGTGGTGGTGCGTGTGCACTAAACCGGAACAGTTATTCTTAGCTTGATAAGTGTGTGGTCTGTCTGGGAGACTGGTGTGGGCTTGTCAACTCTAATTTTGTTGAAGGTGGTGAAAATAGGATCCAGGAAGTGTCTGGTAGAATGGGTAGACCCCTTTACTTGCTGGGCGAGGCCCCAGCTTTCAGGGACTTCAATTAGTGCCTTTGAGTAGGAGGTCAGCGTGGTCTTCCCGATGGAAGTTCGGGTCTTCGAATATGATGAAATTGATACAGTCAGGGGTGAGTGGTGCGACGATGTCTGTGATGGTGTCAGTGAAGTTTGTGCATGGTCCTGGTGGTCTGTAGATGAGAGTACTGCTTATGGTGAAGTTGGCTATGACCTGTAGCTTGAACGACAGGTATTCCATGTTGGAGGATGATGTGTCTGTGGAGATGGTACAGCTGATGTTGTTCTTGGTGGGTATTAGTGTTCTCTACAATTCCGGATTACATTAAATTGCACAAAGCCTGTTGCATTGTTCACAACTGCCTAAACAGTGCCTTTCTCTTCAGTTCAAAGTTAGATTTTTTTTTTTATGTATTTGTTAATATATAGGCTTTACATGACATAACTTTATAGCTGCCTGAGATTTGAAAAACCTTGGTTAGGTGGTGATTTATTATTTCCATCACAAATATTATAAAATGCATTGCACAACTTAAAGGTTTGCTGTTTAAAAAAACATCACTAGTAAAACAGCCACATCAATGACTTGTTTTTATTTAACATTTTTATGGCAAGCATAAGAAAGACACTCTTGGGAGTCGGCATGTTTACTTTTTTTCTTTTTCATTTGTGGCACATACTTGCAAACATAAAACAAAAACACTGCAACAGTTTGTCAAGGCCTGAACGATCAGCTTGGTCACTGCTCGTTTTTATTTGTATTCAGTACTCTATAGGAGTGCACTTCCTTCCTTTCTCCTCATGATTTTTCCTGTTTCCCATTGCTCCCTGTGTTAAATCTTTTTCAGTAGTGGTACTATTATTTATTTTTATAAAAGTGTCCGGCCATGCGAGCATATGCTTCATAATGCTTGCGAACAGCAAGTAAAAAAGCATTGGCAAGTCAACTTGCTCGACTTTTTAAAATCTAGACCTATTGGCTTTGCCAAACCTTGTTTTGTAATGGATGTCTATAGTTGCATATATGTAAAGACTGTAAGTGTGTAAAGTTATTGAAGTTGTAGCACAAACCTTAACCCTACATGGGTGAAACATGCTATTGCATGGGACTGTGGTTGCTAAATTTGAGTTAGTGAGAGCTAGGTTCTAGCAGTACCTCACTTACACACCCGAATCATGCTGGTAGTAGGAGTTTTAAAACCCAGAGAGAAGTGAGAATGCTCTTTGAGACTCCTCGTGATATTTTATCATGCTGTTGTAGTGGCACAAAAGATGACTGCTTAGTATTGCCTTAATATATCACCCGCCTGGGTCTGCATCGAGCACCAGTGCATACATTGGTGTGTCAAAATGTCATGGAGTCCATCCATACAGAATGAAAAAAATAAGCTGCACTAGGGAACAAAAGACACAGAGTCAAAAGAAAAACTGAAAAAAAACAAAGGGGCATATTATCAAGCCAGGCGATAAAATTATCGCCGCTTTAGCGGCAGAAAACTGCGGCTAAAACGGCGATAATGGGCTTGATAATATGCCCTATGGAATTCCAATTGAAGCCCAGGTTAGACGTCCTTCACATCTAACAAGGGCTTCAATTGGAATTCCATAGAGCATATTATCAAGCCCATTATCGCCGTTTTAGCGGCAGTTTCCTGCCGCTAAAGCGGCGATCATTTTATCGCCTGGCTTGATAATATGCCCCATAGCCTCTTAGGGCAACACACAAAAGGTGATGGGAGGAATGCTTGCAATTTGTTTAAGCACTGGTAATCATTTGTGTAGCTCCCAACCTATCCTTCCTGGGTATGCCCAGACGAGGGCCCCGTGCTCACTGTGTCACTGTAACCAACTGCACCCAGCTGATTAGCCCATAACTTGGATCAAACCGGTCCTGGGTCACTAGTGTGTCGGTTCAGAGAAGACCTGGCCTGGCAGTTCGGGCCGGACTGTTCCCATGAGGAGCAGTAGTTCGATAAATTGCAAGCATTCCTCCCATCACCTTTTTAGTGTTTTGTTCGAACATTCCAGCCACTGAGGATTGACTGTTAGAAATTAAAAATGGAGAAACAGGAAGACAAACAGAAGATTTGTTCCAGACATTATTGGCCCTGAGCCGCTTCATGGTCTTCCCTGGAGCCCTCAACATTTACTGTTCTAATCCTTGTTACTGCTCATCAGCACAATTTAAATGGTACATATCCAAAAAGAAATAAGCTTGCCAATCGTTTAAAAGTCTTCACAGGTAAGTAAGAAAAGGGAGTAACTTTCCTTAGCTGTCTGATGAGAATATCTGGCAATTTAAAAAACACGTTGCCAGAACTAGGCCTAGTACACAAAGAGGTCTATGGGCGTTCATCAATGACACCGCTATTGCTATAGTATCGATCACTTGATTTATTACATTTATAGGGACCTGCTGATTTTACATTCTTTTCATGAAATAGATAGAAATAAAAACAAAGCCATGAGGAGTGCCTTTCAGTCACATAACAAACAAACATTGGGAAAGCCAGTCGGTCTGGTGTTAGTTGCCATCCTCTTGGCTTTGCCCATGTTTTTTTTTTTACTTTGCCGTGTTTTGTATTAAACATAGTTGGAGGTGGTGATGGACCCTTGTCAATATTTAAAAAAATAACATTGATAAAAAGCAAAAACAAAATACCTTTTGGTGCTAAAAAGCTCACACTGTCATAGCAGTCTCTGCGCTAAAGGGCGTGTGGCTGTGGTCCTTGGGCACCAGCTGAATGCCGTCACTCACAGAGCGCTCAGCGAAAGCTTGGAGTAGGTTGACCTGTTGCACTATGGTATATAGCAGGTGGAAAAAATGTGAATGATGCAAAACAAGCCAATGGATGAAGTGGGGTGGCTGAAAGCCCCAATAGATAATACATTCTAACTGTACTCAAATAAAAAAGCAGTGAGGTATTTGAGGGAGAATGAGTGTCTGAAAACCGGAGTTATTTACTGTTCCCAATTTGTAAGGTGCTTTAAAAATAAGGATGCATGATTTTTCATTTTCCCCTGCGAGTAAAATTCTGTTCCTCTCATGGGTGGATTGGAAAGATGAAGACCCCCCTCGGTGGATTATTCAGGTGTTGATGACGGAGGGCTTTACATCTGTTCATTGGAACACTACTAAGACGCTTCCTGTCCCACCGGGTGGAGGTCTGGCAGATGGGGGCCGCGGATAAGTCGCCCCTATTCACTTTCTTTCAATGTTTCTGTTCAGAATTAACACGAAATGTGTCTGCGCAACTCACTACACGAGAGTATGAAGTCTACAAGTGACGCTGAACTATGGCTGTCAGTGTGAAGGTGGTTCTGGTGCTTATCGCGGCTCAGGCAGGTGGTAATCCCCTGCTCCGAGCGCAGAGCGCTGAGGAAACATGGCCTTTATCAAACAAGCAATTCTGATGCCCAGGTGGGTCCCAGAGTAAGCCTGAAACAGACGACCACACAGTCCACAACCACGCCTCCAACGAACTGCTTCTGGCAACTGCCCATTGAACTAAACGGCAGGAAACCAGCAAGGAACGAACGCCGTCCTGGGAGCAGTAAAGCTGCATTGTATGGGGGTTATCTGAGCAGTTGCACTCAGAGATGCAGCGGCAGACGGCATCCTTTGCAGCGCCGAGGCTGTGCATTGTATTGTCATTCACTTCCCCTCGAACTCTTGGGGCAGTGGTGAGGAGTCATTAGCTCTCTGCCATTCCCTCGCACACCACCCCCTCCCCAGGCCACTCCTAACCACTTTTGCATACGTATGTATGTATATATGTATTCATGTGTTTTCTTTCTGTAGAGTCAGCCATGTGCTTAAAATTCATCTCCTGACTTTAGTAGAGGTTGTCCGCGCAAGTGGGAAAAGGTTTGGGGGTGGACGGGGGAGGCAGGGTGTCTATAAACTGCGAAGCTGTGATGACGAACAAGGGTGTAGGTTCTTAATGAGCCCCTTGGAATCGGGGTAGAGTGACCAGACGTCCCGGATTTCCCGTCCGGTCCCGGTTTTTGGCGATGTGTCCCGACACTTTACTCCACTTCGAAGAAATGTCCTGGTTTTTGGGTAGTGCCTCGGTTATTTAAAGAAGTGTCCTACTTTTTAAGGGAGAGTCAGGTGAACCTGCACGTTAATCACAGTGTTATACAGGCTCACATTTCCACGGCCCTCTTGGGAACGGGACAGAAGCCCACTTATTTAAACTCCCCTGCTGTGCGGCTTCGCCCCATTTAATCAGCACAGCAGGATTTAATGAGGTGCGAATCAGGGCTGTAGATCCCATAGGGCAGAGGTCTTCAAACTTTTGATGGCCGAGCCCCCCCATCTATTTTCTTTTTTTTTTAAATCTGTTTTTTATTGATTTTACACAACCATTCAAATAAACAACAAAACATGATACGATATCATAATCATACGTGGCATAATGACATACAGTCTCAGACAGCATAGTAGAATACACAGTTACAGTGTCGAAGCATCATGTGAGTAATTTAACCTTTGCAATTGAATCTCCTATTGCAAACCAGTGCGAATGCTTCCAGCTTTTGGTCCCTCATCCAGTGTCCAACTACAGCCTACCCTGAGTACTCAAATCTATCAATGCCCAATACATTGCCAATAACCCAACTAAAATATAAAGAAAAAACTGTACCCCACCCTGCCCTCCCCTCCCCGCATGTCCGGCACCAGTAGCGATAGTAGCCTGTACACATGCCCACAATTGGACTCATGCGCATTCCAGTCCCACAGCTGACTTAGGCACATTGCGCCGTCTTGTGAATCATACAGGATGGCTACCCATGGATAATGTAAGGAGCCCCTGTGGCGCACAATAGTGGTCCAGCCCCTCAAACCACCACAACGGTACACCCTAACAGGAGAATATATCTATAGCAGCATAGTCCTCCAGCATTGCATTCCAGCTCAACGAGATAGGTGTTTTTCTGAGCCCCCTAAACTCCTGAGCCCCCCCCATCTAAACCTCTTTACACGTCGAGCCCCCCCACCACCACCTGATAAAAAAGTTCTGGAAGCTGGTACTCTGCATCATTGATGGCCATTCCCTACTGCAGAGCCCAGGTTGTATAGGGCAAATAATATTAAATAAAGTAAGAGTGTTTAGTAAACTGAAGTTTTTGTAGTACATGTGCTTATTCTATAGTTCAAATAAAAAGAAAACAATTAGCACAAAAAATTTCATTGGTGCTTTATTTTTCACATAAAACACAAAATTTAGGATAGATTAGCAAAAACACTCCCAAAACACAGGTGTGGGGTGTGCCTGTTTTTCTCCACAGAGACAATATGTGGATGGATTCTTGCTTCTGCCATCCTTAGGTTGTGCTCCACTTCCAGTCTTGGGCAGTGCCTGGAAACGAGAGTGCTCACAAAATGTTGTAATATTTGTTTTCCAGTTTTATATAGCGTGAACATGACCCAAATGTATTGGAGCGCTTTGCAGGAGCATCTTTTACATTACACAAGCACACATTCATTTTTTGTAAGCACAGGGAGATTTAGTGATTTGCCCAGAATCACAGGATGTTGAGCAGACATCAAGAATTGAACCTGGCTCCCCAGCTCCACAGTCTTCAGCTCTGGCTGTTGCGCCACATCCTTGCCCCTATACAAGATATCAGAAAAACATGCTTTCTGACACAATTAAAAAATCCATGATTATGTGGAGTATGGCCAGGTGTTGCCATGTCAGTAGGAGGCCAGCCACAGTTTTCCAAGAAGGCCTAGGGGACATTTACATCATACACATGTGATATAAGTGATTCAAAAGGATATATACATCTTTATTCTCTAGCAGCATCAAGAGTCAATTTGTTAGCATAGTTGGCTTATAAAGAAGATCGCCTTCCAAAGCTTCAGAAATAGCTGCACAAGAAAGCATTTAAATTTGGTCTATGAAAGAAGCGAGGACAGATGGTAGGCATACTTGACAATATTTGTTATATTAGGCTTGTGGACTCCGCATAGAGATTGGAACATGTTAAACAAGCACCAGTGACTTTAATCAAAGTCAAGTTCATTTTTCGTAAGTCACTGGTAAATTAAGTGCATTTGCCCAGGATCACAAGATGTTGACCCGATACCAGGACTCAAACCCAGGTCCCCAGAACCAAAGTCAGCACCTATGGCATTAATGCCAAATCCGCTCCTCCTTGAAACATCCAACGTTCCCACTAGTATTGGGACGAAGGGGAAAGGAGTGAGGCTTTAAAAAAATAATACAAAAAGCTCTTCACTCTTACCTGCCAGAGAATGGAATCTTCAGGAAGCTTCAAAAGCAGTAGCCCACTGACCTATTTACATTATGTGCACTTTGTGATCTGCATGGTACATTTTCTTTTCAGCAGGCACATTAACCCTCTGCTACCTATCCTTGAGTCAAAACTTCCACTAGACAAAACTCTGATCTCTCTCTAGAAAGAACATTAAACACCAGAGTCATCATCACATTTTTATTGTTGACGAAAATTGCTGGAGGCAGGAAGGAGGCAGGAAGCACTTTTAAAAGCTTAATATACTTGCAAACATAATGCCTCCACCCAAAGTCAGCGCCCGGTCACACCGGTTGCACTGCCCAAGAGCTGGCCCTTCTCAAGGGTCCTGTGACCTCAGTGACAAAGTCACTGTTGTTCTTGGCTGTGCTGCTTATAGGCCTGCCCGCAAGGCTGGAGGTGAACTTCAGTATGGATTGTGGTGGACAAACCTTGAAGGTTAACCCAGACTTGCCAGTGCTAGGGTCCACCTGCTGGTGCTAAGACATCAGCGCTTCTAAGGTCTTGCGAAGCCTTCTAAGGTCTGGCATGGGATTGTGCTCTCTCAGGAGAGTCGTCTGGTGGACTGGTTATTAAGGCTGAACCTGGTTCCCCAGTTCCAAATTCAGCAGCTCTGGCCATAGTGCCACATCCTCTCCCCCACTGAACACCATACTGCCCCACTGAGAAAAACTCACACTGCCTTCAACTACAACCCAATTGCTGCCAACTATAAACACCTGGATGAGGCTCAATTTAAATGACGCAATAGACAAGAGCAATATACGGCCTACAAAAAAAGTAACAACATCCTGAAAAAGCAAACACTCATAGGGAATGCAAAATTTAGCAAGCCATGTGAAATTTAAGCAGGAACAACATGGTTACCTTAACGCTTTTACACTCACTATTCAGAAATCAGTGAGTTCTTTACCCTCAAAAGTTAAAGACAAGACTACAGGGCCCTGAATGGACCCATTTCAATGTCCATTGCTTATATCCTTACAAAACGTAAGCTGTATGGTAAAAAGGCCACATCCCTGGACGCAGAGCCGGAGTACACATTTTGTTTTCCAATCCACACTTTGCAGTACATCCAGGATTGGTGCACTAGTTGCAAGCCCAGGGAAAACAAAGACAAGAAAACAAAAATAGCGCTTCACCGGCAAACTCTGTAAAAGTGGCGCTAATGTGCTTAGGTGTGAATAAAATCAATCTGGCCAGTTTGCTACCACTCTGTCTTACTTTATTTAGTTATTTTTCATATTTTTAACCTTTTATTCCAGATGCTGCACTTTGGAATTAAAATACATTTCCAGCAAAAATGATTTTATTTTTTGGATCCATTCCACAGGGGAGCAAGTAAAAGAAAGGAGAGGAAAGAGAGTTGTTAGAACCCAATCTTGAAGTCACGTTTTCAGTAAGAGAAGAACTGCTCGACAGAAAGAGAGGGAAGAATGAAAGAGTGTGGGGGGGGGGGGCAGCTGAAGCGGCAGAGCAGAAGTGGACACTGTATTTTTTTTCTCTGAGCAAGAAGGAAAAGACAGAGTCCTGTTACTTCTCTGCCGGCTGTCCTCGAACGCCAGGAAAGGCTGACCTTTATTTAAAGGCGATGGTGATTTTTTGTCCTGGGACGCATTTTCAGAATAAAAAAGTAGGCGAACAGAATCCTAGGAATTGAAGCAGGAGGGGCACGCTGTGCCCTTCCACTCCCGCCCACTTCGACCACTGGGCTTCTGACTAAGACCTGTCGATACAATTGCCTTCACATCAGGTGCGCAACGACCATAGGACTCAAAGGGCTTCAGCGCCCTCACCCCCCCTGGCCCCCAAACCCACCCGTAGTGTGTGTCAGCCCCGGCTGAGACAGCTTCCCGGGCAAACACACACAGTTTTGGAGCTGCCATTTACTCGTTAAAGAGGCTTTGTGTTTTTCACCCCTTCTCAGAGCCCCTGCATCTCCACTCTTCCTATTGCTGGAAAAATTAGTCCCCTTCCACACCCCACCACCTCCGAAATCGTTGCGCCTCTGGCCTTTAAAGACCTGTGACTCCAGACACTCTCAGCCGAGCCCCCAGCAGCTGGAGCTGCAGCGGCCCGGGCTAAGTTACAGGACTGGCGCCTGACAGCAACAATAGAAGGTGAAGTGCGCGCCCCCCTCTGGAGGGATGCTGCGCCCCCCAGGGGGGCGCGCCCCACAGTTTGAAGACCTATGCCATAGGGCAAGGCCCACCAGCAGCCGCTCCCGAGAGCTCTTCACAGAATGGGGGGGAGGTAATGTGAAAATCATTTTTTTTTGTTTAAAGAATATATAAGAAGCCTGAGACCTAATTGGACATTTAGTCCTATTTCAATGTCTGTGCCCGTCCTGGTTTTTCATTCTGAAAATCTGGTCACCCTACATTGGGGGTTATTGCACTCAAATTCACTTTTCAGCCAAATGATTGGTGGTATGATGAACTGCTATTAGAATACTGTACTGCTGGTTGAGCACTTGATAATAAAAAAGACTTAAATAAAATATAATCTGCTGGTGGCTTCAGAGCATCTGGCATGCAGGGCATGAACACACACTAAAGTATCAATAGGAAGCCAGGAAGAAGAAGAATTGTCGGAAGGTTGAAAATGCATTAGAGGGAGCTACAGGAGATTGTCTTCAAATAATAACTTTTTTATGTGCAAGAATCAAATCAACAATTAATGAATAATTAAGATAGCAGGAAAGAACAGCAGGAGGACCGGGTGGACGAAGAGTCGTGCCTCTGGATAGAGTCTGGCCAGATACTGTATATGTATCACACATTTAGATTCATTGAAAGTTTATTTTAAAAGTTCTGTTTTTAAGACTACCCTTGTCGTTTGGTTGTGGGGATAATCAAGATGGAGGATTTTGCGCCATTACTGTTCCTGGTAGGCTTCCCAAGGGAAACGCCATCTACGAGCAAAGTTTACATTCTGGATAAAATGAAAGCAGCTCATTGAGGCCACCACTAAAGCGCCATTTTACTTTCTACATTATAGTCTTTTGTCTGGAGTCTGGGTGTTCCCTGAACCAATCCCCATGCATCGTCTGAGTGCCCGTGATAGACATAAAAGAAGTGGAGGCAGGAAAAGGCAGCCTCCCAAATCCTTCATTGTGCAACTTTGACTCTACAAAAGGTGCATATTTTTACAAGTAATTAGATAAGCAGGAACCTCAGCAGCAGGCCCAATTCAACTCATGCACCCCACACACTCTACAACATTTGTGAGAGCCCTAGCTGATAGAAATTTACACAACCTTCTAGCAAGCATGACAATTCATGGACATTCATATGCGTCACAAATCTACATTCATCCATGAATATCCATCATAGAATGTGGGTGTATATAGAGCAAGGCGAAATGAAAGCCCGATGTCCTTCACAGCCAGTAACTTCTCATTGCTATTGGTACTTTATCTTCTGGGTAATGTTATGTTATATTTGTAGAAGATTTCTAAAGCGCACGTACACCATCAGGTCTCTTGGCGCTGGGTTCCAAAGTCACCGGTTGACAAAGTCCATGTCCGTGTTTTCGGCTTTTTCATAAAACGCATGTGGTCAGTTTCTTGTCTCATAGTGGTGGGCAGAGAGTTCCAGAATTGGGGTCCCTGTATTGAGAAACGCGACCCTCCTGTCCGTTTGCATCTGAATCTAGGGACCGGCCAATAGATTCATATGCATAGATCTTAGGGTGCGCTGTGGGGATTATCTGTGAATCCTAGAGGATATGTACTTGGGACCTGTGCCATGTATAGCTTTGAACAGGATAATGTCTGTGTTGACTGGAATTTGCTAGTAAATAGCTGGTAATCTGTGTGCATTTGTGTTTCTCTTTCTGCAGCGCTTGGAAACAGTGAAACCCTGATGAATGCTGGTCAGCGCTCATTTTTTTGACAAAGGACTTGCAGCTGGACTGGCCCCAGTCTGGGCAAAGCAGCACGAGGAACAACGATGGTAACGCTCGGCTGGTGCTGCTCTTACCGCTGCCTTTACATCCTTCCTTCAAGTTTCATGGCCATGACCTCTCCCGAGCTGTCCTACCACTACAAGCCCTTCTGTGGAGACTTTGGTGGTGTGGAGATGGCCCTGCAGAAGCTGGAAGCCAGCGGATTCTACTGGAGCACACTGTCTGGCACAGAGGCCAAGAAGCTCCTGTCCGACCAGCCTGTAGGGGTTTTCCTCATCCGAGACTCTTCAGACCACCACCACCTCTTTACTCTCAGTGTGCGGACGACGGCAGGGATCACTAATTTGAGGGTCAAGCAGGAGGGGCAGTTCTTTTATTTGGAAACTGTACCTGGTGCCGAACGACCTCCGACCTTTCCGTGTGTGGTTAAACTGGTAGATCACTACATGCACCTGACATCGGTGGGGGAGTCGGACTCTAATCTATGTTACATTGATGGAAAGGACCACCCAGTCCCCTTGATACTCACCAAACCCCTCATCCACAAAGTGGTCTCTCTACAATACCTGTGCAAGCGAACAATGGTGGCAAACGTCCACTCAGGCTCAATTCCCTCAGGAGCAGACTTAGAGGACATGCCTGTGCCTACCGTACTTAGGAATGTTTTCAAGAACCAGCCGCAGGAAGTGGGGAGGGATGAGGATCAAAAAGATGGAGGTGCCTGCTAAAGGAAGCCTTGGTGCAAAGCGATGTTTCCATTTCTTGCCAAGGAGCTGAGATTGCCGGAACTGATAACTGGTACAGGCCAATCATGATCGTGCCTCACCCTGAGATGTGATGACGCTGCAGTCAGTGTGTCACTGAAGGCGCCTAGGTGTCAGTGTTGGTGCACTATAAATCTAACATAAAATAACAGCGGTGCAAAGTTTTTGTTTAAGGAGGCTCAGGATGGAGCGAAGATCCAGAAAACAGGTAGAGAAGCAAGGAATGCCAAAATGGCCACCAGAGGAGCCCGGGGCTTCTAGAATCCACAAAATCAATCCATTGGCTCCTTAGATCAATAACAATCTATTTACTGCAGCGTTTAGCTGTTAACTAATGGCGGAAACAGTAAAAGGAAGTTAGTCTGAGTATAGAATCTCTGGTCCAGCAAGACCTGGGGAAATGTGGTTCATAAAAGTGGGTTCTGTTGAGCTCGGTCTGTTTGGTGATGACGTCCCACTTGCACATTATTGCTCTCCTTTCTGGGAATTTCTGTGCAGTGAACTGAGCTGTATTGAACCCACACAGAAAGCTGATCACTTTGAGCTGGGGAAGAGTGTGGTCTGAAAAAGCATTCCGTTGGCATGACTGACGGGCAGCCAGTTTACAGTGGGTTCAGATGTGTGTAGAGGGTTTCATGTGAGCGGCAGCTGGAGAGCTCCAAGAGGGCAGCTAAGTCACCGACTATTGTTTACACAGTATCTCGAAGGAGCTTGGCTCTTCCCCGTGGTTAATGTGGATTGCGGTCATGATTCCTGGAGTCTACGTTCATGGTCGTGGTGGGAGGGCCAGTAGTGAGTGCAACATTTCTGTGGTCCCAAGCCTTGGGCTGCTTCCCAGATTGTGGCCTGCTGGTTATATTTGGCCCGCTGTCTCGGTCGAATTGAAGCATGTAGGGGCAAAGGAACTCCTCCGCTAATCACCTCAATATATAATCTGGAATATTTTTTCGCAGGAAGAGCAGAGTGGTAAAAGTGATATTTTACTCTGGACAACGGGTGACTAATGTTTGAAAACACCTGTCCTATTTAATCTTTATTTAAAATGTTGTAAGAACCTCGCATTTACATTGAGGTCAAATTCATAATCTGGTAGGCAGGGAGAAAACAGTCTTTCAAGTGATCAAAGGGAGGATCAAATCCAAACATCCCTGCCTCATTGCAGCAAAAGCAGCTCATGAGGACTAAGAATGTACCAGAAAAAATGTACACTCTATCGCTTCCCTCGGGCCAAGACCTAGATCTGAAGGAATTTGTTTTGAAAAAGTTGGGCTACAAGTAATTTTACACCCCTGATCTATATTAGCCCAACTGAGAATACTGCATAGAATTCTCCCCTGCTACAAGCTGCAGTATTAATTTAGTATCTGGTAATAGTGATTGAAAAGAATTACATCATTAGAAAACCGAAAAGATCCTCCCAACACTTGTGAACTAAACCTTAACTATGTCGCCGGCCTACTCCAATACATCAGGGTTGCCCTGGTCTTAACGGCTTGCATTGGGCATGCAGAAGGACTGCCATAAAGGCTGCATTCTTTGACCAAAGGCGAAGTGGAGCTGTGCTGACCATTTCAGAAAGCTAAAATGTGCTGCCGGGTTCACCCCACTAATATGTCATACCCAGGATGGAACTTAACACTTTGTTCCTATATGTATCAGTGACTCCAAGGACGGCAGTTCGCTTGGAGTGAAACCTTCCATAATCTGGCAATCACTTCCTGAGGGCATGCAATCAAAAGAAGTAAACCCCTGCCCAACCAAAAAAGGGCCACAGTGCAGCTTTTCAGGCATTGCCTTCCGATTATTACAAATTACTCTCCACTCTGTCCTAGTTTGTTTCTGTTGGCTTGTAATTGAACTCGGAGGTCCCACTAAAAACATCCCGTGATTTTTGGCCCACAACTTTGAGTGAGATCTGCTTTATTATTGTTGGTGTGTCTAGAGCATTTCCTTGCACTTTATTTTGTCACTGAAGCTCAATATGTCGAGGTGGTGCCAAATCAAATGAATTGCAGGTTGGCCATGGTGCCTATTCATTGCGGAACCGAGTTGCTTATGGCCGACAGACAAGTCAGTTGGAGAAACCAAGTCAGCTTGACGCTGGCTGGCTCTCAGCTGCTGAAAGTGGCACCAGCAGATGTTCTTAAAATAGAAATGGGCTTCAGTATGTATCAAATACATTCATCTTGTCAGCAACCTGAAGTTATCTTTGGTGGTTTCCAAATACTCTATAAAAAAACTAATCACAAAAAATGTTGGATAATTTAGAAGCATAGAGGGTTTACAGATTACAGCTATTTACCTTTTCACATAATTGTTAAACCTAGACAAATATTTTAGGATTTGGCATATGCTGTGACACTATCCTTAAGGGATTGATGAAGCCTAAAATTAGCCAGAAAGAAATCAGTAATGTGCATCCTATTCTTGGTACAAATTGAAATCAGTGCATAAAAAAAACAGATTATTTTGGAGGAGTCGGTAGGTTTTGACCTCTGCTATCTCTAATTTGGCCTTAATGTTAGTGGCCATACCCGACCGTGTCACAAATCCACCATTTCCCCCTTGACAACACTCTCCGTCTTGTTTTAAACATTCATAATAGTCATTTTTCCAAATCTTATTTTTTTATATTTGGCCCTATTATATTTGGCCTTATTAAGATATATTATGTTCTAGGAGTTTTAGGACTTGGGGACAATGTATATTATCACAGGAAATGGGTGCTTCGAAGGAACTGCCATTAACGCTGCTACCATTCAGAGTAGCCAGTTATGAGGTCACATCTTGAGTGTGTGAGTCTCTCACCCAATGAGTGAGATTTGAACTGGAATTCTTAGGGAGATTTCTGATGGCAGGAAATCATAAAAGGGTCAGATGTGGTCTTGAGCAAAACCTGAATGTGTCAAATTTCTCTGCTCCATCATGCTCTCAGACACCCATACACAATGCATCCTCCAATCCGGCCTTTCACGTAGCGGGCAGCTTGGAAATCCAACTTTATTTTGGAATAATACATGAAAACAAAAGTGCTCTAATACCTACATATCATATCCAGGACAGGGTGACTTGTAACCACGCTGCAGCTGGATAAAACAACTTTTATTTGGAAACACGGACAGGGTGCAACTTAAAAGGAGAGTTGGTTCAACAAGGAAAGACTTTGTGAAAGTATCCAAGCTGGAGACCAGCCAGACAGAATGAAAGTCACAAGCTGAGAATCATATCTTCCTCTGAAAACTGACAATCCTGCAAGGCAATCTGACTGAGTGCAAATAAAGACTTGTGATTATCAGTAAATGCTTTGGATGATTTCATTTTAGTCTGGCTACAGACTCAGACATGCAGATCTAATTTCATCATGACAATCCTACACAATGGGAAACGCACAGAAAAGGGATTTGAGTCAGCCCACTTCAGCCATTATCTTGTTTGGGAGAACCCCATTCAGCCATTACTTATATAATTGTCCACATTTAGGATCAGCCCATGGCATTTCATAAATGTGTAATTTTTCTCCATTTCTATTTGGTAAACAAAGTAGTCTGTAGCAAATTGTCGAGCATTTTGTCGTTGTACATTTGATTCTACCACAGGCACCCGTGTCCGGAGACTCCCCGTGGTTTTCACATATGCAGAAAAGTCCGGTATCTCAACAGCTGTGAGACTTTTGTGGGGTTGAGGGTGTGAGGCTAGAGACTTCAGCATTGGCTGGGACTAGTGTCCCTCTTCTCCCTATCTACATATTATAGAAAGTAACCCATGTTAAATGCAGTTTAGCTTCACCAGTAGCAGTGACTATGATTGTCTGACACTGTGCTGCATATGTGTGGCAGCTGACAGCGGGGGCTGTGGCCAACTGCAGAGTGAGAGGCAGGGGGCTGGCAGCATGAACTCCCTCCCATCTAAAACTGTTGCCCCCTACCTGCCCCTATTTGCTACTGCGGGCAATCTGATTCAACAGTAAATAATTAACCGCAGCAAAGGAGCTTTCCTAAATCTGTCCATGATTTGCAAAATTGCTTCTGGTAGGTATTTAATTCCTCGCTCACCCTGAAGACCTTCAAGGGTCCAAGATGGCCCCCATTCAATAGGAAATAAGTGATGACATGCCCGATACTATCATTACTACCAGCAGTCTATACACCAACAGAAATGCCCACCGCTCCCAAGTCCCTGGCTCGTGGTGATCGAGCTGTCCCTAGATTTGTTTTTCTGTCATACTTTGCAGGTGAGCTGATATAATTCATTAAGGAGATCGCAGGCGATCCCAGGTGATCATTAGAAATAAACTCTTTCTTTTCTAAATGGGTGCTCCACAACAATAGTCCATAATTGGGTATTTCTAAAGCTGGAACTAATTATAATGCATTCACTTGACTGCAACTGAGTGAGGCTATAAACTCCAGCAAAGGTGGGAAGGTCTTTGAATGCATTGTAATAGAATTGGAAATAAAATATGTGAACAAAATCAAGGACCAGGTGTATGACCATTCCAAATTGCGACTCGCAATTTGCGCTCAATTGCAAGTCGCAAATTGCAACTCGCAATTTGGAATGTACAACAGTGTGTTTAACACTGTTGCGATTCCCAATAGGGTCGCAAATTGCCAGGCTAATGAATATATGAGCCTCTCGCAATTTGCGAGCTCATTGGGAATGACATGCCCTACCAGGGATGGTGGCCTGCTGGGCTCAGCAGACCACCATGTCTGGGACTGCTTTTAAATAAAGCAGTTTTTGTTTCTTCTTTCTTAAATGCAGCCCGTTTTCCTTAAAGGAAAACGGGATGCATATTAAAAAAAAATGAAACATTTTCGTTTGATTTTTTAAAGGCAGGCAGTGGACCATTGCCTGACCTTAAAAGTAATATTGTATGCATTTGCAAAGGGGAAAAGGTCCTCTTCCCATCTGCAAATGCATTTCCACCTACTTGAAGTATGTGGCAATTTGCGAGTGTTATGCGACCGCAATTGCGGTCGCAAAACATTTGTACATAGCTTTGAGGTTGCTATTAGGAAGGGAACGCCCCTTCCTAATACCGAGTCGCAAAACAGTATTTTGCGAGTCGCAATTTATTTAAAATACTGTTTGTAGATGAGCCCATGCATTTTAGCGTGCGCAAACGGGTCTAAGATCCGTTTGCGCACGCCAAAATGCATCATACATCTGGCCCCTTATATTTTGTACATACTGTCAACTGGCTAAACTTGGAGCAAATTAGCAAAAGGAAGAGAACTGAGGGCCTCATTACGATGGCGGTGGGACCGCCACCGTAAGCCCGTCGGAGGCGGTCCTACCGTTATCAGACCCTGCATTACCGACCACCTCATTCTGATGGCGGTCAGATGGTTGGTGGTCTAAGAGACCGACCGCCACGGATCCAACAGGGAGTGTAATGCCTACAATGGTAGCAGTGCCTGCTCAGGTACCGCCGTAGGTACTACAATGTCAGTTTCCGCCAGCCGTTTCGTGGCGGTTTAGCTGCCAATTAAAGGGAGGCAGAAAGGGACATTGGGGGCCCATAGCCAGCCCTCCTTCACCCCTGGCCCTCTGATATGAGCCCTGGGGGGCACCTATGGTGACCCTGACATATCTCTGCACCATGTGGCAGGCACCGCATGGTGCCTGCCACATAGTGCAGGGATATGTACATAGTGTATATTTTGTACTGCGGCGTGTGCTGCAGCCCGTAGCACACGCCGCAGTACAAAAGATAAACATTGTAACCGCCTTGTAGGCAGCCGCTTCGTGATACCGGTTGCGGGACCACCGACATCTAGTCGGATGGTCCCATTTCCCAGACCGCCTGCCATCCTAATCGGGCCCTAAATATTTAAAATGGGAAAATATATGTGCTTAATGGTACATTGGATTAAGTACGATGCAGCAAAGGAAACCATTAAATGTTAAAGCCTCAGAAATTGGGAGCAGTGTTCACTGAATAAACAAGGAGCTTCCCAGAAGAGTTTAAAAGCAGAGCGCGATTGTGACTCCCTTAAAAAATAATGCTTCTGAATGGATGACAGATTTATCTAGCTGATGCTGCTGTTGAGAAGACAAAAAGATAAAAGTGGAATAAAAAGATGAAGGAACTAGCAGAAGGTGAATAACCTGGTTTTAAGTCTCTTCCTAAACTTTAGCACGTACGCTGAATTATGCATTTTTAAAGGCAGGTTGCTTTAATGCTGGGAGCCAAATAAGAACAAGCATTTGCAATGCAATAGGACTCGCATTTACGCGAGACCTATTACATTGCGTCACAGAAACGGGAGGGGGGGAGAAGGTATGGACAAAGTAGTGCTCACAGTCTAAATAACACTTGCAGTACTGTGTAACACTCGAAGTAAAGGGCCAGTAGCCATGGGAGGGTAAAACTGACGACATGGCCATAATAAGGAGGGACTAACAAGCCTCGTACTCAATCAGAAGGCAGCATTTACAAAAGACAATGACACAAGCCAATTAAAAACATGGGCAGAGAGTGGGCGGAACTTCAACAGAGCTTCCACTCCATACTCCATTACTACATGCCTCGCAGAGCGAGCAGCACCTGCGCGCTGCCACTATACGCTCGACCTAAAAACAAAGGACATGTATCCAAAAGCTGAGAACAGAAGGTGTGCAGAGTTGTTGAGCACCTGAGGATCTCAGTGGGCAACAGGAAATGTAGGGCAAGATGATTTAAAAAAAATATAAATGGAACCTTTTGTGAATGCGCCCTGAAAATCACGCAAAGAACTTTAAAGATGATCTGATACCAGTGGGCAGCCAGTGAAGATCCTTTAGCTGTGCGAAGTCGGACTGCTGGTAGAGTTCTGAACAATCTGTAGCAGATAAACTGAAAATCCCAGATACAAGGAGTCACCATAATCTAACCGAGCTGTAAAACCACTATCTTGGAAGTGGAGACTGGGGACTGGGGGTAGATAGAGTACTTTCATAAGTGGTCTCAATAAAGAGAAGCAAGTAGCAGAGACTGTGGCTGCCAGTGATGCAAAAGACAGGTTCTGGTCAAATACATACATTTCTAACCTTGGTGGAACATAAAGGAAACTATAAGGGACTAGTGAAATTCTGTATGAAAATGAAGAATAAACAAGTGTTCAAGAAAATTATATTGACTTCAGAAATGCAGAGAGCTTGATTTATAATGTGTATGATCAGTTCAGGTGACCCTGTGTTGTGAGGTTCTACCTCCTTTCCATGACCCATGTGTTCATCTTCTCTATGAAGTCAAAGCAAGCTCTCTAAGGTGCGGGTCTGTGAATGTCCAAATTAGTTTTGATTTGATGCTTGTGGACAGAGAATTTTAAACATCCAACTTCCTAAGTCTGTACGTTAAAAGCAATATACCCTATCTGCGCCTCACTTTCTGAAACAAAAATTCAGTCAAAGAAGTCCTACTTAAAAAGCAAGAAGTGATGGGTGGAATGCTTGAATTAATCTCCATGACCACGAATTACTCGGGCTGTATTCCAGTCCCCTGGATGCCGTATGGGAGACCTTTGCTTACTCTGCCAAAGGACCCCAGCTGTTCCTCACTGAAGAGGCCCAGCTAGGCTGGATGTAGTCTGGCTTTGCTCGTGTAACTTTCCAGAACAGATCTGTCCCGGCAGTTTGCGCCGGTCTATGCCCACTGGATCAGGACTAGGCTGATTTGTATATTATCGGTCTCTTTCTGGAGTAGCTTAGGAAACAATAAAAGAAGGGACTGCAATTTGGCCTTACAGCAGGAAATTTATTTCAGTCCGAACACTCAGGTTTTAAATGGACAGAACATTAACATTTTCACTATACAATGAAAACGAGGGGCTTACCAATAACAAGCATTGGCATAGCCAATAGGTCTCGCCTTTGGGACCTTATAAGTGTTTAGCCATGCAACAGTTGCATAACAAAATGCTTATAAGGTCCCAAAAGCGAGACCTATTGGCTATGCCAAGCGGCCGTGCGGATGCGAAAGTGATCGCGATCAAACATCAAAGCGGCCGTGAAAGTGAAAGTAACCTCGGTCAAGCGTGGCGCGCGGCACAGTGCACATGCACTGTAGCTCTAGGCTGGCTTGGTAGCACTTTTTGGAGCCCTCACAAAATGTCTCGCCAGACCAGCTCATGCGCTGGGTCAGGCGAGACCTAAAAATCATCAAAATGTTGACTGAAAAACCTGATAACAATAATATCTACTAGAAAATATCTGCATCTAATCAATACCACCATCAAGCTCGTGCCCTTAATTACTGGGCTTCAATCAGGATGCCAATGTATCATCTTTACAAGGGTTTTTAACAGGGATGTGGAGTTTGAACCTAGACGAGAGACAGCAAAGACTGTACAGGGTCAAAGGCAAGGATACTGTCAACAAGAGATGTAACCGGTGGATGATTTCCGAACAGACTGCATCATTATGTAGTGTTCTTTAAGGTGCGTTGTCAACTCTTTCCTGAACTGGAGCTGGGTTGGGACAGTCCTGATGAAAGGCATTTAGGAATTATTTCCATATTTCTGTTTCTTCAGGTAGGTACTGTATTAATGATAGTTTTGCAGGGAATATGTTTCATCAATATGTTTGCAGTAGTTATTTTTGAGGTCAATATTCCCTAATAGAACCACATTTTCTAGTATTCTTTGCTAGTCCTGGTGAAACTGAGCTCAGGGCTGCAATCTATTCAGACTGCTTCTGGTATGGGTGCACCGTTGCATTTACCCCAGCCTGACCGTAGCCACAACACTAAACAGTCTGTCTGTTCTTTTGTCTGCCAGTCCCTACAGCCTGACCTTCTAAAAACAGATTTCTGAACTTTTGGGAATTTATAACATTTTCCAGTGGTACGACGGAAAAACCTTTAACTTTGCAGCTTTCCAAGCATGCTCTTAAAGCATGTAGTGTATTGTGAAATCTAACCACGTGGAGGCCCTTCTGGATGCTCAATTGTGCATAGTGTGAATGAGGAAATGCATTCCCATGTGTGCAGTCTCACCTTCATATTAGATTTTTGTCCACTGTGAAAATATTGTTCCCTTTGGAGCAACCCCTAATCTACACCCACGGGAAGTTAGGAGATATTCTGGTCCCATTCCCAATCCTACGAGGTATTTACTATATACTTTGACAGGAGTAGGTCTCTGAACCTACCCATGGTTGGAACCGGTCAGAAGTCTATAACCACTTTTTGGTACATTGCAAAAGTGGTTCTAATCCTATAAAAAGGCCATTTGCCTATGCAAGCAAAATTGGCAGGCTTAAATAACTATGGGACATATTATCAAGACAGGCGATAAAATTATCGCCGCTTTAGCGGCTGAAAACTGCAGCTAAAACGGCGATAATGGGCTTGATAATAGGCTCTATGCAATTCCAATTGAAGCCCAGGTTAGATGTGAAGGACATCTAACATGGGCTTCAATTGGAATTCCATAGGGCATATTATCAAGCCCATAATCGCCGTTTTAGCGTCAGTTTACTGCCGCTAAAGCGGCGATAATTGTATCGCCTGTCTTGATAATATTCCCCCATGTAACTCTGACCCAATTAGCAGTAACAGAGTATAGGGGTGATCAAAACGTGGTTTTGGTGTCTCTTACAGCCGGCAATCTATTTGCACAGAATGACTTCATTATGCTCAAACTGTCCCTCAATTAAGGCACAGTGGCCTTATCTTGTGAGCCACAGAGCCCCCTCCGATGGCGACTCCCAAAGTCTTGCTGCAGATGCCTTCACACCCAGTCCTACAGCCTCCGGCAGCCTTCTCAGAAAGACAGACATACAGACAATATTCAACAACCTGCAAAGGCACAGATCAAATCACCAGGGTGTTAGGAAATTATAAAGGTGTGGTTGGCACGAGGGACACATTTTTCTTTGTGGCATAATGTAGGATTCACCTGGCAGCTGCACTGCAATCTGCCAGACCAACATCAGCCAGCAACTTAATGAGTTATTTTGAAATATAATCTTCAGTTCTTTTTTGCGGGTTCTTAAGTTGATTTGAGTCTGTGCTGGGGTTCCCTGAAGCAACAGTGCTTATGGCTGCGCTTCACTTGTCATTCGTACCAGTGTCAACATGGCCCTCAGCAGCAATGCCCCCTGCTTACAGCCAGTCACATCACTATCAGGGCGACTAAAGCTCCTTGATGTCTTTGAATCCAGCACCCTCTGACCCTCAGAACCCAGTGCCCACCTGCGTCCGAGCGCCTAGTGGTCATCTTGGCTAGGGTCAGGAGGGCCCACCTTTTCCATGCATGCCAAGGACCCTCTACGCCATTCGCCACTACTAATGGTGGCACGGGCCCTGATATTTTTTGCCAGTTCCCCTAAGTTTGCTCGTCCGAGCCCAATATTTCCTCCGTGAAATCCACCCACTTTCAAACCTTCCATCCCAGGATTAGACAGAAAAGGTTCACTAGAACTCCTAAATCCGCTCGAGCACAAAATGTGATTCAGGGCATAAATCATGGAAGGAAAATGCTCCTTTTACCCAGACCCCATAAATACTATAGGGGAAGAGGCTTCAAAACCTTCCTTAGCCCCGACTTTACTTCCCATGTGACCAGCTTTGCCTCGAGTCCCAGGAGGCTTAGTGGCAGAGTCCCCACTTTTGATGATTGCTAGAGTCTTTTGTGTCCATCGGGGCTGTAGGCAATAATTCTCATCCACCAGTGAACCTCCCACAATAGGGGGCACAGCCAGATAGATCCCCAAGAGAAAATATACATATCCTACCCTATTCAGAGAAAAGGAGTACTGATAGGTGCCTCTCACTCCTCTCTAACTGGTTGTCCTTCTTTAGACAGGCTGTATTAGGAGTGAGACAACGCTGTCAGAGCGTCTCTCATCCGCAGGGGTTATTTATAAAGTAGAGCCTCACCCTGGTTCCCCAAAATAGTAGACATTCACAATAATTGCTATTTTACAATGACTGAGTATTTATTATGCACAATTCATCTGTAAAACGTATGCATCAGAATTGTGGTAATTATTATTAAAATCTCAGCATTCATAACACTAGAGCCAGAGCCAACCCAGTGAAAGCCACAAACATGTCTTGTCACACATCCCTATTGCTATTATTCTAAGATCCCAGTCTGCTTATTCAAGTGTCTTCAGCTATATAATTGCTTGGCTGTATCACCTAAATAATTTGCATCATGCCAAGTCGTGTAAGTTTCCCAGGATACCTTACTCTACTGCTGGGCCTACAGTCGGAAAATTATCTTCCAACATGTCCCCTTCAGCATCTAGTCCATGTGTTTACTCCTTCCCTTTTTCTGGCGTCTCTTCATGCCTTAGTAACCAATAATTGCCTAAGGAGAGGGAAAGGGCAGTCCTGCTGAGCACATTTGTTCATACTTCTATACACAAGAGGGCACAGTACTTAAGGCAGTGATGTAAAGGCTTTCCTGTACAAGGTGAGGTGGCCTTGTACCTGCAAGCACCACACACTGCTCAGAGAGATGAAAACTTCCTTCTCTGTCTTGTTTCCGTGAAATCTGTCAAAATGGAGTTTTAAAAATAAAAACATGGCGACCTCGTACGCATTTGTTAGCACTACCATTCAAACAGTTCTTTTTTAGTCCCTAAGCTCAGTACTCAGTACTCTCATAATGTATTATTTGACCCATGTTTGCATTCAATCATGCGTATCTTGCATGTATTACCATGAAAGCCCTACCACATACAATAGTCTCAGTTCTCAAGGGTGCCAGGATCCCCAGTGCCCATGTGTGCAATGGTACCATTGCCCATAAACTACAGTGACCTAGGAGCCAACATGTGCCCCTGGCTCTCATCTGTGCTAAGCCCACTAGTGCCTAACTGCATCAAGGTCCTCTGTTTCTCTCTGTGAAAGGCCCTCCTCCTGTTCCATTTTTCGAATTCTCCCCACTGTCCGTCCGTGCCAGGGTCTGATGTGCAATTTTTGGCCAGGATGCCAGAGGCCCTATTGCGCCAAGTTCTATGGCAGGTTCTTATACTGCTGTTAATTACCAGGGTCAGTGGACTTCAGGGCACCCAGTACCTATCTCTGCAGAAACCACAGTGTGCATCTGTACCAGAGTCCCAAGTCTCCATCTTTGCTAGTGTGCACACGAGCCAGTCTTGCCAGATTATTCACCGAGAATATATTTTGGATCTACATTGCCAATATGTCTCAGCGGACCTTTTCTTCCACTATGGCCGGTTCCATATTTTCAATCTGCATCAAGGCCACAATGCCAGAGTCGCCATTGGTTTCCTGAGCTACCATTCCGCATGCCGAACATACCTAACTAAAGCAGGGCTCACGTACCAGGATCACCAGTGACCCTGTATGCCAGTATTCTCAGTGCCCATTTGATTTAGAGTCCCTAGTTTTGCTCTGTGTTAGGACTGCAGTCCTTATGTGAGTCTTGATCCCTAGTGCCAGTGCCAATTAGCCAAGTTCTGAATATAGTATTTAATATAACTTTAACAGAACAATCCATGGCCTTTGGGCTTGGCTGTTCTGTGTTATTACCCCAAGCACCTTGGTGCCCAGTGTCCATCTGTGCCACCTATGCCCTTGTGCCCTTCTGTACCAAGTATTCCAATTGCTCACCAAAGGCAAATAACCAATTTAGTCCAGGGTCCAAAGTGGCTATTATTGCCACGATCCTAGACTTCTGCAGCCCGGTGCATATCTTTGCTAGACCTCTCCCTTCCCGGCTGGGCCACAAATGCCTCATTCTGTGTCAGGATCCATAGTTTGCCGCTGCGCCAGGTTCTTCATTGCCCATCTGTGATATGGTCCCAATTCCTCCATTGCCTAAATGCTCCTTTGCGCCATTGTCTTCAAGATTCTAATATGACTTGAGAAGAAGAGCTCTCGCTGCTGGAATCTGGTGTGGCCTGTTCACCAGTTCAAACCACTCAACCTTTTATCCTTTTCCGTTGATATATTGATTACCATTAACTTGGGTAATGGCAAGAAATGCCACTTATAGTGGTTAGAAATGATAAAAACTGCGTTATTAAACTCTTTATAAAACCGTATTATATTATTGGTGCTGGTGTTACTAGTGCACACCTGCGACAGTATTGGCTAGTGTCTTTCTGCCTGAGACCCTCCAATGTCTGCATAAAGGTCCCCGTGCGCTCTGTACTAAAGGCTACCAGAGCGAGGCCCTTTTTCACTCATCTTTGGCACGGCTCCTAGTGTCCATCTATGCCTCCGTCTACAGTGCCCATCTATACCAACTTCTATTGCATAACTGATGCACTTTGTGTGCCAGCGGTGTCATATAATCAGACCAACCCTATGCCCGAGTCTTGAATGTAGACTAGAGAAGGTGAAATGGTTGCTAGCGCTCACTGCTACGGCCCTACTTCTTTTGGAATAGTTTCCACAGGGAGGAACTTGGCTAGAAATCTGAGAGGTCTGTAAAGGACAAGCCGCACCTTTAGGTGGACTCCGCTATGTCAACGGGTCAAGGGAGGTTATTCCAGTCGTCGCAAAGGGGACCGATTTACCCCGGCAATAAGACTCCCTAATAGAATTACGCTTGTGGTTTTGTGTTTTTTTTCCTTTGTCACGATACCGAGATGCCCTCCCAAACTATTTTATGCTTAGCAGGTGAAAGATGACGCATAATCTTTGACTGGTCCCTTTGACACAGTTCCACCACTGGCCTTAAATGAACATTACCCAAGGTGCGCCCACATGCTGGAGACATTGAACCTGCTACTGTCCTAAAATAAAGTTTGAACTTCTCCTCTCCAAGGTGTTTATAAAGTTCCACCTCTATCCATAAACCTCCTGTTTAGTTTGTCTCTTATGATCTTTGGTGTGGGGCCTCATTATGCTCTTTCTCCTATGTTTCTGTGCGGGTAGCAGTGCCTTTGCGCATGGTGTGCAGGCCTGCTACCTTCTGGGCTTGTCTCTACCCGTGGCATGCCGGTTTCTGTTCCTTGAGTTTGCTGTGCTTCCTCGGAGACTTTCAGTCAAATAAAATTGCTAGCCACTTCTATTGTTTCAACTTGCCAACCCGTTTGGACAATTTAGCGAGTCTTCCTCAGGACAGAAAGAATTTACATAGCATCTGAGACAACTGTGTATGAGAATAACAAAAACCTTAACATGAAAGTAGTGCAATGTGCGTCCTCCGTGATAAAAAGGAAAAGGTCCTACTAGGTATGGGCCCAACAGTGGATCCCTGCACTTGCTATCTGTACATATGAGCAGAAATAAAATGAAAGCAGATTAGCAAATGATCAGCAGCTCTGGACTATGGAATGGAAGTGAATAGTGGAAACAACTACCGCTTGATGCTAAGATGTAGCTGGCATCATAGACATGACATGAATTAAAATTGTCTTCACCAGCAAGCGGTACCATAAGTTCATATGTGAGTGCTACTGTAATGAACTACTGAAAAAATAGCCATTAAAAATAACCACCAGCAATACCACTGTCAAGATAAACAGTGCAATATATCAAGAAATAGCATGTTTCAGTAGCCAGAGGGCAAATGCCTTCATGAACAGGGTTGAGAAAGTCATCTGCATCTAGTTGGGTTGGGATCTGCCCACCTTCTTGAGAACCTGAGCAACTGCAGGCAGAATAATCCTATGGTTCACTGAGTGTAACTCTCATAGAGCTTTGCCCACTCCACCCGGCACTGACAGCGTGTCCTCGGAAGAGCCGGATAATTGGAATACTCCGGCCAAGGTAGCTGTAGGGTAGTTAGAAAGAGAAAAGCAAGGTATGTGGGCCGCAGTTCTGGGAAGGTCATGTAGTGTAGGGTGCTAAGCTGATGGAAGCTGGTAGGATTCCATCAGTTTAGGGGTGATCACTGCAGTAAGGAAACATGCTAGTGCCTGACTCTTAGGTTGCTGGCCAGACCGGTGGGGCACAGATAGAGAAAGGGTGTGTTATATTGGCAATAAAACAGATCACGAGACCTTAAAGTTACAGGTAGTCACTCCTCAAGCTACGCTCTATAAAACCTTCCAGCCCTTTGATCCTTTCAAGGATGCTTCAACTACTAAGGTCAGGACACACAGTTTCTAAAATATACAAACTCTTATCCCCTAAGCCTCGCAAATCACATATGAAGTGTGAAGTAAAAAGGGAATCCAAACTTAACTCCAGTGAAATCCCATTCGACTGGAACAAGATACATCACTCCTGTCTCAAATAAAATCTCTCCAATATTATCCCAAACTAAGCTTATGCTAATAAACAGGACATACTGGACCCCCGAGAGGATCTTTAAACTTAACCTTAGCCAGGGCCCTACATGTTGGAATTGCAATGCTCATGTTGGTAACGTAGCCCACATGCTCTTCCAATGCCCTATCCTTCAAACATATTGGCATAAAATTTACGAATGTATAAGCAAAACATTCATTATAGACCCCCAGGGGACTTTTCCTATATCTTGCTAGGCTTTCTAGACCCGAAGATCAAAGATGAAAATTATTGTTTTCTGTTAGATCTTATCCTCACTTTGGCCTGTAAAATTGTCCTCAATAAGTGGAAAAATTCCAAAGAAGTCTTTTTTAGGTTGTGGCAAGAGTGGCTATCCTTCCTCAGAGGGGCTGACAACATCTCACGCCTCTCCCTGGCGTAAAACACACTGGAATGTATGGAGGTCCCTTGATGCCTTTTCCTTCACATACGACCCGCCGTGAAAATTAACTCAATCTTCTAGAATGCACTGGGCATGGACTGCCATGTCCTCTGTGAAAATTGTGTTCGATTGACCACCTGTTTTTCTTTCCAGCTCCACTGTGACTTCCACAGTCATGCACTTGAGTAACTTACTGTTTTCTACCTCTTTTATATTTCTCATTGTTTTTATTATTTGTTAGTATTCTTGCGTTCACTATCATTTTACCTTTATTCTTTTTATGATTGTATCTATTATATTTTCTTTTCTTGAAAATTCAATAAAAACGATTTGAGATAAAAAAAAAAAAAAAGATAACAAGCACAATACCAAACTCTCTTCAGTTATGGTAGCTAGGATTGGTGGCCAGGCTGACCAAGGAAAGGAGGGGTTAAATAACGCAGGCACTGGAGCTGCAGGCTGGGAAGGAGAGGTCAGATAAGGCAGGCACTGCAGCTGCAGGCTGGGAAGGAGAGGTCAGATAAGGCAGGCACTGCAGCTGCAGGCTGGGAAGGAGAGGTCAGATAAGGCAGGCACTGCAGCTGCAGGCTGGGAAGGAGAGGTCAGATAAGGCAGGCACTGCAGCTGCAGGCTGGGAAGGAGAGGTCAGATAAGGCAGGCACTGCAGTTGCAGGCTGGGAAGGAGAGGCAGGTTGGCCCGTCGCTGACACTGCTTGAAGAGGGTGCAGTGCCAGGTGTCCCACTGCAGGCTGAGAATGAGCCATCCTCTCGTCAAGACCACTCCCTCACAGTGCCAGCCTGCTGAGAAGACCTGGGAGTTATTGTAGATTCATTTTCCACGAGGAGTGTGATTCAGTATGATTTTTTAATTTATTATTGTTTAAAGTTACTGCTATTGCAAATATGTTTGCCACTGGATGAAATGAAGACGCGGAGCTTCAGCACGTAACAGAGTCTCATGTTGCATTTGTTTTTATATGAATTACACTCATTGGTGTATGAGGTATCCCTGAGGAATGGAATTACAAGCGTGGCTTTTGTCTCACATTCTAAGCTCCTTGTCCATCCAAGTCCTATACCTTGGCATCAGGACAGCCGATTGGTGGCTGCACGCTGCAGAATGTTATTCTAAAATTATATTCTAGCAGCCACCTAACAGTGTTACACACCCACTAAACGTTTCCTCCCCGCTACTTATTTCAGCCACCATGTTGCAGCCTTCCCTCTCCAGCATCCTGGTAAGTCATGAAGCCTGGTAGGTCGGATGATGGACAGTGACGCTGTCAAACATATGTATCCAGAATCTGGGACCTTTTCAGGTAGGTTCATGAAAAGGCACTGAAAACTGGTAATATCTCTGAATATCGGGGAAAACTGTAACCGCAGGAGACGAGTGGACCTCTCTACATCATGGATGGTAACCATCCGCATACCCGGGCCTTGCCATGACTAATGGCTACAGTCATGTCATGCATTCCTTCTTACGCGTGCCCGAATTTGGTACTGTTGCCTTCTCTCATTACTGCAAACTTTCTGGGGAGGAAGAGGTCTGTGTGATGTTGTGCAGTGTAAGAGGGGTTAGGGGTCCTACAGTGCATGTGTAACTTGAGAAAGTGGGTTGTCCTGTTGGAGGGCTTAGGCCTTGAGATAGGCCTCTCCCTTGCATGTCCCTCTACTGCTCATTTCCATCTCCTTCTCCCTGTAGAGGTCATGGTAGCCGAGTTGCTGGGTGTCTGGTTCAGCTTATCGAAGTTTTCAATAGAGCAGGGAAGGTGATGTCCTCCCTGCATCCGACCAGTTGGACATGTGAACCTGTGCAAATATGCAAAACCTTCGCAAAGACAGAAACCAAGGAAATGACGTCTACTAGCAACAGAAAAAAGAACACCATCCCCACACTCGGTGGTTAATTCTGGCAGAAGAGAGATGAAGCCTACCAAGAGTCCCTGATTGGTCAGAGATTATTCTAACAAAAGTACACAATCCCTTGTGGTATTATGGGATGACTGCTATCATCATGGATCTGAGATACCGGGAACATATTTGTTACCTAGAAACAGAACAGTATCTGAAGAAGGATGCACTTAAAACTACTTGCCCTCCGAAGTGTAGCAATAGTGCTGGGTGATTGGCATGCTCTATATGCCATTATTTGTGAAGGTAAACTGTCACTGTGAAGCAGATATTCGCGTTTTCCTGTGTTTTCAAGCACAAGCTCTGTGCTACACCACAGAGGAAGAATTGTACCAGGCAGGGATTTTGGCTGTCCCCTACGGACTACTAGGGCACTTCATAGTTTCTGCTATGATCTCAAGTGGAAGGAGCTAGACTACCCTACACGCTAACAGTCTACCTTAACCCAGCTCAAGAACTACAGCTCCAGCTGCTGTAAATGCTTCCCTGAGTGCCACTGCCTGAGTGGGGATGAAACAAAGTCCAGAGATCTCATTTTGCAGCCCAGTGCATCATCGCCGAGAGTGGAGCAGCCGCAGCTCTGTCCATGCCTCCGTAATAGACCATGCCCCTGATTACGAGTATCGTGCTATTTATTGTACCTGGTAAATAACGATACCACAGGGTTTGATATTTATCAGGTGTGATAAAAAGCACCTAGTATGAGTTTCAGGGGAATAACGCCGATTTTAGTATTTAACGCACCCAAATCCACATGGCACAGTAAATACTGTATGCTTTTCCGAGTTAAATTTCAGCAGATTTGACCTGCAGAAATGTAACAAATGTTGTTAAATACCTTCAAACTCGTAATTCCGACCCATGCGTAAACAGGGATATATGCATTGGTCGGAATTTAACGAGCAACTTGTAATCAGGACCTAAGGGGAAAAATTCCTGTTTTTGCTGAGCCACCAGCAGCTCGAGAGAAGAGCTCAGTGAGCCTCTTTTGCCAGCTGCTGGTGTAGTACCAATTTTCTTAGGCACTCTTGCTCCCAATGGCCCACTTGGCTTTTGCTGGAGCTACAGAGGTGCATTGATACTGCCCTGCCTGTTTATGGAGGTGGCAATGCCCAGAGACCGCACTCCCAGTTCCTTTTGTGTGGTGAGTCAGCTGCATGCACATGCAAGATAAGACTCAGGCCTCACATGTCCTCAGTGAGTTGGGCACTCTCCCCTAGCAGATGGTGTTAATGCATGTTTGAAACCTTTCACACTTTAAGGAGACTGATTGCACTGCATAATTCAGGACCTCATAAACTTGGCTCCTTGTCCCTCCTTGTTTAAAAAAGTTTAGCGCGGCGGCTCAGCCATGGGACTTTCCTCCTCCTCCTTACTAGCCATTGCTAGGCTACTCACGCAACCATGGAAAACAACCAAGGTCTCTCCTTTGGTGAGGACTGCGTCTCAGAAATTCTGAGTGGACCCTCTATACTGGATCAAGATGGAGGAGCATCGACCAGTAGCTCTTCCGGCGATTGGACAACTATCACCAACATGAAAAGGCAACTCATGAAAATTATCATGCACGGTGCCATCATGACAGAATACTTGCGTGCAAACATAGCACCTAATGGATTGATCGTCACCAATACCCCAAGGATCTTCCTAGAGGATAAACAATTCAAGGAAGAATGGTCTCTGGTGGCATGGAAATGTACCAGGGATCTTTTTGTACTCATGATCAAAACTGCCAAAAGATTGGCTGATGAACTTATTCTAAAAATCACCATAGCAGAAGGCACCATGAAGGCAAACATTGCCAACGCTGCCTTCAAGGCTAAATTGGCAGAAATCACAAAAGAAATCAATGACAATAAAGATTACTTGATGCGACAAAAAGTAACGAAGCTCCAGAAGGACATCACGCGGTTCAGCAAAGAAAAAGTATACCCTTATCTAAAGGATGATTATATACCTTCAGGAGACGATTACTTATCAGATGACAGTACTAACTCACTCCGGCGAACTAACTCCTCAGGAAGCAACTCCAGTTCTGAGTCGCAAGGCACTTACCATTACAACCAACAACCTAGAAGACCAACCAAAACCATGTATGGATACGGCCAACCACCCTACCAAGGACCGATGCCCTTCCAAGGACCGGCTCCATTTCAATGACCAATTCCATTCCATGGTCCACCGCTATGGCAATACCCACGAGGACCACCACCCCTTTTTCCCCCTTTCCAACCACAACCTTTTTTAGGCAGAGGCTGGGGCAAAGGGCGAGGCAGAAGAAGAAGAGGCACACAGAACCAATCGGAACAAGTACAATGGCAGGACCAGGCGCAAGAACAACCACTGCACATGGAACTGCAGAGTCACCAGGAGAAGAGAAACTGATCGTTAACTTGTCAGATCGCCCTCTCACAATCACAGAAACCAATATCCTTAAAAGAGGCCGAGGATTTGTGCCCACCCCAAAAGCGGATCCCTTTCGTACGAACCTTGAAATTCAAAATCTTTTCAGAAAAATCCGTCTTAAGGCTTACTTTGGTAATCAACCGAATTTACCTCCAACTGACACCGGTTTACGAAAACCTTCAACTTTCACACCAACAACCAGTATGGTACCACCAGAAGTACTAACCTTCGAAAAAGCAGTGCCAAAAGAAATAGCTGAAAAACGACTTACTTCGAATTTTTCTAACACTACTAATGCCGAAGTCACAGCCATAAAAACACTATCCAATGACGCTTCCATAACCATCAAGGAAGCAGATAAAGGCGGTGCCATAGTCATTATGGCCAGCATAGACTACCGGACGGAATGTCTACGCCAATTACAGAACACCAACTATTATACACCACTTACCAAAGACCCTACGCCACGCCTCTCTACCAAAATAAGTTCAATGGTTACAGCGGCATTAAACCAAGGTTGGATCTCCAAAAATGAAGCAGAGTTCTTAGTAAATACCAACCCAAAATTACCCTACTTTTACACACTGCCAAAAATTCACAAAGGGGTCTCCCCACCCCCTGGGAGACCAATTGTTTCTGGCATAGGGTCCCTCTTGGAACCACTATCCAAATTTTGTGATCATTTTTTACGCCCACTAGTTCGGGCCACCCCCACATTCCTCCAAGACACCAGAGATGTCCTGAAACTGATTGAACTAACCAATATGGAGGGCCCACTACCAGATGTACTCCTTACACTGGATGTGGAGGCCCTATATACTAATATCCCTCAGCTCAACACTCTTGAGGAGGTGGAGACGATTTTGCTTAATACTAACTGGGACTCACCAACCCCCGTGAGCTTCATCATGGAGTGTGCCAACATCGCTCTCACTGAGAACTTTTTTCAATTCGAGGAACAGCTGTTCCATCAGACCCAGGGTACTTCGATGGGCAGTACCTTTGCCCCGAGCCTGGCATGCCTTTACATGTCAGACTTTGAGGCAAGGTATGTTCTCACGAATACCAATCCCTTCTCGAGTAACGTCCTCCTATGGAGACGGTATATCGATTATATTTTAATCTTTTGGAAGGGCAGTGTGGATATGATTCCAAACTTTGTATCATGGATTAATGACCTCAACCCCGTTCTAAAATTCACTGCAAACTGTTCAGAACAGGAACTACCTTTTCTCGACCTGACTATCATTAAAAAATGGGAATATTGGAGACTATTACCTACAAAAACCTACTGACAGCCACTGTCCCTTACAATACAATAGTTTCCATCCAAAGGCACTCAGGGACAATCTCCCTTACGGCCAGTTCTTACGTATTCATAGGAACTGTAGTCAGATAGAAGACTATAAAAAACAAGCATCTGAGCTTAGCATTAATCTAGCTCAGAGACAATATCCTGCCCGCATCATCAGCAATGCACAAAAACGAGCACGCAATACCAACAGATCTACTCTTCTCGAATCCCAGACAAAACCAGAATCAGACCTCATTACATGTGTGACCACCTTCACCTCTGAGTCTAATATGTTAAAAAGGGTCATTAACAAACACTGGAGAATACTAGATTCCGGCGACCTGTCCTTGGAGAAACCCAGATTTGCTTTCAAACGCACAGCTAATATCAAGGACCTCCTTATTAACACCAGACCCAAAAAATCAGCTCCAACAGCTCCCACCACCTTATGGAATCTACCTCCGGTTAGTGGACATTATCCCTGTGGTCAATGTGTGGTCTGCCCACTAACTCGAGCAACAAAAACTGTTCAACTCCCTGCTAATTGGATCTGGACCCAGAAAAAACACACGAACTGCAATACACGTAACTGCATCTACCTCATTACGTGTCCCTGTTTTCTACAATACATTGGGATGACCACACGTCCAGTAAAAACAAGAATGACTGAACACAGAAGCAATGTACGTTGTAAAAAAACGAATACCAAAATGTGTTCACACTTTGCGGAACACAATCATACCCCAAATGACCTAGAATGGACAATTCTAGAGGCCTTCCCCACCATCACTAAAGAAGCCCTATTTAGGAAGGAACAATGCTGTGTTTTCAAATTGAGGTCACACATAAGGGGTTTGAATGATGACATACCTTGGGCTGAACTGAATCATTAAACTAAGCCCACCCACTCTAATTCAGAATTACATCGACATTAATTACTCTTCATTCAGAGTCTCCTTCCTATATCCTCTGACAGATGATATAGGTGTTCCCTTCTTGTGATGATCACATACGGTCTTGTCCCCTTGAGAAGTTTAACTGTCCTTACAACCCACATCGTGAATTTCACGGATGGCAAATATCCCAACCTTTAAATTTTAAATTTTTGATTATTAAATATCCTTTTTTGTCTGCTGTTTCCACACTCACATGTAACAAATAGTACTCTCACAAGTCCTTGATACATTTTTCTCCTATTCAAACATGGATGGCAATTGACATTGATATTTCTCGCAGCTAAATTAGTTACTTTCCCTGTTACATCATGGCCGCCACTACCATCCATTTAAGATACTGGCCTTAACTACTTTCTGTATTTATCCAACACAAGCACCAAGGAAGCCCTATCCAAAATGGCCGCCACGTTTTTTCACGTTCTTGACAGCGTTACTTATGGATATCTCCCGGAAGCACTCCCCACGGGGCCCAGAGCGAGGGTAGGACACCAGCAAGTTGCCCGCCTACACTTGTGAGTACTTTCCTGCTGTCCGCATCTTCACGGGTAAGCCTTGCCGCCGCTCACGATTAATCGACCAAGGTGCTTTTTAACCTTATTATTCAACTAATTTTGTTTTTGTAGATACCGGAGCAACCAAGGTGCTCTGGTCTTATCCCCGTCAGCCGGGACTAGGTTACGAGGGGTGAGTTCCACTGCCGTATGCCCCTCCGACGATACCCATTACTCTAGGCACGAGCGCTTGTAAATTGCATGCTTTGTTTTCGTCCGCATTTCCACCATTAGTCCCCCGTCTCCCCCTTTATGCTGGCTGGATATTTGCGTTTCCCTGTGAATACCAATTGTTATATGTTTTCCTGGATTCCCCGTTAACTACGATTCGGACATTTAGCACGAATATGCATTTTGGCGGCACTACGTTAAGAATCTTGGGTTCACTATGACGATTGTTCGAATGAATACATTTGGTTCTTCCACTTAGCCACACTCGAGCTCATCACCTCCCGCTTCCCAGCGCGTCCACAATCACGTTGCACATGGGTCCTTTGACATACAACCACCCCTGGCACCTCCTCGTCAATATAGCCACGACGAATCGGCCCCATTCACTCTCACTTCATGGCCCTACCTTCGGGTGAATGCAGTGAAGTCACTAATAAACACCACTACCCATTGCATGAATATTATGCCTCCTGGCTGGTCTAACCGCAGGTTATGTTTCTCCTTTCTTCCTCCCCCCTCCCTTGTTGTTTTTATTTCCCTTCTCCTACAGGTCTTTCTATACCCCAGTACCAGTTCCTTAGTACAACCCCTACCGTCTCTAGCAACTTGACTCTATAGTGCTAGACGGCAGTGCACTCACCACACACTTTCACATTGGTCCTGACAAAGTGCGATTGACCCTGACGAAGTGCCATTGACACCTTATGGGGCAGCTGGGGCACGAAACATGTTGACCACGTCCACCTCTGGTTAGCCCTTATGGAACATTACTCCTATACAAAGGCTTCTACATAGTTTTAAATTAGGCTAGAGCTACCTCAATAATTAAAACTTGAATTAAGCAGGACGGCTCTATACCTATTTTAATCACTTCATACTTTGTGCACTACCCAGCCCTCACACCCACACGCACCCAAACGGCTTCTTCTAAAGATCCCCGATAAAGATCCCCGGTTTCGGGAGCCCGTCAGGCATTGCAGCGCCAGCTTGACGAGGGGCAAATGCCCAAATGATGAAGCATGACATCCCTTGGGGTGTGTGAGGGCATTTTGAAGAAAGACCTGTTCTTCCCCCCCCTCCTAGTCCGTTATTCCCAGGAACTGCTCATTCCTTACATAGTACATTCCCTGGTGCCTATGAGCAGGACCGCATAAACTTGGCTCCTTGTCCCTCCTTGTTTAAAAAAGTTTAGCGCGGCGGCTCAGCCGTGGGACTTTCCTCCTTCTCCTCACTAGCCATTGCTAGGCTACTCACGCAACCATGGAAAACAACCAAGGTCTCTCCTTTGGTGAGGACTGCGTCTCAGAAATTCTGAGTGGGCCCTCTATACTGGATCAAGATGGAGGAGCATCGACCAGTAGCTCTTCCGGCGATTGGACAACTATCACCAACATGAAAAGGCAACTCATGAAAATTATCATGCACGGTGCCATCATGACAGAATACTTGCGTGCAAACATAGCACCTAATGGATTGATCGTCACCAATACCCCAATCATCTTCCTAGTTGATAAACAATTCATCGAAGAATGGTCTCTGGTGGCATGGAAATGTACCAGGGATCTTTTGGTACTCATTATCAAAACTGCCAAAAGATTGGCTGATGAACTTATTCTAAAAATCACCATAGCAGAAGGCACCATGAAGGCAAACATTGCCAACGCTGCCTTCAAGGCTAAATTGGCAGAAATGACAAAAGAAATCAATGACAATAAAGATTACTTGCTGCGACAAAAAGTAACGAAGCTCCAGAAGGACATCACGCGGTTCAGCAAAGAAAAAGTATACCCTTATCTAAAGGATGGTTATATACCTTCAGGATGAAGCATGACATCCCTTGGGGTGTGTGAGGGCATTTTGGAGAAAGACCTGTTCTTCCCCCCCTCCTAATCCGTTATTCCCAGGAACTGCTCATTCCTTACATAGTACTGCATAATTCATGCACAGGAACGTAAATTGCTGCATAATGATATACATGTTTTACATTTTAATATGCTTTAGAAAATTTCTGAGAAAAAAGTGGTATACTATATTTTGTTTTAATAACGTTGCAACGCCAACTTGATAGTCTTTGCCGTGAGGCCTGGGTGTAACCCTACGCCCACATAACCCGCAAGAGTAATCCTTGACTGCTCATCTGCTCTACCCTGAGCAGGGCCGGCTTTAGAGCTGTTGGCACCCGGTGCAACAATCATTTTTGGTGCCCCAACCACCTCCACAGGTTACCTCACGACCAACAGGCACAAGCGCCCCTCATCTCTCCATAGCCCCTCTCTCACATACATTTGTTTTGAAGCACTGGTTAAGGCTGACTTTACTAATAAGAATGTATATCTACCCAAGCAAACGTTTTTCAGCAACATTACGAATAGATAATGAAAGACTGGGGGGGAAAAAACAGAATGACCTAACCTATTTTATGCAGTTTGCATGCAGCTCTTTGATAACAGTTCATAACAGTCCCTGTTCTATATTAGGGTTGTATCTTACGAACTGTAGTAAAAAAAGGATCTCTGTGACAAAAGCAGTAATCCACTCAGCTAGCCATATAAATACAGATCTGTGATCTGCACGGTACGCATTCTTTGCAGCAGGTATATTCACCATCTGCACTACTTTATGGTGAGTCAAAACTGTCACTAGACAAAACTCTGATCTCTCTCGGAAGCAGGAATATTCATCACAAGAGTTATCTTGGCATTTTTAATGCTGCCTGAAACCTAGAATGTACAAGAAACTCTGTTTTTAAATCGTAAGTTATTACTAAACACAGCAACCCTCCCCTTCACCCTGAGGTCAATGCCCCAGGTCAGCGCCCAGTGTGGCCGCACAAGTCGCACTGCCCTAAAGCCGGCCCTGACCCTGAGAGTCAAAGCCTAAAGAGAATGTTCTTGGTATTCAGTGGACTTGCAGTGGTCTTTGGTTCCTAAGTTCCTGAATGAATGTTACTGAGAACATTGTAGATAAATCTCACAATGATATTCGTAAAAGGCCTGTGCTCTGGCTGTCAATCAATAGACATATGCTGTCTCTATCTGTACATCCTGATTTTAGTACTTTGATCATTCTCTCTTTTGGGGGCCACCCATAGTGCAGCAGATCTTTCTGTTATGCTGAGCAGCAAAACAAATGTATAACCTATCTAGTGAGCTCAAAAGGTTGACTCCTTTGGGGAAAAGCATAAGGTTGGTGAGGAAATTAAAAAAAGGCAAGGTGGCTGCCCAACTGCCTTCATAGTAACAGGAGTTTATGCTATTGGGGAGGCAGGGGTCCTGGTGCATCTGAGTCTGGTTCCCTGGACTCCCCGCTTCGTGTTGCCTCCAGCAGGTATGCTATTTTAAGAGCAAGGGGAAGTGATCCCCAGCATGACAGCTGCAACACCAGCACCACAGTGACATATGCTGCTTACTTTTGTTGATAAAAGGGGCCAGTTACCTGAGGTCAAACCTTTGGTCCACATTGTAGCTCGAGGTCATTGCAGGTGGAAATCACAAGCCCCACCCAGCACCCCAAGTAAGACCTCACTAGTGGCCAGCATGACAAGCAGCATTGTCAGAGGTCTTGTCAGCAGTCCTTTCATGTGATTCCACTGAAGAAGGGGTGAGAACTCGGAGAGTGTAAGAGAGTGAAAATGGGAGGAATGGCCGCAAAGGGGGTAACAGTGATGAAAGAAAGAGAAGGAGCCTCAAATGGTGGAATGTGCAAGCAAACGGAGGAGATTTGGAAGTGAACGTTGGGGAAGCAGTACACGTATATTCTCAAGCCAAAACAGTACATTGGGTAGTAAGAAAAAGGGTAGTTCTATAGGGGGTCTTTGGTAAACAGCAGAGCAACAGATGTAGCAACGGTAGAAAAGGAGTGAGGGAGAGCCAAGTTGAGCGCAAGAACAATATAGGGATAAAAACAAAAAGAATAGTGGCATGGAGCAGATGTTAGAAATAATAGATCTGGATGAACAGTGTGTTACCACTGCCCTGAGGAGGGGGAAGGCTGACAGAAGGGGTTGGTGTCCTCTGGGGATAACATGGCAAATATGAGGGAGCAACACCCAGGGCTTCTTACCGTCTGGGCTGAGGTGCAGGGACAGAAATCAGCTACAGTGAAACCAGGACAAATGGGAGATGAGAAGGTATGGAGGGGATAGGATAAACATGACCTCTCTGGAGGTAAGCATAAGTGATAAAGAACTGCCAAGCCAGGTCTTCCTTGGACCAGAAACAAGCATCCTGGGACCAGTTTCAGGGTAACACCCCTCATCAGATATTCTAGCTTGAATCCAGTGGCAAAGTGAGCAAAGGACCCACGTCTGGGCATACCCTGCCAACTTAGGGTGAACAAAGCAAACTCAAGGAGATGAGGGACGGAGCGCTGAAACTTTTCAGACACTCACCCCCAGTCACAGATCTGGGTTGGATCCACCCCAGGTCAGATCCTGACATATGCAAATCAGACTTGACGCTAATCCTCTTGGGAACAGTTCAGCCTGATCTGCCAAGCCAGGTCTTCCCTGGACCGAAACAAGCATCCTGAGACCGGTTTCAGGGTAACAGTCCTCCTCACTCAGGCTAGCTTGAATCCAGTGGTAAAGTGAGCAAGGGAGCTAAAGAACGATGATGATTTAACAAAAATCTGTGACTGGGGGTGAGTTTCTGAAAAGTTTCAACGCTCCGTCCATCATCTCCTTGTGTTGGCTTTGTTCACCCTAAGTTGGCAGGGTAAGCCCAGACGTGGGTCCCTTGCTCTCTTTGCCACTGGATTCAAGCTATCCTGGCTGATGAGAGGTGTTACCCCCAAACCGGTCCCAGGGTGCTTGTTTCCGGTCCAGGGAATACCTGGCTGGGCAGTTCGGGCTGGACCGTTCCCATGAGAAACAGGGGCAAGACTGATTTGCATATGGCTGGGTCTGAACTGGGTGGCGAAGTGAGCTAAAGAACGATGATGGATTTAACCCAGATCTGTGACTGGGGGTAAGTGCCTGAAAAGTTTCAGCGCTCCGTCCATCATCTCCTTGTGTTTGCTTTATCAATGACACCAGCCTTGTTTAAAACTCTAAGATCCACAAAAATCCTAACCTCTCCCGAAGCCTTGCCTGACAACACAACCAAAGTCACCCACTCTGTAATCTCAACATCCTCTATGATGCCTTCTTTTTTGATATTCTCAATCTGAACAGACATTGCTGGCCTCATACTTAATGGAACACCTCTAACCTTGCTCACGCTAGGTGTATAATTATCCTTCAATGTAATCTTATGTGAGGATGCAGTTGAACACCCTAGTTTGTTTGTAAATACTTGAGGAAATGTAATTAGTTATGCTCTTTTAAGTTCATCATCACCCAAAGCCATCTCACATTCAATTTTCTTAACGATACCAGGATTGAAATCACTGGTTTGTATACCAAACCCTTTCGAAATAATCCTGTGATCACTATTTGACCTAAACACACTCCTAAATCTTTCTGGTGGAAACAGCTGATGATGCTGTATCCTTTAGTTGAAATATGAGTCTTTTCTGCATTTATCCTAACTTCATAGTCAATCAATTTCACCCCCCAAAATATCCATCTTATTAATGGGTTGTTCACCACAAGCCGGCGGAGGGGAGTGGAGGGTGTGGGGGGGGGGAGAATATATGGTTTTAACAGTTTCACCATGCCTATCAATGTTTCCAGATATAATTCACAGGGGATTAAATATATTTTTGCTCCTGAATCAGACAACATCTCTACAGGACAACCATTGGCACTGACTTCATCAGTGAGACCTCGGTTGTTCCGATCACCTACTTGTGATGAAATTTCTCCACGGCACAAGTCATCATCATCAAACTCATCATCCACATCAATTTCTTTTACTTTCTTCTCTTGAGCTCTACATAATTTTTCGAAATGTCCTAGCTTCCCACAAACCCTACATTTGAAATTCAAGGCAGGACAGTTTCCACTATTTGCAAGATGGCCCTGCATAGCACAACGAAAAGAGTTTCTACTGGATTTCTTTCTGATTGTCCACGTGTTTAAAACAATAATACTTTTTCACACTAGAAGGTTTAAGATTATTGTCTTTATGGGAAGCAACTTTCTTTTTTTTCTCTTTGCTCAAACTTTGTATTTTCACTCCTTTGCTTCATCAGTTGTATTATCACTGTGTAGTTTAATTATATCCACATAGGCTAATGAGTGTTCAATTTATTTTGCAACTAAAAGAACTTTGACTCGTTTGGGATCATCCTTTAACCATAGTTCATGTCTCTATCTATGTTACATCCTAGCATGAACTGATCATGGATGTGTTCTTTAATGAAGCCCCTAAATTTACAAGAAGCACCTAACTTGCAAAGATCTGTAACATATCTCTCGACCGACTCCTGTGGTCGCTGTTCTCCTGCCAAAATGATAATGTGATATTGTGCTAACTTTTGGTAAATAATGATTGTAAATTTTTTTGATGCATTCATCAAATTCATTTAACACATCCGTTTTACTACCTCCAATGCTAGGCAAGTGTCTAAAACTTCCTGTCCTTCTAAACCTAAACAACACAGAAACAATGTTGTTTTTCTTTCTACACCATTCAGCCTAAAACTGAATGGAGAAAAAAACAGAACTAATGTTCCTGGGAAATAAGTCTGTACCCAGAAAAATAATCTGCTGGCCTCCAGATCTAGACAACCCCCCTGTGCCAAAAAATTCCATTTAAATCTGGGAATGTGGTTAGACCATAATCTTTCTATGGAGACACAAGCCAAAAAACTGGCAGCCACCTGTTTTGGAATACTCTGCATGAAGATGTTACCTATTATCCCTGAGCAGGCCTGGAGAACCGTGGTTCATGCCTTGGTGATATCACGGCTTGGCTACAGCAACTCCCTCTAACTGGGCTCCCCCAAATATGTAGTGAACGACTACAGGTGGTTCAGAATGCTGCAGCCAGGATACTCCTAGGCATCTCCAGACAAGACTCAGCAAAAACCGCTCTGAAAATATTGCACTGACTCCCGATCCAAGCCAGGATCAAATTTAAATCGCTATGTATGGCCCACAAAGCCAGGAACGGCAAGGGCCCTGCCCTACTAAGAAAGCTTGTAGCTCCTTATGTTTTGGGTAGATCAGATCTACTCATGAAGAGGACAAGAATAAAGAGATCAAGATGGGGAGGAAGATCTTTATCACACCTGGCTCCTAGTCTGTGGAATTCCCTACCTAAAGAAATGTGATTGCTAAGAGATGAACTAGTATTTAGGCAAAAACTAAAAACATGGATCTTTTCCTGATAACGTCTTTCCCCTGACATCACCTTCTCCTCAGCGCTAGGAAGCCTTTGGGCAGCCATGCGCTCTATAAATCCATAAACATAAGGGGCTGTTAACAATGGCGTGGAGTGATCTTCTTTAACGGTACATCTTGGATACCTTGGCATTGCATTACTGATATGTCTAGTCTCTCCCACAAGTCGGTTGGCCTATACATGAATATTAACATCTTGTGACAACAAGTATACATTGCTTGGAACCGGTCACACCTTCTGAAAAACACTTGTCACTATCACCACATCACTGATGTATATCTAACACAACAACCTTCACTTAACAGGTTGGAGGTGCGTTTGCAACTTAGGTAATTCACCTAAGACACATGGGTCACGATGCCTGACTACTGCAGGTGAGTGGTACAACTGGTGCGAGTGTACAAATTACACATCGGGAACATACAATACCATAGATATGTTTGATGTTTTGCTAATATACTAGGTAATCATCCACCTACCCTTCTTCTTAGAAAAACCTGACCAAGGATTAGATTGTCTTGAACTGGTATAACATTGAACTGCCAAACTGTGGGGTGTGATAATCATCAGTAATTGCTTCATATGCTTGGTATGTTGTTTATGTTCCCCTACACAGGTCGTACCGGTGAATTGGCCCTTCAGTTCCCCAGGATCACTGGTTTTGTATTGCAAGCTAACATAACCATTGTTTCCTATCTTACTTGTTCACAGTTGTTTTCACAGCAGTAGCGATTTATTGATCCTGAAGAAAGCCGCAATTATAACTAGGTCATTGGCTGAAACATGTCGATCAGTAATCAGGACGACTGAATCTAATGTTTTCAGTCTCACAATTGCGTTTTTAATCCTAGCACAGGGTAGCCAGAATAAAGTTGAAAAGGAGAACCTTGTAGTTAGTTTTAATTCACATCTCTACCCGCACTGCACACCTCACGACACCATAGTAGCTCACTTTTGATTTTAGTAACAACCCCTCCATTAAAACATCCCTGAGCTCCTCATTTGCAGCGAGGGTGTTGTAGCCCACTAGGCTTCAAGGTGTGAGGAGGATTCCCGATGATGAAGCATACCACCATTGGTGGGTGAGAGAAACTGTACTTAAAAGGGACCCCCCTTTCTGCTCAGTTACCCACTTCACTAGACCCGAGGGTCCTTTGCCCTCCTACATATCCCTGTATCATGTGGTAAGCATCGCACGTAGTGCAGGGATATGTAACATGCCCTGTTTTTACATTGCAGCAGGTGCTGCAGCCAGCAGCAACGCGCAATGTAAAATATAGGCATTGCGATGCCTACTGTGGGATCGCACACAGCATGTCGGGCCGTCCCAATCCCCGATACGATGGCCGTAATCAGCCCCTTTGTGATGTTCCACATACCCTTGCATAATTTAAGATTTATTTTCTCCATTTGGCCCATTTAATGGCTAGTTCCCTGGAGATTAGTAAAAAGGTGGGGGAGTAACATTCTGTAATCTAACACAATATGTAACACCTAAGAAATTGAGTGCAAAAAGACAAGAAAATACACAGAACACAATAAAGTCATCAGTCTAAGATGAGAAGTCCACCATAAAAAACAGTTCCAAAATAAATAGCATCACAAGTGCAATAAAATTAATAAAACTGAAAATAAAAAATAAAATAAAATACTTGTATATCCAGTGTGCGATATAATACCCGAGGTTCCAGAATACCACTGCTTCACTTATGTTCGAATACAACACCCGAACATGCACATGAAGATAGACAAACTAGCTCTAAACCAAGTACTTTTCTTTTTCGTTCCTATTTGTCTTTTTTTTCAAAATAAGTTGTGGTAGCTGGTATCTCGCGTAAACATCTCCCACATCACCTCAGTGCGTGGATGTCTCCGAGCTTTGTGTGCATTGTTCAACTGAGGTTCCACGACCGGGGCTGGAACAATGTGTGCCAGGACTCTGTGGGGGATATTCTCAAGAACGTGTGATAACTACCACAAAATCAGTTTAACGCAACTCTTCACATCACAGTCTATCGCGGGAAAATAACTCTGTGTTAACGTGGTATTCTCAACCCGGCGGCACCATGCGATATTCCCACGATAACGCATCAAATGACCGTGTTAAAAGTAACGCGACGCCGCAAAAACGCAAAACACTAATGCGAAAATAGTAGCGATAAGGCCAATTGCGATACAAAAATCAGCAATAACCAGCGATAGGCCTGCAATTCCCACGCATCATGTGGGAAAATGCACCATAAAAGCAGAGTACAAAAACAGTGAGATGAAAATGTACGAGCACAACCCCATATCTGTGACGTAGAACAAATGATCATTGTCCCGCATCATATAGGCATCTCCTCACAGTCACAATGTACATTGACATGCAGTCTGCATGTAAACTGCGCCAATGCAGACACATGCATGGAACTCACTGTGAAACCGCATCTCCCCTTCACATTGCAGAGGTACAAGCAAACCCTCCTGCACACAGATGTGCCATGCCCATGATCAATCAATAATGACAGCGTGGACAAATGTAGGGGCAGTGACTCCCGCTCATGTACATGTTGCCCATGTTGTGGGACTTGAGTCACTGGAGGCATCCCTGCATCACAGTGGCACATAACTGACCCCAAAAGGCATCCAAAATTGAATGATCTTGGACACATGTGAAACGCCGAAGAGTGGGATACCCTACTAACTGTGACACAAAGAACTGGCAGTTCGAATATGTTGCACCCCAAACAGCCTCTCTGCACAGAGGTGATGCACCCACAGTCCATGAACAAATCATAACATTGTTACCAATCCATGTCGCACTCACACCTGTCTGAGTGATGTGCCTGTACAGATGAGTGACATGTACTTAGGGAATGTCATTTTGTAATGCATTTATTTGCACATGCTGTGCCTGTGGTTATTTTGTACAGTCCCATGATTGCCAAAGACTAACACAATGTGACGTGCTCATCTGAAGAAATTTGCAATTATGGTGTCCATGCGGGCTATTCCTGCTGAGGCTGCAGTGGGGTGTGGTCCACCTGCCTCATCTTCATCATCATCGTCCACTGCTTCTGGAACTGCTATCCATGGTGCCTTGCAGCGTACACATATGTTGTGCAAAACACAACATGCAACGATCATCTTGCACACAATGTTTGGGCTGTACAGGAGCCTTCCACCTGTGACGTCCAGGCACCTGAAACGTGACTTCAACATGCCAAATGTGCATTCCACGATGCCCCTGGTGCGTTTGTGGGCCGCATTGTACTGCCTCTGGGCCTGTGTGTTCGGTGCTCGGAGGGGTGTCATCATCGAAGCGCAGAGTACATATCCTTGGTCACCTGTGACAGTGCAGAGAGACATGAGTCAATTGTTGGTTCTGCATGATGTGTTGGCAGGTTCACGGGTTCATTGGTGTGTGATATGTATGACTTAGTGATTCCTGTATATCATGTACTGCTTGTTGCAAATGAGCGGCATCAATGTGAATTAAGTAGCCTCACTGCTGCTCCTCCCTCCCCCGAGCCTATCCACTAGTGTGCGCAATACGGTAGCATCACTTGCACCCCTACGTCACACCATTGCCATGCCTGTCTGCGCAGGTCCCCAAGCCTGACTATGACACAGTGATGTTGTACTTCAAAGGTGTGCGGCCACGTGTGTGTAGGCCTATGGTAAGGACAGGGCGGACACAGTTGTAGAGTTCATGTCGGGCTGAACTCGCCGCGCGGTTGAGGCTAGACCTTTGGCTTATGCTGCGGAAATAGTGACACACACAACAGTTGGCATGTATGATCCTGGACCCCGAGTGGGCTTGCGCACCCTCATGTACCCCTCGGCCGGGGCCGCGCTCCGTGGCCATGCTACATTGCAACAACCAGCAAGGGTCCCTGACTTGAGCTGCACAGAGTTAGAGGCCCCTGATGCACTGCGGCTGGCACAGGCACACCTGCAAGGGACGGTGACTTGCGGTGCACTGAGACAGGGCCATGAGAGCTGAGTGGGTCCTCGTTGATGTCCAAGGAGACTGTCGCGGTGTGTTACGGGGGACAGCGGCAGGTGTCCATCCAGGGCATGATGCAGAGGGCAGTAACAGGCATAATCGAGGAGTTGAATGCTACAGTCTCCTTTTTCCCACCATGTAAGTATCAGCTACATGATGAAGACAACCCCCAGGCCATAGACTCAGACGCCAACAAAGTTTAACGGGAGAGTGTCCATGATTCGCGTGGAACAGAGTCAGTGGCACCTGAGCTGGAAGGGGATGCAGTCTGCGATGACGCCTGTACACTGATATAAACTCTGCAATTAACAAATCAAGACTCAGTTCCAATTGTGTGTCCTACTCGACCGCAGTGTGTGCTGGAGGCAGCGGTCAGCACGGGGTAACCACTGTGCAGCCAGCTCCTCCTGGATCTCTAACACACGGCATTGAAATGGCATGTGGAGAAGATTCCTGGTTGACGGAGGTGGAGGCACCAGAGCTGAGCAGGTGGGCACCCTGCGATGATGCCGTGTCCTGCCTGGGACGGACTGGATTGGATTTGTCTGAGGCCTGCTGGACCAGTGTGTAGGCCTAAGGCAGAAGTCCGCAAGGGCCCACAGACACATGTGGTTGGAATGCTATGCACAGAGTTGGTGGCACCACATCGAAGGGAGTATAGGGATTTAAACAATGCCATGAATATGTACTCTGCCATTGTGCAATCAAGACTCGGTTCCAAATGTGTAACCTACTTGTCCGCTGTGTATGCTGGTGGAGTGCGTCAACGAGAAAGGAGTACTGCGCGCCTTGCTCGCAGTGGCCGCGATGGTCTGAGGGGGCTGCCAAGGTCACGGGCCTCTGGCTTGGAGCTAGCACAGGCATGTGGTGGGCACTCTTGGAGACACACCAGTGTCTGCAGGTGAGCAGTGAAGCCTGGATGCGCAGGGGCAGACGAGACTGGTTTGGGCACCAGCGGCCTGGGCACAGGAACACAGGCACCACCACACACAGCGTCGGCCTTGTGGCAGGGTGAGAGGCGCCGCCCTGGCAGACACGTTTACCAATCCGGAAGAGAACCACGTCCAGGGCTACATGCTTTTTATTCACACCCCTACGCTAGCCTGGCGTACGCCGGGCAAGCCCACTCTGCACACGCTTACAGGAGGGACGTAACAAGCTATATTTCTGTGATCTTCCTCCCTGGCTGGGGTGACATAGTTGCGTTCACTGTCCATGAAACTGACAACACCAGCATTGTATGTCGACATGGATATGTCTGTGGTCTGCATACTGCAGTCTGTCCAGTACATCCACACCACACTTGGCAATGTGTGCATTCTCATTCATGGGTCACTTGCCTCCTTTGCACATGCCTGATTGGCACCTACCTCCACATTCCGCTGGTATGTGGCTGATGTGCCATGACGTTGGTGGCTCATGTACATGGCTAGCCCAGGTTGTCCCAGTGAGTTGTGCTGTCGTTTCTGATGGGTGTGCATGTTGTTTGGCATGTTGTATGTGGGTTTGTAACATGTGCATTGCCAGAGTTGTGAGTTGCATGATTGTGGATTGGAGGTGTGTGGTGTGTTCATTTGGTACTTACCAACGAGCACTGCATTTCTGTAGGTGCCATCCTGGAAACGCCGGTTGATGATGGACTGTCGGAAGATGTAGGAATCATGTACACTGGCTGGGTAGTTGGCGCCAACATTGGTGAAGAGTCCCCGGTGGTCCACTATTACCTACACATTGATGGAATACGTGTGATTTCTGTTGCGGTAATTGTGTGCAGTGTCGGCAGGGGCACAAGTAGGACATGTGTGCAGTCAATTGCCCCCAACACGTGTGGGAATCCAGCTATGGTGTAGAATCCTTGCTTGGGCTCCAGCTGGTCCTGCACAGTGTGGGGTATAGGTACTGGGGTACCAAGCTGATGATGGCATCCAGGACAGATTTGAGGAACTTGGATAGGGCTGGCTGTGAGACTCCTCCGACTCTGGCGGTTGTTGGTTGGAATGTCCCAAAGGCCAACAGGTGCAGCACAGCCAGCAGCTTTATCTGAGGTGGGATGTTGGTTGTCCGCTGTGTTGGTACCGTCAGCCTGTGGGCAATGATGTTCAGGATGCAGAGGATGGTTGTCCTTTTGAGCCTGTAGTGAGCAATGACATACTCTGGTGTTAAGTCTGTGAGGCTGGTGCGTTTCCTGAAGGTCTGCTGTCTTTGTCTGCGCTGTCTCTGTGGTGGTCCGGGGGAAGGACGGAAGGTCTGGGGTGCAGGGGGGTGGAGGGCAGTGGGTGTTGTGGCCCTTTTGGGGCTCCGAGCTACATGATGCGTAGCACCATGGCATCTGTTGTTCTTCAGGTGTGGCTCTCGGCTGGGCTTCCTTTATGCTACAGGTTGTCGTCCGGCTTTGCACCAGGTCAGAGCAGGTGTCAAGTTCCTGCTGCTAATGCACCTTATCGCCTGTTTTGGGATCTTATCGCCAATGTGGCTGGTCGTTGAGAATGTTGAGGTGTGGTGTTGTCGCGGATTTTTGCTCAGGAACACCTACTCTGCATCTCATTAGCGATAGCTGCCTGCGTCACCTGCGGCAATGATTTTTGTGGCTGCTATCGCTGGTAAACTGGTGTTATCTGCTGTTTGCACCAGCTTGTGAATGGGGCAATACATTTATCACAACTTTGCCTAGGCTAACGTGCCGATAACTTGGCGATGGATCCTTGAGAATATGCCCCTGTGAACACTAGTTCAGTTGACATGGATTCTGGTGCACAGCGGGACCTCTTGGTCGTGGGTGCTCTTTACCTGCAATAAACGTACCTGTTTAACCGCACCACAATGCAGTAATTCGCCTCATTTTACATCTGGCAACGATCGGACGAACCTGCTTGTCAGGCACCCACCGACCCACTTCAAATTCTCCTTGAGCCCAGGAAGAATCAATTTTGATGCCTGCACAGTACCACAGCTCTTTCTTCTTCATTCGGGCCCCTTGCTGTGCACCTTCACTTCGAAGTCCTTCACCAGAGCAGGCACGCAGCTTGTTACAGGACCTGACATCACCACTGGAGGAGCAGTCGGCACACCCACACTCAAGCTGCCACGCACGGCAAGCGTCATCACGCCGACGGCCATATTGGATTGGGCTGCCCAAACCGGCCCGTCTTCACTAGAACAATCAACCTCAACCTTAAGGTAGGATCTAAGCCTGCCTTCGTCTACGGTGGCAGGCACACCTTTACCTTTTATACTCAAAAGCTCTTATTAATTTATTTGTCAACCTGGAGCCTGCAAATTCGGTGATATAGGCTCACTTTCTACAAATAATCAGTTAATTATCAGCCTGTAACTTCGGTGACAGGCTCACCCTTAACTGTACTTAATTTTTGGCATTGTTGATTCTAACACTGAAAAGAACAAAAGTGATTACATTACATAGCGTGATGCTGAAGTGTGTTTTCAGAGAAGTATGTTAAAACTTTATTCATTTGCATTTATTCGCATGTACTGTGTTTAATTTTGTTATTGCCTTCAGTCTTACATTTAATTGCATGTACAATATATATATTTTTTTTTTTTAACTGATTTTTCTCATGGCCATGTCACAGTAATTCGCACAGCTGCCTCCTTTCCTCCAACATCCAGGGAAACCTAGCATCAGCTGGCAGCAATGGATACAAATATTTGAAAATCATCTCTTGGAAATGGACGCAGTCAAGTTTTCACCTGCTCGTAAAGTTGCAATTCTTTATGGTTGCTTAGGACTTGCTACTCAGCATGTCTTTGAAAAGCTACCCTCTTTTCCTCAACCCCTAGGAGAGGCTGGCGAAAGTGAGCACTGGGATGCTTACAAAGAGGCACTAGCTCGCTTGGCAAAACAGAATGATCAAGAGCCGAGCATAATGTTATAAAGACACAACCTTTCAGGAGAAAACAGCGTGTAGATAAATCCATTTCGGAGCTACGAGTTTTAGCTTCCACATGTGAGTTTGAGGCCCACTCTGACATCTACATATGTGATCAATTTATTTATGCTTGTTTCTCGAGGAAGATCCAAGAACGTCTCCTTAGTTGCAGAAAGCCTACGCTCCTGTAAACTATTGACATTGCCAAAAGCATCGAGAGATCCATGATCACTTCAAGAGCACTACCAAATGAACAGTCTGTTAATCTGGTCAAGACCTCTGGAAATGAAACTGTGGACTGCGTTAATTAAGCCTGGGCAAAGCACTACGCTACGCTCGCGTAGTTTGCGAAGTTTGCGCTACTTCGCACTACGCGAATTGCATGTAGCACAGTGCGAACACGTGTAGCGTAGTGTTGCGTAGTGCAGCGGTCATTTTTTGCTTGCGCGCGGTCCTCAACATCAAGTTGGCGACCGTGAGCAAGCAAAATGACATCCCGGCGAGACTTTTTCCTTGTTCGCGATCAGCAACATCAAGTTGGCGATCGCGAGCGTGGAAAATAAATCGCCCGGCGAGATTCTCAACGCGAGGAGGTAAGGTTTCTCATTGCGAGTGGTCGCGTATGCTCGTGACCACTCGCGATGAGAAACTACCAGTTCGCGTTGAGAAAGCTGCCGCTCGAGTAAAAATCTACTCGAGCAGCAGAAAACTACAGCTCGCACTGTGCAAGATGTCGTTTTCAATGATTGCACAGTGCCGGTTGCTTGTCCGCACTGTGCAATCATTGAAAATGACATCTTGCACAGTGCGAACAGGGTACTATGCAGTTTGCGAAGTACTACGCGTAGCTCGCGTAGTGCGAAGTTCACTTTGCGTAGCTTCGCATAGTGCTACTTCGCGAACTACGCCCAGGGTTAGCGTTAATGCGGTGAACTTAACTAGACCTGCTAAACAAATTTTGAGGAAGGGCAATACAAGTTGCTGTAGATGTGGGTCGAGGTCACATCTTAGTAATAAGCCCATATGTCCTGCTGTAGGCAAAAGATTGATATTGTGGAAAAAAAATAGGCCATTTCCAAGGTGTTTGTAGATCTGCTAAAAGTGTAGAATTCTCCAAAACCATTAATGGTCGCACAGAACAGTTGCATGATGTACTCTTAACCGTAGAATGCAATTCTGTGTTTGACAACAAGAAAGTCAAAGGTCCTTTGGGGAATGCATTGTTTGGGAAAATAGAGATCCCAATCATAGCAGACTCTGGCTCGCCTATAACAATCTTATCGGACGTCATGTTTTTTGACAAATGGCATGGTTCTGTCACTTTAACTCATGCTGATGTTAACCCTAAAGCATTCGGCAAATTTTTATATAGAAATGTTGGGTTATTTCAATTCAAGTTTGGAGTGCTTAGGAAGATCAATTTACACAAACGTTTATGTTGCGGTCGAAGGACGCAAAATAATTGGGTGGCAGGACCTGGCGGAAATGGGCTTGTATCTCAGTCCAGGGTCAGAGAACCCCCATTGCTGTTGGAAGTATTCCAGAGGGTTATACTGGAATCGAGCTTACAAAAACGAAGAAGACAAGGTGGACTGCCGAGGTCTTGAAGAACGCACTTTAGATGTTAATAAGATATTAGATCGGTTTCCTGGTTAATTTTCCAACATATTAGGCACTCTTAAATGTTTCCAGCACCAAATCTGACTTAAGGAAGATGCTTAACCCATTGTTCATAAGGTACGCCCCTTGCCCCTCAGTGCAAGAGATGAACTAAAGGCAGTCCTTAAATCATTGTGTGATAAAGGTGTCATTGCACCGTGCGACTTCTCAGAATGGGTGTCCCCCTATCGTTATTGTCAGGAAAATATCTGTGGAGGTCAGGTTGTGTGCTGATTTGCGCACTTTGAATAACATTTTGATTGATTGTCATCCCCTCCCTAAAATCCACGAACCACTCACAAACCACAATACCACCAGATACCTTTAACAACAGATTCTCAAGAGTTCACCACGTTTGTCACTCTTTTCGGTGTTTATAAGTATCTTAGGTTGCCTTTTGGTCTGGCCTCCGTGGCTAGTGTCTTTCAAAAAATGATGGATAACTTACCTGTTTAAGCGCACCACAATACAGTACTTCACCTCACTTTCCATAAGTCTTCACACCAAAAACTTAGGAAGCAGCAATGCCGATGAAACTAAAATGCTGCCTGGTCCGCCGGAAAGTGCATGAGCAGTACGTCAGTGCATGAGCAGTACCATGGAAACAAGTAACATAGCTGCTGGGATAAGCACTATCATCAGCAGGCAGCAATGGAATGTGCCTACCAAGTGCCTGTTTCTTTTTTATCACATCGATGACGATAGGTGGCTTGGCTTCAGCTCCAAGAGATGCAAATTACTTAGTTAACTGCTGATGGCTCTAAGAGACGTCGGGATTCTTCCACAAGTGCGCACACAGACTGTGTGAGAAAGATCACACCTCAACTTGCACGCTTCACACACCATCCACATCAACAAGCGATGTAAGTACAGTGGCAGTTGACACAATTTGTAAAAAAAATTACACCGTTGTAAACGTGCCGTATGAATGTTTACTCAATCTGCAGTCAATTGCTGTGTAGGCGTTGAGACGTCCCTCTGGCTCCTCCATAAATTCTATTTAAAAAACGTTTGTTTGGCCACCACAGTACAGCACATCCACAGCAGGTTGACCCAAATTGTCGTCAATATGGAAATGATACACTCTTCAACGAAGATGATGAATACATAATGGCAGTTTATTTCTTGTCCAGGTTTATACAAACATAGACGAGCATCCCAGCCACCTCGATGTCCACCTTCTAACTGCCCCTTTGAAGGATGCACATTCTAGACCATTTCAACTCCAAGATTCCCCATGACATATTAAAGGACAAAGGCAGCAAGTGACTGTAAAGTTACAGGTAGTATGATATACCACAGCAGTGATAAAGGATTTCACAAGACAAGTGAAGAAAACTAAAATGAACACTGGTTCCTGTACATGACTTAAGAAACCCTTAGGAGTGCACTTGATGATAAGGGTAGAGGAATATGCAGACATATTTAAGCTACTGCACAGTGAGATGGGGTGAAAGGAGTGGATTTAAGCAAGAGGAGTTGGAAAAGTAACGTTACCAGACCGAATAGTTTGATTACACGCAGCACTTTTCCATCCTTTCCTGTGTGTCTTATAGTGGCATATACCTATTATCAATGAGATGGAGAGAAACCTGTTTCCTGTTATCTCTACCTAAGCAATGGTAAAGCTCATCAAGAGCAGTACCAGGAGCAGGGGCCCCACTGTCAATTTGAACCTTTCGAGGAATCACAAGCCATCTTCCTTTCTCAGCCAGCAGGTTTTAGTACAGGGCACAGCACAAAGATGGTAATTGTCTAATTGCTGGATTATCTCACCGTGGATGGCAGATTGGGGTTAGGCTGCAGCCCTTGACCTTTTAGACAGCATTTAGTACCATTGGACATCCCCTATTGGTATTTCGTCTTGAAGTATTTGGTTGCAATCATCAATCATTAAAATGGTTTAAATCATTAATGATAAATCAGACCCAATCTATGACCCTGTGTCTTTTCCAGTCTGAGGCTAAAACCATCACAAATGGTGTCCCCTAATGCTCCAATGTATCCCCCTTTTTGTGTAATGTTCATGTGGCACCATTAGTAATATTGCTCAAAGATAATGGAGCCAACATTTACATGTGCGCTGACGATGCACGATGCACAGATCATTTTTGATCTGCTAATAGGTATAATCCCATCCCAGTGTGAACCCCTATTCTCGTCACCCTTCAGCAGTGGATGGCAAAAAAAGTTCATAAACTTAATGCCTCTAAAACTGTATACCTCATCATTAAAAACCAATCAACTACAGTTTACCATCTGGATAGTGGGTCCATGCCCGCCATCCTCAACATTTGTTCACAGTTTGGGCATATTAATAGATGCGGGACCTAAAATGGACTCTCAAGTGGCTAAGGTAGCTGTCAATTGTTTCTAACATCTTAAACTGTTGAAGAACCTGTTGCCTTTAACTGAGAAAATCTTCACACACCAGGGGTCTATGGTTTCTTTCTTGCACGGCTGGACTATGGAAACTCCTGCTATTTGGCCTCTACGATATGGTGTTTAGATGGCTTCAGTTAATCCAGAATGGTGTTACCCACTTACAGGCAGGAGCGGCCCATGCGGGTAAGAGCAGTGGGGCGGTGGGGAGGGTTGGGGGTGATTCGACAGACAACCACGAGGGAAAATTAAATAAATATTTAATTTCCCATCGTCGTGGTCTGTTGAAATCACCCCCCCCCACCCACACACCCTTCCCCAGCGCCACCACTCCTACCTACAGGGCCGCTCCTGCTTACAGGCACTCCATGTAGAGAACACATTTCTATAGCACTCTGCAACTTGCATTGGCAGCCAAATAGCAAAAGAGTTTTGTTCAAATCTGTAACGTTGGTACATAAGAAAGTACAGGCCACTACACCAATGTTTTTAAAAATAAAGTCACAATCCTATGTACCATCAAAGTCTTTAAGGTCTCAGGGGCATATTTACAAGCCCCTTGCGCTACTTTTGCGTTACTTTTAACATGGGAAAAGTGACGCAACAGTTGGCGCAAGGGGCTTGTAAATCTGCCCCTCAGGGCGCAAATGGGCTCCCTTTGTCCAGAACAAAAACAAACACTTTTGGGGACCATGCTTTTCAGTAATGGTAGTAAAATAATGGATAAACTTACGGGGCACTTTTTGTAGTACTCTAGATCTGTTAAGCTTACATAAACTCCTGACATTACACCTGTTCAATTCCCAAGAATTATTGTTTTACCTTGCCTTACCTTTTACTGGTTTTAGAGCCATGAAGCCTGTTACCTTTGTGGACTTTATAAATAAATATTATACGATACAATACAATAAAATATAACACTCACTTAGTTTCCCAAGAATAAGTTGGCCTGATTTTTTTTTATTGCCCAATACCCGTTATTGGGAAGTAGTAGCTACACAGAATATCTAATCCATATAACTGAGAATACAATTAATTCATTCTCCATGTAGTGCCCCCACTCTGCCAGTGTTATCTAAAATGGGCAGAATAGTTTCGTGCATATGAAATTATCTTATTAAATGGCATATTATCATATTATCCAGGCAACATTTTAAGTGCATCCATCACGAGCACAATTGCTTTACATATAAATATGAATGAAAGATACACACGTGATCAACTATAAGAAAAATAACATTCAATTAAATATAAACATGCACACTGCCATTCCTACAATGCCTAAATCAACAACTAGGCCTCCAGAAAACCGATTTTTGCTTGGACTACTTAAATTCTATGCCAATAAACATATATGCAAACAGTTATTCAAATTAATTTTTGAATGTCAGCTGCTACTTTAGTAATGAAAGTATTTTCATTTACAAAATCACAGAAAATTGCATCCATTTCTGTCTCATTTCTAAATGTTTCCGGGGATAAAGTGCACCTAAACTAAATAAATAACTCATCCTTTCTTTATGACGAGCTAGGCAGGGTAACTTCACTGTACAGTAAAATATAGAGGGGCATAATCACCAGGAACAATCGCCGAGTTAACGGCACTTTATCGCAGCCAAAGTTGCGATAAATTTATCGCCCCATTCACAAGCTGGTGTTAACAGCCCACAGCACCAGTTAACCCGCGATAGCAGCAGCAAAAACATCGCCACAGATGACCCCCGCAACTATCGCTAATGGGATGCAGAGTAGGCGTTCCCGTGCCCAAAGCCGCGACAACACCACTCCGCAACATTCTCAACGATTAGACAGAACTGCGATAAGAACACAATACAGGCGACAAGGCGTGTTAGCTGCAGGAAAATAACACCTGCTCTGTGCTGGTGCTAAGTCGGACCACAGCTTGCACCGCGAAAGGGAGCCCAGCCCAGAGCCACACATGAAGAATCACAGATGCCCCCGAGCAACTTCCCATGCAGCACGGACACCCACGACACCCACCGTCACCACACTCAGGCCTGTTTCCCCCCCCTCTCCCTCCACCCTCCCCGGACAGCCCCCTGGAAAAATAAACTGCACACCAACACCGCGAATCCCTAAAAAATAAAACTTTGACAGATGTCGCACAAGCAGGAATACCAACACACATGCATGCCCAGAAAATGGACAATCAGTCACAAAGCAATGCAATCATACAACACAAAACACCATTCAAACCAGAACCCAAACAGCATTCGGATGAGTCCTAGCGGGTCTGCACTGGACAATCTGTAGGACACAGCCTGGAAGACAAATTCCAAGAGAAGAAGGAGTGCCATGCGCACAACAAAGGAAAGAGAGGGAGAGAGTTAGGGAGAGAGCGAGGAAGAGAGACAGAGTGAGACTGCACAAACAGCGCAAGTCCTCCCGGGCACCTGGCCCTACATGCCAACATGTGTGTGTGTATATCGCTATCGGGACACCATGAGCCCAAGGCCTTGCCCCAATCTCTGCACCAAAGCCACATCACATTACGAAAACGCAAGTAGTAGTCAGACACACATCAGGGATGAAAGCTGTTTTGTACCAATTCAGAAGGCGGGAGGACACCTGCATCTCCAACCTTGGTCCTGAACGCGGCTGGAACACCCTGAGAGAGATGACATGGCAGACGTGGATGACTCCCACACCACGCATTGCGCAAATGAACAATCCAATCCAACTTATCCACACCCCACACACAGAAGGCCCTGCCTGAGGTACTCCCAAATGGGATGCCCTTGACACTCACGGAAACAGCAACCCATTCTACCCAATGTGGCACACACAATCTAATCATAGCCCAGAGCTGTGGCATATTCTCCACACAACTGCCGCAGTCCAGAAGAGTGCCGGTTCCACTAGACGCAACAACGCAATGTCAGCCAATCCCGGGCACATGCACAACCTCCGTCACATGGAACAGTACCGTGCGCGTATGCTGCATTCACTGGGCGCACTGCCACTGGCAGTGCTGCGGATCAGCTACCGGCTGAGCTTCCGCCTGGCCTACGTCACCTGCGTCCAGCCCTGGTTCCACTGCCAAACATGCACATTTGAGTGTCCCATGGATGTCTGCCTATCCAACACAACCGTAGATGAATTGGACTATGACTTGTGTCTGTGCCCCCTGTTGGATCACAAACAGTAGTGTAACCGAGACAGCTGTGCATGGGATGCATTGACATACTGCATATGTATTGGCAGTTGTGCATGGGAGATTGCACAATTCCTCGTGTGCAGTGACCACATCATGGCGCTCCCCTATTGGGCTGTGTTGCGGATTGGGGAAACAGCATGGACTGAGCACACCTGCCCGGACCAGTTAATGGATTGGCTCACCCTGGTGTTCCTCGAACACAACAACAACGTACTATTGGAACACATTGCACATGAAGCAGCGCTGGTATTCATGGACGAGTAACTACGTCCCTGCAGCCACATCGGATTGACACCCACAGCACAGGTCCCAACAACTTGTTGCATCGTGAGGAATGCTCACATATCCCACTACAACAGAGGACATGTCTGCCATTGTCAGGACTCTGGATGCATGTGCGTGGAACTACGTGTGTGTACACACACCTGTGCAAGGTGATGCCGGTCCATGCTCGGAGAAACACAGCGTCGTTTTGCAACGTTACCAATTCGGAAACACTGCTGGGGTGAATGAACACACATGGCAATGTAGGACCACATGTGAACGGGTTGGACCCTTCCACCTGATCACTGTCAGCAGAGCAGACAATCTGCGCACTCCGGTGGCAGAGCACTATGCTGATCACATGGGCCGTGAGTCGAGCCCCCTCACATGGGGCAATGGACAGATGCCAGACAACACATGACTCGTCCAGAACGGCAAGATGTGCTGAGACCGTTGTCCATTTTTGCCTCACCATTTTCCTGAACCTCGACATGTTCCCATGCTGCGTGTAAGCGCCTTAAGCCTGTCCCTGCCTGTTGTGGCCGTTGCCTCGTCCGTACTGACAAGCACATGCCAATAAAGTCTATGCCAATCCACTGGTGTCTTACTGTGATGAGTGTGCCACAATGTGCATTGTCTCTACACAGGGAGGAACTGACTGATGCATGTACAATGGGGATGGCTCGCTTTTGCAATCTCCACCTCTGTGGGCCAGACATTGTAATGCGATAGTTGCTGGCCGACCTGTGCACTTACGTGACTTCTGAAATGAGAGTATGGGGTCCAAAATCAGATCTTGTGTAGCTATGTCATGAATTGTTACAGGACGTGGCCACACAGATGTGTGCGTGTAGGTATGCGACGTGAGGTCCGGTTGTCACATGTGTTGTAGGACACTACCTCTGGCCTGCTACCGATTGGGCATTCCTACACACAGCACTATTCAATACATGTACGTGTGCCTACGTTGGGCTGTGAGACTGTAGTTAATGTGTAATTGGGACACAGCTAGTACTCACCTCCACAGTCATCCAATTGGCCATGTGTCTCAGAGATACACATACGCATAGATGTCAGTTACCAAGGTGTACCTTCATGTGCATCAATGTCCCTACGTCCCACCATACCTCTATACGTAAGTGAACATAGTGTGATTTTAGAATGTTTCATTCACATTCAGGTGATTGACGGAGCTGAAGCTGTACATGGCCTTCCTAGCCCACATTACATGGAAGCCCAGCGGTGGGCCAAACATAGTCCTTTGGGGAATGAAAAGTGTTTTGGATGAGGGGGAGTGCAGTCCGCAGCAGGCTTGCTGTGTGATGGACCAGCAGTGAGGAGATGGCAGTCCATGTCGGGTTCCGGGTGAATGTCGCAGAGTGTTCCGTGGGTCAGTGGGAGGTGTTGTTCCAGGGCATGATGCATAGGTCAGAGCCAGGCCATTTGGTGGTGATGGATGCTACTGCCTCCTTCCTCATACAGTAATTTCCATCCCCATCTTACTCCCCTGACACTGGTTCTGTTTCCGGTGTGTCCGGTCCGGTGTGTGTGGCGGGGTAATGGCTGCATCACTGTGTGCCACTGACACATCAGACTGCGAAGGTGATGGGGCTGCATCGCCGTGTGCCACTGACACATCAGGGGTCGGAGCTCTGTGTGTCGATGTTATCGCTGCAGCCATCTGTGACAGGCTCAGTGGCATCAATGGCAAGATGATGTACTGCAGGGCGTTGATGTTTCCAGCTACTGCTCGCTGTTGTCCAGACGTGGCAGCCAGACGTCCAGCTCGCATCTGCTCCATGGTCTCCATTGCCCTCGGCAGCTGTGCCAACTCTGTGCTGTCATCGCTGGTGCCTGTCTGACCAGAGAGTTCTTGTATACGAACTATGGCCCCAGCGAGGTCAGCCAAGGTCTGTGGTGGAGGATGGTGCATGCAGGGGTTGTCCGATAGGGATTGTCCGTGGTCCATGATGGGACTCAGACACCCATGTATGGCATCGAGTTTGGCTGCCATGAGCTTGAATCCCACCCGCAGCTGATCAGCCAACTCCACCTGTAATTCCGTGTCTTGGTCGGGGAGGTCCTGGGAGACTGCCGTGGTGATGTGTGTTTCCTGCTGTGTGGTGGGGTCACCTCGAGGTAGCTGGCCTGCCCTGCTCTTGGGGATGGGGTGCGGAGGCTGTCTATCACCCGTTGGAGGGTGTCCTGACATATGTGCAGGTTGTCCTCTTCATCATCACTGATTGGAAGTGTGGTGTGCTCTGCATGAGGTGTTCTTTGTCCCTCTGAAATGTAAAGGGGTGATTCAGGTTAACAGTGTTGCACATGTATGTTGAAGGATTGCAGATGTTTACATTCAGACTGCATGCCAATGTACATTGTGACTGTTTTGGTGGAGCTGGATATTTGATGGGAGACAGTGTGTTTACTGACTACATGGCGGATGTGTGGCAGTACCCGTACATTGTCATCACACAGTGTCAGGCAATGCATGATGTGAGTGGACAGTTGATACGCATGAGCGGAACATGTTGTGAGCTCTGTCCTCTGGTGTTGCGCATTGTACCACGTTGCCGTCATTGCTGGTGTACTTTGATTGCTATGTGTGTATGCTGCATTGTGGGGGAGTCGCCCCTACAGCTCTGATTTCATGTACCCTTCTCCCTTTGAGGCAGGGTATCTTTGAATTGTGTGCTTTTGGGGGGCTGTATTGTTTTTGACTTGGGTCATATGTGCTTCGTACAGATTTTGTGGCCTGGTGCATTGTTTGTGTGCTGCGTGTGTTGTGCATAATGGGTTGTGGGTGCACATGGATATGTCAGAATATGTGACCTGCTCCTTTACGGATGTGATCCGAACTGGGGCACCTCCATGTCGATTCATGGGCCATGGCATGTATTGTGACTGCAGCCATGCTATCTGTCATGCATTGTCACTTGCATAGTCAGTGTGGCTCACAGAGCCGCTGCTATCCTGGATTCAGCACATGTGCATGGGTAGGTTGTGATATTGGTGTTGGGGAGGGGACCCCTTTGTGCACATAGTGGACGGGGGCCTACTTGGTGTTTCTATGTGTGCTGCAGTGTGCCAAGGATGTCAGGGACATGTTCCACGATCATTGTGGGTGTGCAGTGTGCGCCGCATATTTGTGCATGTGTGCCATTGTGCCCATCTCCCCCCGTCTCTGGTCTTTACTCACGCTGTTGCTGTTGGGTCAGGTCGTATCGGGCTGTGTCCATGCCCCCAACTCCTACCTCCATCTCCACACTACTGACTGTGGCCACCATTTCCTCCAGCTCGTCCAGCTCCTCTTGTGTCGCAGGACTCCCACCTCCAGTCGCCATTGCGGCATTCCTGTTGGCAGCGAGTTTCTCCTTCGTTTGGCTGTGCACTTCATGCCAGTGCTTCCTGACCTCCTCCATTGACCTCCTCGACACTCCGATTGCAATGACTTTTGTGACGATGGAGCGCCATTTTTCCGTTTCTGTTGCCAGTGCCGCAGGGGAGGTGCCGAACAGTTGTTGATAGTTTTCTATCACCTCCGTGACGATGATCCGGTCTTCGTGCGGACAGAACCCCGTCTTCTTCTTCCTCTTCTCCTTGCCCTACCCTGGTGTTCCGTGCTGGTCCTCTGTGGGGCTTGATGAGTTTGGCATGTCCTCTGCACTCGTCTGGGTGCATCCATGGTGCTACGCAGTTTGAATTGGTTTTGGTGGGGGGTTTTTGTTTCTTTATTTGGTGCATTTTCCTGCCAGTCGCATGCGATCTGCAGGCCTGTGACTGGTTTTCACAAAATATTTTAAAGTGATTGGCCTCATCGCATGTTTTTTTGCGTTCGCGTTTTGCATTTTTGTGGCGTGGTGTTGGATTTTGCGTGGCCACTAGACGCGTTATCTGGTGACTATCGCATGCTAGTGCCGCGTTGTGAATACTTGGTTGGCATCGCGTCATTTTCCCGTGTTGGGCTGCGATTTTGGAAGTTGCGTTAGGCTACTCTTGCGGTAGTTATCACACATTCTTGTGAATATACCCCAGAGTGTGCCTCTGAAAATGCTTCATGTTTGGTGTGAATGCATTTAAAAGTAAAGCGAAACACGACCTTCCTTTCTCCTGTATGTATTTCAGTGTGAATGGATTTCCAGGTCAACAATAAGCCTCTAAATTCTGCTCAGCCGGTGTAATTAATTAATAAATCTCCACAGCTTCTTGTCTAAAATGGACTGTCTACTGTGGAAGAGAAGCCTTCAAGAGTTTACCTCTTAGTTCATCTGATTTGCATCAATCATTGGCACTGCCTGGTGCTCTCTCCCTCAACTTCCCTTTGCAACATCCTTGGAAAGAAGGTCCCTTGCATCACTCATTGATTATGGAAACATGGCATTGCAGTCTAGAGAGGCCTCTATTAATTCTGCTATCCTAATGGGACATCTTTATGAATCTACCAGTTTGTTACTGCAAATGGGAAATGTGTATTTGGAACACATCTAAACAGCTAATACAGTTTTACTCAACGAAATTATACTGTTGATCAGCATGAAAGGAATATTCAGAAATATTCCGGAAGATTAGTACCATTCCATACATACTTTACAGCATAAATACATGCATAAATATTAAATGTATCCTTTATTTCTCTCGTAGGTTAATAGTGAACAGGAACATTTTGGCGCCTATCGTCTTTACGATATGAGTTGGAACATTAGTCAAGGATGAGGGAGGTTGCTTCCATGGTTTGTGCAAAGCGTGACACGAAATAGTGGTTGAAACTAATGACACCCCACTTGACTCGCTCCAGTAACCCATAGGGCCTTTAAACTTTTGTTACCCCACCCCGTCTCTACGGTAACAGAACAGTGGCAGTAGGTATGTCAGTAGACTAGCCATGCATGTTCAAATATTAATGCTTTAATTGTGACAGCGCTTTACCCATACTGCAATGCCACATCTGGCTGAAAGAACCCCCCTCCCCCGGGATGGGCAGGTGTCAGGGCCGGCTTTTGGGCAGTGCAACTGGTGCAGTCGCACTGGGCGCTGGCCTGTGGAGTTGGGCGCTATGACTTCAGGGGGGCGCTGTGTTTAACACCATCTTCTGATAGGAGTGATGAGGGGCACTTATGCAGGTGGTAGGGAGAGAATACGAAAATGTGGTCATGGGATGTGGGGGCGCCAAAAGGGATTGTTGCACCAGGCACCTCCAGTGCTAAAGCCAGCCCTGGCAGGTGAAGGGTGGTGAGTGGAACTGTGAGCAACAGTACTTACTCCAGTTAGAATCGATTGCCTGAGTGACGTGTTGGGATTGTATCCAAATTAGAAAGGGGTGAGGAAGATCCGAAAAGGATCCACAGAATGTTTCAAGCTTCCACATGACATTACAAAGCCATTAGGGATGCATAGGATCTAAAATCCAGATAAAAAACTAGGGGCATAACCATAACCTAGCCAGTTTTCTGCCGCTAAACCAGCGATAATTTTAACGCCGTCCTTGATAATATACCCACAAGAGCTGTGGGAGAAAGGTTACAAAAAATTGTCTGTGAAATGGGTGTAAGAATATTCATACTGATACATCATCTGTTTTGCCAGATGGGTCAGTCACTGAATTATTAAGGGACTTGCAAAAATGCAGGCAATGCACTAGAGCTGGTTAGCGAGTGCAATGGAGGGCTTAAAAATGTAAAATGTGATTATAAGTTAAACTATTTCTAGTGTGTCAAACGTTTTATTGATGGATTCATCATCAACAATACAATAATCATAAAATCAAGTAAAACATATTTCATAACATAACACAATTTAAAACATGCACGGGGGTCTACATTGAAATCATAGCGTCCAAACATTAGTCAGACATTTTAAAATAATTAAATACTATGTGCCTGGGGCCCTGTCTTAAGTGATGTTAAAATTCCCATGATGAGCCAAGACCATGATGTCTGAAGGGGTGAGACAGAATGATGTAGGCTCCTTGCACATATGACACCCGTAAAATAGGAACAAGGGTTTCAGAAGAGAGCGACTAAGATTACCAAACTCAGGACAGCAGAGGAGTAAGTGGGTAAAAGGCCCATTTTTGTAATTGCAAAATCTACACAGCTAGGGTTGTTGTTGACTCATGGCACCATGCTGTAGAAGGTTTTTAATCAGGAGGGCAGGTAGCCTTGTGATTGTATTGTCATGTGAGTTAGAAATGACGGAGCCCTTTTTGCTCATGATGGACACCGTAGACCAGTGACGTAAGTGTTAGAGAGTAGTGAAGCGAATGCATCTTAAGAATGTTGATTTTTTGTTTACACGCTGATGAATAAAGACATGTAAAACTACCCTCCATGTGTGGCGTAGTCATTGACGAGTGACCGGGCAGGGGATTACCTTAAAACTGGCAATGAAAAAGGGATAAGTAAACTGAAGATCAATATTGCTCTCCCAGAGAGTTTGCCAAGGTCCAGCAAACTGCTTGTGCTTCCCACGTGTGCCTTAGTCGAAGTGCTGAATCAACGTTGGCATATGTGGAGTGACAGCACAACTCCTGCCTGTGTAAAGTAGTCGAAGATAGAGAAAGCTGCAGTGAGAAATTCACACATCATTGGCTGAGAACTTGGTGATGAGGCAGCGAAGAGAGATACTGCACCACTACACAATTGAATGCTATCATCATACGGAGTGATAGCACCAACGGTGGATGCAACCAAGTTCTGAAAGAGCTGCATAGAGTGACAGCCAAGTGCCAGTCAGAGTTGCAATCAGATGTTCTGCAAAGCAGAGATCAAGCAGATGTCACACAGTACAAAGAGAAGCTTACGTGTAAAGCCATTTCAAATACGAAACAATCGTCTACAGAACTGATTAAAGTGAGTCATTATGCTACAGCGTTGGGTGGAGTGGCCCAAGAAGAAGCACCCGGGGTTGTGCTTACAGAGCTGCCATATACGAAGCAGTCAGCTACCAAAGCTGCCAAGTGGTGGCTCTGAACAACTCCATAGGTTTCCATAAACGTGAAGAGCTCCAATGGAGACCAAGAAAGAGTCCAAGGTTCCACAGATTATTCAGGATGACCCCGAGGCCAGCGCAGGACCTTTTAGATGACATGGAGGAAGCAGGTCCCAGTGGACAGCAGACAGTGAAAGCAAAGGCTCCACCCATAGTGTCAACGAGTCTTGCATATGGTTACAAAGCCGCTGCCTTCCTGAAACCACCATCATCATTCGATACCGTCAAAAAGCAAAATATAGGCGACAGCTTGGATAGAGACATTTGAAGAATTCATTGATGCCATATAAGAGAATGATAACAGAAAGATTATCAAGTATCTTATGAATCTTTTAGGTGAAGGTATAAATGAAGTCCTAAAGAAAATGCCACAAGTTGATGAAATCACATAAAGTCAAATCAAAGCAGCCTAAAATATTGAGTTCAATCCAGTGCCAAATGTAGATTACGAAATATATATTTTCAGTGAAGAAGGACAGAAAGTGGGTGAAACCATTGATGAATTCATTGAGAGACCAGACACCCTCACCAAGCACTGTAAGCTCAATGAATTTAATGAGAAGAAGCAATTTGACACAGAGTTATAGATGGATGATTGTCAGATTCATTCAGACGATGAATGCGGAGAGAGACTCTTAGCCTAGAGCAAGTTCCCATTGCTGCCAGGGCTGAAGAGCATGCTGATCGAAAAGTGGCTGATATGGAGGCAAGAGGTGCCCAGAGTGAGTCAGTCATGAACATGAAGAGTAAACACAATACAGAAGGACACAGATGACAGAGAGTGATGCCCCAATGGATAAAGAAGTTGTGTTTCAGGTGTGGATTGTTGTTTCCACATGAAGGTAAATGTCCCGCTATTGGACAGATTTGCAACGGCTGTGGGAAAGTGAACCATTTTGGAGACAACTTGCAAGCCAAAGGAAAAAGTAAGTGCGTCACGGAGTAAAGACAAACTTTTCACCTGAACGTTCCACAAACAACATTCAAAGCACGTCCACGAGACCGAGCGACAACACCAACTGAGGCAAATTGATACAGAGTCAATCGTCATCTAAATCATCGTCAAAAAGCTTGTCAGTATCAATCTCAAGTGAAAGGGAAGATGATGGCTATGTAATGTCAATATTCACTTCAGAGAAATGCGCTCAATGGGACAGGTTGCATGCAAAACAAGCATTTGCAATCGGTCTCGCCTTTGTGACCTTATATGTATTTAGCTATGGGTGGTGAAACATCTACTAGTCTTTAACATGGAGGGAAAGTAAGCACCAAACTGTGGAACACGCCACGTATGGGAACAGATGGAGAGAAACACTGCCTATCAGCGGAAAACTGTATTGTCCAAAGCTCTGTTTTTAATAGAAAATCAGCCCCTTCGGTGGTCATATCACTGAAAATACAAGTATTGAAAAACATATTAATGTCTATGGGTGCTCGTGGAAGACAAGTTGCTATGGCCTGGAATCTAGGGAATGCTAAAGTGATTCTGGTATTTTACTGACCTCTGCTGGTCGTTTTCTATCAAGGTTTATGGTGTATTTCTGACTTACCCTGGCTAGGATTGTGGTTCCTGCTTGAGTAGGGTGTGTGAGAAGTTGGCCTGATATATGATGTCACTAGTTCTTGTGTACACCTTGTATCAGTCCAAACAACCCTTATGGTGATTGGTTGTAAAGTCAACCTTATAGACCAGCTATCCTAGTGGTAGCATGGACAAGAGCAGTCTTAGGCTAAACTCTGTATGGCATGTGAAGCCAGCTGTTATACCATTTGCAACCCCTTGAATATCAAATGAAAGGACACCACAACAGATATATTATAAAAAATAGAATGTATTCATTCTAGTCAAAATACCCTCAGCACTCTTTATGAGATTCGAGGTAAGTACAACACAGTCTTATTTAAGCATACATAAGTCACACAAGTAAGTAATACAGTTAGGCCCTAGGGGCCACGCAAACCATATACTAAGGAAGTGGTATTAGAACCACTGTCACAAACACAGGTTAGGCCTAGGCCTAGGGAATCGCTGGGGCTACACTATCCTATCAGTTGCTAGGCAGTGGGAGGCCCACGGGATTCAGGTGCAGAGTGGAAACACTCACGCATAATGCGTTAAAGTCGATAGAAATAGAGATATTTAGAAATTAAGAGTTTTAGGACACTTCGGAAGGAACTAGGAGTTAGAGACTTGGAAACTAGACACTAGGATAGTCAATACCCTTGTGAGCACCGGAGTACTCAAGTTACCTAGCCCACGGGCTGCGGGTGCATAGGTGTGAACTTGCGTCGGGTTTCGTCGTCGACTCCTATGGATGCCTGAAGAAAGATGCTGACAGGCAGTCAGTGAAGAGTGTCCGGTGGATTCCAAGGATGGAATCAAGAAGGAGGATACCTGCAAGCAGAGGGGACAGAGTCTAGGTCACCAGCCAGGAACCAGGAAGGAACCAGGCGATGTCATGAAGATGCAGGTAAAGAGGTAAAGCTTGTCGCAGCAGCCACGGGTACCAGGAGATGTCGAGGACAACCAGAACCAGGAGGCGAGCTGTCTCATGAGGGCTCTTGCTGTCGGCGGCGTCGATGTCGAGTTGGGACACAACAAGCCTTGGCAAGCGCAACCCACGCAGGATGAAGGATTCGCTTCTGTTGCAGACCAGGAAGGCCTGAGGTGCTTCTCTTTCACAGGGAAGCAAGGGCCAGTCTGGAGGAGCCAAACCAGTGGTGGAAAGTCAAAGGTTCATCGTCACAAAGGCTACTAGCCAACGGGCAAGCAACCGGACAGACGCGTCGAGCAGGAAAATGCAGAAGGGCCCCACGCAGAACTTGTGGAGTGTGGAGGGCTGATCTTCGGTGCAGATGGTGCTCGGGGTTGGGGATTCTCAATCCCCATAGCACAACTTCGAGGATGCCTCAAAAGCTACGCTGGAAGGAAGTAGCCAATTTTCCCAGATAGCCGGTCCCACGTCTCTCGTCGCCTCCACGGATCTCAGCTTTGCTGTGGATGTGGATCAGGGTCGAAAAAGTCTGGAAGTCAAGTTGCTGGTCGGGCCCTGCAGTCGGTTCCTCGTAGAACGTTGAGCAAAGCAAATGACAGGTCGCTTGATGGTGCCTGTTTGCACAGGGTGGCCACTCCTTAGCCACAAGGGAGATTCTTCAGTCTTCTTCCGTAGTCGAATGTCGAAGGTCCAGAGTTTCTGTTCAAGTTTCAGTTATCAGGATAATCCAAAGTCCTAGGGACTCAGCTCCCACTCTTATACTAATCTGGAGGGCTGGGTTACCTGCTAGGTCCCTCCTATGGGTGGGAGCAGGGACCGGGGTGGTTACACCCCCTTCCCTTTGTCCAGTTTCACGCCAGGACTGGGGCTGGAGTGCCCCAGCACCGGTTTGGACCGGACTATGCATGGGACACCTTGTGTGCCCCAGGCAGTGTCTCGTTTCATTCATCCCTCCTTGCCCCAATACACTAAGTCCTGTCTAGGGTGGCGCTAGCACCTCCCAAGGCAGGAAACCTATTGTCCAAGCTTCCCTCGCTGGAAGGACTCCCAGCAGCAGGAGGTCAGACTTGTGCCTGTGGCAGCAGCATCCATTTTGTGATGCTGGGGCTCTGGTTAACTTTAACCGGGTAGTAGGTCTTCAACATGTCTTCTCCCTCTAGAAGGGAGGAATACTATCCTCATCGCCAGAAATGGTGTGGGGGTAGTCTTCCAAAGTGTTAGACACCTTACACGACATGTTTTGATAAAGCCAAACCATAGTTACCATAACCGCGAGGATTATAAGGCACTTTAAGAGTATATGGTAGGCGATATCATAGAACAGCTATAAGGACATGGTTCCGAAAGCTGCAGACAGGCTCAGCTCATGCTAGAGCACCATCTCACATGTTACCAAGCACTGTGCCTTCAGGATTGTTAAGGCCTGCCATAGGAGTGACTGATAGGTTACCCATGTGTCTATATATAAGGTAGGTATAGGAATACTACACCTAAGCAAGGGGTGATTACACGACCTTGCCCCAGCTGAGTGATCAGCCAGTTGTGTCATAATGGAAGGCCAGCCAGGGGTGGCATAATACATGCTGCAGCCCCTGGTAGGCCTAGGGTACACCTATGCCCTGGGTACCTAAGGTACACTATACAGGGCCCTAGAAGGTGATCCTTACCAATTGGGTTATGTACCTAAAGTACATAGTATGAATTTAGAGAGAGAACAGCTGGGCTGTGGGTCTGATTAGCAGGCCCACAGCCACACCTAAGTCGAAAACCAGTGAAGCAAAAGCAAAAAGTGGGGGTGACCACAGAAAGCAGACCCTACTCTCCTACACAACCCCTCCCCCCCCCAAACTTAGGGACATTAAACTAACCTTGACCAGTTGAGTCTTCATGTTCTAAGTGGAAATATCTGGAGAGTCCATCTGCATTGGCATGGTCAGTCCCAGGTCTATGTTCCACTGTGAAGTCCATCCCCTGTAGGGAAATGGACCACCTAAGAAGTTTGGGATTTTCACCCTTCATCTGATTTAGCCAAAAGAGTCTGTCTGAATCTTGAAGTGAGTGCCAAACAGGTATGGCCTCAGCTTCTTCAGGGCCCAAACCACAGCAAAGGCCTCCCTCTCAATAGCTGACCAACGTTTCTCTCTAGGGGGTCAGCCTTCTACTAATAAAAGCAATGGGCTGGTCTTGACCATCTATATTCAGTTGTAAAAGAACAGCTCCCACACCCAACTCAGAAGCATCTGTCTGGACAATGAACTCTTTGGAGTAGTCTGGACTTTTCAGAATAGGTGCAGTGCACATGGCCTACTTCAGGTCATCAAATGTCTTCTGACAGCTTACTGTCCACTGAACTTTTTTTGGCATCTTCTTAGAGGTCAAGTCATTAAGTGGTGTCACAATGGACCCATAGTTCTTAACAAACTTTCTGTAGTACCCAGTCAGGCCCAAGAAAGCTCTGACCTGAGTCTGGATAATTGGAGGAGTCCAGTTCTTTATGGTCTGGATCTTGCTCTCCAGTGGTTGAACCTGACCCCCACCTATTAGGTGGCCCAGGTACACAACCTTGCTCTGCCCTATCTGGCACTTAGTGGCCTTGATAATGAGGCCTGCCTTTTGCAGGGCCTCTAAAACATTCCTCAGATTGACCAGGTGATCCTCCCAGGTGGAGCTAAAGACAGCAATATCATCAAGATAAGCTGCACAGTAGTCATCAAGGCCTGTAAGGACTTGATTCACCAACCTTTGGAAAGTGGCAGGTGCATTCTTCAAGCCAAAGGGCATTACCACAAATTGATAATGTCCTCTTGGGGTTGAGAAAGCAGTTTTGGCCTTTGCATCCTCAGCTAGTCTGATTTGCCAGTATCCTGCTGTCAGGTCAAATGTACTCAAAAACTTGGCAGCTGCCAATCTGTCAATGAGCTCATCTGCCCTAGGTATTGGGTGGGCATCTGTCCTAGTGACAGCATTGAGACCTCTGTAATCCACGCAAAACCTCATCTCTCTCTTACCATCTTGGGTGTGAGGTTTTGGCACAAGAACTACAGGACTAGTCCAAGGGCTCTCTGAAGGTTCAATGACTCCCAGCTCCAACATCTTGTGTACCTCAATCTTTATGCAGTCCCTGACATGGTCAGGTTGCCTGTAGATTTTACTCTTCACAGGCAGACTGTCACCAGTGTCCACCTCATGGGTGCACCAGTTTGTCTGACTTGGGGTCAGAGAGAACATATGTCTGTAGGCCTGTAGAACTTGTCTGCAGTCCTGTTGCTGATGGTCAGTGAGGTTGTCAGAAAAGACCACACCATCAACTGAACCATCATCAGGGTTCTGAGTCAGCAGGTCTGGGAGAGGGTCATTCTCTTCCTCCTGCCCCTCGTCTGTAGCCATGAGTACCCCATGTCTGCCCTGTCAACATATGCCTTTAACCTGTTGACATGAAGCACCCTGTGGGGGCTTCTGGGAGTCCCAAGATCCACCAAGTAGGTGACTTCTCCCTTCTGTTCAACAATAGTGTGGGGTCCAGACCATTTGTCCTGGAGTGCTGCTGGGGCCACTGGCTCCAACACCCACACTTTCTGCCCTGGCTGGTATACATGTAAAGGTAAACAATTGGTTCTGTCGGGTATAGAGTATCTCTTTAAACCATCAGGGCAATCATCGGTTTACTTATATGGAAAACAGTTTAATCAAAAACAACACACATGGAGACCATAAAGGGTATTACAGAAGTTTTATAAATTGCGTCATTTATAAATACCCACATTCATTTGTATGGCTGTCAAAGAAATTATAAAAAGGCGCTGTGATTCGTGACAAGGTGAATCTGGTGCTCAGTGCTGTGGTGAAGGTGTGCAATATATACAAAGTGAGATTTCATTAAATTGTCTTTTTACAAGAGGCCAGTAAGGAACAGATGTTTGAATGTACAGTGTAAAGCATGTGATTTATGCAGAGAAGGAGACACTTTTACGTATAACAACAAAACGTACAAGCAACCGCACTTTACCAATTGCAATAGCTCCCATGTGATATATGCCATCCTCTGCCCCTGTGACTTGATATACGTGGGGCAAACAACTCAAAAAGCCAAAGTCAGAATCCTCCAGCATATGAGCAGACTAAGGTGCAAAGTACAAGGCGCACCCATGGTTGATCATTTCACGACACATAACCACTCACCTGACAGTTTAAGATGGTGGATCATGGAAAAAATCAATCCCAATCCAAGGGGTGGGGCAATGTCTGGGGCCCTTAACTATAAGGAATGCAGATGGATTCATTCGCTCAACTCAGTGCAGAACGGGCTGAACGAGATTGAAGAGACTGCAAGGCAAATGGGTCAACTCTAACACACTCAGGCTTACCCTTCCATTTATATTTACCTTGAGACAAAATTGGGTTTCAGATAGGGGGTCCCACACTCCACTGTGAGACCATTTTGACGCCATTCGCTAGTCAGCGCCCTGGGTCCTATACACAACCAGTTAGGTCCCAATCCTTAACCATCCAAGACACTCATGCCTTCTTTACAATCACATTGACTACCATTGAGACAATTGGGGCCCACTGAGTACTTTTGCCTTACGCCACACTGGAACTAACATGACCCTACTCTCAGCCTATTTAGTGATTTCCAGGCAACCACGATCCCTAACTAAGGGCACGCAACGATCTAATTATCTAACATTATGATGATTTCATGTACTAAGATACTGCATATGTTTCCTAAACATTTTGATGTTAACTGTGTAAATTATTTGTGATTTTTGTGGTTCTTCACCTAACTGTATGTTTCAATATGTTCATTTAATGCGAATCTGTCCCTGGATTTCTCTATATGTCCTTGTGATGCCGGTTTATTCTAATTGTCCCATCTAGTTATATACGACTCAACTAGACAGTAGAGACTCGTGGACCTCCCCACACATCAGAGCCGCTTTCCAATGCCCCCGGCTCTCTGTATAATCTGGACTTAAGCAGGTACCTTTCCACACTCATGGGAACTTGCTTGTCCCACGTTGGATTTTACAGACATTCGTGCTTTGGCGCTCCATGAGTTGCTTAGCAACGACACATGGACGCCGCTATGACGGAGCACGTTATACACGTTACGCGTTACCTAGCAACCGGCTCCGTAAACGTACACGCGCCCTGACTACATTACCGGCTGTCAACCGGCATTCCCGCGATCCCAACGGACGAGACAGGACGCTTGCCTGCTCTGCGCCCTGACTTCATTACCGGCTGTCAATCGGCATACCCGTGATTCCAACAGACGAGACAGGACGCTTGCCTGCTCCGCTTGATAATTTCCTCCCGGTTTTCTTCCCGTTTGAGGTGAGCTTGCCGATCAGATAGTTCACATTCCAAGCCTCAATGCGTTTTTCGTAAAACGCTCAACTCTCACTTAACCTTTTGTTTAGATCTACATGACTTCTGGAGACAGGACGTTTGTCTGCTCCCCACTTCCCTGATATTCATTACCGGTAGAAACCGTGGATGATCAGAATTAATTTCCTTCACGGGGTGAGTCATGCCTAGCGTTTTGAATAAGCGCTTGCGTACCCTATCTATTTATTTATTTGTTAGCTTTCTGGTTCCTTATTATGCTTAATTTATTAATAGGGTCCCCCCGTTTGGAAGAATCCTTGCTGCACAGTACACTCTGGTTACTGTCTGAATCCTTAAATAGATACACACGCCCCCTTGAGTTGTATGGGCTTTTTTAGGTGAGTTTCCCGCCTTTCCAGCTATGACAGTCTATAGCTCGTAACCTCACAACACACTTGACCTATACCTTTACTATCTCGTAGGCTGTCCTCATTGCCCCTGTCCTGATGAAGACCCGCATTGACTAATATAGTAATGCTCCCTGGGTTGAAACGTCGACACATTCGCTGGACCAGTTGAAAGACTCTGTGTCAAGTCCAATTCATTTATTCTACAGAGCTAGTCAAACATCTGTTCCTTACTGGCCTCTTGTAAAAAGACAATTTTATGAAATCTCACTTTGTATATATTGCACACCTTCACCACAGCACTGAGCACCAGATTCACCTTGTCACGAATCACAGCGCGTTTTTATAATTTCTTTGACAGCCATACAAATGAATGTGGGTATTTATAAATGACGCAATTTATAAAACTTCTGTAATACCCTTTATGGTCTCCATGTGTGTTGTTTTTGATTAAACTGTTTTCCATATAAGTAAACCGATGATTGCCCTGATGGTTTAAAGAGATAATCTATACCCGACAGAACCAATTGTTTACCTTTACATGATTGCCCAGGTTCTGAGGGACACTGGGTTACCCCATTGTTACTATAATCTGGCTGGTATACAGTCAGCACAGCCTTTTGGTCATGCCAAGCTTTTTGGAGTTCTTGGCTTGCCTCAAGGTTTTTAGAAGCCTTCTTCATATACTCTGTCATCCTGGAGCGGAGGCCAAGTACATAATCCACTATGTCCAGTTTGGGTTGTCTGCGAGGTCTCTCCCATCCTTCCCTTACTAGACACAGGGGTCCCCTTACAGGATGCCCAAAAAAAAGCTCAAAAGGGATGTAGCCAACCCCCTTATCTGGGACCTCTCTGTAAGCAAACAGAAGGCAGGGTAAAAGGATGTCCCATCTTCGCCTAAGCTTGTCTGGTAAACCTTTTATCATCCCTTTTAGGGTCTTGTTGAATCTTTCCACAAGCCCATTGCATTGTGGGTGATAGGGTGTAGTGAATTTGTTGTTTACACCACACTCCTTCCACATTGCAGTTAAATATCCTGACATGAAGTTGGCACCTCTGTCAGAGACAACCTCCTTTGGAAAACCCACTCTGGAGAATACTCCAAGTAGGGCCCTTGCCACAACAGGAGCTGTTGTGGTCCTTAGGGGTATAGCTTCTGGATACCTGGTGGCATGGTCCACTATCACCTGTATAAATCTGTGCCCATATGCTGTTTGGGGTCCATTGGTCCTACAATGTCTATCCCCACTCTCTCAAAGGGAACCCCCACCACAGGTAGTGGTATGAGGGGGGCCTTTGTGGTGCCACCTGATTTACCACTGGCTTGGCAGGTGACACAGGAGCGACAAAACTCCTTGGTATCTTCTGACATGTGAGGCCAGTGAAAGTGAGGGACAAGTCTGTCCCAAGTCTTATTCTGGCCTAAGTGTCCTGCAAGGGGAATATCATGGGCCAAGGTAAGAAGGAAGCCTCTGAAACTCAATGGTATGACCAACCTCCTGGACGCACCAAGCTTGGGGTCTCTAGCCTCTGAGTACAGCAGCCCTTCATCCCAATACACTCTATGGGTACCTTGAGCATTCCCTGCAGCCTCAGCAGCAGCCTGCTGTCTGAGGGGTTCAAGAGAAGGACAGTCTAATTGTGCCTGCCTCAGATCTGCCCTTGAAGGTCCCCCTGTCCCAAGAAACTCAACCTGGTCAGGTTCTAGTTCTTCTAGGACAGTTCCTTCAGGGCTCTCAGAATCATCCTCCTGTGAGGGCTGACTCTCTACCTGAGGCAGGGAAAAAGGCACAGCCTTAACCCTACTGCTCTTTCTCTTGGGTTGTGTCTGGTCCATTGTCCCAGGATCCAGCACTTGTTCAGTGTTGCACTTTTTGGCCTGTGACCTAGTCACAGCAAGGACATGTGCATCTATTCCCAGCATTTATGCATGGGTCCTATACTCCACTTCAGCCCACACTGAAGTTTCAAGGTCATTTCCCAAAAGACACTCTACAGGAAGGTCTGAACTCACCACAACTTTCTTGAGGCCAGTTACCCCTCCCCAGGAGAAGTTAACAATTGCCACACTATGGGAGGTAGTGGCATTGCTAGCGTTGGTCACTAGGTGGTTCTCACCTAGCATGATCTGTCCAGGGTCCACAAAGGCAGGTGTCACCATTGTGACACTAGCACCTGTGTCCCTGTAGGCCTGAGCCATTCTTTGGTTGATCAAAGCAGTCTGTCTGTACTTGCCCAGGTTACTGGGACCCACAGTAGGGGACAAAGCTATGTCCCCATCACAGATCAGAACAGCCTGAGTGGGTATTCCGACTAGGCCAGAATCCACTTCAGTTCCCAGTGTTAACCCTATTACACCCTTTTGCTGGGAACCACCACTTACAGCTGGACTAGGGGGTACAGTTGCCTTAGGGACAATGGTGGTTGGGGGCTTCTCCTTTTTGGTGCATTCACTATACCAATGGGAATTGGACTTACAATAGTTACACCAAGGTTTCTTTTGGCCATCTTTCTTTTTATCCTTTTTGAAACCACCCTCCCCCTGAGCCTTTTGGGGGCCTGGTGAAGACTTCTGGTCTGTTGATTTCTGCTCATTACCCTTCTGGTCTGCCTTTTTCTGATCACCGCCCTGGTTCTGGTTTTTCTGCTTAACTCTAGTCCTGACCCACCTATCTGCCTTCTTTCCCAATTCCTGGGGAGAAGTTAGGTCAGAGTCAATCAAGTGTTGATGCAGCAGCTGGTTTTGACAGTTGTTAAGGATTTGTTCTCTCATGATCACATTATACAATCCTGTATAGTCCTTAACCTTACTACCCAACAACCAGCCTTCCAAAGCCTTAGTGGCACAATCTACAAAGTCAGTCCAGTCCTGAGTCTGTGTCTTCTGGGTATCCCTGAACAACAACCTGTATTGTTCAGTGGTTAGGCCAAACCCATCAATCAGAGCACTCTTCAGGACAGTGTAATAATCAGCATCCTCATCACTAACTGTGAGGAGCTTGTCTCTACCTTTCTCAGAGAAGGAGAGCCACAAGATAGCTGCCCACTGACTTTGGGGTACCTGCTGTACTTTGCAAGCCCTCTCCAAAGCAGTTATCCATTTGTGGATGTCATCCCCACACTTGTAGGGAGGCACAATCTTGCTAAGGTTTCTATTATCATAGGCCCTGTCACTATCCTTAGGGATATTGCTGCCACCAGTGGGTCCTAACCCACTTAACTTTTGCTCTCTGGCCAGAGCAAGTCTCTCTTTGGCAAGGGCAAGTTCTTCCCTTTCAATCCTCAGATTGACTTCCCTCATTCTGGCCTGATGCTCTTTTCTCTGTGGAGAAGTCATTCCCCTGTGAGAAGAGGCATTGGAGCTATTAGAGACATGGGAGTGGATAGATTCCCTTGAAGGGGATCTTCCTCTCCTGCTTCTCTGGTTAAGTCCACTTGAGGGTCTGAATGGGGGGACCCCATTCAGACTCCCATGTAGGCTTAAGTTAGCCTGGCTAAGTCTCCTAACTTGGACCTGGCTGTCTACCTCATCTTCTGAAGTCCCTGCTGACTCATCTTGATCAGTATTGTGAGGGGAGCCTTCTGTGGAGGGTAGACCCTCATTGGTACCTAAGGCACCGTCCTGGGAGGCTCTCTGAGCATCATACTCTTCTAAGATCTCCACTGGATAAATGAGGGTAGGGTTTGACCATGTTTTAACTTTCTGGAGGTACACAATTGTTTCATCTCCTGAAAAGTTAGGGTATCATACCTAGAGGTTATCTTTCTAGGATATCCCCCTCCTGAGAGAGAATCAACTCTCAGAGACATGATCTAGTGAGGGTGTGGTGTGTGCACCTACCTACACTAGTTGTATCTACTAAAACCTGTCTAGTAGTTGTAGTCAGGGTGTGCTAGGCCCTTCAACCAACAACTAAGTTCGGTAGAACTTAAGTATTTATAAGCTATGTTATATGTACCTTACAAATATCCTTGGGATCTTTCAATTTGATCTCTCAATATTGCAATGGTATCACAACAGCAAGCTCAGATCCCAAACGCTGCTCACCAATATGAGAAGTTGGCCTGATATATGATGTCACTAGTTCTAGTGTACACCTTGTATCAGTCCAAACAACCTGTATGGTGATTGGTTGTAAAGTCAACCATATAGACCAGCTATCCTAGTGGTAGCATGGACAAGAGCAGTCTTAGGCTAAACTCTGTATGGCATGGGAAGCCAGCTGTTATATATAAAAAATAGAATGTATTTATTCTAGTCAAAATACCCTCAGCACTCTTTATGAGATTCAAGGTAAGTACAACACAGTCTTATTTAAGCTTACATAAGTCACACAGGTAAGTAATACAGTTAGGCCCTAGGAGCCACGCAAACCATATACTAAGTAAGTGGTATAAGAACCACTGTCACAAACACAGGTTAGGCCTAGGCCTAGGGAATCGCTGGGGCTACACTATCCTATCAGTTGCTAGGCAGTGGGAGGCCCACGGGATTCAGGTGCAGAGTGGAAACACTCACGCGTAATGCGTTAAAGTCGATAGAAATAGAGATATTTAGAAATTAAGAGTTGTAGGACACTTCGGAAGGAACTAGGAGTTAGAGACTTGGAAACTAGACACTAGGATAGTCAATACCCTTGTGAGCACCGGAGTACTCAAGTTACCTAGCCCACGGGCTGCGGGTGCATAGGTGTGAACTTGCGTCGGGTTTCGTCGTCGACTCCTCTGGATGCCTGAAGAAAGATGCTGACAGGCAGTCAGTGAAGAGTGTCTGGTGGATTCCAAGGATGGAATCAAGAAGGAGGATACCTGCAAGCAGAGGGGACAGAGTCTAGGTCACCAGCCGGGAAAGAAGCAGGAAGGAACCAGGCGATGTCGTGAAGATGCAGGTGAAGAGGTGAAGCTTCTCGCAGCAGCCACGGGTACCAGGAGACATCGAGGACAACCAGAACCAGGAGGCGAGCTGTCCCATGAGGGCTCTTGCTGTCGGCGGTGTCGATGTCGAGTTGGGACACAACAAGCCTTGGCAAGCGCAGGATGAAGGATTTGCTTCTGTTGCAGACCAGGAAGGCCTGAGGTGCTTCTCTTTCACAGGGAAGCAAGGGCCAGTCTGGAGGAGCCAAACCAGCAGTGGGAAGTCAAAGGTTCGTTGTCACAAAGGCTACTAGCCAACGGCCAAGCAACCGGACAGACGCGTCAAGCAGGAAAATGCAGAAGGGCCCCACGCAGAACTCGTGGAGTGTGGAGGGCTGATCTTCGGTGCAGGTGGTGTCGGGGTTGGGGCTTCTCAATCCCCAGAGCACAACTTCGAGGATGCCTCATAAGCTGCGCTGGAAGCAAGTAGCCAATTTTCCCAGGTAGCCGGTCCCACGTCTCTCGTCGCCTCCACAGATCTCAGCTTTGCTGTGGATGTGGATCAGGGTCGGAGAAGTCTGGAAGTCAAGTCGCTGGTCGGGCTCTGCAGTCGGTTCCTCGTAGAACGTTGAGCAAAGCAAACGGCAGGTCGCTTGATGGTGCCTGTTTGCACAGGGTGGCCACTCCTTGGCCACAAGGGAGATTCTTCAGTCTTCTTCCGTAGTCGAATGTCGAAGGTCCAGAGTTTCTGTTCAAGTTTCAGTTATCAGGATAACCCAAAGTCCTAGGGACTCAGCTCCCACTCTTATACTAATCTGGGGGGATGGGTTACCTGCTAGGTCCCTCCTATGGGTGGGACCAGGGAGGTGGGTGGTTACACCCCCTTCCCTTTGTCCAGTTTTGAGCCAGGACTGGGGCTGGCGTGCCCCAGCACCGGTTTGAACCGGGCTATGCATGGGACACCTTGTGTGCCCCAGGCAGTGTCTCGTTTCAATCATCCCACCGCTGCCACCAATGTGAGAACTAGTGACATCATATATCAGGCCAACTTCTCACAGGGTGCATTCCTCTGCCAACCAGAAACCCGATTTCCAACAGGAACCCTTAGAGTGTGGATATGAAAAACAACTTACTTACTTCCCTAAACCTGCCGAAATTAACAGTAACACAAGTACCTCCCTAAATATAGTACGGTGGATGTTTAACCTGTGGCATACTTAATCCTTTGGTTTCCCTTTACTCAATTGCTGAAATAGTCAATTATTCCTTCCAGAAGAAGTGCCATTGATGGAGTGGGTAGAACAAAATTTTGTATCCCCCCCCCATTTCTGCATGTTCATAATAATCCGAATAATCTATTAATTGTAATACTATTAATCTGTTTGAAGTGATATCTAATCAATCGTATTAATGAAAGAATTACACGTGGGATTTGCATTTGCATGGCTAAAATAATTTGTATACTAATATATGTACGCATACTAATGCTAGAAAATTAGAATATTGCATGATATATGTTGCTTTTGTGACGTAATTGTAAGTCGCACCAGATGACATCGTTGGGTGAATATAAACGCTTTGAATGTTGCTATTATGCTAGATAATTACATACACATAGGGGAATTAGTGAGGGTTTAACATTTTATTGGCTATTTCCATGTTTTATTTACGGTTTGTGTGTGTTTTGCTTAAGTTGACCGATTGGGCCTACGTTAAGATGGCTGACTTTTGACGGCACTGGTCTCCGTTCCATGAGGTTTCGAGTGAAGTGCGCCTGCGCCTCCGCAAGCAACAGTGGCCTCGTCCTGACCCCATGCAAGATGTACCCATCAAGGTCGTAATGGGAGAGTTGCTAAGACTATTAAACAAAGGACTGTCTTTGAAACCGGAACCAGCAAGTGTGATGACCTAACCAAATAGACTATGTGAGAACTTCACGGAACGACCCCAAACCCACCAATCAGGACTGCCTAAAACTGATTTTGTTACATTTTTGACATTAAAAACATTATAAAAGATGGTAGAATAGTGAGTTGAGAGGCTGCTGCTGCTATCTCCCTGACACAGACGTGCAAACTGATGGTTATGCTGACGGAGAGGACGGTGACACTGCTGGACAGCTGTTTCCCTGAATCTTTGACAGACTGAATTGCTGCCTGATTTTTGATGAATTAAAAACTTTCACGACTTGATTGACTTAGAGGACGACTAATAGCCAGATTATGTAAATCTGATGTTCTGTGGTTTGATTAATGATCTATTAAATTTTGCAATTAATTAGATAAAACAAAGTACTGATTGAAAACAAATGTGTTGGGTTGTTTATTTAAAGAGATTAGATTGAGATTGAATATAAAATAGAAGAATTGAGTTACCAATTACCCAAACAACTAACTGATCTATTGACTAAATGGAGGGAATATCTCGAGATTCTGAGTTTAGTAAAGGTATTCAATGTATGTTTATGTAAATTAGGTGAAAAGGTATTCCTTTCATGTCAGCGTTTGGAAACTTATCCCTCCCGTGAGAGCAGATCAGAAATGCGTAAATGTTGGTGTTATGGGGCCCACCAATGAATGTTTTGAGCGAATGTGCTAGTGTGATTTTTGATCTGTGACGAAAAGAGGGTTTGACATTTCCACGCTGCATCAGTTTTTCTGGTAGCAGGATGATGGTTGTTATTGTTTTGGTTTGGTAATTATTGCTTGTACATTGCTTATCGATTATTGATTATTGATTGGTATTGGTTTATGTATTAACACTCTATGTTGAGTTGCGTCGAGTTTAATGTTGTCTGTACGGCTTCTGGGATGTAGGAAGTCGGAAATTTGTTTAACGATTCCGTAGTAGTGCAGAGGTAAGCGCTGCTCTCGGGAAAGACGGAATTGTTGTGGCCCTGTAGGCACATGGGGAAACGTGTGACGATTGGAGTTGCACAACGTATTTTTTGGTTTCGGTTTGGTAGCATCGTCATGTGTGTTGCCATTAGGGACATTTTCGGTATAAAAGAAGAGTGTATGATAGCGAAGGTTACCTGTGAGATTTTTGGTTTTAGGTACCAGGAGGCCAGAAGGTACTCTGATAACGCTTATCACTAGAAAGGTAGCAGGTATTCTCTGAGCTTGCTAGAAGGACAGAGTAGAGGGAAGTGCTACTTTGTTAACGAGTGTCATAATTCTGCAGTAGGACAGACTGTTTGCTGTTTTTGACAGAATTCTGTGTGAATGTACTACAATTTTTTGTGTGAATGTACTACAATTTTCCTGTATGAAAGTGCATGAATGGAAAAGGCATTCCGGTTAATTGCGAAACTCTGGTTTTATTTCTCAGGAGCATTGGGTCTCCAACTAGGTGTTTTAACTCTGGAGAAGCGGTTAGCTGATGCTTGTTAGAAGGGTGAAGTAGAGGGATGTGCTACTTTATCAACGGAAATAACGATTCTGCAGTAGGGCAGAGGTAAGCGCTGCTCTCGGGAAAGACGGAAATCTTGTGAGAAAGGTCTTTTGCTATTCTTTGGTTAGCGAAGCGGACAATGGTGGTGTCTTGTGTTGTTACTAACTGATTTGTAAATTTGAAACAAAACTTACTGAGTGAATTTTGTAAAGGAGGGGTAGACAGGAGCAGAAGCTGCGGCTGCTGACGTCAGAACGACCGCGCTGGGATTGGCCAGTCAGTTGGAAACGTAAAACGCTCCTGATTGGTGCGTTAGTGTGAGTCGCGCTAGGAGTGGAGAGTCACAGGGTGATGTAGACGCTCCTGATTGGTGCGTTAGTGTGAGTCACGCTGGGATTGGAGAGTTACAAAGGTGACATAGACGCTCGGGATTGGTGCGTTAGTGTGAGTCGCGCTACGATTGGTCAGAATAACGGTACAGTTGTAAGGAGAGACTAGCAATGCACGGAAGACAGGAAAAATTACGATCCACCAGAAAAGGAGAAAAAGTCCTGGTTTGGAAGAATTAAAAGGTGGTTTAAGAAGGACAAACCGATTGTGACTAGGGAAGGACAGTTACTTCCTCCACCGAAAACCCTGCATCCTTTATGGTTGCGAAATATGGATATCACACTTGTATTTGGTTAGACAATTGGGTAAGGTACACTAGAGACGACGGATTCTTGGCTTTCCCAGAACATGGTTCATTTAATTTGGCAGTTCTGAGAAATTTAAGAGAGAAAATGATGAATCTAGAACCGAGACCTAGACCGACACAATTTGAAGAATTGACAGAATGGGAGGATGAGATGCATGACCGAGAGAGATAGAGGAGTGGCGGAAGGTTTAGGTACATGTTTGGTAGACCATACGGACATGAGAATCATGATGACCGGATGAGAAGGTGGCTGAATGCAAGTATGTCTGAAGGGTTGTTTGCCGTAAGAACTGCAGAAGAAAATGGAGGAAGAAAATGCACCATAAAGAGACATAATGTGGAATCACGAGGGTATGGAGTGAATGAATCAGAGGATGATGTTCTTGATGACATGTTCTATAAAAATCCACCTCCGTATCGACCAGAGAGGTAGAGAGGAAGTTAGAAAGTTAAATAAATGGTGACAATTCAGCAGAATTAGTGAATACAACCTTAGAATTAACGGAGAAGATAAGAGAATTGACTAAAAATCTGGAAGCCGCAACAGTTCCAGTGATGATAGGTCCAGTGATGCCTATTTTTGATAAACAAAAAGATAGCGAACATTGTTTAACAGTTCCTTATAAAAGCAATAAACAGGCTGAGCAGCCAAAACTGAGCCAAAATGAAAATCCCTGGAGACAGACCATAAGTATGATCGAACCAAATGTTTCAAACAACCCGTTTATAGGCCAAAATTTTACTGAAAAACGTATAACGACAGTGGAGTCATTATTAGAGACAAAAAAGGATTCAAAATGAGGTAATGTAGAGAAGCCAGTAGGACCATCTACAGAAGAATTAAGTGAATGGTTGAGAAGCTTGCAGAGAAAAGACAAAGAATCCCAATCAATAGATTTGGCCAAGTTAAGAATGGTATTAGAAGAGTTAATAGTAGGAACTATCCCCACAGAGAAATTAAAAACTTACCAAGATGAGGAATTACTATTTTTGTGCAAAAGTGTGACATGGAGAGTGAAGAATCTACATGAACGACTCAAAGAAGTAGCAAATGAAATGGGTATAGATATTGAAAAGGTAAAGGCTTTGCAAAAACCATATCGAATAGATTTCACTGAAAAACATATTGAAAACTTGAACACCACAGGACGGATAAGTTAGATTAAGGAAATAATTATCTTATTGAGAAAATGGGGAGATGTGGATAAATGGAGAAGCAAATGGTCCTGAAAACGAGATGATGCTTCAGATGAAACATTTGCAGCATTCCCTGTGAGAGAAAAAGAAAAGGTAGTAACAGAATGCCCTATGAGAGAAATTCCAGGAGGAGGATATGTGCCTGTTCCATGGACAAGACAGGCTATTTTGTCATTTACAAATGATTTCCCTCGACTACGTGAAAACCCGGCGAGTGGTATAGGCAGGTAGACAGATTTGCGAAGTTGTCCAAAGTATTATGGATTGACCTGAATAGCCTAGTTGACATAATAGTACCAGCAGATTTATGGACAGTGTGCAAACTCATGATAAATTGGCCATCACAAGAATACCCTAGGGATCCTAAAACAGGGGCTCCAGACCCCGAGGTAATGAAGAAATACGAACAGGTTATTGCCTTTCTGAAAAACAAGGTTCCTCCTAAAGAGACAGATTGGGTGAAAACTGACAGAACACATCAGGAAAGTAAAGAGTCAGTACATGCTTATTATGAATGACTGATATTGGCTTTTAAACAGTTTAGTGGAGATGAAAATCTGAGTGAAAAGGATTTAAGTCATTTTGTATACAGATTTGTATATGGTCTACGTCCAGAAATTAGTGAAATGATAAAACAACATACTGTAGATTGGCAAAAATAAGAAAATAGATGAAGCATTGAGACATGCCAAATATTTTAGTGATGAAATTGAAGCAAAGCAGCGAAAATTAAAAGAAAAGGCTATGTGGGCACAGGTAAAGGTAGCGGAGAGGCAGGAAGCTCAATTAGCGGAACAAGCAAATAATACAGGATCAAGACAAAAATTCTGTCCTGGGAAAGGTAAATGAAATATAGAGGAAGCTAAGAAGAAATTCCCATGTCATAATTGCGGTAGAATAGGGCATTGGAAATCCGAGTGTAAATTTCCCCCAAGTACTAACAATGAAAATCCATCATTAAATCCACAGGTGCAGAATGAGGTGAGTGGTCAACCGCAGCGACAGCAGCAGGTTGTAACACAACAGAATCAGGTGCCAAAACCGCCTTTACCACAGAGCAAAAACTCTCAGAAACTGGATTCTACAATGAAGAACAGGTAAATAAGCTGCCATGCGCTAGCGCTGTTTCGCAGTATTGGCTACAACGCGATGAGAGTGATTCAGAAGAGGGTTATTGACAGTGCCGAAGGAAGAAGAGTGCGTACTTGACGCAACTCTAGAAGTAGACCAGACAGGCCCATTTGTAGATGGAAAGATTAATAATGAAAGTATTACTTTCCTAGTTGATACTGGTGCTACTCGATCAACTGTTAGATCAGCTGATGTTAAGAATCTTCCTCTCTCGGATGAAACAATCCAAGTAGTTGGTGTATCCAACAGGCATATTAAAACTTATCTTACAGAGCCGGTGAAAGTGAGCATAGGGAAGTTTTCTGAAATGTACCGCTTTGTCTTGTGTGATACCAGTCCCGTAATTTTATTAGGTAGGGATTTGTTGTGCAAAATGAACTGCACTATATTTTGTACCCCGGATGGGATAGCATTTAAGACCCCGGATGAAGATGTGTTGTATAAAATGACAATGGCAAACAGGGAAAAAGAGGTTACTGAAACCTATGCTGTATTTAACCCTGATGAATTGCCCAAAAAATTGAAACAGTCTTGAAAAGCAGAAGTTTGGGATTTCACAGGAGAAGATGTGGTATTAATGAGAAATGTAGATCCAGTAAAAATAACAGTAAAGGAAGGAATAAGATATCCAAATGTCCCTCAATATAAATTGACACCTGAAATAATTGAAGGAGTAACTCCTGTGATTGAGAAAATGATAAGACAAGGAATTTTGAGAGAAATAATGAGTAGTCCATGTAACTCACCAATAATGGGACTGAAAAAGCCTAATGGGAAGTTCAGGATAGTAAAAGATCTGAGAAAGATAAACAAAATTGTTGTGTCATGCTGTCCCATTGTACCAAAACCATCTGTGATTTTATATCAGATTCCCCATGACACAGAATGGTATACAGTGATTGATCTATGCCATGCTTTCTTTTCCATTCCATTGCACCATGACAGTCAGCAAATCTTTGCGTTTCGTTTCGTCAAGCGTATTTTGGCTTGGTGCCGAATTCCACAGGGGTATACAGAAAGCCCCTCAATATTTAATCAGCTATTGATGAAGTCTTTGGAAAGTCTAGAAATGCCCGAAAATTCAGTTTTAGTTCAGTATATCGACGACCTTCTTGTGGCGTCGAAAACCTGTGAAGCTTGTGAGCTAGACACTATAGCCTTGCTGAATCATTTGGCAGATGGAGGACTTAAAGTGTCACCATCAAAATTACAATTTTGCAAGAAAGAAGTACAATATTTAGGACATAACATTGAAAAAGTACTGAGAAAAATAACGATAGACAGAATCAGGATCATAAAAGGAATGAGAGCACCCATGACCCAAAGAGAGGTGAGAATGTTTCTGGGAATGGTTGGATATTGTCTTCAATGGATCAGCAACTTTTCGTTGATCGCAAAACCTCTGGTACGACTGACGAGAAGCGATGTGAAAGATCCCATTGATTTGAACAAGGAAGAATTGGCAGCTTTTAAACAATTGAGAGATGGGCTGTGTGAAGCACCTGCATTAGGTATGCCTGACTACGACAAAGAGTTTGAGTTGTATTGCAGTGAGAGAAATGGATGTGCACTCTCTGTGCTGATACAGAAGCATGGAAAACTGAGGAGACCAATTGCATATTTTTCATCAATGCTTGACCCAGTAGCTGTGGCCCTACCTGGGTGTTTGAAAGCAGTAGCTGCTACATGTCGCAGTTTGGAACAGAGTGAGGGAATTGTGATGGGATATCCTGTGAAAGTGTTTGTACCGCATGATGTGGCGATCCTTTTAACAGGGAGTCATACTCGGTATATGACACCTAATCGGCTGACTAAGTATGAAAAGGTCATACTAGGTGCAACAAATGTAAGTCTTGTGAGATGCTTGAATGTGAATCCTTCAACATTGCTGCCTGATGCTGAGAATGTGGAAGTCAGAGATGAAGCAGATCATGACTGCCTGGATGTACTCGATTTTTGTACAAAACCACGACCTGACATAAAAGATGTACCTTTACCAGAAAGTGATTTTGTTATGTTTGTTGATGGGTCTTGTTTGAGAACAGATGATGGAGTGTTAAGTGCAGCATATGCAGTATGCACGGTTGCAGCAGTGATGGAAGCACCTTATCTGAAAGGAGTAAAATCGGCCCAAGTAGCAGAACTTGTTGCTCTGACTAGAGCATGCAAGATTGGGAAAAGTGTGAGAGTGACTGTGATAACTGACAGCCAGTATGGCTTCGGAGTCGTACACGACTTCGGTCAGATATGGCTGCAGAGAGGATTTTTAACATCAAGTGGAACTCCCATTAAGAATGCTGAAGTGGTTGGAAAATTGCTTGAGGCAATACTGCTGCCTTGACAATTGGCTTTTGTGAAGTGTGCAGCCCATGGTCAAAGTGGCGATTACATCGCTACTAGCAATAAATACGCGAATGACAAGGCCCAATACTGTGCACGTGATCAGAATTCCATCAATCGGGCTAAGGAAAGAGAAGTGATTTCTTGCTCCTTGATGTTTACTAACACTGTGGGAACATGGGAAGAAGTAAGACAATTGCAGGAAGAGGTAGGAGATGAGGAAATGAGAAGGATCATGTGTGGGTCTATCGGGATGGAAGACCAGTTATGCCTGATAGCATGATGTCTGCCATGGCACGGATGCATCATGGTCAGGGACACATAGGGAGAGATGCCATGATCAGGTCATTTAAACAAACATGGTACAATGCAAAATTCCAACTTGTAGCAGAAAGTCTTTGTCAGAGATGCCTAATATGTCAGCAATACAATCCTGGAAGAAAGACAGTAGTGAGTCTAGGGACAATAGGTCGAGAAGGAGGGCCTTTTACCAGAATGCAAGTGGATTCTATTGAGATGCCTCCCTGTAACAGGTTGAGGTATGTTTTGGTTATGGTCTGTCTGTTTTCTAGATGGGTGAGGCATTTCCGACAAGATAAAATGATGGGATGACAGTAGCAAAGTTACTTTTGAGGGAATTTATCCCTAGATTTGGGTTACCAGTGACAATTGAATCAGACCGAGGAGGACATTTCCATAATGAGATCATAAAATTGATTTGTGAAGCATTGAATGTACGACAAAAACTACATTGTGCCTACCGACCAGAAGCTTCTGGTGTAGTGGAACAGATGAATGGTACTATCAAAAACAGAATAGGGAAAATGTGTTTAGCCACAGGAATGAAATGGCCTGATGTCTTGCCTCTGGTACTCATGACTATTAGATCAATTCCAGACAGAACTACAGGGTTAAGCCCCCATGAAATCATCATGGGACGAGCCATGCGCCACGTGTTTATACCAGTCAACAAGCTGATGACTATAACTGATGACATGGTGTTGGAATACTGTAAAAGCCTGGCTGACGCAGTTCATTCTGTGTTTCATCAGGTTGGAGCAGATGCCACCACCCTTGAAAAGAAGCCATCCCATGATCTGAGCCCAGGGGACTGGGTGAGGATAAAAGTCCACAGAAGAAGAAACTGTTTGGTTCCAAGGTGGGGAAAACAAAGACAAGTCATCTTGACCACAACAACAGCTGTAAAGTGTGCTGGATTGAAAAACTGGATCCATGCAAGCCATACATTGAGAATTCCAAATCCAGTGGACAGCACAGAAAAAGAGTATTTTGTTGAATCAGAATCTAGTACTGAGTCAGATGACGGAGAGCTAAAAACAAAAGAAAACCCTGAAAGGGGGGAAGCAGAACCAAGTCTAACATTTGTCCCCAGAAGTATTTCCCTGAGAAGAAGGTTACAGATTTCTGATACCAGTTGAGACTCAGAGACCGAACAAGGATCGCAATGTTCTTGGAAAAAACAAGGAAAGAACAAAGAAAAAGACAACGAAGAGACAGTAAAAGAAATTAATGAAAAGGAAGTGCCAGATGAAAGATTGAGAGAAATTCCACCTGAAACAACACATTTAGATGGACAGGGGCCAGATACAGTGAGAGGGAAAGATTATTACGGAAGACCCCCGAGGAGGTGAAGGGAACTCCAACATCCAGTTAGAAGCAGGGACAAGTAGTCAGCAGGAAGATTGCGTGTCGGAGATTCGAGGAGGGACAGAAGTAGGGAAAATAAAAGCAGTGGTGGAAAAAGAAACTGTTGAGAGTAAAAAGCAAGTTGAAACAGAGTCAGAGGAAAGCGAAGATGAAATACCTGAAGGTCGAGTTCTAAGAAAGAGAGCTTGGAGAACTGAAAAGAACGATAAAGGAAGTAAACTGAAAAGAGCAGCAAAGGACGACGTTTGGCCGAATAAAATAAAAAAATTAAGATATCGACTGACACGAGTAAATTCACCAAGGGCTGAACAGGTGAATGAAGTGATGAGTCAGGAGAAATCAAAAGACGAAGAAACCATTGTAATTAAAGAAAGCAAAAGAACAAGAAAACCTAACCAGAAGTATAAATCACCAGAATGGACATCTGTGGCCCTGCCTGAAGTAAAAGAAGAGGCGGAAAGCCAAGGAAATCCAGAGGTGGTTGTACCAGAAGTGGTTGAGGAGGACAAAGAATCGTAAATCCTGAGAGTTATCTTGTCCGATATTGGAGAAGAAGCGGATGTTCAGGACATTCTGTATTCAGATCACGAAGGAAAGGTGAAAGATGATGAAATGCCAAACTGAATGAGATAAGAAAAACTACGGATGGAAAGACAATAAAATACGAAAGAAGACAAATACTGGTAGAACTAAGTAGGAGCTTAGAGCCTTGGGTTAGAAAACAAGTTGTGAAGGAGAAGAGCCTAAGTCAAAAGACACAGTCCATTTTAGCAAAAATGGCAAACATAGATAGTAGAAAAGGTAGATGTACATTCTTGAAGAGATGTTGTAAAATGTGTTGTTGTTGTACAGGATTACTAATACTTCTGTGGAGCATACTTGCTCTCCTGATCTCATTTAAGGTTACAATAGATACAATAGAAGGACATAGTGAAAACAAAACTAATATAGAAAAGATTCAAAAGGTAGTTCCGACTAGAATAGATAAAAACTATTTACATAAAGACAGGTCTATAACTGATTTTTCTAATAATGTGTTTTCAAAATTGTTGTATGAATATGTAAGGACAATGGACGTAAGGGACTGCTACGTTTGTATGCAGTTACCTGCTTCTGTATCGGAGGGAGTGACTTATCACCACCTTCCAGTAACATATGGAATAACATGTAGTGTAATAGCTAGTTTATTTTATCAAACAGGGAAATTAGAGTATCATTTTTCAGATGTAGATACTATATTTTCACTAGTACCGTCAATTAACAAGCCAAACAAGGTAAAACCTGCAAAGGTATTAGGTGAATTTTTATTGGAGACTAAAGAACTAACATTAGAATATATATTTAAGAACAATTTGACATGCAGTTTAAAGAAAAAGAAAAGACATTTTTAGATATGGTTGAAGAAAGGAGACTGAAAATGCAAAGAAAGGCATTTGAAGGAAAAGTGGAGAAAACAGAATGGGATGTAGAATTGGAAAAACATTTGAAAGGAGAAGCTAGTCCAACTAAGGCTTTAGATTGGCCTCAGAAAGGGAAATTGTGTATTAGAAGGAATCAAACTGCATATGATAATTATTTTGTAGGTAATAGTGAGTGCCATGATACATACCGAATCATGGGTGGATGGGGATTTAAAGGTGGAAAAGATCCAGTTTTTCCTGGGTTATATTTCATTTGTGGTAACAGGGCATATTATTGTTTGCCAGACCATGGGTATGGCACATGTTATGTAGGCCTGGTTTTTCCGAAGATTTTTCATATGGATAGAGTAGAAGACGGTGTACATAGTTTAGGTAGTTATTTAGCACGTAGCAAGAGAGAATCTTGGTCAGAAATTGTGGGTGACATTTTTGGAGTATTGATACCGGCAGTGGGAATATCTCTGAATGCAAACAAAATTAGAAGACTTTCAACAGTAGTGGATCGCTTGTCAACAAGCACCGCTGGAGGATTTTTATTGGTAAACACTGATATGGTTGCCATGCGTGCTATGGTAATGCAAAATCGACTTGCCCTTGATATATTATTGGCAAAAGAGGGTAGAGTCTGTGGAATGCTGAAAGTTCAACACTTTTGTACTTACATGCCTGATGAAAGTAAAGATTTGAAAATTTATATTACAAATATTACAGAATTGCATGACAAAATTGCACCAGTGGAGGTTGAGGGTGTTTGGGAAAAAATTGGAAAGAAAATATCAGCTATTAAATATTTCTTAGTAAACTTAGGTAGTACATTTTTAGGTAAAATATTATTTCCATTAACATGTGTGATTTTCATAGTATTAATTATAAGAGTAGGATGTATCTGTCGTAAAAAGAATAAAAATCAGAAAAAGTTAAAAAGAGAAAATTTAAGGAGAAAAGATAAGAAACAAGAGAAAGAATTCGAAGTGATAGAATTAGAGGAAGTTAAGGAGAACATGTATAAGTCAGCAAAAAGAGAAGAGACGGGCGAAACTGATTTATGAATAAAAGCAAGAAATCACTTTGAAATTCCATAAAAGAGATACAAAATTTTTGATGGTGTGGTGATATAATCACCAAAGAGGGGATTGATGGAGCGGGTAGTACAAAATTTTGTATACCCCCCCCCCCATTTCTGCATGTTCATAATAATCCGAATAATCTATTAATTGTAATACTATTAATCTGTTTGAAGTGATATCTAATCAATCGTATTAATGAAAGAATTACACGTGGGATTTGCATTTGCATGGCTAAAATAATTTGTATACTAATATATGTATGCATACTAATGCTAGAAAATTAGAATATTGCATGATATATGTTGCTTTTGTGACGTAATTGTAAGTCGCACCAGATGACATCGTTGGGTGAATATAAATGCTTTGAATGTTGCTATTATGCTAGATAATTACATGCACATAGGGGAATTAGTGCGGGTTTAACATTTTATTAGCTATTTCCATGTTTTAATTACGTTTTGTGTTTGTTTTGCTTAAGTTGACCGATTGGGCCTACGTTAAGATGGCTGACTTTTGACTTGACGGCACTAGTCACCATTCCACGAGGTTTCGGGTGAAGTGCGCCTGCGTCACCGCAAGCAACAGTCACCTCGTCCTGACCCCATGCAAGATGTACCCATCAAGGTCGTAATGGGAGAGTTGCCAAGACTATTAAACAAAGGACTGTCTTTTAAACTGGAACCAGCAAGTGTGATGACCTAACCAAATAGACTATGTGAGAACTTCACCGAACGACCCCAAACCCACCAATCAGGACTGCCTAAAACTGATTTTGTTACATTTTTGACATTAAAATCATTATAAAAGATGGTAGAATAGTAAGTTGAGAGGCTGCTGCTGCTATCTCCCTGACACAGACGTGCGGACTGATGGTTATGCTGACGGAAAGGACGATGACACTGTTGGACAGCTGTTTCCCTGAATCTTTGACAGACTGAATTTTTGCCTGATTTTTGATGAATTAAAAACTTTCACGACTTGATTGACTTAGAGGACGACTAATAGCCAGATTAGGTAAATATGATGTTCTGTGGTTTGATTAATGATCTATTACATTTTGCAATTAATTAGATAAAACAAAGTACTGATTAAAAACAAATGTGTTGGGGTGTTTATTTAAAGAGATTAGATTGAGATTGAATATAAAATAGAAGAATTGAGTTACTCAATGTATGTTCATGTAAATTAGGTGAAATGGTATTCCTTTCATGTCAGCGTTTGGAAACGTATCCCTCCCGTGAGAGCAGATCAGAAATGCGTAAGTGTTGGTGTTATGGGCCCCACCGATGAATGTTCTGAGCGAATGTGCTAGTGTGATATTTGATCTGTGACGAAAACAGGGTTTGACATTTCCACGCTGCATCACCATATATGAACTGAACAATCTACAGTAAAAGTAGGTTATGTCACCATCCTCATTGGCGGAATACAACAATATAAAGCCATAAACCATTTGGATTATATTTTAGACTCATTAATATTTAAATTTGCCAGACTGGTGGAATGAATTATGCCTAGCTCTACTGTCTTAACTATCATGTATTACAACAGGCCATGAAATCAGCTCTGTACAACTTCCACGTTCACTGTGTGCTTGATCAACAAAACTCTTACATATAAAGTGACAAGTAGACACTCCACTGCTGGAAAAATCTAATTTTGATCCTATTAGCTATTTAGATCACGTATTCATGGCTAAACAGAGTACAAGGAACAAGTCCAACTGAAGCGCAACCTAAAACACATTCTCTTATTTTACCAACAATTTAGATTTGGTCCAGTACAGGCATGGTTGCAGCACTACTAAATATCAAATACTAAATATTTTTGCCTTTAGGAGAGATAATGATCTAAAATATGCTTATTTGATACCTAGTAAAGAAGGCAGAAACCTATGAAAGCCTTAACTAGAATCAGATCCTTCCTCACTAGTTACCGCAAAATAGTGATCAAAGGAACCCTTTTTAACAACCTTAAAATAATGAAAGGTATAGAAAAACAATATGGTTCTAAACCTATGTCTTGCAGTTTACAAGCAGCTCTATGATGCCGGTACATTGCACACTATGCTATATTAGACAAACTGTAATTTATGAACTAAAATAACAGAAAGATCTCTGACAAAAGCAGTAAACGACTGAGCTATCTACATAAAATACAAATCTGTGATCTGCATGCCAGAGGTTGTGCTTTGCAGTAGACACATTAACACTCTATGTTACATAATGATGAGTCAAAACTGCGACTCGACAAAGCTCAGATCTCTCCATCAAGTGCATTACCACTAGAGTTCAGCTCACAAAGATCTCAGCACAGGTGCCTTTAAACTGTAAGATGTTTTAAAACGCAGCCCGCTTGTGACCCATTAAGTAAACCTGAACAGATTTACTGTCACACTTGTCCTTCTCGCCAAATTCTTTATGGCAGAGTTTAAAATTTTTGTTTTTGATAAACTGACTGTTATACTGCAGTTTTCATGACTCTCGAGACTGAAACCCCTTTCTGCTGTGATAATTTGCCCCCCAATTTATGAAATATTGAAAAACATTTCCAGGACTGGCCTAGGCACTAAATCAAACCACCCCTTAGAACTTGTGCATTAAAATTAACCAATCACAGGGCCAGTGGATTAAAACTCATCACGGTATAGCTTTTGGAGTAATTCATCACCACATGATTCAGCATATTGAGCTGAAGGGAACCAGTGCCAGAGACTTTTAAAAAAACTTACCACATCTACAGATCTCCCCGACTGTGAGAGCGCACTTTTTAAAATCACATGGAGCGCAAACTTCACCTTCTCTGGCCTCATCATCTACCGACCTCCTGGCCCATCAAAAATCTTTAGAGAAGCCCTGATAAACACTGTCACCGCTCTAGCTCTGCAGACCGCTAATTTTAATATTATAGGAGATCTGAACCTCCACCTAGAGCTACAATAATCCCCGGAGATTCTCAGCTTTTTAGGGGACCTGGCAGCTTGCCAGCTGACTCAATTGGCCCCTAGTGCTATGCACAGCGCGGGACATCTCCTTGACCCTATATTTTCTAACCTAGAGTCACTGGAAGTTCTTTCACCGCTTCCTATGATCTGGATAGATCATTTCCTCATTCTAATGCGGTTAACAATAGCTGGCCCCAAGTTCCAGCCTAACCAGCATCCCTCACTAAAACGGCCCTGGCATAAATGTAATCAAGCTGACCTCCTTCCAGCTTTGAGCGCAAAGCCTCTGGTAAAATCTAACAACATGGAAGAGGCTGATGCGCTCTTTCAAAGGCGGATAACCCAAGCCTTAGACACTTGCATTCCCCTCAAACTCACTCACTCCAAAAGTACCAGGGCCAACGCCTGGTTTAATGAAGACCTAACCCTTGCCAGGAAAAACTGTAAAAGTTTGGAAAGATCTTGGAGGAGATCATATGACTCCCAGGCCAAAGGACTATATAGAGCAGCTATTAAATCCTACCATAAGCTGGTGCACAAAACCAGAGCAGCTCATTACTCTAGCTTGATCACCACAAGCACCAATCGTAGCAAAACTATATTCTCTCTTCTGAAGGATTTGATCTCCTCCCCAGCGGAATCAGGCAATACTATTTCCTCCAACCAACACTGTGATGAGCTGGTGACCTTCTTCCTGAAGAAGGTCGAAGATATCTACCAAAAGTTTGGTCATGGTACATCCTCCAGTGTCTGTGGGAAGAATGTTCACGTAGGCCCTGAGACTGTCCTTCTCTCATCACTTCCCTCTATCCCCCTAAATGAGCTAGAAAGATTAATGGTCAAAATCAAATCAGGATCTCCAGACGACCCCCTTAAACCAGACGCTTTCAGAAAAATTCAACAAGGTCTTCTACCTGAATGTCTGGAGCTGCTTAATCTATCCCTTTCTACAGCGGTAAAACCTAAGTCATGGAAGCATGCTAAAGTAGTTCCTTTACTCAAAAAACCATCGCTTGACATCTCTAAACTGGAAAACTATCGCCCGATTTCACTGCTCCCTTTTCTCTCCAAAATCCTGGAAGCACACGTGAACTTTACGCTAACGCACTTCTTAGAAACCAACCATATACTTGAGAATTCACAGAACGGTTTCCGACCACGGTACAGCACCGAGACGGCTTTATTGGCTGAGGTAGAACAACTCAAATCCACGATAGATGTCGGCAGTACATCAGCACTGGTGCTGCTGGATCTAAGCGGTACAAAAGGGGGTGGTGATGGACGGAGCATCAGAACCAATCAAACACTCACACCCAGTCAACAGATCTGGGTTTGATCCATCACCGTTCTTTAGCCCACTCTGCCACCCCAGTTCAGACATGGCCATATGCAAATCAGTCTGACCCTGTGCCTCATGGGAACAGTCCAGCCCGAACTGCCAAGCCATGCCTTCCCTGGACCGGAAACAAGCTTCCTAGGACCGGTTTCTGGCATTTCAGCCGTCTTCAGCCAGGCTTGCTTGAATCCAGTGGCAAAGTGAGCAAGGGACTCACGTCTGAGCATACCCTGCCAACTTATGGCGAACAAAGCGGTACAAAAGGGGGTGGTGATGGACGGAGCATCAGAACCAATCAAACACTCACACCCAGTCAACAGATCTGGGTTTGATCCATCACCGTTCTTTAGCCCACTCTGCCACCCCAGTTCAGACATGGCCATATGCAAATCAGTCTGACCCTGTGCCTCATGGGAACAGTCCAGCCCGAACTGCCAAGCCATGCCTTCCCTGGACCGGAAACAAGCTTCCTAGGACCGGTTTCTGGCATTTCAGCCGTCTTCAGCCAGGCTTGCTTGAATCCAGTGGCAAAGTGAGCAAGGGACTCACGTCTGAGCATACCCTGCCAACTTATGGCGAACAAAGCGGTACAAAAGGGGGTGGTGATGGACGGAGCATCAGAACCAATCAAACACTCACACCCAGTCAACAGATCTGGGTTTGATCCATCACCGTTCTTTAGCCCACTCTGCCACCCCAGTTCAGACATGGCCATATGCAAATCAGTCTGACCCTGTGCCTCATGGGAACAGTCCAGCCCGAACTGCCAAGCCATGCCTTCCCTGGACCGGAAACAAGCTTCCTAGGACCGGTTTCTGGCATTTCAGCCGTCTTCAGCCAGGCTTGCTTGAATCCAGTGGCAAAGTGAGCAAGGGACTCACGTCTGAGCATACCCTGCCAACTTATGGCGAACAAAGCGGTACAAAAGGGGGTGGTGATGGACGGAGCATCAGAACCAATCAAACACTCACACCCAGTCAACAGATCTGGGTTTGATCCATCACCGTTCTTTAGCCCACTCTGCCACCCCAGTTCAGACATGGCCATATGCAAATCAGTCTGACCCTGTGCCTCATGGGAACAGTCCAGCCCGAACTGCCAAGCCATGCCTTCCCTGGACCGGAAACAAGCTTCCTAGGACCGGTTTCTGGCATTTCAGCCGTCTTCAGCCAGGCTTGCTTGAATCCAGTGGCAAAGTGAGCAAGGGACTCACGTCTGAGCATACCCTGCCAACTTATGGCGAACAAAGCGGTACAAAAGGGGGTGGTGATGGACGGAGCATCAGAACCAATCAAACACTCACACCCAGTCAACAGATCTGGGTTTGATCCATCACCGTTCTTTAGCCCACTCTGCCACCCCAGTTCAGACATGGCCATATGCAAATCAGTCTGACCCTGTGCCTCATGGGAACAGTCCAGCCCGAACTGCCAAGCCATGCCTTCCCTGGACCGGAAACAAGCTTCCTAGGACCGGTTTCTGGCATTTCAGCCGTCTTCAGCCAGGCTTGCTTGAATCCAGTGGCAAAGTGAGCAAGGGACTCACGTCTGAGCATACCCTGCCAACTTATGGCGAACAAAGCGGTACAAAAGGGGGTGGTGATGGACGGAGCATCAGAACCAATCAAACACTCACACCCAGTCAACAGATCTGGGTTTGATCCATCACCGTTCTTTAGCCCACTCTGCCACCCCAGTTCAGACATGGCCATATGCAAATCAGTCTGACCCTGTGCCTCATGGGAACAGTCCAGCCCGAACTGCCAAGCCATGCCTTCCCTGGACCGGAAACAAGCTTCCTAGGACCGGTTTCTGGCATTTCAGCCGTCTTCAGCCAGGCTTGCTTGAATCCAGTGGCAAAGTGAGCAAGGGACTCACGTCTGAGCATACCCTGCCAACTTATGGCGAACAAAGCGGTACAAAAGGGGGTGGTGATGGACGGAGCATCAGAACCAATCAAACACTCACACCCAGTCAACAGATCTGGGTTTGATCCATCACCGTTCTTTAGCCCACTCTGCCACCCCAGTTCAGACATGGCCATATGCAAATCAGTCTGACCCTGTGCCTCATGGGAACAGTCCAGCCCGAACTGCCAAGCCATGCCTTCCCTGGACCGGAAACAAGCTTCCTAGGACCGGTTTCTGGCATTTCAGCCGTCTTCAACCAGGCTTGCTTGAATCCAGTGGCAAAGTGAGCAAGGGACTCACGTCTGAGCATACCCTGCCAACTTATGGCGAACAAAGCGGTACAAAAGGGGGTGGTGATGGACGGAGCATCAGAACCAATCAAACACTCACACCCAGTCAACAGATCTGGGTTTGATCCATCACCGTTCTTTAGCCCACTCTGCCACCCCAGTTCAGACATGGCCATATGCAAATCAGTCTGACCCTGTGCCTCATGGGAACAGTCCAGCCCGAACTGCCAAGCCATGCCTTCCCTGGACCGGAAACAAGCTTCCTAGGACCGGTTTCTGGCATTTCAGCCGTCTTCAGCCAGGCTTGCTTGAATCCAGTGGCAAAGTGAGCAAGGGACTCACGTCTGAGCATACCCTGCCAACTTATGGCGAACAAAGCGGTACAAAAGGGGGTGGTGATGGACGGAGCATCAGAACCAATCAAACACTCACACCCAGTCAACAGATCTGGGTTTGATCCATCACCGTTCTTTAGCCCACTCTGCCACCCCAGTTCAGACATGGCCATATGCAAATCAGTCTGACCCTGTGCCTCATGGGAACAGTCCAGCCCGAACTGCCAAGCCATGCCTTCCCTGGACCGGAAACAAGCTTCCTAGGACCGGTTTCTGGCATTTCAGCCGTCTTCAGCCAGGCTTGCTTGAATCCAGTGGCAAAGTGAGCAAGGGACTCACGTCTGAGCATACCCTGCCAACTTATGGCGAACAAAGCGGTACAAAAGGGGGTGGTGATGGACGGAGCATCAGAACCAATCAAACACTCACACCCAGTCAACAGATCTGGGTTTGATCCATCACCGTTCTTTAGCCCACTCTGCCACCCCAGTTCAGACATGGCCATATGCAAATCAGTCTGACCCTGTGCCTCATGGGAACAGTCCAGCCCGAACTGCCAAGCCATGCCTTCCCTGGACCGGAAACAAGCTTCCTAGGACCGGTTTCTGGCATTTCAGCCGTCTTCAGCCAGGCTTGCTTGAATCCAGTGGCAAAGTGAGCAAGGGACTCACGTCTGAGCATACCCTGCCAACTTATGGCGAACAAAGCGGTACAAAAGGGGGTGGTGATGGACGGAGCATCAGAACCAATCAAACACTCACACCCAGTCAACAGATCTGGGTTTGATCCATCACCGTTCTTTAGCCCACTCTGCCACCCCAGTTCAGACATGGCCATATGCAAATCAGTCTGACCCTGTGCCTCATGGGAACAGTCCAGCCCGAACTGCCAAGCCATGCCTTCCCTGGACCGGAAACAAGCTTCCTAGGACCGGTTTCTGGCATTTCAGCCGTCTTCAGCCAGGCTTGCTTGAATCCAGTGGCAAAGTGAGCAAGGGACTCACGTCTGAGCATACCCTGCCAACTTATGGCGAACAAAGCGGTACAAAAGGGGGTGGTGATGGACGGAGCATCAGAACCAATCAAACACTCACACCCAGTCAACAGATCTGGGTTTGATCCATCACCGTTCTTTAGCCCACTCTGCCACCCCAGTTCAGACATGGCCATATGCAAATCAGTCTGACCCTGTGCCTCATGGGAACAGTCCAGCCCGAACTGCCAAGCCATGCCTTCCCTGGACCGGAAACAAGCTTCCTAGGACCGGTTTCTGGCATTTCAGCCGTCTTCAGCCAGGCTTGCTTGAATCCAGTGGCAAAGTGAGCAAGGGACTCACGTCTGAGCATACCCTGCCAACTTATGGCGAACAAAGCGGTACAAAAGGGGGTGGTGATGGACGGAGCATCAGAACCAATCAAACACTCACACCCAGTCAACAGATCTGGGTTTGATCCATCACCGTTCTTTAGCCCACTCTGCCACCCCAGTTCAGACATGGCCATATGCAAATCAGTCTGACCCTGTGCCTCATGGGAACAGTCCAGCCCGAACTGCCAAGCCATGCCTTCCCTGGACCGGAAACAAGCTTCCTAGGACCGGTTTCTGGCATTTCAGCCGTCTTCAGCCAGGCTTGCTTGAATCCAGTGGCAAAGTGAGCAAGGGACTCACGTCTGAGCATACCCTGCCAACTTATGGCGAACAAAGCGGTACAAAAGGGGGTGGTGATGGACGGAGCATCAGAACCAATCAAACACTCACACCCAGTCAACAGATCTGGGTTTGATCCATCACCGTTCTTTAGCCCACTCTGCCACCCCAGTTCAGACATGGCCATATGCAAATCAGTCTGACCCTGTGCCTCATGGGAACAGTCCAGCCCGAACTGCCAAGCCATGCCTTCCCTGGACCGGAAACAAGCTTCCTAGGACCGGTTTCTGGCATTTCAGCCGTCTTCAGCCAGGCTTGCTTGAATCCAGTGGCAAAGTGAGCAAGGGACTCAGTGTCTGTGGGAAGAATGTTCACGTAGGCCCTGAGACTGTCCTTCTCTCATCACTTCCCTCTATCCCCCTAAATGAGCTAGAAAGATTAATGGTCAAAATCAAATCAGGATCTCCAGACGACCCCCTTAAACCAGACGCTTTCAGAAAAATTCAACAAGGTCTTCTACCTGAATGTCTGGAGCTGCTTAATCTATCCCTTTCTACAGCGGTAAAACCTAAGTCATGGAAGCATGCTAAAGTAGTTCCTTTACTCAAAAAACCATCGCTTGACATCTCTAAACTGGAAAACTATCGCCCGATTTCACTGCTCCCTTTTCTCTCCAAAATCCTGGAAGCACACGTGAACTTTACGCTAACGCACTTCTTAGAAACCAACCATATACTCGAGAATTCACAGAACGGTTTCCGACCACGGTACAGCACCGAGACGGCTTTATTGGCTGAGGTAGAACAACTCAAATCCACGATAGATGTCGGCAGTACATCAGCACTGGTGCTGCTGGATCTAAGCGCGGCATTTGACACAGTCTCCCACGGAATCCTGCTCCTCTGTTTGGAGGAGATGGGAATTGGAAATAAAGCTTTATCGTGGTTCTCCTCCTTCTTGGCTGACCGGACATTCCAGGTGACCACTCCCCCTTTCTCCTCCCATGTCCACCGTCTCCGCTGTGGGGTTCCCCAGGGCTCTTCATTGAGCCCTACGCTCTTCAATATATATATGAGCCCTTTGGCACGGATGGCCAAAGCACGAGGAATCTCCCTGGTGTCATACGCCAACGACACCCAACTGGTGATCGCCTTGTCCAATAATCCCAATCAAGACAAAATAAAATTTAAAGAAGATATCTCTGCTATCACAGAATGGATGACAGCTAACTGTCTGCAATTGAACTCCACCAAATCGGAGATTCTCCTGGTTGGCAGAGCATCCCATCTCTGGACGAATTAATGGTGGCCTCTGGCACTTGGTGACCCCCTGACCCTAAACCTGACCCTAAATTTGGGCTTCATACTTGATAAAGATCTTAATCTTGAAATACATGCCAAATCAGTGGCTGGGAAGTGTTTCGGACTACTGCGCGACCTCAGACCGATTTTGGGTCTTTTTGATGCCCAAACACGCCTGTTGATTATTCAAACCTCTATCCTGGCCCGCCTGGACTACTGCAATGTGCTTCTTCTCGGCTCTAATAAATCTGTGCTCAATAGATTTCAGCGGGTCCAGAACGCGGCAGCACGCGCCATCTTTGGCCTCCCTAAATTCAGCAATGCCTCTAATCTCCTCCATCGCCTACACTGGCTACCCATCGAACAGCGTGTTTGCTTTAAGACGCTTTGCATCACGCACAAGATACTGACAGGAATCGCCCCAGACATTCTAGGCGATCTGTGCACTCTGTACACTCCATCGCGTACACTGCGTTCGGCGAACCAGTGTCGTGCACGTATCCCTCGTATACGGATGTATGATATTACAACGCGGGTTTTTACCACGCGTGCAGTTACATCGCATGCGTTACAACGCATGCGATGTTACAACGCTATGCCATTAGAACGCAAGTCTTTACATCGACTTGCGCTAGATGGCGTGCTGACATTAAAAAAGTGTAACTTACTATTCCAACTCCAGTCCACTTAACAGTAGGGAAGGTGTTGGGATAGTAAACTACACTATTTGTAATGTTAGCATGCCATCTAGCGCAAGTCGATGTACAGACTTGCGTTCTAATGGCATAGCGTTGTAACATCGCATGCGTTGTAACGCATGCGATGTAACTGCACAGCGTGGTAATAACCGCGTTGTAATGGCTGTTCCCCCTCGTATACATAGAATTAGATCGGGTGGCCGCTCTTTTAGACGTCTGGCCCCTGCTCTCTGGAATTCTCTTCCCCTACACATTCGCAGTAACCCTGACCATCAGGCCTTCAGACGTCTTGTGAAGACCTGGCTCTTTTCTCAGGTCAACCCCTTGATCCAGTCACCTGCCTAGTCAGGGACGCCTCTTTGCCGAGGTAGCCATGCGCTTTTTAAGTATTTTAATTTCATCTAATCTAATCTAATCTAATCTAATCTATGTATTAAAGTCTTCACCACTGATAGAAAGCGCAGCTCAAAAGTCTGCGCATTAAATAAACCATGCCAGAAGACTAGATAATGCATCATAATCCGGTGAATGACTATACTGATCAAAATTGGTTTTATTTTTGCAGCTGTTGTCACTCTCGCCTCAAAAAATCCATACCACGTACAAAGTCAATGGGAAAATGTACGCTCTATTTCGGACATCTAATCTTCAGCTTTGAGAATGTAAAATGTTGACTGCTATGCACTAAAAAGCCGACATACTAAACACTCTATTCTTCCAACAGCCATACATCCAAACTTACATGGGTTATCAAATAGGCCGATGCCCACCCATGTTAGAAAAACACACTTTTCTTGTACGTTATAGGACAAGGCAGACTGCATGCACTATACATAGACTCGTAATAGGGAAGAACAGTATATCACATGAGGTACACATGTATCTGATTGTAGGAGTAGACTTACTTCTTAAACATACTGGCGGCCGCAAAATGGCCAAGAGTGCGGAGGGGCGGGGAGCACTTGGCTCAGTAGGGCTGCGGGGCAAGGATCAGGTATGCATCAAATGAGGCGCTGTGATGAACCCACCCCCACTCCCTTCACAAGCACATGAGGCGTCTGCTGTTCTAACAAGCCGGATGTCACCCACTTTACTGCAGTCTTCAGCAAAAAGCAAGTGCTGACACTTGAGGCCACACCATGCTGCAAAAGCCGCCGGTGGCTGGTAGGAAGTCCAATGACCAAAGATAGACATCGGGCAGCGGCCATCTTGGATTGGAGTATATCCATTCAAATTATCAAGAATCTGGTACAAAAGAGCAGGGAGAGACTATTAAGTCTCACGTCCGTCAATTAAACAGTCGGTTTTACGTAAGCGCACATACTTGAATTTAAAGCCTAGCCATTGAGACAGCTTTAGTTGTCTCTCCTATTACCCCCACACGCACACACAAAATTAATACTTGATACATATATATACAAGCATTTGCAATGTAATAGGACTCGCATTTACGCGAGACCTATTGCATTGCAAAGGGAGTGCGGGCGAGTGACAAGGCACGAACAACGAGGGGCGGGCGAGAAGGCACAGACTGTGAGGGGGGCACGGGAAGAAAGTAGTGCTGTGCAACACTCGAAGTAAAAGGGCCAGTAGCCATGGAAGGACACAAATGATGACATGGCTGTCATAAGGAGGGACTAACAAGCCTAAAACCAATCGGAAGGCAGCATTTAAGACACAAGCCAATGAAAGAGATGGGCAGAGAGCGGGTGTAGCTTTCATGGAGCTTCCACTATATACTGAATACTACATTCCTCGCAAAGCGAGCAGCACATGCGCTCTGCCGCTTTAGGCTCGACCTAAAAAGCATAGGTCAAAGAAAAGACGACATGAAAAAGCACAAAAGTCATTCAAGCATTGTCCTATGATTACCCTTAATCTAAACAGGTATTCCATACCTTTCATCAGCAAAAGTGGTACGTCTATAAACATTATGCCTGATTGGAAATACAATGAACTATCTCCATTGCCTCAGCTTATATCATTCAAAACAAAAGTGTGCACATGGGCTGCATCGACACCACTTAAGAGTCACCGGTTGTTTGTAACCATGATGAGGCACAAGAAAAACAAAAGTGCAAGCACCCATTCATGTACTACAAGGTGCAGCGTACAGCGCCTGTTTAGCTTCAGCACTGCTGCTTACATGGGACTGATATCAGTGAACTATGACATCAATGCTCATCATGAAATAGGAAGCCAGTTCCCTTTGTTATGTCATGGACTAGGAAAACTCAAGACTATTAAAGTACAGTAACACATCAATGAGGATGTTCTTCCTATTGCTCAAACACATATACGGGTTGCATTTTTCATTTAGAGGAAGCTGTTGAAAAGGTACTTAATTAGTTACTCAGACATGACATCATTGAACGTTCTACTGGTCTGACACCATGGGGTTCGCCCATAGAAAGAGTGAAGGCACTGTATGCATCTGGGTTGACATGCGTCAGGCCATTAAGGCAATTGAACGAGAACGACATCTAGGTGCCCATATTGCTGACAAGATAACACAATTAATTAAATTTTGCAAAGGTTTTCTCTCGCCTTGATCTAACTAAAGGACATCATCAGTTGGAACTCAAGCAGAATCACAGGTACATTCCTACCTTTTCTACACATATTGGTTTGCTCCTATAAAAAAGACTTTGTTTTGGTGTGTCATGTTAATGTTAATGAAACTTATTGAGCAGGCAAATACCCGGAGGTGTCTGGGCGCTATAAATGCAGTAAGCCCAGACCGGCAATTAATTCTGAACTACCCATATTTTTAGCTTCTTCCTGAAAATGGTGAGGGAGACAGCCCCTCTGAGCTCAATAGGAAGTGTGTTCCACAGTTTTGCTGGGCCATAACAAAAACTTCAGTCACCCCAACCTGTAGACCGTATTCTCGGCACATGAGTCTTGTGCCTGTAGAGTGCAGCTGTCTGGACGGTTGATACCTGGCAAAGAGATTTCTGAGAGAAAGAGGTCCTGTGTTGGTCAGAGCCTTGTATGCTAGATAGAGAAATTTAAATTTAATTCGCTGTGCCACCGGGAGCCAGTGGAGCATACGAATCTCCTTGGACATTTAAATATTTCCCAACAGCCGACCAGATGTATTTTGAACTGTCTAAAGCTTTTTTCTGATATTGCTTCTGCATACCTAGGTAGAGTCCATTGTAATAATCCAGTTTTGACTGGACTAGTGCTGTTACCACCATCTTTCTAGAATCCGTAGGGATGAACGGCAGGATCTTCTTAAGTTTCTTTATCAGAAAGTGGGAGGCAGATACAATGGCATTTGTCTGGTGTGAGAGTGTTAATTTGTTGTCAATCCACACTCCTAAATTTTTCGCCTTTTGCACTGGTTTTTGGGTTTCACCCATCTCTGCCGGCCACCAAAGATTGTCCCATCTCGGCTGTAGGTTACCAAAGATTATGACCTCGGTTTTTTCAGAGTGGAGCTTAAGACAATGTGTTCCCATCCATCAATTTATTTCTCTCATACACTTCTGAAACTGTAAAGTGGGCGAGGCTTGTTGCCTATATGCTGCAACGACTATCTGGGTGTCATCAGCATAGGACGTCAAGCTGAAGCCAAATTCTTGGATCAAAGAGGCGAGCTCTGAGACATATACATTAAAAAGAGTTGGACTCAAAGATGATCCTTGAGGGACTCCGTATGGTAGAACATTATGAACAGGCATGACTCCTTGTGATTTTAGTGCAGGTTTTATTTTACGCAATACATGTTTCTTTCTTGATGCCAGGATATATCCACAATACAACAAGGTAATGGGGCTGGTCTTGGGCTCCCGGGATCCTGTCTCCTTCTCTCTGCGTCTTCCAGGTGTTTTTCAAGATCTTCTGGGATTCCAGCCTTGGTCCACGACGTGGGGTTGCTCGAGGCGAAAAAGGAAATCAAGAGAAAGTAGGTGAGTGTCAGGTTCGGTTACGTGCTATGGGGAAGGGTAGTGAAGGGACACCTCCAAACGAGTGATGAAGCCTTAAACGGGGAAGTTATATTGCGGGGGTGGGATAGTGAAACACACAGGACTCAGGCGAGAAGCTTTCCCCCTAAGCGTCCGGTTTCTCCTGCTGCCTTACCCAACCCATGAACTGCTTGCGTACCTGGGTTAGCCACGCTCCTCCGGAAGCGTGGCTGGGTGAAGCGCGGTCCTGGTAGCCCCTCAGCTCTCCTTACGTCTTCGGACTCCCAACGTCTTCTCTGCCAGATGGAATTCACGTTCCTTGTCGTTCTTCTTCTCCTCTCTCCTCGATTTGGCTTCCGATCTCTTCACTCCTTCGCTCCTCTTGTCCTCCGGTGAACAAACACACACTCTTCCGGGATCCGTCGTCTCTTGTTGGGGCGGCACCTGCCACATCACAACAGAGGGCGGAGTCGTCATATTTGTCGTTCCAGGTAAAGGTATAGTAACCTGCGGGAATCTCACAACCTTCTTGTGACGTTGACAGCCATTCGTCTTGCTGTGTGGAAAAGAAAGGCGAATGATCAGGTTGTACCTCCCACCAGTCTATTGTCCTTGTTACCGCCTCCCCGGGAACACTGGCCTTGTGACACACCTCCTCCCCTGGATTCTCCCATTCAGGGAGAGGGAAAACTCTGGACAAAACGTCTGCACTGCTATTCTCCACTTCCTTTTGGTGTACAGGGTGAATGGGTGACCCTCTAGATAGTAGCGCAGTTTATCTATGGCCCACTTAACCGCCAGTCATTCCCTCTCAATGGTGGGGTACTTCTTCTCCATCGGGGTACAGCTTCCGACTGATGTATACAATAGGGTGATCTGCTCCGTCTACAGGGAGTTGTGATAGTACCGCCCCTACCCTGTGATTTGAGGCGTGAGTGTGAAGGACAAAAGGCTTTGAAAAATCAGGAGATGACAACACAGGGGAGGTGGTTATAGCCTTTTTTAAGGTGTGGAAGGCCTCCAGCATTGGCACTGTGGGGTGTAACACAATTTGGGTCTTTACATCCCTACGAAGGGTATCAGTCAGAGGGGCTGCTTTTTCTGAGAACTGAGGTATAAATCGTCTGTAATACCCTATCAATCCTATGAAGGCTCTCATTTCTCGTTTGGTGGTGGGGAATGGTGTCTCAGAAATGGCCCTGACCTTTTCTTTTTGGGGTGCAATGACTCCGTGTCCTAGGACATACCCCAGGTACTTCACTTTCCAGTACCCTTCTCGGGATTTCCTGGTGTTTACATGTAGCCCTGCCTCTTGTAGGGCGTTGAGGATTGTTTGTAGGTGTTGGAGGTGGGTGTTCCAGTCAGGGCTGAAGACTACTATGTCGTCAAGGTAAGCCGATGAAAACTCATTGAGGTCATGCAAAACCGTATTCATTAGTCTCTGGAAGGTTGCCGGTGCTCCGTGTAATCTAAATGGGAGCACCGTGAACTTATAGAGCCCATCCAGGATTGAGAGGGCAGTTTTATCTTGGTCTTCTTTACGTAATGGCACCTGCCAATATCCCTTGGTAAGGTCCAGTGTGGTGATATAACTGGCATCTCCCAACTTCTCGATCAATTCGTCGATACGTGGGATGGGTTAGGCATCAAAAGAGGAAATCTTGTTGAGGCTCCTGAAATCCATGCAAAAACGCGTGCTGCCATCTGGTTTGGGCACCATCACAATTGATGAGGACCACTCACTTCTCGAGGGTTGCATGACTCCTATCTTTAGCACGTCTTGCACTTCTTTCTGTATGGTGAGCCTTCTGGCAGCAGGGATCCGGTAGGGCCGTTGTTTGATTATCCGTCCAGATGGGGTGGTGATCCGGTGTTCGGCTAGGTGGGTTTTCCCGGTTTATCGGAAAAAATAGCCACGATCAGGGCAAGAGCCGATCTGAAAGAAGTTTTCTCTTCTGGGCTGAGCTCTTCATTTATGACCAGGTGTGGTCATTTGCCCAGGTCGGTTAGGTGAGGTGGGCGGTGGTGGGCAGAGGTCCTATCCATTTCTTTAGCATCTTTATATGGTAGGTCTGGCTTCGGCCAGGGAATAATAATAGTAGCCTGTATGTGGTGTTTCCTATCACCTTGATAACTTTGTAGGGCCCCTTCCACTCCGCTTGGAACTTCTTCGTAGACAAAGGTAACAGCACCAAAGCCCAATCGTCAAGACCCAATTTCCTCCATTTCTTCCCCTTGTCGTATGTGGCTTTCTGTCGTTTTTGTTTCTCTTCCAAGTGGGAATACGCCAAGTCCCGGAGTTTCCCTATCCTAGCTTTGAGTCGTTGGGTGTATTCCAGCATATCTCTGGTCTCCACCACCTCTTCCTTTTCCCACGCCTCCTTTGTCATTTCAAGTAGGCTCCATGGTTGTCATCCATAAAACATTTCAATTAGTGAGCAGCCAAGAGTGCTCTGCACCTGCCCTCTGATGAACGTATAAGGCTAGGGTTAGCAACTGATCCCATTCCTTCCAGTTCGCACTCAACATCTTCTTCCATATGGTTTTCAAGGTTCCGTTATAACGTTCAACAAGCCCATCGGTTTGGGGGTGATATATCGACGTCTTGATGTGCCGCAAGCCCAGTATCTGGCAGTCCTCTTTCATCATACGTGAGACGAACGGTGTACCCTGGTCGGTCAGTATTTCTTTGGGGAATCCTACCCGTGAAAAGAGTTCCAGGGATTTCTCTGAGATGATGCGGCTAGTGGGAGACTGTATTGGAAAGGCCTCGGGATAAGGGGTGGCGTAATCCACTATCACCAGGGCGTACATATTCCGCCTTTTTGTGCGAGGAAGAGGTCCGATAAGGTCCATCCTGACCCTCTCGAAGGGGATCCCTATGATGGGCATTGGTTGTAAAGGCACCGCTGGGGGTCGATGTGTATTCCTTTTCTGACATACCTCGTAGGACTGACACTAATCTTTAATATCCCTATACACCCAGGGCCAATAAAAGTGCCTAAGTAGGTTCTGGGTTGTTTTCTCGGCCCCAATGTGTCCTGCTGTGAGGTGAGAATGTGAAAAAAACAACAGTTGGTCCCAAAAGGATAGTGGGACCAGTAGTTGGGGGGAGCCATTGTGGGTGCCCTGTCTATAGAGTAGCCCTTCCTGTATAAGGAACCTTGGGTATGTAGGGGTACCTTTGTCCTGTGATGCGTGTGCTTGTTCCCAGGCATTGAACAAAGTTGCATCATTAGCCTGGGCAAATTTGAAGCTCCTATCGTGTAACCATGGTTCAGGGGTTGTCAGGGCTGACAAACAGTTATCTGGGATTCTCCCTGAGCCAATCTTCTTGCCCCGTTCCCTCACTACCCTAAGAAAGAGCTCTAGAAATTTGGGGTTTGTCCGTCCCTATGATTACTTCCCCGGGGGAGGCTTTCCAAGACACCTACCTTAATAGTGCATGTTACCCCGTCATCAGGAGTGAGGTTTATTGCTGCCAGAGGATAGGGCTTGACATCCCCATGTACACACCTAATATGCACGGTGGTGTCAGGTGGGATCTGGCTTTGTTGTACAAGGCTTCCCTGAATCACAGATTGCCTGCACCCTGAATCTAAGAGGGCCTTTACCTGTCTCTCATTCACACTGGCACTTACATGGAAGGCGCTCCCCAGTTCCACAGTGTACAGGACGGATTTGGGAATATACCCCACTTCCATCGGCTCTTCCGCCGGTTTCTTCCTGGGACAGAGGCGAGCAATATGGCCCCAGTCACCGCAGTCGTAGCATTGTGGACCTTTGAAACTTGGTAGTTCTGGTTTCGGTGTTCTAGGCCTCGCAGTGTCTGGAGCGGTTCTATGCCTTCTGTCGTACTTCATGACAGGTTGACGACTTGGTTTCTCTGTTTCCCATAGGGGCGGCTTGGGCTGTGCTCGTTAATAGGTGGTGGCCATATCTATGGCCTGTTCCTTGGTGAGGTGTGTATGTTGCCGCAACCACTTCTGGGTGCTAAAGGGGAGGGCATCTAGGTATTGCTCCAAGTAGATCTTTTCCATTATCTCCTCCTTGGTGCTAACGGTAGGAGTTAGCCACTTATCGGCTGCCATCTTTAGTCAAAAAAACAATGTCTTAGGCTTTTTGCTCGGGGCACCTTTCTCTTTCCTAAAGCGCACCCTATAAGCTACGGCGTCAAGACCCAAGTGATCCAAAATTATATTCTTAATGTTCACATATGGTGTATCCCCTCCGGCATTAGCGACTTGATAGGCGGCCTGCGCTTCGCCCGTCAATAGAGGCGCCAGGAAGAATGGCCATCTGTCAACAGGCTAGCCACACGCCCTTGCCACCCTCTCGAAATTTAAGAGGAAAGCAGCCGGATCCTCACAGGACACGTACTTCTGTAGTGAGATGCCTGATGGGGTATGTGTGGTAGCTCGTGGTGGGCCTGCCGAAGGACGCTCTGTTATCATTTTCTGTAGTCCTTCCATTTGGGCTGTGATGGTATCCTTAAAGATGTCCCGGTCAGCCTGCGCTGACGTCATCTGGCGCTCCACGGCCCATTCAAGCTTTTCTTGCCCTTTCACCAGGTGCTTAATAAAGGACTCCATCTTTGGTTTACAGATGGGTAGACTTATGCCCGTATTCTCCACCAATGTTAGCGGGTCGTATGAACGGGCACGACTCCTTGTGGTTTTAGTGCAGGTTTTATTTCATGCAATATTTGTTTCTTTCTTGATGCCAGGATATATACACAATACAATGGGGTTGGTCTTGGACTCCCGGTATCCTGTCTCCTTCTCTCGGCGTCTTCCAGGCGTTTTTCAAAGTCTTCTGGGATTCCAGCCTTGGTCCACGACGTGGGGCTGCTCGAGGCAAAAAAGGAAATCGAGAAAAAGTGGGTGAGTGTCAGGTTCGGTTACGTGCTATGGGGAAGGGTAGTGAAGGGACACATCCAAACGAGCGACGAAGCCTTAAACGGGGAAGTGGTACTGCGGGGGTGGGATAGTGAAACACACAGGACTCAGGCGAGAGGCTATTTCCCCTAAGAGTCCGGTTTCTCCTGTCGCCTTACCCAACCCGTGAATTGCTTGTGTTGCTGGGTTAGCCACGCTCCTCCAGAAGCGTGGCTGGGCGAAGCGCGGTCCTGGTAGCCCTTCAGCTCTCCTGACGTCTTCGGACTCCCTACGTCTTCTCCGCCAGATGGAATTCGCGTTCCTCATCATTCTCCTTCTCCTCTCTCCTCGATTTGGCTTCCGATCTCTTCACTTCTTCGCTCCTCTCACTCCTCTCGTCCTCATGTGAACAAACACACACTCTTCTGGGATCCGTCGTCTCTTGTTGGAGCCGCGCCTGCCATGTCACGACAGAGGGCGGAGTTATCATCTTTGTTGTTCCAGTTAAAGGGTTAGTAACCTGCGGGAATCTCACAACCTTCTTGTGACGTTGACAGCCATTCGTCTTGCTGTGTGGAAAAGAAAGGACAATTTGGGCGGTTACACCGCCTCCTCATTTCCGGTTCCCGTGGCTTCCGGCGAGCTGAGCGCTCTAGTCCTCAGAGCCCCTGGATAGTTAAATACACATGCCAGAACGAGCGGGCGCGCCATAGGCAAGCCCGTCTGCGCCCGTCTGCGCTCCGGAAGCACTCGGCGCCAGAAATGCTGCCAACTGGGATAACAAGGTGAACAGACCGATAAAATATAAATACTCAGGAGACCAATTAAGGGAGATAGGGAGCACGGGAAATGGGAAATGGGAAATGGGAAAGGAGAACTCAAGTGGGAAAAGAATGCTGGCCCGGAATCTGACTATGTTACTATGGACTGCCTGAGATGCGGGCAGCTCAACGTGAGGTCACTGTCAAAGCACCACATAGAAGCCCAACTACTAATAGAAAGTAATCGCCTAGATATCCTATTCATGACAGAGATATGGATGCTACCTGGGTCTGACCTGGAGCTGGGCCTGACATGCCCACCTGGCTATAAGGCACTTCACAAACCTAGAACAAATGGCAGACGAGGGGGGGTTGGGTTGATATTCAAGGAGACATGGGATATCTCGTCAATGGATATCGATGAGGTTCCAGGCATTGAATGGATGGGTTTCCGCCTTAAAGGCCACAATGGGCTTGGCTGGACGGTCATACTCTGTTATAGACCACTGGGGCCATTCTACACTCAACTGCAGCAGGATATGATCGATGTACTCAGTGACTTGGCACTTACCCATGCCAGAGTAATGGCCCTGGGCGACTTTAACCTATGGGCTAATGGGAGTCTGGATTCTGGGTACAATAATTTGCTACAGTCATATGAAAACCTAAATTTAACACAGTTGGTCTGGGAACCTACTCACCTGGGGGGACATGTTTTGGAAAAAAAAGCTGTCAAGGTGGAAAGCATTGTACCGGTGGGCTGGTCTGATCACAATCAGATACTATTCCAGGTAACGATCCCTAAATTAAAACGAGCGGAGGTACTCAGGGAAAGAAGCTACCTAGATAGGAACTGGAAGAACCTCTTAAAGAGGTCTGAGTCTTCACCAATATTTAAGGACATTGGGCCTCTGGATCCCCTGAAATCGGTGGGACATAACTATACGTCATTCTGCGGACATATTACCGACACCCTCGATCGGATTGATCCGATTAAAAAAATCAGAAAGATGGGGAGACCGTCCGCCCCATGGTACAATGACACACTGAGGCCGAAGAAAAGGGGTTGTAAACTGGTGGAGCGACAGTGGAGAAAAGCATATACAGAGATAGACAAAGCCCTCTGGAAGGAGAAACTAGCCAACTGCAAAAAAGAAATTGTAAATGCCAAGGCAGATTACTATGCCAAAACCATCCTGAAGGCACCCAATAGTACCAGGGGTATTTTTAAGACCATAAAGGATATCACTAGCCCCGAGTGCACCAACAATAGTACCCCACCCAGTCAAGAACTCTGTAACAAACTAGCTACCTTTTTCGATGATAAAATACGGAAAATCATAGAAGGGCTGGATACTGACGACACAGTCATATCTGTAGAGACAGATGGGCAACCAGGGACAAGTAAGCATAAGAGTAGGAAAGGGAAGACAGAGTTGGAAGATCATGGGGCCCTTCTGAACCATTTTGAGCCCCCCCCTGAGGAGGAGTTTAACAAGTTAGCTCTAGGAATATCTTCAGGTTCTCCTCTGGACCCCCTCCCTCCCAAAACCTGGAAGGCACTGGGAGGCAAACTATTTCCAATACTCCGACAGCTGTGTAACCAATCACTGAGCAGTGGACAGGTCCCGGCTAGCTGGAAACAAGCAGTGATTACACCACTGCTGAAAAAACCCACACTTGATCCAGCATGCCTCAAAAACTACCGACCTATATCCCTTCTCCCATACCCAGTAAAAATCTTAGACCGGGTAGTGAGTAGAGCACTCTCACAGTATTTGGAGGATAACAACAAGCTGGAAGATGTTCAGTTTGGGTTTCGCCCTGGTCATGGGACAGAGTTGGTGACTGTTCTGGAGGAACTTCGAATGCGGGCAGACAGGGGTCAATCGACCATACTGATCTTATTGGACCTGTCTGCCGCATTCGATACAGTCAACCACACAGTCTTCCTGGACAGACTGGAAACAGTTGGGGTGGGAGGGGTAGCACTGGAGTGGTTTCGATCTAACATCTAGACGCCAGGCGGTGGCCCTCCACTCTTTTCGGTCGGAATTTGTGGAGATCAGGCACGGGGTTCCCCAGGGCTCAGCAATTAGCCCGATACTATTTAATACCTACATGAGCCCCCTGATCGCAATCATTAAATCATATGGGGTCAGCTTGGTAAATTACGCTGATGACACTCAGCTCATTGTATCACTGGTGGGAGACCAAGCGGGCTCTCTGGATAAATTTCATGCCTGCATGACAGAAACAGTACGCTGGCTGAAAAACAACTCTCTGCAGTTTAACTGCGAAAAAAACGAGATTCTTTGCTGTGCGGCAGGCAAAGTTCCCTGCTCTCTCCCCCCAGGATTCTGGCCCATGCCCACAGTGACACCTCTGCTACCGGTCGCAACGGTACGCAATCTCGGGGTTATGTTTAATAATAAACTAAACCTTGAAAGCCAAGTCAATAGAATCGTGGGAAGTAGCTTCTCGCTTATTAGGGTCCTTCGGAAGATCCCCCCACTACTCCCATATCAGGCACGAGCACTGGTAATAAGGAGTGTCATTCTGAGCCGCCTGGACTATGGTAATGCGCTACTGTTGGAGTCCCCTAGGTATCTGATTGGGAGACTCCAAAGAGTCCAAATGGTAGCAGCCAAACTGGCCTTAGCCAGACCAAGACAATCATCCACATCCCTGGCATTGACGGAGCTTCACTGGCTTCCGGTATTCCAGAGGATACAGTTCAAATCACTGTGCATCGCCTTCAAGGCCCTGCACGGGATGGGACTGATACCGATGCAATCTAAGTTCAACTGGCATAACCCTACCTGCTGCCTTCGGTCCTCCTCGACCGGGCTGATTAATATACCCCGGATTAAGAAAGCTAAATCAGGAGGAAGAGCCTTCAGCTATGCTGCAGCACGCCTTTGGAATAGCCTGCCAGTTGAGCTAAGTCAGATACAAGTTCTGATGTAGTTCAGGGGAAAAATAAAAACTTGGCTTTTCCCTAGGGTGCAGACTTTAGCTCATTAACTAGCTAGCTAGCAAGCAGATTGACAGAAGTACCTTACTGCAGCGCCAGGATGCCCTTGGGTTACAGTGCGCTCTACAAATATAAATACAATACAATACAATTATCAGGTTGTGCCTCCCACCAGTCTATTGTCCTTGTTAACGCCTCCCCGGGAACACCGGCCCTGTGACAAACATATGGCTCAGATTGGTACCTGTCCAATGTCATCTGCTGGAAAGCTTTTTCAAGACGTCATTCAGCATATCATACAGCCTGTCATGAACGTGTTTCATTACAGTGATGACATAATGGTTTTCAGAGCTACCCTGAAAGAGCATGACAAAGCACTCACGCAAGTGTATTGTTTACTGTCTGATGACGGTTTAACTTTGAACGCTGATAAATGTGAGTTCTATAATACAAAGTTAAAATTTGTTCACCATCTCTTTTCTGATGGGGGTGTGACACCTGATCCAGCTAAAGTACAAGTGTTGTCTATTGCTAATCCCCAATCTACAATGTTCCCTGTTGGAAAAAAACTCTAAGGAAAAAGGTGAATGCATTCCAGTGGTCACCACCTTTGGGCCACTCTCCACCAAAATTAGGCAGATTATCCGCAGACATTGGCATTTGCTTAGTACCACCAACATGCAAATGCCTCCACCCCGTTTCGCATTTAAACGATTGGCGAACATCCGAGATCGGCTGGTTCATACCAGACCCAAAATAAGTCCACGTGAGACCAACATCCCTCCGGGGCATTACCCGTGTGGTAATTGCTCTGTGTGTGCATTTACATCACCCACTAAAAGCGTCACCCTTGTAAATAGAAAAATCTGGTTTCTAAATAAATTTAGCAACTGTAACACATCTTATGTCATCTATAGACTAACATGCCCCTGTGAGCTCCACTATATCGGCCTTACCACCAGGAAGGTAAAAACAAGGATACAAGAACACCTTGGTACGCTACGCGCAGGTAAATTGAGCACTAAATTGGTGCAACATTTCCAGACCCATAAACATACCCCTCAAGATTTGCGCTGGGTAGTGTTGGAAAAGGTTACAGGCGATCAGTTCAACATGGAATCCAGATTGAATAGTAGGGAAGCACGTTGGATTTACCAGGAGGGTGGGGATCAAAATGGATTGAACGACTTTATTGAATGGAATAAGGTGAACACATGAATCGCTCAGTCCTTTGCTTACACCACTACAGGCTCATCAGCATTTAGTTTATCACAGATCTCAGACAGCAAAAAGTTGGGAACCATACATCTAACAGGTCCAAACATTCAGTAATGAATTAACCTAAAGAGTGCATTATAACTTGTCCCAATTCTCATTGCCACCATTGGAGTACATGAGAGTTAAGGCATCATCTCTCACTGTTGTAGAAGGGACTGTACACGGCAATTTATTTCCATCAACCACTTGGTCATTTTCCAACAGAAAACCAAAAACAACAAATTACAACGCATTTGAAGGGGTATTTATGGAAAGCCCTTGGTGCGGGCTTTAAATGTTACAAATGGGTCGATTTACCTACTAATTCGACATTATCCACCAGTTGGGTGTAGAAAACATATGCATTAGCAAACCTTTGCTAGTTAACGGGGGCGGCACAGTAAGGAACCCACCACTCCAACATGGCAGCCTCTTTTACATTACGCGAATTCCCTGATGAGAACGGGACCTTTGCAGTCAGGTCACGTGGTGAACGTGATTACGTTCTTAAACCGCGAAACACAACAGTCGCGTTGTTCCTGGGCTGAGTAAACGCCAGTTACAGACGCTTCTACGGTGAGTCTCGATTCATGTAATTTGATTTGGGGCACTCGGCATTAAGAGACAGGAACTTGGGCCACCTTAGTTGGAGCGGGAGGCTAGTTTTAATGCGAATGGGTTATGTATGAACTCTATAAAGGGCATGCCACTGCAAGGGGACAGAGCTTACCTAACCGGATGCCAAGCATGAGGAATATTTAAGGAAGGACACAGATGTTGGGTAGACACCTAATAGAACTGAGACACATGAGTATCAATTATCGATGACACTACCAGGGGTAGGCATCTGACACTAGCAGTCTCACAATCGTTCTTATATATTACAGACTCACGATGGGAGTTGAATAGCGGAGCCTTGAATGCGTACACACAGCCACAAGGACTCAAGGGTAAAGGTATGCCCATGGTGGGCAATATCCCGGTAAATATGATATGGTGTGATTCGGAATGCAATACATAGGGTATCAGTCCCGTGGAAAACCGGTTGCCAACCAAGTCTGTCCTGTGTTGTTTTGTTTATTTATTTTTTGTCTCCAACAGAATTGTTTTTAATTGACAAACAGAGGTGCAGGGTGAAATGAAAAGACCCCACGCCCTGAAGAAGTTGCCGTGAGTTTACCCAGAAGGCAATGAAACATGTCGGCATTTTAAATATGAGCAATCACGCAGCCTAGAATAAAAAACGCAAGCCAGTGTGATCTAGCTCAAATTTGTATATCATTGTATATCATCATGGGGTTTATTATGGTGCACATATTATAGCACAGTTCTTTTCTCTTTTATTACACACCCTAGCACTTGTACAGTCAATTATTGTTTTCCCTACACATATCTCTTGCTTTCGGAGTGTTGGTAGCTGATGATGAGATCTTGAGGTAGCAGGCGAGTACCATCCTGCTTAACCCTCCTTGGTGTTGCTACCGTGAGGCACCAACACTCCCTCTCACTCTTTTTTCATCACGTTTGGGTGTTGGAGACATAAGTCTTTAGACCTATTGACAGTCATCCTGCCTTACCTCGTATGCAAAATATTTGTCTTTTCTTTCCTTCTTCTAAGTGAGCCACACCAACGAGTAGCATAGATGATACAATCACTTGCTTCAAAGATTGTCTAAAATGTATGACAACTGTTACGGATATATGAACCACTCGCTCACATTGTGAACAGGTCTTTTTGTATACAGTTTATTGCTAATCCCCCACAAGACATGTTCATGTTACGTTCATTCCTTGAAAGATTAGATGGCATCTTGCAACATGGAAGGTCCCCCTTGACAACGTCCCGCCTTTCAGCAGTTGGGAATTCAAAGACTTTTTTCAGTCATCTTAATGTGAACCATCAGAAGAGCACTCCTCTTTGGTCACAGGCCAATGGCCTTGTCGATTCTTTTATGAGCACTTTGACAAAAGCTATTCAAAGTGCTTTGCTGGAAAAGCTCAGTCTAAAAATGTTTTGAATTCTATTCTTCAAGCCTATTATTTGATCCCTGATTTGACCACAGGTGAAAGCCCTGCAACCCTGATGTTTGGGAGGGTCATGATGACCAAGTGCCCTAAGTGGAGCAACCATAGATCAAGTTCTGAGGAGGAAACTCAACTTGGATCATAAGGAGATGATGAAGGCCCATGCTGCCAAGAGACAACATGCCAAGAACATTACTTTCACTAAAGGAGTTCAAGTGCTCGTGCATCAGCCTCAGAAAAGGAAATCTGATGCTCCCTTCAATGCTGAGCTGTTTTATTCTGTGACCAGTAAAGGACACATTATGACTACCCAGCGTCCTGGGAAGTCCATTACCAGGGATTCCTCACATTTCAGACATGTGGCCCATCGCTCGCTAAGCATTGGTGTCAATGCAGGGACTGGGTCTGAAAGGACATTTGAGTGTCCATTGACTGTTGTTGTTTCTACATCATCAATGCAGATTGCAGACACATCAACTGCCTGTCCCCAGTTTTCCACTACATGATCAGGACGTGTGATTAGAGTGCCACAAAGGCTCATTGACGAGTTGTAATTGTGTAATGTTTGTAAAAAATGTGTAATGTTTTATTTAACAAAGGGGAAGATGTAGTGTTGTGTGACTTAGAAATGAGAGGATCCCTTCGAGTCCTGATGGACTCCATAGAACAGTGATGTAAGTGTTACAGCCTAGTGAAGTGAATGCAGGTTTAGAATTTTGAGTTCGCTTTTACACGTTGATTAAAGAAGTCGAGTAAAACTACCCTCCGTGTGTGGCGTAGTCATTGACGAGTGTCCCGGAGGAAGCTACAGTGATCAAGATATTTACCTTCCGTGTGTGACGTAGTCATTGACAAGTGCCCCAGAGGATGCTACAGCGATAAAGATATTTCTCCTGCATTCCCTACTTAATAAGACTTTCAGGTAACATTGTAGTCCTTTGATGTCATAGGGAGAATGATTTTGAGCTGATTCTGCTGTTCGAGGCTCTGTTCATCAACTTCTCTAGATTTTGCCATAACCACTTTTTTAGTAATTGCTTGAGTGCTGTGTTTGACAGATTACTGGTTCTCATAGTCTCTGTTTCAAGATCAGCACATACAGAGCATAGATATTTAGTCCAGTTGTTATTAGGACGTTGAAAATGACTTACAAGACTTCCTTCAATGATACTGCTGCAGTATGTTCTATCTTGCCGTAAAACTTAAGGAATTGAGACTTACTTTCAAGATCTTGTTTTACTAGGCCAAATTCAAGCCGTATCTGGGTATACCTGATGTAGCGAGGTAGCTAGAAAATCCGTTTGCAAGCGATTGTTTGTAATCTGTCTAACATTATGTCCATTTTTGATGGAAAAACTTGTTGGCCATATGAAATTGTTAATCAATTTGGCCTTGATCACTATTATTATGGCATCCTCCGATGGACTTTGTAGTTTTGTGTTCAGTTTCCACAATGCAAATATTAGTTTACGAGCTTTGGTATTCGCTGATCTCAGGTGTGTGTGCTCTTTGGCTGAATCACCTAGCCAGATGCCTAGATAGTAGTTTGTTGTATCGTATGCTATTCTGGATGGGCCTTGTTTCCAAACGTAGTTTGTTTTTACTTTGAGTTTCCCAAAAACTATTTATTTAGTTTTATTTCCGTTTGCCACCATATTGTTACTCAGATTATATTGATCCAGCTGGTCCAGCACTCACTTTAGACCTATTGGTTTATGATCCAGTATAACTAGGGCGTATGCATAGTGTAGTATTAGGATTTTGTGCGGTCCGAGGAAAGGACTTGGCATTTGCGATTTCGGTCAAACTAATGCCAGTGGAAATTCAATTCAAGATCAGATGCTTGTATGCAACGCAGATGCTTTGAAGATTTAGAGGAGGAATTTTGGATGCTACTGCCTTGAAGAAAACATAATAATCTGCTACAACATTGAAAGCACTGAAAGCCGAATTATATTTGAATCCCATAGAATCTATATTGCCAAGAACAGGGTAATCTTTAGCAAATGGGACAAATTAAAAAAATCTGCGGACACCAAGAACAATAAGAAAACACCCACAGCTTTATTGGAGGGGTCACTCATCTGGTGCAATTGTGTATCTTTCAAAGATCATTATTGGAACCACTGGATGAAAGCAAATGGGGCTACTGCTGCAAACAGACAAGCAAGAGATCAGCGAATAGCCGATTACCAATCATTCATTATAAATAGTAGAAAAGGTAGATGTACATTCTTGAAGAGATGTTGTAAAATGTGTTGTTGTTGTACAGGATTACTAATGCTTCTGTGGAGCATACTTGCTCTCCTGATCTCATTTAAGGTTACAATAGATACAATAGAAGGACATAGTGAAAACAAAACTAATATAGAAAAGATTCAAAAGGTAGTTCCGACTAGAATAGATAAAAACTATTTACATAAAGACAGGTCTATAACTGATTTTTCTAATAAGATGTTTTCAAAATTGTTGTATGAATATGTAAAGATATGGACGTAAGGGACTGCTACGTTTGTATGCAGTTACCTGCTTCTGTATCGGAGGGAGTGACTTATCACCACCTTCCAGTAACATATGGAATAACATGTAGTGTAATAGCTAGTTTATTTTATCAAACAGGGGAATTAGTATCTACATTTTTCAGATGTAGATACTATATTTTCACAAGTACCGTCAATTAACAAGCTAAACAAGGTAAAACCTGCAAAAGTATTAGGTGAATTTTTCTTGGAGACTAAAGAACTAACATTAGAATATATATTTAAGAACAATTTGACATGCAGTTTAAAGAAAGAAGAAAAGACATTTTTAGATATGGTTGAAGAAAGGAGACTGAAAATGCAAAGAAAGGCATTTGAAGGAAAAGTGGAGAAAACAGTTTGGGATGTAGAATTGGAAAAACATTTGAAAGGAGAAGCTAATCCAACTATGGCTTTAGATTAGCCTCAGAAAGGGAAATTGTGTATTAGAAGGAATCAAACTGCATATGATAATTATTTTGTAGGTAATAGTGAGTGCCATGATACATACCGAATCATGGGTGGATGGGGATTTAAAGGTGGAAAAGATCCAGTTTTTCCTGGGTTTTATTTAATTTGTGGTAACAGGGCATATTATCGTTTGACAGACCATTGGTATGGCACATGTTATGTAGGCCTGGTTTTTCCGAAGATTTTTCATATGGATAGAGGAGAAGACGGTGTACATAGTTTAGGTAGTTATTTAGCATGTAGCAAGAGAGAATCTTGGTCAGAAATTGTGGGTGACATTTTTGGAGCATTGATACCGGCAGTGGGAATATCTCTGAATGCAAACAAAATTAGAAGACTTTCAACAGTAGTGGATCGCTTGTCAACAAGCACCGCTGGAGGATTTTTATTGGTAAACACTGAAATGGTTGCCATGCGTGCTATGGTAATGCAAAATCGGCTTGCCCTTGATATATTATTGGCAAAAGAGGGTAGAGTCTGTGGAATGCTGAAAGTTCAACACTGTTGTACTTACATTCCTGATGAAAGTAAAGATTTGAAAATTTATATTAAAAATATTACAGAATTGCATGACGAAATTGCACCACTGGAGGTTGAGGGTGTTTGGGAAAAAATATCAGCTATTAAAGATTTCTTAGTAAACTTAGGTAGTACATTTTTAGGTAAAATATTATTTCCATTAACATGTGTGATTTTCATAGTATTAATAATAAGAGTAGGATGTATCTGTCGTAAAATGAATAAAAATCAGAAAAAGTTAAAAAGAGAAAATTTAAGGAGAAAACATAAGAAACAAGAGAGAGAATTCGAAGAGATAGAATTAGAGGAAGTCAAGGAGAACATGTATAAGTCAGCAAAAAGAGAAGAGACAGGGGAAACTGATTTATGAATAAAAGCAAGAAATCACTTTGAAATTCCATAAAAGGGATACAACATTTTTGATGGTGTGGTGATATAATCACCAAAGGGGGGATTGATGGAGCGGGTAGTACAAAATTTTGTATACCCCCCCCCATTTCTGCATGTTCATAATAATCCGAATAATCTATTAATTGTAATACTATTAATCTGTTTGAAGTGATATCTAATCAATCGTCTTAATGAAAGAATTACACGTGGGATTTGCATTTGCATGGCTAAAATAATTTGTATACTAATATATGTACGCATACTAATGCTAGAAAATTAGAATATTGCATGATATATGTTGCTTTTGTGACGTAATTGTAAATCGCACCAGATGACATCGTTGGGTGAATATAAACGCTTTGATTGTTGCTATTATGCTAGATAATTACATGCACATAAGGGAATTAGTGCAGGTTTAACATTTTATTAGCTATTTCCATGTTTTAATTACGTTTTGTGTTTGTTTTGCTTAAGTTGACTGATTGGGCCTCCGTTAAGATGGCTGACTTTTGACTTGACGGCACTAGTCACCATTCCACGAGGTTTCGGGTGAAGTGCGCCTGCGCCACCGCAAGCAACAGTGACCTCGTCCTGACCCCATGCAAGATGTACCCATCAAGGTCGTAATGGGAGAGTTGCCAAGACTATTAAACAAAGGACTGTCTTTTAAACCGGAACCAGCAAGTGTGATGACCTAACCAAATAGACTATGTGAGAACTTCACCGAACGACCCCAAACCCACCAATCAGGACTGCCTAAAACTGATTTTGTTACATTTTTGACATTAAAATCATTATAAAAGATGGTAGAATAGTAAGTTGAGAGGCTGCTGCTGCTATCTCCCTGACACAGACGTGCGGACTGATGGTTATGCTGACGGAAAGGACGATGACACTGTTGGACAGCTGTTTCCCTGAATCTTTGACAGACTGAATTTTTGCCTGATTTTTGATGAATTAAAAACTTTCACGACTTGATTGACTTAGAGGACGACTAATAGCCAGATTAGGTAAATATGATGTTCTGTGGTTTGATTAATGATCTATTACATTTTGCAATTAATTAGATAAAACAAAGTACTGATTAAAAACAAATGTGTTGGGGTGTTTATTTAAAGAGATTAGATTGAGATTGAATATAAAATAGAAGAATTGAGTTACTCAATGTATGTTCATGTAAATTAGGTGAAATGGTATTCCTTTCATGTCAGCGTTTGGAAACGTATCCCTCCCGTGAGAGCAGATCAGAAATGCGTAAGTGTTGGTGTTATGGGCCCCACCGATGAATGTTCTGAGCGAATGTGCTAGTGTGATATTTGATCTGTGACGAAAACAGGGTTTGACATTTCCACGCTGCATCACCATATATGAACTGAACAATCTACAGTAAAAGTAGGTTATGTCACCATCCTCATTGGCGGAATACAACAATATAAAGCCATAAACCATTTGGATTATATTTTAGACTCATTCATATTTAAATTTGCCAGACTGGTGGAATGAATTATGCCTAGCTCTACTGTCTTAACTATCATGTATTACAACAGGCCATGAAATCAGCTCTGTACAACTTCCACGTTCACTGTGTGCTTGATCAACAAAACTCTTACATATAAAGTGACAAGTAGACACTCCACTGCTGGAAAAATCTAATTTTGATCCTATTAGCTATTTAGATCACGTATTCATGGCTAAACAGAGTACAAGGAACAAGTCCAACTGAAGCGCAACCTAAAACACATTCTCTTATTTTACCAACAATTTAGATTTGGTCCAGTACAGGCATGGTTGCAGCACTACTAAATATCAAATACTAAATATTTTTGCCTTTAGGAGAGATAATGATCTAAAATATGCTTATTTGATACCTAGTAAAGAAGGCAGAATCCTATGAAAGCCTTAACTAGAATCAGATCCTTCCTCACTAGTTACCGCAAAATAGTGATCAAAGGAACCCTTTTTAACAACCTTAAAATAATGAAAGGTATAGAAAAACAATATGGTTCTAAACCTATGTCTTGCAGTTTACAAGCAGCTCTATGATGCCGGTACATACACATAGGGGAATTAGTGAGGGTTTAACATTTTATTAGCTATTACCACGTTTTAATTACGTTTTGTGTTTGTTTTGCTTAAGTTGACCGATTGGGCCTACGTTAAGATGGCTGACTTTTCACTTGACGGCACTAGTCACCGTTCCACAAGGTTTCGGGTGAAGTGCGCCTGCGCCACCGCAAGCAACAGTGGCCTCGTCCTGACCCCATGCAAGATGTACCCATTAAGGTCGTAATGGGAGAGTTGCCAAGACTATTAAACAAAGGACTGTCTTTTAAACCGGAACCAGCAAGTGTGATGACCTAACCAAATAGACTATGTGAGAACTTCACCGAACGACCCCAATCCCACCAATCAGGACTGCCTAAAACTGATTTTGTTACATTTTTGACATTAAAATCATTATAAAAGATGGTAGAATAGTAAATTGAGAGGCTGCTGCTGCTATCTCCCTGACACAGACGTGCAAACTGATGGTTATGCTGACAGAGAGGACGGTGACACTGTTGGACAGCTGTTTCCCTGAATCTTTGACAGACTGAATTGCTGCCTGATTTTTGATGAATTAAAAACTTTCACGACTTGATTCACTTAGAGGACGACTAATAGCCAGATTAGGTAAATATGATGTTCTGTGGTTTGATTAATCATCTATTACATTTTGCAATTAATTAGATAAAACAAAGTACTGATTAAAAACAAATGTGTTGGGGTGTTTATTTAAAGAGATTAGATTGAGATTGAATATAAAATAGAAGAATTGAGTTACTCAATGTATGTTCATGTAAATTAGGTGAAATGGTATTCCTTTCATGTCAGCGTTTGGAAACGTATCCCTCCCGTGAGAGCAGATCAGAAATGCGTAAGTGTTGGTGTTATGGGCCCCACCGATGAATGTTCTGAGCGAATGTGCTAGTGTGATATTTGATCTGTGACGAAAACAGGGTTTGACATTTCCACGCTGCATCACCATATATGAACTGAACAATCTACAGTAAAAGTAGGTTATGTCACCATCCTCATTGGCGGAATACAACAATATAAAGCCATAAACCATTTGGATTATATTTTAGACTCATTCATATTTAAATTTGCCAGACTGGTGGAATGAATTATGCCTAGCTCTACTGTCTTAACTATCATGTATTACAACAGGCCATGAAATCAGCTCTGTACAACTTCCACGTTCACTGTGTGCTTGATCAACAAAACTCTTACATATAAAGTGACAAGTAGACACTCCACTGCTGGAAAAATCTAATTTTGATCCTATTAGCTATTTAGATCACGTATTCATGGCTAAACAGAGTACAAGGAACAAGTCCAACTGAAGCGCAACCTAAAACACATTCTCTTATTTTACCAACAATTTAGATTTGGTCCAGTACAGGCATGGTTGCAGCACTACTAAGTATCAAATACTAAATATTTTTGCCTTTAGGAGAGATAATGATCTAAAATATGCTTATTTGATACCTAGTAAAGAAGGCAGAAACCTATGAAAGCCTTAACTAGAATCAGATCCTTCCTCACTAGTTACCGCAAAATAGTGATCAAAGGAACCCTTTTTAACAACCTTAAAATAATGAAAGGTATAGAAAAACAATATGGTTCTAAACCTATGTCTTGCAGTTTACAAGCAGCTCTATGATGCCGGTACATACACATAGGGGAATTAGTGAGGGTTTAACATTTTATTAGCTATTACCACGTTTTAATTACGTTTTGTGTTTGTTTTGCTTAAGTTGACCGATTGGGCCTACGTTAAGATGGCTGACTTTTCACTTGACGGCACTAGTCACCGTTCCACAAGGTTTCGGGTGAAGTGCGCCTGCGCCACCGCAAGCAACAGTGGCCTCGTCCTGACCCCATGCAAGATGTACCCATTAAGGTCGTAATGGGAGAGTTGCCAAGACTATTAAACAAAGGACTGTCTTTTAAACCGGAACCAGCAAGTGTGATGACCTAACCAAATAGACTATGTGAGAACTTCACCGAACGACCCCAATCCCACCAATCAGGACTGCCTAAAACTGATTTTGTTACATTTTTGACATTAAAATCATTATAAAAGATGGTAGAATAGTAAATTGAGAGGCTGCTGCTGCTATCTCCCTGACACAGACGTGCAAACTGATGGTTATGCTGACAGAGAGGACGGTGACACTGTTGGACAGCTGTTTCCCTGAATCTTTGACAGACTGAATTGCTGCCTGATTTTTGATGAATTAAAAACTTTCACGACTTGATTCACTTAGAGGACGACTAATAGCCAGATTAGGTAAATATGATGTTCTGTGGTTTGATTAATCATCTATTAAATTTTGCAATTAATTAGATAAAACAAAGTACTGATTGAAAACAAATGTGTTGGGTTGTTTATTTAAAGAGATTAGATTGAGATTGAATATAAAATAGAAGAATTGAGTTACTAATTACCCAAACAACTAAATGATCTATCGACTAAATGGAGGGAATATCTCGAGATTCTGAGTTTAATAAAGGTATTCAATGTATGTTCATGTAAATTAGGTGAAAAGGGATTCCTTTCATGTCAGCGTTTGGAAACGTATCCCTCCCGTGAGAGCAGATCAGAAATCAGTAAGTGCTGGTGTTATGGGCCCCACCGCTGAATGTTTTGAGCGAATGTGCTAGTGTGATATTTGATCTGTGACGAAAAGAGGGTTCGACATTTCCACGCTGCATCACCATATATGAACTGAACAATCTACAGTAAAAGTAGGTTATGTCGCCATCCTCATTGGCGGAATACAACAACATAAAGCCATAAACCATTTGGATTATATTTTAGACTCATTCATATTTAAATTTGCCAGACTGGTGGAATGAATTATGCCTAGCTCTACTGTCTTAACTATCATGCATTACAACAGGCCATGAAATCAGCTCTGTACAACTTCCACGTTCACTCTGTGCTTGATCGACAAAACTCTTACCTACAAAGTGACAAGTAGACACTCCACTGCTGGAAAAATCTAATTTGGATCCTACTAGCTATTTAGATCACGTATTCATGGCGAAACAGAGTACAAGGAACAAGTCCAACTGAAGCGCAACCTAAAACACATTCTCTTATTTTACCAACAATTGAGATTTGGTCCAGTACAGGCATGGTTGCAGCACTACTAAATATCAAATACTGCCTTTAGGAGAGATAATGGTCTAAAATATGCTTATTTAATACCTAGTAAAGAAGGCAGAAACCTATGAAAGCCTTAACTAGAATCAGATCCTTCCTCACTAGTTACCGCAAAATAGTGATCAAAGGAACCCTTTTTAACAACCTTAAAATAATGAAAGGTATAGAAAAACAATAAGGTTCTAAACCTATGTCTTGCAGTTTGCAAGCAGCTCTATGATGCCGGTACATTGCACACTATGCTATATTAGACGAACTGTAATTTATGAACTCAAATAACAGAAAGATCTCTGACAAAAGCAGTAAACGGCTGAGCTATCTACATAATATACAAATCTGTGATCTGCATGCCAGAGGTTGTGCTTTGTAGTAGACACATTAACACTCTATGTTACATTATGATGAGTCAAAACTATGACTCGACAAAGCTCAGATCTCTCCATCAAGTGCATTACCACTAGAGTTCAGCACACAAAGATCTCAGCACAGGTGCCTTAAAACTGTAAGATGTTTTAAAACGCAGCCCGCTTGTGACCCATTAAGTAAACCTGAACAGATTTACTGTCACACTTGTCCTTCTCGCCAAATTCTTTATGGCAGAGTTTAAAATTTTGGTTTTTGACAAACTGACTGTTATACTGCAGTTTTCATGACTCTCGAGACTGAAACCCTTTTCTGCTGTGATAATTTGACCCCCAATTTATGAAATATTGAAAAAAAATCCAGCACTGGCCTAGGCACTAAATCAAACCACCCCTTAGAACTTGTGCAATAAAATTAACCAATCACAGGGCCAGTGGATTAAAACTCATCACGGTATAGCTTTTGGAGTAATTCATCACCACATGATTCAGCATATTGAGCTGAAGGGAACCGGTGCCAGAGTCTTTTAAAAAATGTATCTCATCTACAGATCTCTCCGACTGTGAGAGCACACTTTTTAAAATCACATTGAGCGCAAACTTCACCTTCTCTGGCCTCATCATCTACCGACCTCCTGGCCCATCAAAAATCTTTAGAGAAGCCCTGATAAACACTGTCACCGCTCTAGCTCTGCAGACCGCTAATTTTAATATTATAGGAGATCTGAACCTCCACCTAGAGCTACAACAATCCCCGGAGATTCTCAGCTGTTTAGGGGACCTGGCAGCTTGCCAGCTGACTCAATTGGCCCCTAGTGCTATGCACAGCGCGGGACATCTCCTTGACCCTATATTTTCTAACCTAGAGTCACTGGAATTTCTTTCACCGCTTCCTATGATCTGGACAGATCATTTCCTCATTCTAATGTGGTTAACGATAGCTGGCCCCAAGTTCCAGCCTAACCAGCATCCCTCACTAAAACGGCCCTGGCATAAATTGAATCAAGCTGACCTCCTTACAGCTTTGAGCGCAAAGCCTCTGGTAAAATCTAACAACATGGAAGAGGCTGATGCGCTCTTTCAAAGGTGGATAACACAAGCCTTAGACACTTGCATTCCCCTCAAACTCACTCACTCCAAAAGTACCCGGGCCAACGCCTGGTTTAATGAAGACCTAACCCTTGCCAGGAAAAACTGTAAACGTTTGGAAAGATCTTGGAGGAGATCATAGGACCCCCAGGCCAAAGGACTATATAGAGCAGCTATTAAATCCTACCATAAGCTGGTGCGCAAAACCAGAGCAGCTCATTACTCTAGCTTGATCACCACAAGCACCAATCGTAGCAAAACTATATTCTCTCTTCTGAAGGATTTGATCTCCTCCCCAGCAGAATCAGGCAATACTATTTCCTCCAACGAACACTGTGATGAGCTGGCGACCTTCTTCCTGAAGAAGGTCGAAGATATCTACCAAAAGTTCGGTCATGGTACATCCTCCAGTGTCTGTGGGAAGAATGTTCACGTAGGCCCTGAGACTGTCCTTCTCGCATCACTTCCCTCTATCCCCCTAAATGAGCTAGAAAGATTAATGGTCAAAATCCAATCAGGATCTCCAGACGACCCCCTTAAACCAGACGCTTTCAGAAAAATTCAACAAGGTCTTCTACCTGAATGTCTGGAGCTGCTTAATCTATCCCTTTCTACAGCGGTAAAACCTAAGTCATGGAAGCATGCTAAAGTAGTTCCTTTACTCAAAAAACCATCGCTTGACATCTCTAAACTGGAAAACTATCGCCCGATTTCACTGCTCCCTTTTCTCTCCAAAATCCTGGAAGCACACGTGAACTTTACGCTAAAGCACTTCTTAGAAACCAACCATATACTCGAGAATTCACAGAACGGTTTCCGACCACGGTACAGCACCGAGACGGCTTTATTGGATGTGGTAGAACAACTCAAATCCACGCTTGATGTCGGCAGTACATCAGCACTGGTGCTGCTGGATCTACGCACGGCATTTGACACAGTCTCCCACGAAATCCTGCTCCTCTGTTTGGAGGAGATAGGAATTGGAAATAAAGCTTTATCGTGGTTCTCCTTCTTGGCCTGTGGAAATTTAGCGTGCAAACTGAACATTATCTGCGCCATCTTGCCTCTCCCCAGCGCCACGCACAGCGAATGCACGGCTGCCATTTTAGGCACCCCACTCTCTCCCCGCTCATTTTCGATCACCAGCGCTTTTCCCTAGCGCTGCGAGCATCCCCCGCGCGCCGGCCACCCCCGCTCTCTCATACAGGCCATAAACCCTCTCCTTCTGCGCGACCCTGCTACGGAACCACATACAACCGACATCCCATACATGGTCATGCCTCTCCTTTGATAACCCCCTTCCTCTGCGCCCCATTGTCTGAACTGGTCCCAGGCCATCACCTAGCCCTGCGGATGCAGTTTATTGCCCCTACTGTAAGGGAAACACCCCACATCAAAGGGATTACAGTAGATCAAAGCCCCTACTCCCTGAGACCCGACCGGTCACACACACCCCCAGGAATTGGCGGAATACCCTGCTGCGCAATAGCCATCTCCTACTGTGGGTGGGGTGGGAACTTCTACTGTATCTATGTGTGAGATCGGATCTGAACCATGGCTTCAGGGGATATTCCCCCATACATCAAGGGAATCTCAAGAATGTACTATGTGTAATAAAGCCATAAACCAGTGTATAAGAGACCAGGTCTCAGAGATGCAGTTCGAGCACCTCGTGACGATACCTTGCTGTCTGATCTGATGTGTTCTGCTCCAACGGAATAAAACTTTGTTTCCTGCCTTCCAGTCTCCGGCGCCTGCCTCTTTTATTGGTAAATTATCGAGTGGTATGAGAGGCGATTACCGCCGGGCAAATACTTGAAAGGTTATCGACTGAAACTGCCGCTACCATTTAACAATTGGCGTCCCAAACGTGGGGCCCATCAGCGACACGTGGATCCAGTGGGAGAGGTCCCGACGACAGAGTGAACGACTGCAACGATCGGGAGAGCTCCTGCCCAATAGACCCTCGTCTGGCAGCCGATCATCCGAACTTCACTGGTTCCGAGCAGACCTCTCTCGAGTGATCTACGGTCCTGACTGGGAACCATCAGGAGTGCCGCGGCAAATACGGAGAGTAGAGGACGATCGGGCGCTGGAGGCGGAAGACGAGAAACTGTCCACGCGGTCCGGGTAAGGTCGTGATACACGACAAATGGCGAAATAATTGATTGATTGTCCGAAACTTTTTGAATACTAGTATTGCTCATTGATTGTGCTCATTGATTGTTCTCTTTGAGATATTCGCTGTCTACAAACGGGGAGGAGTAGAAATACTCTCTCTCTCTCCCTTTGCAGATAGTGAAGGGTAGGTAACGCAGACTTTTGTCCCCGTTGAAACCCGTCGTGCCTATCTTTATCTCCCCACTGATTGATTGTCCGAACATTGATTGTTTTGAAGAATAGTGCTCTTTGAGATATTCTCTGTTTGCAAATAACGTAGAATAGAAATATTCTGTCTAGTCTTTGCAAATAGTGAAGGGTAGGTAATGCTGACTTTTGTCCCCGTTGAAACCCGTCATGCCTATCTTTATCTCCCATTGATTGATTGATTGATTGATTGTCCGAACACTAGTTGTTCGATATTGGTTCTTTGGAGGTATTCTCTGCTTACAAATAACGAAGAATAGAGATATTCTGTCTAGTCTTTGCAAGCAGTGAAAAGATAGGTAGTGCTGACTTTTGTCCCCGTTGAAACCCGTCATGCCTATCTTCTCCCCACTGATTGGTAGTTGGTTCTGCCCGGACCGCTTATTAGAGGTGAACCATCCGGCTCCACTGGAGGGCACCCCTAATAAGGACATGTTCACTAAATATGGACTAGTCGCCGTAGCTTATACCAAGCTATGGCATAAATATACAAAGAAGGACCCCGAGAGTCAGTGGCCACTGATGGGATCCTTCGACGACCATAAGATAGAAACGCTAGAAATAGCTCTGCGTAGCAATAAGACGACGCCTACTATGCTTGACAGTATCGGCATGTGGCACAAAGAAGCAACGCAACGGAAAAAGAGGGAAGAAGTAAAAGCAGAAAAGGAATTACGAAAGGCAGCTCACCTTGCCGCTAGAAAGTTAGAAGAAAACATAAAGGAGAGAAGGGAAACTAAACTAAGACAGGAGCCCGAAACCTCAGGCCAGTACGCTGTTAGGACCCCTTCTTTGCTCTACCCTGAGTTGTCCTCCAAGCAGCGAACGAATGACGAATTACTGTTAGGTCCCCCGATCATTTACATGCCCCCTCCGTATGCACCCTCCCAATCAGTAGTGCAACACCCACATCCCCCGAACACGAGCGAAAGCAGTACAGGGGCCTCGGTCCTCACGGCCTCCGCGCCGGCCGAGCCTCCTGTGCTGAACACAACGTCGGCTATAACGTTAGACGACCCAGAGATGAGAAAGAAAGAGTCCACCAGAATGAATCGGCTAGCGAAGGATGAACGAACAGGAATCGACAAGATAGTAAAGGCACTGGTAGGATCCTTTTTGACCTTACAAAAACTAAAGTAACGCTAGGAGTTAGCCCTTTGTGGGACATATGGAACCAAGGGAAGGAGTCAAGCTCACGGTCGAGACGACCACGAGGTAGCCCGACTCCATTACTCTCGCTACCTAAACATGTCTGCCCTACTGCCCACCCCGCCAAATAAGCATGACAAAATCCCGCACAAACGGAAGCCTGCTGACACCCACCATCGACGTCACCAAACTAGGGCTAGATCGCGCACAATTGGGCTATGTTATTTTTCCGAATGCACAGTAACCTCCTTGTGCTCGTCATCAGATTGCAAATATGTACAAACACTCCAACGAAGTAGTATAGTTATAACATTTTAATAACTTATAGGATATAACAAACACACCAACAGGGTAAACAGGTTAAAACACGTTTTAAAACAACTATTTACATGACAGTCTGCTGCAACCTCCATCCCAAAGCCTTAACGTCCACGTGACACCGTCCTCGCCTCTCCTTCCTCGAAATTGCAACATTGGCCTGTTTTGGGCGGTTCTTTTAGTCGGCTTTGGGCTATAAAAGCCATGCAAAAATCCATTGACCTCAGTGGCGGACGACTGTGCGAATAGGCCGGAGGCTATACGAAGCGCCGAAGTTCTGGCAACCCCAAGGCGGAGCCCGCCACGCTGTGCGGGCCTTTCCGCTTTCTCTTCTTCTTTCTTTAATGAGGGCTGGTGCCCTGGCAGGGGGAAGCGGCGCGGACGGACCTCCCCCACCTCCCCAGGTGGAGGCTCGCCAGCAGATGAGGGCACCCCAACCGTCTTTGACTCGCCGGCCAGCTAAGCTGCACCCAACCGTCTTTGACTCGCCGGCCAGCTAAGCTGCACCCAACCATCTTTTTCATCGGTCTGCTGAATTGCACCCTGGCACGCTGTGCGGACCTTCCCATTCTCCTCTTCTTTTAAGAGCTGACGCCCTGGCGGAGGGAGGCGACGCGGACGGGCCTCCCCAGGTGGAGGCTCGCCAGCAGACGAGGGCACCCCAACCGCATCTTTCACACGTCAGCCAGCTGTGCCCTGCCACTTCATTCGCCGTTCGGCTGAGCCGGCGCCCCTGCACGCGGCCGCCAGGCAACCACCCAAGCACCGGGTTCACCAGGACTGCCGCTAGCACCCGACGTGAGGAGTGGGCCCCCGCAGCAAGGTAATCGGGGACCCACCCCGGTGGTGATACCATCCAAACTGCTGTCGTCACTGCTACTGGAATCACCCCGGTGGCAGTACCATCCGAACTGCCGCTGTTACTGCTGCTGGCTCCTCTCCGGTGACTGTACCGAAGAGCTGCTGCTACTGCTGCCCTTGAACTCCGGCGGTCGACTCCTCCGGATCCAGGCCTAAAGCCCACCGTGAGACAATTCTGGACTCGAAAGCTTGTCTGCTTGGGCATGGGCCCCACCCTTGACAAGATGCTCCCCTCAGCCTTGCAGAATCGGCTGGAGTCATTTGACACTCGACTCCCGCGGACTTCCGGTAAGGACAAACCGCCGCCATTGCTCTTTGCCCCGGACGGCAGCCACCTTGCCTCCGCTTGGTGCAGTGAGAAAGACTGGTTCGAAGCGTCGGCGGAAGAACCCGCCTCCTGCCCCGCCCCAAGAACGAACCATGGCATTTCTACGGGGTCGCAGTGACGCCATGCTGACGCAAAATTGACGCTAACGAAAGTTCTCGAACTGCTGAAAGGGATTCTGGTCCAACAGCTAATTCATGGAAAGACTTAGACTGTACTCTGGCCCGACCTCGCCCCAAGATGGCGCCGATGTAGGAGAGGCCTACACACCCTTGTGGCGTCCCAGTCACGTGACATTTGTGTTAAACAGATATATATATATATATATGCGATGCTTCCACACATGATGGTCGGGGAGGGGCGGCAAGGGAACCGATTTTATGCCGTAGTAGCGTTGCTCATGACACTCGACGCCTCCCCACCACGTGGCCGGCCTGAACGGTTGTAGGCCCGTATCTTGTATGCTGACATTGTTTTTAATAAAGGGTCTCTTGAAAGAATTACGGAATCAGTGCCATGACTAATCACATAGGTTGATAGAGATTTCTTCATTTGAATAAACGATTGTTACCCCCAAGCAATAGAAAACAGATAATGCAGTCCCCATTTGCCTGAATCTTTTTGATTAACGGAATTTGTACCCATCACACCTATCTTTTTTTCAAGAGTTGTTAAACCATGGTCAACCATAGCTCAGGGTATATGCCGAACACAAGGTATGGTATCTTGCACCCTAATACACGACCGATTGAGAAATGCATATATGACAAGGGAACCCGAATTTAGGAAATGAAATAAATTAGAGCATCTTTGTCTCGGACAAAGAGAATAATAGGTCTGTGGTATCACCCATTCCTGCGACTAGCTTGGTACGTGGTAAGTAGAACTTTTTCGTGTCTGCGCGCGCTGGGGTACTTTGAATACTGCACATCCCCTCCCCTCTTTTTTCCCCTCTATAGGTCACAACGAAGTTCCGACTGAAGAGTGGAGTGGACATGGACCGCACCGAGTTCAATATCAGGGAAAAACATAGACAAACGTTGTGAGATAGTGCGTAAAGTTACAGACCACCATTAGGAACATGAAAAACTGTATGATATGATTGTGCGTGTGTACTACGATTATACGGCATGAATGTGTATGCATTTTATATTTGGGTCACTTGAAGAGAGCGTCACTGTATGATTGAAGCGCTCGTCCACCGATCAAAGGGAGGAGAATAAAGGGTCCGACACCCCCTAGGATGAACTACAAAATACTGAAAGTACGCAGCATAGAAAAAGAGGACAGGAAGGGAGAGGTCCCCATACTCAACGTAGCCCTGAGTCTCCGTCTTGCATGCATGTACCGTCACACCCTACCCGGCATTTGTGTTCACGTGATCACCGAATTTATGTCTTTTCCCCGCCTGTGTTTTCTTACATGGAACAAACCCATGCTCCTCCATGTTGTGTGTGCACCAAGTGGCCTATTATCTTACCCATGTCTCTCTCTCTCTCGTTTTGTGTCGTATGTATGCCAAATAGCCTACTTGATGCACACGTCTCTCTCTCTCTCTCTCTCTCTCCCTCTCTCTCTCTCTCTCTCTCCCCCTCCCTCACAAAAAGGCTCTTTCTTGCCCTCTTTCTTCTTGAATAAATTAACGACACATACCTTTTCGGTAAGTGTATAATTGGCCTGAACACGGTGGTGTTCGAACAAATTGACAGAAACAAAACGACCATACTTTACCACGTTACTACCTCTCCTTTTTGCAAATGTTGAGCCTAATCGGCTGAGAAAGAAAGGACAGGTAAGACGACTGATGTCCCCCAATCTGACCCTCAACACGGGGACTATATGTCAGTGGTTTTTGTTTTTAAGGGACACCATCTCCACCGCCCAGAATTACCCCCGCCCAATTACCCCGAAATAGAACGTCTAAAGCACCCCGCCCTCCTAAGATAACCCCAGCCCTATATTAGCCGCCTCACTAATAATACATCGCCTAAACTGTTAAAGGGTTACCTATTGTCGCCAGCACAAATAATGCTTAGCCTATGTTCCTCCCCGAAATGGATACTCGTGAACCCGTGACAGTAGCACCTCGCACTTTCTTTTCATAAACTTAGCAGTCCTCGGAAGGAAATATATATTAACAAAACTTGTGTTGAGACGAACGAGCCTCTGCCGGAGAAGCCGGTTCGAATTTTTAATAGACTAGAAGGTTGACAGATGTCAGGCTTCCTGCAACCAGTATCGGGCGCAGGAATCGGCACCTAGGGGGCCAGACGATGGACAGAGACACCCACAGAAACTTGCACCACAGCAATGATTAATAGATTAGTAACGCACACACTAACATCAGAGTTAAAAGACACCAATCATGCAGCAACCGATAAAAACATGTCCGCAACTACTCGGTGGTTGGGAGAGAGGATGAAGTATGTAAATGTCTTCCCTGCCAACTCTCTAAGACTTTTGTTTCTTGTACCCATTTAAAGATAACGTGCTGCCATCGGAAGGGAGGGGTCGGACGTGACGCACAGCCTGGCTGCAGACCTTGGAACATCTATGACACCAACTAAGGGGGAGGCTACGAAGCAAAAAGGGCGTGGGACGAGACACCATTTTCAGGATGATAAGCGCGAGGGGCTACATCGAGACCCCCTGCTCACCGACCAGCGTGCCTGAAGTCCCAACCCGTCGGGCCCGATTGATGGGCCCAGTGCTGGAAGATTCTGCTCCCCTTGGTCCACATTTTTGATCTGATCCCACTCCACCCCCTCTTCCCTTGGCGTCCCGAAGCACGTCACACCCTTCTCTCTCTCACCATCTTTTATATGGATTATGAATCTGACCTACCCACAGAAGAACAAAAGGCAGGTACCCTGTCTCAAAGTACATATGGTGAACTGTGTTAAGGAACAGGGCTGTGATCGGAGAACAATGAATGATCACACCCTGCAACGTGAGAAATTGGATTTGAGCTGGACCTTAGCTCCACCGCCGGTGCTCAACAGTGCCAACGAAAGAAGAACAACAATGAGAGCTTACCAGTGATAGCTCTTTATCAAAAGGACACTGGAAAGAAGAACCCATGTCAAAGTCGAAAATCCTCTCCCAACCACCTTTTTATACTAACTATCTTCTTATCAAGTTTTTATGGTGTTGCATCAATCACTTCCGACTGTACACTGAGAAGTTAAGGAAATGTAACTTTGTATAGTAACATCCATACAACACCAGCCATGTACACGACTACACTGTAACTCTGTATGTACTACCTCCTCGCCTACTTTATCACCTGTAAATAACTATAAGCAAATGTGTCAGATTACTCCTGCATGCCCTAAAAACTCTGTATCTTTAAGGAATGTACGAAAGACATTAACGATATTATAGCTGAAGGTTAACGAAGAATAAATGACGGCCAGGCAAGCTGGCGAGACATGTTAAAAGGGAGGACTGTGGAAATTTAGCGTGCAAACTGAACATTATCTGCGCCATCTTGCCTCTCCCCAGCGCCACGCACAGCGAATGCACGGCCGCCATTTTAGGCACCCCACTCTCTCCCCGCTCATTTTCGATCACCAGCGCTTTTCCCTAGCGCTGCGAGCATCCCCCGCGCGCCGGCCACCCCCGCTCTCTCATACAGGCCATAAACCCTCTCCTTCTGCGCGACCCTGCTACGGAACCACATCCGACCGACATCCCATACATGGTCATGCCTCTCCTTTGATAACCCCCTTCCTCTGCGCCCCATTGTCTGAACTGGTCCCAGGCCATCACCTAGCCCTGCGGATGCAGTTTATTGCCCCTACTGTAAGGGAAACACCCCACATCAAAGGGATTACAGTAGATCAAAGCCCCTACTCCCTGAGACCCGACCGGTCACACACACCCCCAGGAATTGGCGGAATACCCTGCTGCGCAATAGCCATCTCCTACTGTGGGTGGGGTGGGAACTTCTACTGTATCTATGTGTGGGATCGGATCTGAACCAGGGCTTCAGGGGATATTCCCCCATACATCAAGGGAATCTCAAGAATGTACTATGTGTAATAAAGCAATAAACCAGTGTATAAGAGACCAGGTCTCAGAGATGCAGTTAGAGCACCTCGTGACGATACCTTGCTGTCTGATCTGATGTGTTCTGCTCCGACGAAATAAAACTTTGTTTCCTGCCTTCCAGTCTCCGGCGCCTGCCTCTTTTATTGGTAAATTATCGAGTGGTATGAGAGGCGATTACCGCCGGGCAAATACTTGAAAGGTTATCGACTGAAACTGCCGCTACCATTTAACAGGCCGACCGGACGTTCCAGGTGACCGCTCCCCCTTTCTCCTCCCATGTCCACCGTCTCCGCTATGGGGTTCCCCAGGGCTCTTCATTGAGCCCTACGTTCTTCAAAATATAAATGAGCCCTTTGGCACGGATGGCCAAAGCACGAGGAATCTCCCTGGTGTCATACGCCAACGACACCCAACTGGTGATCGCCTTGTCCAATAATCCCAATCAAGACAAAATAAAATTTAAAGAAGATATCTCTGCTATCACAGAATGGATGACAGCTAACTGTCCGCAATTGAACTCCACCAAATCGGAGATTCTCCTGGTTGGCAGAGAATCCCATCTCTGGACGAATTAATGGTGGCCTCTGGCACCTGGTGACCCCCCCTGACCCTAAACCTGTGGTGAAAAATTTGGGCTTCATACTTGATAAAGATCTTAATCTTGAAATACATGCCAAATCAGTGGCCGGGAAGTGTTTCGGACTACTGCGCGACCTCAGACCGATTTTGGGTCTTTTTGATGCCAAAACATGCCTGTTGATTCTTCAAACCTCTATCCTGGCCTGGACTACTGCAATGTGCTTCTTCTCGGCTCTAATAAATCCGTGATTAATAGATTGCAGCGGGTCCAGAACACGGCAGCACGCGCCATCTTTGGCCTCCCTAAATTCAGCGATGCCTCTAATCTCCTCCATCGCCTACACTGGCTACCCATAGAACAGCGTGTTTGCTTTAAGACGCTTTGCATCACGCACAAGATACTGACAGGAATCGCCCCAGACATTCTAGGCGATCTGTGCACTCTGTACACTCCATCGCGTACACTGCGTTCGGCGAACCAGTGTCTTGCACGTATCCCTCGTATACATAAAATTAGATTGGGTCGCCGCTCTTTTAGACGCCTGGCCCCTGCTCTCTGGAATTCTCTTCCCCTACACATTCGCAGTAACCCTGACCATCAGGCCTTCAGACGTCTTGTGAAGACCTGGCTCTTTTCTCAGGTCTAACCCCTTGATCCTGTCACCTGCCTAGTCTTTTACGCCTCTTTGCCGAGGCAGCCATGCGCTTTATAAGTATTTTAATTTAATCTAATCTAATCTAATCTATGTATTAAAGTCTTCACCACTGATAGAAAGTGCAGCTCAAAAGTCTGCGCATTAAATAAACCATGCCAGAAGACTAGATAATGCATCATAATCCGGTGAATGACTATACTGATCAAAATTGGTTTTATTTTTGCAGCTGTTGTCGCTCTCGCCTCAAAAAATCCATACCATGAACAAAGTCAATGGGAAAATGTACGCTCTATTTCGGACATCTAATCTTCAGCTTTGAGAATGTAAAACGTTGACTGCTATGTACTAAACAGCCAACACACTAAACACACTATTCTTCCAGTAGCCATACATCCAAACTTACATGGGTTATCAAATAGGCCGATGCCCACCAATGTTAGAAAAACACCCTTTTCTTGTACGTTATAGGACAAGGCAGACTGCATGCACTATACATAGACTCGTAATAGGGAAGAACAGTATATCACATGAGGTACACATGTATCTGATTGTAGGAGAAGACTTACTTCTTAAACATACTGGTGGCCGCAAAATGGCCAATAGTGCTGAGGGGCGGGGAGCACTTGGCTCAGCAGGGCTGCGGGGCAAGGAACAGGTATGCAGCAAATGAGACGCTGTGATGAACCAACCCCCACTCCCTTCACAAGCACATGAGGTGTCTGCTGTTCTAACAAGCCGGATGTCACCCGCTTTACTGCAGTCTTCAGCAAAAAGCAAGTGCTGACACTTGAGGCCACACCATGCTGCAAAAGCCATCGGTGGCTGGTAGGAAGCCCAATGACCAAAGATAGACATCGGGCAGCGGCCATCTTGGATTGGAGTATATCCATTCAAATTATCAAGAATCTGGTACAAAAGAGCAGGGATAGACTATTAAGTCTCACGTCCGTCAATTAAACAGTCGGTTTTACGTAAGCGCACATACTTGTATTTAAAGCCTAGCCATTGAGACAGCTTTAGTTGTCTCTCCTATTACCCCCCACATGCACACACAAAATTAATACTTGATGCATATATATACTAGCATTTGCAATGCAATAGGACTCGCATTTACGCGAGACCTATTGCATTGCAACGGGAGTGCGGCCGAGTGACAAGGCACGAACAACGGGGGCGGGCGAGAAGGTACAGACTGTGGGGGGTGGGGCACGGGAAGAAAGTAGTGCTGTGCAACACTCGAAGTAAAAGGGCCAGTAGCCATGGAAGGACACAAATGATGACATGGCTGTCAGAAGGAGGGACTAACAAGCCTAAAACCAATCGGAAGGCAGCATTTAAGACACAAGCCAATGAAAGAGATGGGCAGAGAGCGGATGTAGCTTTCATGGAGCTTCCACTCTATATTGAATACTACATTCCTCGCAATGCGAGCAGCCACTTTAGGCTCGACCTAAAAAGCATAGGTCAAAGAAAAGACGACATGAAAAAGCACAAAAGTCATTCAAGCATTGTCCTATGATTACCCTTAATCTAAACAGGTATTCCATACCTTTCATCAGCAACAGTGGTACGTCTATAAACATTATGCCTGATTGGAAATACGATGAACTATCTCCATTGCCTCAGCTTATATCATTCAAAACAAAAGTGTGCACATGGGCTGCATCGACACCACTTAAGAGTCACGGGTTCAGGAGGAGCCAAGATGGCGACCGGAGCAGACGCTTGAGCGCCCGGCTCCGTCGGCCCGTGGCCTCGGACTACTATCCTGATGCCCATCCTCGCCGATTCTCGAGGCGCGACGTGTGCGAAGACGCGCTGACCGCGCTGTCGCTTTCCCGGAGTCTCAGCCCGCCCGGATGCCCGAGTTCTGGGTGCTTTCGTCCTCTGCACTGAAACCCGGCGCCATTCTGGCCTTTGCCGGCCCCCTGGAAGCTCCGCAGTCACCGGACCAGCTAGCGCTAACCGGGGCCCCGCGGTCCTGATCTCACCCCGCACCACAGATCGTTGACGGATGAGCCCGGGGAGGGCCGGCTGGACACCTTCTGCACCCTGTGCCTGAAGGGCTGGAGCTGTGGGGTGGGCCCCGGTGCGGCGGGTCTCCTGCCCCGCTCTGAGGGCCGCGCTGTGAGAGGCTGCTGCCCTCTTCACCTATTGCCTAGCCGGCGGCGAAGGGTAACCTGCGGGAAGAGAAGCGACTGTCGGCCTTTCCTGTTGCGGCGTAGACCTGAGGGGAATTTACTCCTTGCCGCGACCCCCCCCCCCGGGCCATTGCAACGTACAGCGGCGAAACATGGTGTTGAGTGCCTGCTCGCGGCTGGGGGGTGATACTCCGGTCTCGCCCGCCGCCCACTTCGCCCTCCCTCTTCCGGACACCAGCTCCGCAGTGCCGTCCCGGATCGCTGCCGATGTGGGGGCCCAGCTTCCGCTGACATGCGGCTCCGTTCTGGCTGTCCTGCGGGACTTTCAACTACAGATGTGCGCTGGCCTGCAGGCGCTGAGTGAGCGGTTTGACCCCATCCTGTCGGCTGCGGGTCGTGAGCGCTCTGTTTGTCATCCACAGGGCGTGGGTCTCCCGGTGCTTTTGTCCTCTTGCGGTGACGCAACGGCGGTGTATGATTGTGCTACACTGGTGCCTTCATCTGGCGTTCCCGGCACCCGGGGTCTACCACTCTCCACCTCAACTGCGGATACTTTGTCCCCCTGGTCATGGCTGCCTGCTTCATTGTTGCCTGCCTCACCGCATCCGCAAGAATATCCTGCTGAGCGATACCTAACGGCTTCGAGGAACCGTCCGCGGTGGCCTACTGCTTCCTTGTTGTGGATCTCCTGTACTTCACTTGCCAGGTTTGGATGTTATGTGGTGCAAAGAGGGACCTCAATCGATGGTCGGCGGCCATTTCGTGATCCTACTTCACCATCCTCTCACAAGCGGCCATCTTGTCTTTGTCTGCTCGGGACACGGGGCCTTCATGTAGGGGCTGGTTTAATCCCAAGCCCGCGATCGGGCCAGGGCTAGACTGACTTTTATCGCCATGGTTCATGGACGGGCTGGCCTGGAACTGGAACTGTATGTATGTTTTGTGCGCGCTCGTCGCGACTTGTGTCCCTTTGCTTAAACAGTGGTGCCATGGTATCATCGCATGCCGTTTTTTGGCGTAGTGGGCTCTCAGTGTGTGGAGGCCATAACTGGCTGATGGTTTGGGGCGCTCTGGTGTCCCGTGGGCTCCTCCCCGCCTTCTTTTCTGTTTTCTTCATTTCTTTACTCTATTCCTACTTTCTCTCTTCTCTATATTTCGGGTTCCTTGGGCGACAGGCACTATGCTGGGGGGGGGGTAGGCCGTAGCCTCCGCATTGGTGTAGGGTGGGGGGGTAATACTCTCTGTTCTTAATTAGTTCTATGGGCCTTTCTTCTTCTATGTCTCTGCGCTCTACTTTCTCCGATTCGGGGTCCGGGTGTGGGGTGGATCGAGTGGGGGCGACCTCGGAGGGGTGCGTACTTGCTCATGTGACTCTCCTGTTATATCTCTGCACCGCCTCACTGCTTGAGATTTTACTTCCATTGATGTTTTTACTGATGTTGCTGCTCTCCCGTGTGGTGAAGCTATTTTGCGGACTCGAATCTCCTTTGTTCTTATCCTTCACTGACTTTTTTTTTTTCTTTGATAAAATTATCAAAAAACTTAAAATTAACCTTCACCGCTCCTTCCCCGGGTGTCAAAGCTATTTCCAGTATGTGACTCCTAACTCGCTGTTAATTCTGACCGTTGACGCACGGGGGCTGTAATGTGGGTATTAGTGCTTCACTGTAACGTGGCCGGCCTGACGGTTGTAGGCCCGTATTTGTTCTTTTAAGATGCACGAATAAAGGTTTAAAAAAAAAAAAAAAAAAAAAAAAAAAAGAGTCACGGGTTGTTGTAACCATGATGAAGCACAAGATAAACAAAAGTGCAAGCACCCATTCATGTACTTCAAGGTGCAGCGTACAGCGCCTGTTTACTTAGCTTCAGCACTGCTGCTTACATGGGACTGATATCAGTGAACTATGACATCAATGCTCATCATGAAATAGGAAGCCAGTTCCCTTTGTTATCTCATGGACTAGGAAAACTCAAGACTATTAAAGTACAGTAACACATCAATGAGGATGTTCTTCCTATTTCTCAAAGACATATACGGGTTGCATTTTTCATTTAGAGGAAGCTGTTGAAAAGGTACTTAATTGGTTACTCAGACATGACATCATTGAACGTTCTACTGGTCTGACACCATGGGGTTCGCCCATAGAGAGAGTGAAGGGACTGTATGCATCTGGGTTGACATGCGTCAGGCCATTAAGGCAATTGAACGAGAACGACATCTAGGTGCCCATATTGCTGACATGATAACACAATTAATTAAATTTTGCAAAGGTTTTCTCTCGCCTTGATTTAAATAAAGGACATCATCAGTTGGAACTCAAGCAGAATCACAGGTACATTCCTACCTTTTCTACACATATTGGTTTGCTCCTATAAAAAAAAGACTTTGTTTTGGTGTGTCATGTTAATGTTAATGTTAATTAAACTTATTGAGCAGGTGCTATAGATGCAGTAGATGCAGTAAGCCCAGACCGGCGATTAATTCTGAACTAGCCATGTTTTTAGCTTCTTCCTGAAAATGGTGAGGGAGACAGCCCCTCTGAGCTCAATAGGAAGTGTGTTCCACAGTTTTGCTGTGCCATAAGAAAAACTTCAGTCACCCCAACCTGTAGACCGTATTCTCGGCACATGAGTCTTGTGCCTGTAGAGCACAGCTGTCTGGACGGTTGATACCTGGCAAAGAGATTTCTGAGAGAAAGAGGTCCTGTATTGGTCACAGCCTTGTATGCTAGACAGAGAAATTTAAATTTAATTCGCTGTTCCACCGGGAGCCAGTGGAGTGTACGAATCTCCTTGGACATTTAGTCATACTTTTAAATATTTCCCAACAGCCGACCAGCTTTATTTTGAACTGTCTGAAGCTTTTTCTTTGCTTCTGCATACCTAGGTAGAGTCCATTGCAATAATCCAGTTTTGACTGGACTAGTGCTGTTACCACCATCTTTCTAGAATACGTGGGGATGAACGGCAGGATCTTCTTAAGTTTCTTTATCAGAAAGTGGGAGGCAGATACAATGGCATTTGTCTGGTGTGAGAGTGCTAATTTGTTGTCAATCCACACTCCTAAATTTTTCGCCTTTTGCACTGGTTTTGGGGCTTCACCCATCTCTGCCGGCCACCAAAGATTGTCCCATCTAGGTTGCAGGTTACCAAAGTTTATGACCTTGGTTTTTTCAGAGTGGAGCTTAAGACAATGTGTTCCCATCCATCAATTTATTTCTCTCATACACTTCTGAAACTGTAAAGTGGGTGAGGCTTGTTGCCTATATGCTGTAACGACTATCTGGGTGTCGTCAGCATAGGACGTCAAGCTGAAGCCAAATTCTTGGATCAAAGCGAGCTCTGAGACATATACATTAAAAAGAGTTGGACTCAAAGATAATCCTTGAGGGACTCTGCATGGTAGAACATTATGAACAGGCACGACTCCTTGTGGTTTTAGTGCAGGTTTTATTTTACGCAATACTTGTTTCTTTCTTGATGCCAGGATATATACACAATACAACAAGGTAATGGGGCTGGTCTTGGGCTCCCGGTATCCTGTCTCCTTCTCTCTGCGTCTTCCAGGTGTTTTTCAAGGTCTTCTGGGATTCCAGCCTTGGTCCACGACGTGGGGTTGCTCGAGGTGAAAAGGAAATCGAGAGAAAGTTGGTGAGTGTCAGCTTTGGTTACGTGCTATGGGGAAGGGTAGTGAAGGGACACCTCAAAACGAGTGACAAAGCCTTAAACGGGGAAGTTATATTGCGGGGGTGGGATAGTGAAACACACAGGACTCAGACGAGAGGCTATTCCCCCTAAGCGTCCGGTTTCTCCTGTCGCCTTACCCAACCCATGAACTGCTTGCGTACCTGGGTTAGCCACGCTCCTCCGGAAGCGTGGCTGAGCGAAGCGCGGTCCTGGTAGCCCCTCAGCTCTCCTGACGTCTTCGGACTCCCAACGTCTTCTCCGCCAGATGGAATTCACGTTCCTTATCATACTTCTTCTCCTCTCTCCTCGATTTGGCTTCTGATCTCTTCACTCCTTTGCTCCTCTCGTCCTCCGGTGAACAAACACACACTCTTCCGGGATCCGTCATCTCTTGTTGGGGCGGCACCTGCCACATCACGACAGAGGGCAGAGTCGTCATCTTTGTCGTTCCAGTTAAAGGTATAGTAACCTGCGGGAATCTCACAACCTTCTTGTGACGTTGACAGCCATTCGTCTTGCTGTGTGGAAAAGAAAGGCGAATGATCAGGTTGTACCTCCCACCAGTCTACTGTCCTTGTTAACCCCTCCCCGGGAACACTGGCCTTGTGACACACCTCCTCCCCTGGATTCTCCCATTCAGGGAGAGGGAAGACTCTGGACAAAAAGTCTGCACTGCTATTCTCCACTCCCTTTTGGTGTACAGGGTGAATGGGTGACCCTCTAGATCGTAGCGCAGTTTATCTATGGCCCACTTAACCGCCAGTCATTCCCTCTCAATGGTGGGGTACTTCTTCTCCCTCGGGGTACAGCTTCCAACTGATGTATACAATAGGGTGATCTGCCCCGTCTACAGAGAGTTGTGATAGTACCGCCCCTACCCTGTGATTTGAGGCGTGAGTGTGAAGGACAAAAGGCTTTGAAGAATCAGGAGATGACAACCCAGGGGAGGTGGTTATAGCCTTTTTTAAGGTGTGGAAGGCCTCCAGCATTGGCACTGTGGGGTGTAACACAATTTGGGTCTTTACATCCCTACGAAGGGTATCAGTCAGAGGGGCCGCTTTTTCAGAGAACTGAGGTATAAATCATCTATAATACCCTATCAATCCTATGAAGGCTCTCATTTCTCGTTTGGTGGTGAGGAATGGTGTCTCAGAAATGGCCCTGACCTTTTCTATTTGGGGTGCAATGACTCCGTGTCCTAGGACATACCCCAGGTACTTCACTTTCCAGTACCCTGCTCGGGATTTCCTGGTGTTTACATGTAGCCCTGCCTCTTGTAGGGCGTTGAGTTTCGTTTGTAGGTGTTGGAGGTGGGTGTTCCAGTCAGGGCTGAAGACTACTATGTCGTCAAGGTAAGCCGATGAAAACTCATTGAAGTCATGCAAAACCGTATTCATTAGTCTCTGGAAGGTTGCCGGTGCTCGGTGTAATCTAAATGGGAGCACCATGAACTTATAGAGCCCATCCAGGATTGAGAGGGCAGTTTTATTTTTGTCTTCTTTACGTAATGGCACCTGCCAATATCCCTTGGTAAGGTCCAGTGTGGTGATATAACTGGCATCTCCCAACTTCTCGATCAACTCGTCGATTCGTGGGATGGGGTAGGCATCAAAAGACAAAATCTTGTTGAGGCTCCTGAAATCCATGCAAAAACGCGTGCTGCCATCTGGTTTGGGCACCATCACAATTGATGAGGACCACTCACTTCTCGAGGGTTGGATGACTCCTAGCTTTAGCATGTCTTGCACCTCTTTCTGTATGGCGAGCCTTCTGGCAGCAGGGATCAGGTAGGGCCGTTGTTTGATTATCCGTCCAGATGGGGTGGTGATCCGGTGTTCGGCCAGGTGGGTTTTCCCGGTTTATCAGAAAAAATAGCCACGAACAGGGCAAGAGCTGATCTGAAAGAAGTTTTCTCTTCTGGGCTGAGCTCTTCATTTATGACCAGGTGTTCTAGAGAGATGTGGTCATTTGCCCAGGTCGGTTAGGTGAGGTGGGCGGTGGTGGGCAGAGGTCCCATCCATTTCTTTAGCATCTTCATATGGTAGGTCTGGCTTCGGTCAGGGTATAATACTAGCCTGTATGTGGTGTTTCCTATCACCTTGATAACTTTGTAGGGCCCCTTCCACTCCGCTTGGAACTTATTCGTAGACGAAGGTAACAGCACCAAAGCCCAATCGTCAAGACCTAATTTCCTCCATTTCTTCCCCTTGTCGTATGTGGCTTTCTGTCGTTTTTGTTTCTCTTCCAAGTGGGAATACGCCAAGTCCCGGAGTTTCCCTATCCTAGCTTTGAGTCATTGGGTGTATTCCAGCATATCTCTGGTCTCCACCACCTCTTCCTTTTCCCACGTCTTCTTTGTCATTTCAAGTAGGTTCCGTGGTTGTCATCCATAAAACATTTCAATTGGTGAGCAGCCAAGAGTGCTCTGCACCTGCCCTCTGATGACGTATAAGGCTAGGGGTAGCAACTGATCCCATTCCTTCCATTTCGTACTCAACATCTTCTTCAATATGGTTTTCAAGGTTCCATTATAACATTCAATAAGCCCGTCGGTTTGGGGGTGATATACCGATGTCTTGATGTGCCGCAAGCCCAGTATCTGGCAGTCCTCTTTCATCATACGTGAGACGAACGGTGTACCCCTGGTGGTCAGTATTTTTTTGGGGAATCCTACCCGTGAAAAGAGTTCCAGGAATTTCTCTGAGATGATGCGGCTAGTGGGAGCCCATATTGGAAAGGCCTCAGGATAACGGGTGCCGTAATCCACTATCACCAGGGCGTACATATTCCGCCTTTTTGTGCGAGGAAGAGGTCCGATAAGGTCCATCCTGACCCTTTCGAACGGGATCCCTATGATGGGCATTGGTTGTAAAGGCACCGCTGGGGGTCGATGTGTATTCCTCTTCTGACATACCTCGGAGGACTGACAATAACCTTTAATATCCCTATACACCCAGGGCCAATAAAAGTGCCTAAGTAGGTTCTGGGTTGTTTTCTCTGCCCCAATGTGTCCTGCTGTGAGGTGAGAATGTGTAAAAAAGAACAGTTGGTCCCAAAAGGATAGTGGGACCAGTAGTTGGGGGAGCCATTGTGGGAGCCCTGTCTATAGAGTAGCCCCTCCTGTATAAGGAACCTTGTGTATGTAGGGGTACCTTTGTCCTGTGATGCGTGTGCTTGTTCCCAGGCATTGAACAGAGTTGCATCGTTAGCCTGGGCACATTTGAAGCTCCTATCGTGTAACCATGGTTCAGGGGTTGTCAGGGCTGACAAACAGTTATCTGGGATACTCCCTGAGCCAATCTTCTTGTCCCGTTCCCTCACTATCCTAAGAAAGAGCTCTAGAAATTTGGGGTTTGTCCGTCCCTATGATTACTTCCCCGGGGGAGGCTTTCCAAGACACCTACCTTGATAGTGCATGTTACCCCGTCATCAGAAGTGAGGTTTATTGCTGCCAGAGGATAGGGCTTGACATCCCCATGTACACACCTAATATGCACGGTGGTGTCAGGTAGGATCTGGCTTTGTTGTACAAGGCTTCCCTGAATCACAGATTGCCTGCACCCTGAATCTAAGAGGGCCTTTACCTGTCTCCCATTCACACTGGCACTTACATGGAAGGCGCTCCCCAGTTCCACAGTGTACAGGACGGATTTGGGAATATACCCCACTTCCATCGGCTCTTCCGCCGGTTTCTTCCTGGGACAGAGGCGAGCAATATGGCCCCAGTCACCGCAGTCGTAGCATTGTGGACCTTTGAAACTTGGTAGTTCTGGTTTCGGTGTTCTAGGCCTCGCAGTGTCTGGAGCGGTTCTATGCCTTCTGTCGTACTTCATGACAGGTTGACGACTTGGTTTCTCTGTTTCCCATAGGGGCGGCTTGGGCTGTGCTCGTTAATAGGTGGTGGCCATATCTATGGCCTGTTCCTTGGTGAGGTGTGTATGTTGCTGCAACCACTTCTGGGTGCTAAAGGGGAGGGCATCTAGGTATTGCTCCAAGTAGATCTTTTCCATTATCTCCTCCTTGGTGCTAACGGTAGGAGTTAGCCACTTATCGGCTGCCATCTTTAGTCAAAAAAAACAATGTTTTAGGCTTTTTGCCCGGGGCACCTTTCTCTTTCCTAAAGCGCACCCTATAAGCTACGGCGTCAAGACCCAAGTGATCCAAAATTATATTCTTAATGTTCACATATGGTGTATCCCCTCCGGCATTAGCGACTTGATAGGCGGCCTGCGCTTCGCCCGTCAATAGAGGCGCCAGGAAGAATGGCCACCTGTCAACAGGCTAGCCACACGCCCTTGCCACCCTCTCGAAATTTAAGAGGAAAGCAGCCGGATCCTCACAGGACACGTACTTCTGTAGTGAGATGCCTGATGGGGTATGTGTGGTAGCTCGTGGTGGGCCTGCCGAAGGATGCTCTGTTATCATTTTCTGTAGTCCTTCCATTTGGGCTGTGATGGCATCCTTAAAGATGTCCCGGTCAGCCTGCGCTGACGTCATCTGGCGCTCCACGGCCCATTCAAGCTTTTCTTGACCTTTCACCAGGTGCTTAAGAAAGGGCTCCATCTTTGATTTACAGATGAGTAGGCTTATGTTCTCCACCAATGTTAGCGGGTCGTATGAACGGGCACGACTCCTTGTGGTTTTAGTGCAGGTTTTATTTTATGCAATACTTATTTCTTTCTTGATGCCAGGATATATACACCAGGGTTTCCCAAACTGTGGTCCGCGGACCCCCAGGGGTCCGTGACACATTCCCAGGGGGTCCTCAGGCCGCAATTTTAAAAGCACAAAAAAGTTCTTTGTAGAATTAGCAGTTTTCCAGCAACAATAAAAGTGTCAAGATAACCTCAGTGATTGATGTACCTGCTGGAGAGAGATGAACGTTTTGTTCAGTGGAAGCTTTGACTCATCTAATGTAGCACAGAGGGTTAATATGCCTACTGCAAAAAACGTGTACCATGCATTTAAAAAAAGTGTTTCATGTGCATAGGTTAGTTGGTTATTGCTTTTGTCAGAGAATAATTTGTTACTATGCAGTTCATAAGTGACAATCGTAATCTAGCACAGTGACCTATTAACTGTCATCACAGAGCTGCTTGCAAACTGCATGATACAAGTTAGAAACATATGTTTTTTCTAAGTCTTTCACTATCCTGATGCTGCTAAAAAGGTTTATTTGGGTGGAAATACATTTTTATTGTTAAAGTCAATGCTAACCACTGTGTTATGTTCTGAATCCTGAGTTTGTGCTTCTCCAGACCAAGCACTCCTTAAAAATGCCTACCAGTATGAATGACATGTGAATCCTACACCTTGTAGTCGCATTTGCCTTATGTAACATTTTCTATACACTGATTTACACGTATGAATCATTGTCTCTATGGGGCAGATTTACAAGGAAAGTGACTCAGTGTGTGCCACAAGCCATTTGGCTGCACCGCACTGAGCCACTTTCAAAGCACAGGGATGCGACATATTTACAACAATATGTCACATCTCTGTGCTTCCCCCTGCACTGAGACACAAGCTGCTGCCATGCGCCTGCACAGGCACCCTTGCACCATGGTGCAAGGATGCCTGCGTCGTGGGGAGATTGTTTATGTGCAGGAAGGTAACCCTAAACAATCAGAAATGGCGTTATTCAACTTCGAAGTGTGTTGCATTAGCACACATAGAACTTGCAAAACGTCATTGTTTTACTCATTGTTTATGTGCAGGAAAGGGACACTTTCCTGTACATAAACAATCACCAAAGGTGATATCCTCTTTCTATGCGTGCTGCAGAACGCAACACGCATAGAAAGAGGAAAAAAACGAGGAGAAATAAATACATTTCTCCTTATTGGGCCTCGCTATGCCTCCGCTGGGGAGGCGTAGCATTCAAACACATTTCCAGATTTACGATTTCTGGTAAATCTGGAAATGTGTCTGGTTTCATGGGTGTTGCGTGGGAACACCCACAGCAACACCCATGGAACGCACCTTTCACGCAAAGTGCTGTGTGCAAATGGGCCATATTTTCAAGACCAGGAAAAGTCAGGCAGGGTGGCTTTTCCTGTCCTTGAAAATATGGGGCACTAAAATACGCCACCGGTGCGTCACTTTTTGTGACACACCCGTGGCACAAGGGGCTTGTAAATCTGCCCCTATATGTGTGTGATGTAAAGTGCTCTGACATCCTACAATGGTATGATAGATGCTATAAAACAAATGAAATACATGTGACAGAGGGGCTATGGAGAGATGAGAGGCACTGTTGAAGGGTGATAATAAGGGAATCATTGAAGAACCCCAACAAAGATTGTCGTATACTGGTGCATAGTAAGGTCATAATTTACTATTCTTTAAAAGCTGATACAATAATGATAAATTTGTTGTAGAATGCACCATTGTTTCCTAGCTTTTCTTGGGAGAAGAGCCTCCCAAAGCCCCCTTTGTAGTGGTCAGATGGTGTGCACTGTATGGGGACTGGTCTGAAAACATTTGCCAGGGTTGATTTGGGTTTCCAGTCTGGCCGTGGCAGGAGCCTTGTACTGCGAAATAAAACAAACCATTTAAAAGTTAGTCACGGAGATGCAGCACTAACCTTCCCATTTTTTGCAAATTCTTTCAATATAAAACACTAAAATCCCTAGTAATTTGAGTATTTGTTTTGTGTGCACATGTGTGTTCATTGTTTTAGAATTACTGTTTTAATGTTTGAAATTTAAATCATACAAATTGCTTGGGGGTCCCCGGCTTCCAGTGGTGACTCAATGGGGTCCTCAGGAGTCAAAAGTTTGGGAACCGATCTGTGAAGGACATCTAACCTGAACATCAATTGCAATTCCATAGAGCATATTATCAAGCCCATTATCGCCGTTTTAGCGGCAGTTTTCTGCTGCTAAAGCGGCGATAATTTTATCGCCTGTCTTGATAATATGCCCCGTGGTGTGATACGAATGTTCTGGGAGGAGTTATTGGGAGCACTGGGGCAAATGACCACGACAACGATTGTACAAGCACTGTTGGTGGCTCTTCTAGGTTACACAGCAGACACACTCCCGACAAACCGCAGAATTATTGCATTAGGGCTCCTGCTGGCTAAGCGATGGGTGGCATGCAGGTGGTGTACGGGCTCCTACATTTTTTAGGACTGGTTGAAGGATCTCCTCATATGGCAGGAACAGACATTAACATACGCAGAACTTCTGCCCACTGCCTCTAGGCCGAGGGACATTTGGGACCCATTGCGTGCGTATTTGCTCGCACATCCGGAGGTGACTGGTGGCACGGATGACCCTCCACCCCCCACTGACTAGGTGGACTGAACGGATTGGACTTGAGGCTCGGACTCATATCCTCAAGCACGCATGACCCCCTCCTCAGGTATGGAGCTTTCCTACAGAGCTTGCAGCTGGATGTCGGGGGAATTGTGGATACGGAAACTGCAATGATTGTTTACCGTACGGTTAACACACCTTAACATTCCTAACCTATGGGACGGACAATGTAATGGGTAATTAACGCAAGCAAAAGGGAAAAATGTCATGGCTGCTTTGCACGTCCATATCCTTGATAATTCTGAGATCTGATCTTGCTGTGGGTAAACTGTATGCTGTACTTAAGAAATGTTAACAAAAGCTTTAAGAAAAAATCCTTATTGATGTTGGACAGGTGATTTAGGCAGTATTTAAGAAGGATATTGGTACACTGTGGGATACTCCAATAAGCGGCAAGACAAGCAATACAGCATTACATTTCTAGAGTTTTCCTTGTTTGTGTTGCAGTGTGTGGGAAAACAAGTGTGGTTTTGAGTTTGCTCTTCATGCAAATATGTCTAAATGAAAGCTAATGTTTAGCACTAAGCACATCCCGTGGTGAGAAAACAACATAGTTGATGCTTTATCTTGTTTGTAGAGTTCTAGATTCTGTGGGTTGGCACTGCAGAAGCACATAACCATGGTTCTGCTAAGCATCTGAGTATGGGAGTTTGAAGGCATTACATCAGGTAGAGAGGGAAACGTCCTTTCGGAATCACGCTGTGCCAACACAGGGCCGGCAATAGAGCGAACGCGCATTAGCACGCATTTGTTCAGCAAGCAAGTCGTTTTAAGGGGGCTCCTTGGTGGAATGGTGTTGGAGAGTGATTTAAATGGGCCGGTACTCACCGGTACTGAGTACCGGCACTTCTAAATTTTCGACGCTTGAGTACCGGAACTTCTCTTTGTCCAAAGAGAGTACCGGTACTCATGGGCTTTAAGCCAAGCTCAGTGATATTGGCATTTACAAAAAAGAAAAGCAATACAGCTGACAACGAGTGGGTCCATTTTCCCGAAGCACTCTAATCGAGTGCTAATCTCCCTTTCAATGTGCTAATACAGCCGCGGCCGCCCCGTAGGCATTCATTCAGAGATGGCAGGAAGTTTGGGATGGGCCTAACTCACGCTGTGATGTCTGAGGCAGTGTCCATTTCAGGTAGTGATGACCGTGAGATAATCTGAGATGAGGCACCGCTATCTCGAGAGCTGTGCTTGTTGCGCCTTTTAAAGACACGCAGCACCTGCTCTCAGACTCACGCTATGTGGGACACAAAAGTGTGTCAAAGGAGGTAATACCTTGACCCTACTTTAAATCACAGAGCATGCGCAATCATCACTGTAGGATCCGGTAAGGTCGGATTTGTGCTGCCCGCATTCTGAAGAGGTATAGTTGCAATCACTAAATCGCACGGGCGGCGGATCAAGGAAGTTATATATTTTACTGACACCAGAGAGCACAACACAAACGGTGCGAGCACTACAGTGGCAGGACTTACTTGCTACTACCAAACTGCACATAACCCACGCCAACCCGGCCAGTGTTGCCAGATTTTGAGACCCATCCCAAGCCCAAAACCGCTCAAGAATAAGCCCAAATTAAGCCCAACGCAACCATTTTCAGCCCAAAAACCAGCCCAAAGTAGCAAGTCTCAAATTATGCAGAAATAGTCATCAGAAACAATTTTAAGGACAAATATACATTCTATTCAATATACAGATAGTGGGAGAAATGTAAGAATGTCAGATGTGTTGGTCTTTCCAAGTATTTACACAAGATTTAAATATAATATTTACACAGAATTTAAATAACTAAATTTTAATTTTTTTATAGCGCTACTCAACATAATGCAGGGTGTCAGAGTGCTTTACATACCATACACATTGACAAAAAATCATGCAAGTGTGTAAATCATTGTACAAGATGTGTTGCATGACACAGTGAGGGTTAAAAGATGTAGCAGTCACATATCCTACATAGCTCTCTGTGCAATATTAAAAGGCTTACAAATTATGACCTGCAAGTAACAAAAGGATCTGTGTTTAAAGCAGTAGCCCACTAACCTAGCTACATTAAAAAATAAATCTGTTATCTGCATATTACATGAAGTGCTTAGCAGGAGACACATTAACCTTCAAAACAACTTTAACCTCCAGAGTTCTCACCAATTATTATTCCCTGATATTTACTGGGCACCTCTGCAGATGCCTTAACACCATAAAATGTTTGCAACCAATTAAGCATAACAGATGTACGACCATGTGCATTATGAGATTTAACACATTTTGCTCTAAACTTGTTCTGAAAAAGTGGCCTCGCCGGGTCGCCTGGCCTTGCCCCATCACACACATTAAGGGACTCACTCATTTATGGACAAAAATCCCTTCCGACACGACTTCTCTGGCTTGTGGTGTACTAGGCCTGACTGTGTGGGGAACACACAACTTTTAGCTGCCCCTATCGGTACGACCACAGCAGTGAGTTTGTGCTTGGTCCCCCCTTCCTGATTGCCAGGCAGAGTCCCCATCTACTGGGCCCCCTCCCCCTGAGATTGCATTGGCACCTAATATAGCCTCTGCAGGATGGGAAGGTGCTTTGCTGCCAGCAAGGGAGGTGCTGCTACAAAGGGAGGGGAGACAGAATGATCTAATTTGCGGGGGAGGGAGCGAGGCAGGGGAAATTGCTTATATATGGATTGTGGCAGGCTGAGGATGCCTACGAATGGAGGAAGAAAGCAGGGACTCTAATTTTGTGTGATTTGTTGTGTGAGGCAGGTTTGGGAATGTGTGCTATCCTTATCTGTGCCATTGCCTCCACCCTGATCAAGCCCTCACCTTGTGTTACGCTAATGGCGGCGACGTGCTGCGCTTTATATAATTTGATGATCATTCCTACCTCGTCGTTGGTCGTCTACGTCCTCTGCACAAGACACGTCACACTTGTTGTGGACTCACTTCTTCACTGGAGGGCCCCGGTCTCTCGGTCAGACTGCTCTGTCAACTGCCAGTGCCACCCTCTTCTCAAAGGTAGCAGGGAAGGATGGAGCCGGGACGCGACCGCGGGGCCACAGCAGCACGTGGCACAGGCCAGGGTAGGATGGAGCCAGGCCCTGGACACGCCCACAGGGCCACAGCACCACACAGGCCAGGCCAGGCGTCGGCGGCCAGGCCAGTGCACCGTCTCCGACTCTGCATGTGGTGTGGGTGGGGTGAGGGTCAGTTCAGTGAGCGTGACTAGTCACTAGTCTCTGAGTCCATACACAGTGAGTGAGATTCACTCCGGCCGGACTCGGGGACCTCAGCGGGACAGAGTAAAGCAGGACAGGGCAGCCAGGAGGAGGACTGTGTGTTTCGCAGGCTTGCGGCAATCAACCAGAGCAGGCCGCGACAGCACAGTCCCACGCATCCTCCAATGAGTCCGGTCCACCACCACTGTCCGCTATGCAACAGGCCCCGCGCGCCGCCCGAATCCGAAAAAACGAGCAGCAACTCCACTGTCACCCCCAGCATTTTCAAGGAACAGCGCTGCACCGGGCTGTCATTGGTAGCGCTTTCGCGCGCTACAAGATTGACAGCCCTGGGGACTCACATCGGCCCGCACACACGACTACCATGCTAAGTGGTGCGCGGTGGTGATCTGGTGCAGCACTGCGCATGTGCTAGTGTAGCAGGTGCGCTTGGTTGCACTTACACTGTTTCACGTGCAGGCTACCTGCAGCCAGCCGCCTCATGTGTCACTCGTGTGATGGAGGGTAGATTGTGGGTGGGGTCATGTGCGCACAGGCAAACCCTGGTAGGTCCTCCTCCAATGATTTGCACTGATGTCAGCGCGCGCTGCGTGCTCATTTGCCAACGGAACTTCTGCGCCACTGTGATAGGCGCACGCCACGGACTCATCGTGGTTGCGCCCACCCAAGCCAGTAGATTGCGCACACAGACGTAATACTAGCCCAAAAAGTAGCCCCCCGCCAGGCATGGGTTTTTCCCACACAACTGGGAAAAATGTCGCCCAATTGTGCGGGAAATAGCCCTATCTGGCAACATTGAACCCGGCCCACCTTTGAGTGCCATGTCTCGGCTGTGCAGCCATTGGTAGAATCATTGCTGCCACTCTCCTGACGTGCGCACGTGATCCAAAATGCTGAGGGTGAATGTATCTCTGCAGCTGAGCCAGCCCCCAGTCACAAGCAGTGCAGACGGGCGTAGACAGCGGCTTTGCGCAGAGTGCTAATTATAATACTGCAGTCCTCCAGCCTTACATTTAAGTACAAGAGGCGCAATATGCGTGATAAATATTTTTAATGCGGCAATGCGGGGACTTGCCTCAGAGACGTTTTAAGGCATGGACAAAGCGGGCTCTGGCCCAGAGCCCCAGCTTTTCAGAGGGCCCGTGATAGAGCCACCTCTGTTCTGCAGAGTTTAATTACTCTTAAATAGATTGTTTTAAATACCGTTGTCCTTTCATTTATTTTATGTGTTTGATGTGTGAGAGTCTATTACTGACATTTTGCAGAGAAAGTGTGTTAATTTTTCATGCAACATGCACAAAAAAAGTTTTAGATCAAAACAGGACCTCACATATGAGAAATGTAAGGGTGTCACAGAGAGTATTTGCAGTAATTAATGAGCTGCTGCTGGGTTACAATATTGAAAAAGCAGGTCACTACCCCCGAATACTAGATCTAAACACATTTATAATTTAGGCGAGTTTGCCTGTGTCAGTGAAAGAGAGCATTAATCAGCTGAAATGGGATCCTAAATTCAAAGCTGCTCCGAGCAGGGGCCCCCAAAATACATTTGGCCCAGGTGCCCCAAAATCCTTAAGATGTCCCTGACTTGCCTTCAAATGGGTTAGGCTAACGCATGATGCGTGACACTTGGCAGGACTGCACTCAGGCTCTGTGTAGTCCATAGCACTGTAGGTGTGAGAACAGGGCCTGCTAACAGGCATATCTCGTGACTCTCAGGAAATCTAAGTGAAGTCTTCCTGCTGGCATATCAGAGTAGGGCACTTGTTTGAATCCAGAGTGAGGACAAAGGTGGTGATAGAGATGCTTGTAGCACAGCACGTGGGAATCAAGGTTTAGTAATGTGTGCAGCGTTTCTATAACATGTACTGAACCTCCTGTCTGTGTGCGTGCACGAGTGCTTCTATGTTATGTTATATTATGTTATGTCACTGTGCGTGTTCTTGCATGACTGAGTGTTGGCTGCAGTGTCCAGCATGGCAGATATATAGTTGCAAGCCCGATAAGCCCTGCATTACCGCACTCTGCACTTGAAGCGGGGGTGAAAGGGTGCGTTTGTAGCAAGTGCAAGGCCACTCTCTCTTCAGTGAAGATCTGCTTTCTCCTCAGTGTTTGAACACAATTGTATTTTGTTTTTTAGTGGCGGTTTTCTTTTGGGTTAATGGAGGGGCTCTGGGAGGGGTAGAGGTGGGCGGACCAACAGATTAACATAGAGAGGCCAGGCAGAGCCGAACCAGGAAGTCTGTCTAGGCCTTAAAATCCTGTGCATACTTAATTCGAGCCTTGAAAACATTACCATTGACATAAATACAAAAAATTCATCTGGAATCATTTCACCTTGGCGCACAAGTTTATATAACCACCTTGAGAGGCGTTTGTGCTCCCACCGTGACAACAATGCCATTAGTTATCTAGGAAGCAAGTCACTTTTCATGTATATATCATATATGGCCTATTTTCTTTTCATGAATGAAGCAACATTATATTGTATTATAACTAAAACACAATTGTGATTGCACAGCACACATCCTGAATTTGGGCATTTGAGTATACTATTATATATGCAAATGAAGAAAAAGGAGGCTTAGTGAGATGAAATATTTGTCTATGATCACAAAATTTGGTCATGTGGGGAAGCCAGAATTAATCCCAGAATTTCTGCTTTCACATTGCGCAATACAGCCACCAGATGGCTATTTATTTATTTCTCTCCTGTATTACAACAAAGACCACTATTTTGTCTTTATTCTTTGCACATGAAATTAGAGTTTGGTTGGCAGGCAGATGCACCATCCAAGTTCAGTTCATTTTTGGCTTGAGGGTGCATGAGGACCTGGAACTGAGCCAGAGTCAGGCATCCTGGCACAGGCTTTCAACAGCTTGCTCTACTCCAGAAAGAGGGAATCAGACTTTACAGCAGGTAAGGAGCTTTGAGGCAAAGTTGTGCCATCTAGGAGGGGCTGGGTGATGTCTGCTAAGTGGCAGGGAGACAAGAGGGTTAACCATAGTTAAACCTTTCCAAAAGATGTTAAGGAAAATATCTTGTGCAAGTCATATGTGATCTAGGTGTTGTACCATGAGAAGCCCACTTTAATGATAAATGTACCCTTTTTTACGTATAAGGGAAATGGAATAATCAAAATATACCAGAAATGATTTTGTATCAGTATGCACATCTGCACACCAATTAAATCTCAATCACATTAAATGTGTGGCCCTGGCCGGATCCAATTGGACTGCCAATAGCCCCGCCCCCTAACACCGCCCCAAGCACCGCCCCCTAACTCCGCCCCAAGCCCCACCCCCTGACTAACATCTCAATTTGTTGAGTACCTGCACTTATTTTTTTCCATTTAAAGCACTGGTGTTGGATTAAAAGTCCAATACCTTCCCTGCTGTTGCATAGGCTGGAGTTGGAATAGTAAATTAAACTATTACAACATCCAGCGCCCCCCTAAGGCAAGTCATTAAAACAACTTGCATGCTGAACAAAGGCGTCCTAAAGACGTGTTCATACAAAGACGGCATTCGGAATGCATCCTAAACACATGCGGAATACCGTCATACATTCAGTCATACATTCAGGTAGTGGGCTCTCTAGCCCAGTCAATGCAGACCTTATACAGCTACCCTCCAAAGAGTTTTCTAGACGTAGGGCACAAAGGTACCGCACAATAGAGAATGCACTCAAAATTTCTCTCCTGATTGTTTCCATTATTAACCCATATATTACCAAGTCGAAAAAGCAGATGCAGGGGCAAGCTGTGCTTAATTTAGCCCCCATCTGCACTTATTTTGAGAGATCATGGCCCGTAGGTGGTAGTCCGCAAGTTTGCTGTCTGGCTTTACATTAAAAGGCAGCACAACTACTCTTCTCAAAAGAGCTACTTTTGAATTGGATGACTGCAGTGTTAATCATACAATTATAAAGCAGCTCATACGTTTTGGGCTCTCATGCATGTGCAGTGTTTTCTGGCTACGGCCGTGTTCAATTAAAGAGTACCTCTGCTCTTTCCCATTAAAGTTCCACGATCCAGACAAACGACCCTAAGGCCAGAGGCAGGAAGTGATGTGCCCTCATGAACAGGGGACAAAAGGGAAGTGACGTGGAGGGTGTTAGGCTGGACTACCGGTGCGTTTGAGGAGAACACTGTGGGATAGCCCAATGAGCGCAAGCCAAGCAATACAGCATCGCAGTTCTAGAATTGTTCTTATATGCAGTGCTTTAAATGGGCCGGTACTCACCGGTACTGAGTACCCGCACTTCCGAATTTTTTTGCCGTCCGTACCGGCATTTCTCTGCAGCCAGGGGGAGTACCGGTACCGTACCCTGATCCACAGCACGGCAGGCGCAGGTTAGGTTTTTCCTCCAGTGCAGGGCAGATTCCGCTCTGCTTCCGAGGATCATATAATTATGTGTAATGAGTTAATCTGTTTTATTGACATAAACACACTTCTCCTATATTTTGATATGTGCTGCAACTGGTACAGAAGTCATTATGTATGATCATATCTTGCCCTTAGCCCTACCCCTAGCCCCGCCCACTTGCCACACCTCTATTTTAATGAGTGAGTACCTGCACTTATTTTTTCCCATTTAAAGCACTGCTTTATATGTCTGGCAGTGTGTAGGAAAACAAGTGTGATGAACACATTTTCATGAATAACCTAAAAGTGAGCGGAGATTGAGCAGATAGTGAGGAATATAAAGGCATAGCTTTCCTCGCCTGCATCATGTCTGCGTCATTCTTCCTGGGGGCTGGTCCGAAGAAATAACGGATTACAACGAAAGCAGGGAGTCAGCTGCACACTCACCTCCAGAAAAACAGTGTCACCCAGGAACAACAGTGTTAAGACCACCCTCCCCGCTGCCCAAAGTCCCCTTCCCGCATCCCCGCAGCTGAAGCATAGAAAGGGACCCTGAAGATGAATGTGCCCCAGAAGGCCATGCGGTGATTCAGAGCGCCCCATCAAGTATCACGCCCACGATCACCCCACCAGCCCACACACGTATGAAAGCGCTCAAGGTGCAGGCAACACACTCTAGAAACTGAAGGGAGTGCCACTCACCCACACAACCAGGTAAATCCTGCGAGCCCTGCAAGGCCTTAGAAAAAGAAATAATTAAAACAACAATAATAATAAACAAGAGAAACATAAGAAAAGACTGGTCTAAAAAGGCCCACAGGTTGAGAAAGCCCTTTGAAGGGGGACATTTTAGATTGGGCCAAGAGCAGTCAGCCACAGAGGCATACAGGACGGCATTTTGCACTAGGCAGGAGAGCTCATTGGAGGTGGCCATTTCGAATTGGAAGAAGAACAAATCTAAGCACAGAAGCTCTCAGGCTGCCATCTCAGTGTGTGCAGAAAGCCCATATAGCAGTTACCAAAAGCAACTACAAAAGAAGTGATGCAGGCCAACAACAATCATGTTTCAGCAAAGGAAGACCAAATATGATGGAGCAGCCTTTCTGAAGCCGCCACTTCCATTCGACACAACCAAAAAGCAAGTTATTGGTGCCAGATGAGCCGATTGGAGTGAAAAAGTTGATGAATTCATCAAAGAACTGGAAGAGTCAGAAGACGCAAAGAAAATCAAATACCTCAAAAATCTAGCAGGTGATGGTGTCAAGGAAGCCTTAAAAAACTCCTAAAGGAAGAAAGCGACACATAGCAGAAAGTGAAAGACACACTTGCGAAGAAATTCGAACTGACGACCAACGTGGACAACAAGAGACAAACATTTAAAAAAGCACGACAACACCCAGGAGAAATAATAGATGCATTTGCGAAATATCTAGAAATACTCAAGCACTACAGATTCAGTGAATCCAACAATGAAGAGGCCATGCGACTTAAAATAATCGGAGGATGTCAATCTGACTCATTCGTAAAACGAATGCTCCGAGAAATACGAACACTGGACAAGATGCTAACTGTGGCAAGAGCTGAAGAGTGAGCTGGAAGGCAAGCAGCCACAATGGAAGAAGACACTATTCATAAAGAGACTGTCAATCAATCAATCAGCATTTTTAGAGTGCAGCTCTGTCACCCCTATGGGTATCTGGGCTCTGATGATGTTGTGTCTCCATCGAAAAGCCAGGTCTAGGAGAAGGAGCAGCCCACACTGCAACTGCGACTGATGCGGGCGTGTGGGCAATGGTGAGTGAGGAGGAACCAGGTGTCTGGAAGGTTGATGGAACTTTAGTTGATGGTTGATGTAGGATAGTCCTTGATCATGTTGGGCTTTATAGGCATACATGAGGATCTTGAACTGGCATCTCTTCTAGGTGGGGAGCCAGTGGAGGTTTCTGAGGTGGGGGGTAATGTGTGACCATTTTAGAAGGTCCAGGTTGAGTCTGGTTGCTGCATTTTGTATGGTCTGGAGTCTTCTGAGGAACTGGGTGGAGGTGTCAGCGTAGAAAGCATTGCCATAGTCGAGGTAGTTGGTGACGAGTGCCTGAGTGATGGTTTTTCTGGTAGTGGTAGGGATCCATTGAAAATTCTGCGGAGAATTCAAAGAGTGAGGAAGCAGGAAGAGGTGGCCATACTTGCCATGAGGAACAACAACCAAACAAGCAAAGACAAACACAGGTCCACATCCAGAGGACCTGCCATAGATGTGTGCTGTCCTACCCACATGAAAGAAAATGCCCAGCCTTGGGACAGACCTGCAAGCGATGCACGAAAGAGAATCACTTCAAGTCAGCCTGCAGCACAGGACAAAAAAGAAAACAGAAGACTCAAGCAGACACCGCCACACGTTGAAAGACAAGATGAAGCACCATGTGTCGAACATCAAGTGCACGTCTAGATGACATGCCTCCACCTCGCAATCCAGACAGTTTTGTATATCAGCTTCCAGTGACAGTAGGAGGATACCTTCTGAAGATGTCTGTGGACAGACTAGAGACTTACCTGGCTACTGTCAATCTTAGGAAGGGAGACCATGAAGTAGAATTGGTAAATACAATATGAACACAGGAAGTAGCAGGTCTGCCATATAAACCACACCTAGTCAAGACCCATCAGAAAATATACACATGGGTAGGAAGGATACTCCTAAAATGCACAGGAAAATTCACAATAATACTTAAACACTAGGGACAAGAAATAGCTGCCAACGTCTACATATGAGGAAGACAGATGCCAGCACCCAGCATTATGTGTCTAGCAACAACATCAAGCATGGGAATAGAAAACCTACACCCTGCCTGAGAATAGATACAGCAAATGAAACTAAGAGGAGCGGCATGCAAATGCCTAGTAACCCACCTAAGAGTAAAGGACCACTCAATACCATTTATCTTTGACGGTGAGCATCCATCAACGTGATGTTTTTTAATAGATTTAAAGAACTCACACTGACAGTCAGATGTCCAAGTGTGGACCTGGGCTGTGTACATGCTACTACACAGCCGAGGGTCATTCAAAACAACCATGGGACACAAGACAATGACTATTGAAACAACCATACATGTGCTACTAGGGATAGTATCAGGTGCACCCTTCCTCACATTCTCTACAGCAGCAGAAATGGAACTGATCTCAATCAATTAGCAAATGCAGACCAACCGAGGGATAACCTCAAAATCCCACCATGCTGTTCAGCAGACCAGGGAAATTGAAGGATGTCCGTGTTCAACTGCACATCAACAAGGACATCCGACCTGTCGCACAAAGGCACAGATATATTGCTTCCATCTCCAGGAAGCAGTAGAGAAAGAAGTCAGAAACCTTTTCAAACTAGACATCATTCAAAAGTCCAAAGGCCCCTCCCGGTAATACCAAAGAAGGAGGAAAAGGGAGATGTACGGTTTGTGTTGACAGACGTCAACCAAATAATGCAAGAATCACACCCCAGCCCAGAGAACGAAGATATTATCACACAATTGAATGGAGTGAAACCCCTTTCCAAGCTTGACCTGAACAAAGTACCATATAGAACTAGACGAAAGGTGCAGGAACATCACAACATTTTCCACACACCTTGGAGGCCTTCAATACAAGCAACTAAACTTTGACATCTCACTGGCAGATGAGATTTTCCAAGATGTCGTTCACCTAGTCATCCATCCATATTAAATGCATCCAACTACAGCAATGGCATATTGGTGTTCAGAACTACAAATGAAGTGCATGACTTGGTGCTCGATAAAGTATGTCAACTACTTTGGAGAGATAAGACTCACCCTAAATGCTGAGAAATGTTTTGCAAAACCAAAATGAAATTCTTTAGCCACATATTCTCGGAGACAGGAATTACGTCAATCCCGGACGAGGTCAAGTCCCTCACTGCCACCAGCTGGCCACAAGATGTGAGCATGCTGAGATCTTTCTTGGAACTGGGTAGTGGTCAGCAAAAAGCAAAAAAAGAAAGTGGACATTGCCTTTGACACTGAGCTGCTACAGGTGACAGAACAGAAAGGAAGCATGATCACAACGATCCATTTCAGAAAGTCCATTACAGGGAATGTGTCATGCTTCAAACCAACCACCAACCTGCCCGGGAAATAAAGCAACCTCAGTGAGATTGAGGGTGAATCAGAAGTGCAGGAAAGCCCCACTAATGTGAGAGAAGATCACTTACCGCCCACATTCCAGGCAGGGAGGGCCACAAGCTCATACTGTCAGGCAATTCAGCCCCAACAACTGATCAAGAAGATGCGGAGTAATGAACAAAACAAATTTGAGTGTGTCTACGATGGGGGGGGAAGTGTAGAGTCAGACACTAAGACCCGGGCCAATGACCCTGAGGACAGAGACAGGAAGTGACGTGCCCCTCAAGAAACGCGCCATACTTCAAACTAATCACTAACCTGCCCAGGAAATAAAGTAACCTCAGGGAGATTGAGGGTGAACCAGAAGTGTAGGAAAGCCCCACTAATGTGAGAGAAGAGCACTAACTACCTACATCCCAGGCAGGGATGGGCACAAGCTCATGCCGTCGATGTAATTCAACCCCAACAACTCATCAAGAAGATGTGGTGTAATGAAAAAAACAAATCTGAGTGTGTGTCTAAAATGGGCGAAAGTGTATAGACGGGCACTAAGACCTTGGCCAACAACTCTGAGGACAGAGACAGGAAGTGACGAGCCCCCTAACAGGAGGCAAAGGGGAAGTGATGTGGAGGGCTGTAGGCTGGACTACTGGTGGGTTTGAGGAGAGCAGCGAGGTGGGTTCGGAGACTGAGGCATAATTTCTGTCACTTGCACCATGTCTGTGTCATTCTTCCTGGGGGCCGTTTTAAGACACAACACCTACTGGCAGAGATCTTTTTACGGTGGAGCCTGGGTATAGAGTTTGCATCCTGTATTTGTAAGAATACATTTCCTAGATTGTTTTTTTACCAGGTTGTCTCCTTCAATGTTATGCAGGACAAGGTTGGAATGATCTGCTATGGAATACTGTAATACTGCAGCTGATATGCTGCAGATATGGGTACCATGGTGCTGGAGGCAGCACTAGGATACAGCAGCCCTGCTTGTGGAGTTTGTGAGCAATAACAAGGTGATGGATGGAATGCTTGAATTAATCTCAGCCATTGACAATCGCTTGAGCCACATCCCATTCGATTGTTTTTCACCCACTATGCCACCTCAGTTTGGACCCAGTAATTTGCAAATCAGTCTTGCCCATGCTTCAACGGTAACAGTCTAGCCCAAACTGCCAGGCCAGGTCCTCCCTGAACAGAAACACAAGCAACCTTAGACCAGTTTTGCCTCAATTAGGGATCATCAGCGAGGGGAAGCTTGGTTCCAGTGGCACAATGATCACAGGACCCACATCTGGGCATACCCGTTGCACTTGATGTTTGGAATGCTTGAATTAATCTCAGCCACTGGCATTTCCTCGGGGTGTATCCCAGTCAATCATTTTTCAGTAGGGACCCAGCCATATGCAAATCACTCTTGACCCTGCTCCAATGGGAACAGTCCAGTCTGACTTGCCAGGCCAGGTCCTTCCTTAACCGGAACACAAGCACCCTAGGACCATTTTTGCCCTGATTAGAGCTCATCAGACCGATATAGCTTGGTTCCAGTTCATAAAACTGAAGTATTGCATTTAGAGTTTATGAAGAGCTTTAATGCAGCAGCCCTGCAGTCAGACCAAGTAATGCTGGAGCTCTGTAGGCAGCACGTGGGGATCTACAAAGCTGCACTCAGAGGTTTTTTGGTACAATGATGAAGCAGCTGGAATTTGTAGAACTGTGATACTATATCCAGAGCTCCTGGGCTGCTCTTTGCTCCAAGCAGAGTGTGTGGCATTCCACAGGGCTGCAGGATGAGTTAACAGAACACCACACTCTTACAAGCAGATGCATTATGTAAGTCTAATATTTTATAAAAAGCAGTGAAACAAATGATAAATCACCTTCTCACAATACCTTTGCCCCTCTCTTAAACCAAAACGTCAGTATTTCATGAATGTCTTTTCTGAGTGCCATTTTCATGGCTGTGGTCTTTTCGTAAGTGTAAGGGAAAATTGGGCTATAAAAAACGCAATTCTACCCCACTTTTGTTCAAATGTTTCTTGTGGAGGAGAAACCACCCCCTGTGATTTCCCCCTCGACCCCCCAAACTGCTCTAGGCAGAGGCGATGTCACTCGCTCACTGCAATCCATATTTGGGCATTGTCCATTCAGGCAGCAAAAGCACCAATAGTAGAAGTGGATGGGCGCAGTGGGGAAGTGGACAATGGCAGTGGGGGACGCAACAGTGACCTCACCTTCTAAGTAAAATGTTAAGACTTGCGCTTATTTTTTTGTTTGTTTTACAAACGTTTAGATTGTTGGACGATTACCTGAAGTAGCAATGTGCTTTAAACTATCACAACTGAAACACATTACTTTGTTAGCTGCTTCGGGCCTCTCCTTGTGGCCTATCTGTTTGTCTCCTGTTAACTTTACCATGCAACAATCGCGTATATTTAGCAGTATTTGTTTATTCCATTAGTTTTGTCTACAGGTTTACTAAGGTGAGTTTTTGAACAGTTAATAGCTTCCCTTGAGCATTTAGATTTCTTGTTGTATTGATCAGTCGACCCCTGTTATTTTCTCATGTTGATATTTGAATTTACTTCTTAATGCCAAGGTAAGCAGAACAGAAAATAGTGGTCAGCCTAATTCCTTTATATGATTGTGGAACTCTTCTGTAACTTGGAATATCCTTAAAATGTATGACAGAGGGTGTTTTATTCTATAATACATTGTCATCCTTTCCAAAAACTGCATAATGCCTCAGTGCTTTTCTCTTTCATGTGAAAGAGATAGTAAGATTTCAGACATGAAGATTAAAAGTGGATTCTGTAGTGCAAAATTGAACACATCAAAAAGCATTTTGAAATTTGTTTAAAAAAGATGTTAAAATCATTTTTATGTGTCATTTAAAAATTCTTCAACTCAGACTAAATCGAAGTCTTCATAGGCTCTAATCTTTCCTTGCATGGTCTATAGCTGAGACTGGTGGCTCACTGGACTAATGCATCTATTGTAGGTACCTGTGTTCAACCTCATAGTCACAGGTTTAAATCTTGGCAGGTCCAATGAGCCTTTCATCCTTCTGAGGTTGAGAAAATGAGTAATATTGAGTTGGGTAACAATAAAAATCTGTTCTTCAGCACCAAGATACCTTTATGTGAAAGTGTACTTTACAAATCTATGTTATAGCGTGGATAGAAATTAACAAGTTGGCATGAAGATCTCCTTTCTGCTGATCACTGTTCATTTAGAAAAACCGATCAGAAGACGGAAAAGCCAGCCCCCTTTCCCATGTTTAAACTCTGGCTGTAATTATGCTCTGTGACCTGCCTTTCACATTGGCTGCCAGTTCTGGCATCTATTATTGTGACATAGGAATTGAGCTGTAATAACTTATTACTGTTGAGCAGGTGCATCATTTCTTCATGCCAGGTAACAAGAAACGTCACAAGCCACCTGTAATAAGGAAATCAGAGATGTGCTTTGATGCAGGGATCACAGACTGCCAAGTAGTATAGTGTTATCCTAACAACAGTAACCTAACAGTACCTAATAGAAGATATAATCCTGCTTATCAAATGTAGCCCACCTCTCTTTAAGAGTGAAGTTATACCACTTTACATTTGGTAAGCTTGATGGGAAAACAATCTGCAATAATTTTATGCACATTCGATTATTATACCACTGATGTACAGAGGAACTTGCATATCATTTATTAGTATTGGATTTCCAAAATATATTCTCCCAATTTCCTGACTTAATACTTGATCCAAGGTCTACCATAACATTCAAGACAAAATTATATGTTGCTTGATACTTTGCATAACGTCATTAAACATATTTTCATATAAGTTCGCAATTGGATGTCATATTTTAATCAACATACTGTGGACAATTCAAAGTCCATATGGATAGGTAAATTTGTCAGATAAAAATCATATGGGCTATTGTTGAACGAATTACAAGGTTAGAGGTTCCCATGAGTGAATCAGCAAATGTATCATAGGAAAGACAACATGGCCTTCTAGTTTAATATATACATTGCTCTGACCAATCACATTCATCCTAGTAAGATGAAAAACGCTGCACTTCTAATTAGTGTCCCTGAAATCTAAACATCAGTAAACAATATGGCACTTCAATTGAGTGATCATGGGAAACATACCACAAAAGGGCTTTTATATGGCACATAACACCCAAAACTATCTTTTTCTTTCTTTTTTTGTTCAGTCCTCATCACGTCTGCTTAGTCAAAGCCCATAATAAACTCACTGTGCCAAGGTCAGGTGGGACTTCCCCATCCTCACATCGCTGTTCAAACCTCCACCAACATTGCAGAAAAAGTGCCAAGGGAGAGCCAAATTAAGACTAATGAAGTATGTCGACCAAAGCTCATCAGTCCAATTTTTCATAACATTCTTTATTATATGGTCCAATACCAAAAAGGCAGTGCTTACACTGCAAAAAATATCAAAGTAAAAAAGGCATTTCTAAGAGAAGGGGAAGACATGAGCAAGCAGGAGAGGTTTTCAGGTATAGTCAGTATAGTGATAAAATGACAACTAACTGAAAGAGTAAGGACTGTATGTCCATCCACACAAAAGTGGAGAAAAGATATTGAAATGTATGGTTGCTACTTTAAAGTCATTGTGTTTGTATAGAACCCTGATACGGTCTGGTTCTTAAATAGATAAGAATTAACATCTGGTAAGGAAGAGCCCAAATATAAATTATAATTACAGAGAATAGAAAGTAGAGGTAAGCAGAAAAAGTTTGATATACTAACACTGATTTCCCCTGAAGATACACTAGTTTATGGGCTATGGGCTAGTTGTACGACCATTTGCTTTTTCGACTCTCAAATTGCAAAAAATTGCGAATCGCAGTTTGCGAGTCACAAAAGGAAAGGTACAACAGTGTCAGAGACACTGTTAGCAATTCCCAATGGGGTCGCAAAATGCGAGGCTCATGAATATTAATAAGCCACTCGCAATTTGCGACCCCATTGGGAATGGCTGGCCCTCCCGGGATGGTGGCCTGCTGGGCTCAGCAGACCTCCATGTCTGGGACTGCTTTTCAATAAAGCAGTTTTTTTTAAATGCAGCCCATTTTCCTTAAAGGCAAACGGGCTGCATTTTTAAAAAATGAAACGTTTTAATTTCATTTTTTTAATGGCAGGTAGTGGTCCCTGGGACGACTGCTTGCCCTTAAAAAATATTTTGGGAGCCAATCACAAAGGGGTAGGGGTCCCCTGGGGACCTCTTCCCATTTGCGACTCTATTACCACCCTCTTGAAGAAGGCGGTAATTTGCAAGTGTTGTGCGACCTCAATTGCGGTCGCAAAACATTCTTACATAGGGTTGAGACTCGCTATTAGAAAGGGACGCCCTTGGCACGGCCCTTTCTCATAGCGACTCGAAATTTCTAAATAGTGAGTCGCAAATAAATTATGACTAACTATTTAGGAATTGTACATGGCCCTGTAACATTTTGCATGCGCAAACAGGTCGCAAACCCGTTTGCGCATGCAATTTAGGATCGTACATCTGGCCCTTACTCTTTTGTGGGTGGAAGAATGTCCCTCCCTAAACCTCTTGCGAGCCCTCACTAAGCCCCCCTTACTCCTCACTAAAACGGTCTCATTTAGAACTAGTTTGTCCATTTTTTTAAACCTCTCCCCTTGTTCCTTCCCACATTTACTACTAAGTAATAAACTTAAATGCATGAGGATCTTCCCATTAAAAATACAGAGGAGGTGGAGGTGGAAATTTACACTTGTAGTTTGTGAGTAGCATTTTGTAGTACTTTAATAAAGTACTAAAGTAGTACTACTAAACGTCCTACAAAATGCAATTTGGGAATAGGGCCCCTAAATTGTTAAACCAATTCCATCCAACATAAGAACTCATATTTAAGCATATAACACTACATAAGGAGAAAGATATTCCCATTCAAATGCCAGAGTGTAACACTGCGCCCGCCGTATTTAGGGCTCACAGTACCTTCATATCTGCTTTAGCACCCATCTGTGCAGCTGCTCTTAAAAGGATAGCATGACCCTTCCCGACAGCTTTGATGCCACAACAACAAGGCTGTCACACTCAGAGGCAACTGCCTTCACCATAGGTATTTGCAGAAACCTCTGAAGGTAACTTGTCTCCACTTAACAAGTTCTCACACATCTGAAGGAAGGTCAAATTCTTTCATTGAGATCTCAACTGTGTATATACCATTGACAGGATTCCCAGCCCATCATTAACCACCACTTGCCATAATACTGACCTACAATCCTAATTTACAATCTTTGTTCTAATCTTAGTATTCACAGCATGTCATACAACAAGAAGCAACACTTACCTTTTCCAGTTCTTTCAGGAATATTTGTCTAAGAACCCTGGGCCAGATGTACTAACATTAGTGTTTGCCATTACCAAATAGCAAACTTTTGCAAATCTCCATTTGGTAATCACAAACACTAATGTATTAAAGTGTGTTTTACACCTTTTGCGCTTCCATGTGCGTCACAAATAGAGCTACCTCATAAATATTAATGAGGTAGGTCTCAGTTTGAGACCCATTGGGAATTGCAGATATCACAGGGATGGTGGCCTGCTGGGCTCAGCAGACCACCATGTCTGGATTGCTTTTAAATAATGCAATCCTTATTTTTTTTTTTAATGCAGGCCGTTTTCTTGTAGGAAAACAGGATGCATTTTAAAAACAGAGAGCTTTCTTTTCATTATTTAAGAGCAGGCAGTGGTCTGGAGAGGGGGGTGCACTGCTATCATTCAATGAGCTGCAGACTGAATACGATATAGAACAGGGGGAGATATTTAGATATCTGTAACTATAGCACGCTCTAAAATGCCACCTGCCCTAAGGGGAACAACTTCCGGACTACTCCCCTATGGAGGACCGGCTGCTTCTAGAGCCTATGCCCAGGCAGTCTCTGTCTTCTGCAAAAATATAATGAACAAGTCACCCTGGTCCAACTGAGAGAGGCCTGGACAGAAAACCGGGGCCCCCTGGAGGATGACGCGTGGAGTGAGGCCCTGCAGAGACCTAGGGAGATAGCCATACGTGCACGATTCTGCCTGGTGGAACTCCATGTGCTACCTAGGTCGTACTTCTCCAGGTCCTGGATACACAAGATGGGCCGCAGCGAGTCGGCCGCGTGCACTAGGGAATGTGGCAGCATAGACACTTTCTACCACACGCTCTGGGTCTGCCTACCAATCCAAAGCTTCTGGAATGGGGTAACAGAGGTAATGAAGCAAGTTACAGGATTAATGATCCAGCTAGAAGCCAAGTGGATGCTGCTAAGCATACTAGGGGAAGTGAAATGGCCCAAACACATGAACAATTGGCTGAGCATAGCGGCAGGGGTGGCGAAGCACAACTTGGCCAGACTCTGGGGAGCGAACAGACCTCCTACGGTCAGGGAATGGGAGTAAGACTGTAACTGGTGCAATTAGCAGAATGCAAAATATACCGGGCCTGAGGTTGCCCCACAAATTCGAAAAGATCTGGGGACCGTGGATGCAACATTAGAGAGTTAATGTAGCGGCTTGAGAGGGTGGGAGAGGGGAGGGAAATGGGTTACTGCGATCAACAGGTAGGCAATTGACAGGTCGCGATATAATGCAGTAGGCTATTCTCGGGGAGGGGGGATTGGGCAACACAATGACAATCAGAGATGTCCAAGCCCCCTGTGCGTGGCCTTCAATGTTTTTTGCTAACTGATCACTACTACGCTTGTTCTCAAATAACTGCTTAATAAAAATAATTGAAATAAAAATTACTAATGCGAGAACTATTGCATTGCAAATGCTTGTTTTTCCTTTAAGCCATGTTGCACAGCATCGCAAGGGAAATTGCGGGAGTTGGGGTCAAGCAGCTAGAGAGCAGGGCGTGGGTAAACACATCGGAGAGCAGGAGGAGGTGCCTAAACAATTCAGAGCGGGAGAAGGGTGGGTAACAAACAACAGCCGGCGGGGGTGGAATACAATGGTGGATGGGGGCGGAAAGCAATGGAGGGAGAGGGGCGGTGGGGGAACCACAAGGTTGGTACACCTTTCCCCAGCATTTCCTGATTTTCCATTCAGCAAAATTATCACACAACAATTTAAAATTAAACTCAGACATTGGGAGCCCCTCAAAATATATTTTGCTGTATTGACCAGTCTTCACAAAACTTTGGAGGATAGAGTTATCCTCATGCATATTTTTACAATTTTAATGCAATTCATTAAATAGGGTGAAACACATTAGTGATTAAGGAAATACTTTTACTGTGTACTTGCAATTCATGCATAACTACAGTTTGGTATTGCAAGGCTTTTGTAAGTTAAGGGGGACATGTGTCCCATCATGTGGCACTAGCAGGGCCGGCTCTAGGGCGCTGCGACCGGTGCCACCGCACCGGGTGCTGACTTCGCACAGGTGCGCCTGTTTGCTAGTTTATATTGTGCTTAAAAGCACCTGCTGCCGCATAACTGGCCTCTAGCAATGTTCAGGCAGAAATTAAAATGTCAAGAAAACTCTGGTGATTAATGTTCTTCCAGGTGAGATCAGAGTTTTGTCTTGTGGAAGTTTTGATTCATGGTAAGGTAGCACAGAGGGTTAATATACCTGCTGCAAAGAACATGTACCATGCAGATCACAAAGTGTGTGTAATGTAAACAGGTCACTGCTTTTGTCAGAGACTTCCTTTTGTTAGTTGCCATTTACAGTGAGCTATTAACTGTCATCAAAGAACTGTGTGCAGACTTCAAGGTATAGATTAAAGTGTAAGAATTTTTCCCCAGACTTTCATTATTCTAATGTTGCGAAAAGGGTTCACTTGGGTACAAATCAGTTCTTGTTATTAAAGAGAGCGTCAATCCATTGTGTTACATTTTAAATTCAGAGTTTGTGCTTCTCCAGACCAAAACCTCTTGAACTATACTGCCTACCAATATGGATGACATGTGAATTCGCCCCTTGTTGTCCTTTGTCTTATATAACATGTCCTATACACTGTTTTACACACCTATGATTGACAGTCTCTGTGTAATGTGTGCGTTATGTACAGTGCTCTGACACCCTTCACTTTTATAAGTGACACTATAAAATGTATTAAATGCATCTGAGAGAGAGTGGTTATGGTGACTGTTAAAGGCGGGGGGGCAAACAACATTTTCGCACTGGGTGCCACCAGTGCTAAAGCCGGCCCTGGGCACTAGGAATTGTGTTTTGGAATACAGACAAGCTCATTTAGAGAACCTTGTTGAATTTAGGAGCAACAGTCTAAATACCCGCAATTAATTCTTATTGTACAATTTTTGTTGTTTTCTCAAGAATGGGGCGGAGGTTTTGGGAGCAGGGCTGAGTGGATGAGATATCCTGTTTATTTCGGGACAGGGACACTGTAGGCAGGAGATGGACAGCTGAGGGCATGTGAGGGGCTGACATCTCTGCAGATTAAACAACTCTGATTATCTTGGGACATGACAGTGCAGGCAGGAGCAGGGTCGTGGGGAAGCGAGAGACCGATAGCCCTATGGACTTAGGTCCCAGTTCACCTCGAGACAGTGCAAAAAGGACTGATGAGAAATGGGGTACTGACGGTGCCATAGAGTCATGGCAGAGCAGGCCTCGTGAGAGATAAGGGACCCACAGTTTGCTCTGATTTGAAATAATGAGCTATATTTCACCAACCCTGAAATCATTGTACCAGAGCCCTAGACTCGCCCATTACTCGGTTCACCTCAGCCCTAAGATGGTTTTACGCATACAGATAAACACCTGGAGAAAGGTCCTGAAATATCACAGCATTAAAAGACAGCGGCCCTTGCGCCACCGGAACGTCACTTTTTGTGATGTTCCGTGGCGCAGGAGCCTGCTCCATATTTACGAGGCACCACTAAGCCACTTTTTTTTTGCTTGATGCTGCCTCGTAAATATCGTTCCCTTTAATGCAGTTTTCTACATTAAAGGGGCGTGCAATGGGTGTTGCTGGGGGCGTTCCCAGCAACATCCTTGGCTTTTTGACACTATCCTAGATTTACAAGAAATCATTACTCTGAGGTCAGCAGCTAAACTTACACCTAGGGAGGAACAACAAGGAAAAATATCTTTATTCCTCCTCATTTTTAGGTCTCGCTGAGCCAAAGGCTCGAAGAGACATTTTGTATGTGGGATTTTCAAAGTGCTACCCACAGTCTTTTGGCTGGCCTAAACCTTGAGTGCACGATCACATGCACGTGCACAGCTGCTCCCACTCCCCCCTCCCTTCTCTATAGCTTTCTTTCACTTTAGCCGCTTTGACCCTTGCATTCCCCCCTCCCTTCTCACCCAGCCCTTTGATGCTCTGCTCGATTACTTTCACTTTCGCCGCTTTGATGTTTGATTTTTATTGCCTTTGTGTATGTGACGGAGATCCATTGCATTTGGCAGAACATTTCTGGGGCCGTATTGCATGAAATACACCAGGTGGCGCTAACGTGTTTTACAGAGCACCATACAGCATTTTGTTCTGCGTTAAAAAAAAGACGCTTTAGGAGCGGAAAGGAGCTATCCCTTTTACTTGTATTAAAATGTATTTTTAAAGGTGTCTCAAAGGATCCTGAACATAGTTTATACTAGCATGCTCCAATACTGTCCGTATTTCACTCCTGATTGCACTGGCCTTCCAGGTCCTAAGACTCAGACTCATGATTTTACTGTTATTTCAAAACCAATCTAACATTTGTTTTAGGTATTACCTTAGTAAAGCATACCTATGTGATCTTACTCTCCGTGGTCAGTGTTTTATTATGGATGACAAGATGTTTTCTCATTAGGACTCGCACCATAAGCCTCTTTCATTCCAAATATCTGGAAACGCATTCGTCTCTGTAACTATATAGTAATGGCTTTCAGTTACAGCTGGTGGAAATTATGCTACACACCTATTTATTGCCTTCACCAAACGATTCTGCTTTCACTGGTGTGACCATAACTTGCCAAAATATTTTACTGATGCTTTCGGCAGTGTCTCCACTTCTGTCTGATCACTCCTCAAATGACACCTTCCTTAATCCCACCCACAAGCAAGGTAAGCCACTCAATTTTATGCTAATTTCAAACAATTTATCCAAATCTAAACCCATCATCGCTCCATCTGACATCACACATTTCACATGCAAATCAGTTCGCCTCCTTGTAGATCGCTCTCTCATGTACCCATGTGCTGTAGAAAACAGGACCCCACTGCTCTCACTGCTTTCCACGTGATCTTCATAAAGACCTCACTTCAGTCTTGCACTACAGCTCATACAACTGCTTCATAATCCACCTTGTACCAAAGATAGGCCTCAGCCATGAATTACACTTGAAATAAGAGCGCATAACAGTAAATGAGGGCAGCAGTACATAAATGGCAAAAGCACATATTCACTGCTAACTTCTTGGTTAATTAGCAAGCCCTTCATACACTGCATAATGATCTAGGAGGTGTCAAATCTATCTATTTCCAGGACCTCATTACCTCACCATCCACAAGCGCTCTGTGCAAACCTTCAGCTCTTTACTCTCTCCATCATCTTCAATTATCAGTATTCTATTGTTCATCCTTACCTGCTCATGACTTCACCCTGCTACATCTGCTCCAAGATTAACACTATAATTAGTCCACAGTGCTCAAGTCCTCACTCGCCTCAACCCTGCGCAGTTACATTATTACGATTTAACACAACATCCTCCTAACAAACGTTTCCTCTTATGAAAGTAGCTAATCCACCCTGTGCCCCCCCTGTAACCATTTCGTCCTCCCTTCATCAAATCTTTGCCTCTTTCATCCAACAGTTTCCCCTGCGTTTCCCTTCGCACTGACTGCCTGTCCTGTAACCGACTACTCAACCCTCTCCTGTGTTCGGGACCCTTCATTCCACTATCCTATCCTCTCCTCTGTTCTTGTCTATGCTCATTCTCTTAGATCGTTCTGCCTCTCCTTTGATATTGCTGGTCACCCCACACTTTTCTCAATGAGCGCACGGGGCATTAGCTGGGTACCAGCCCTTATGCTCCTCAATAAGCAGCAGCAATCGTTGCAGTTTCACCAAGGTGAGTTTAGTAAAAGTTTATTTTACTACTTTCGATAACTGGTGCCTTTCGCAAACAGAAAAGGTAATGACAATGTATGGCACATTACAAGATGGCATGTTTTAATACTAGGGCTTCTGATTATATGCATAACGTTTGATCTAGCAGACATGATTGAACATATGGTGAGACCCTTAAACGAAGGCTTGGGGCTCAAATCACAAAGGGACTAATATGCAATAAAGTTACGTGTCTCTTCACTCATGGCAGAATCTCCGCACTGCACTCACTGCAGTGCGCTGGACAGAGAGGCTGCCCAGAGTGCAGAGACTCCACACTTGTACCTTTACTACACGTAAGTCCCTTTGCAAATCAGACAATTAACCTCTACTTCTTTGTGATTTTTAAAATAAAGAGAGGGAAGCATTTATAGTAAAAATGGAAAACTCGTGTCTCTATTTACAATGCAGTTATTGGTGTTTTTAACTTTCAAGAAAATAACACATTTGTTCTTAAACGACATCCATATCTTAAATCACACATTTTATGATTTTGACATTTGGAATTTCATGTCATATCCTTCACTTGTGCCCATTCCCGACTTCTTATACCCTTGTTATCTAGCAGTGCTTTCAACACCACAGGCCATCAAATTCTGGACGGAACGGCCCTAAACGGTTTCGCCCATACCTCTATAATCACACTCAAATGCTAACAAGCATTGGCATAGCCAATAGGTCTCGCCTTTGGGACCGTTTAAGTGTTTAGTTATCCAGCACAATATCCTTGGTGCAGTAACATTAACTGTTGCATGGCTAAACACTTAAAAGGTCCCAAAGGCGAGACCTATTGGCTATGCCAATGCTTGTTCCTTTTTCTATGTGTGCTGTATTCCCTCCAAAGCATGGTGCAAAGGGGCCTGCGTTGGCACACAGCAGCCATTTGAGCGCCGGCACAGGGAAAAATGACAGAAATGCGTGTATCTAATAGATACAGGGGCATTCCTGCCCTTGTCTTTTGCCATAGGGCAGCGCCGCAGGAAGGCCTAAGACGCTGCACTATGGCAAAAATTCATAGATGAGGCCCAGCATTACTATTCGGAACCAACTCATCCAATGAAAACCTGTCCTAGGGGATTCAATACAATCCTCTGTCCCCATGTTCAACTAACAAAAACCTGTCCTAGGGGATGCAGCACTATCCTCTGCCCCTTCACCTGCCGGAACTGCAGCTACACCAGCCTCAGAGCCGACGAACCACCCGCCAAGAAAGACCGCACCCACCTGCGATGCATACTACTGAACACACGCTCCGCACGCAAACACGCCGTCGAGCTCTGGGACTTGCTCGACACAACATCCCCGGACGTTGCCTTCCTGACAGAGACCTGGTTGAACGACTCCTCCGCACCCGACATCACCATAGCAATCCCAAACGGCTACAAGATCACCCGCAGAGACCGCACCAACGGAGTCGGAGGAGGAATCGCCATTGTCCACAAGAACAGCATCAGGGTCGCGACTAGCACCGACGACGCGCTCAGCACCGCCGAACACATGCACTTCCAGATCCACACTGACTCCAACTCCACCCTCTGAGGCACCCTCATCTACCGACCCCCCGGACCCCGCCCCCAGTTCAGCGACTCCATCACCGACTTCATCAGCACGCACGCCCTTACCTCCACCGACTACATCCTCCTTGGAGACCTGAACTTCCACCTTGAGAACAACAACGACAACAACTCCACAACCCTAATCGATAACCTCGCCAACCTCGGACTGAAGCAATTTGTAACAACGCCCACCCACTCCGCTGGCCACTCGCTTGACCCCGTCTTCTCCTCAAGCCCGCATGTCTCCGTCAGCCACAACACCGAACTCCTCTGGACCGACCACCGCTGCATCCATTTCACCTTCCAGAAACCCACCACACACCACCACACCCAACAGATCCCCCGCCGTTGCTGGAGCAAAATCACCGAAGACCAACTACATGCAAACCTCGCTCTCAGCCCACCCACCGAACCCTCCAACACCGACGACGCTGCTCACAGCCTCAAACACTGAATCGAGGACTGCGCCAACACCCTCGCCCCGCTGAAGAAACCCCCCCACAGAGACACCAGCAAGAGGGCCAGCTGGTTCACCCCAGAACTCCTAGCCTCCAAGCAAGCCTGCCGGAAACTAGAGAAGAAATGGCACAGTGAAAAAACTCCGGACAACCGTGCAGCACACAAGGACGCCATCCGCAACCACCACCACCTCATCAGGGCTGCCAAGAGAACCTCGTTCAAAGACCGCCTCGACAACAACACACACAATAGCAAGGAGCTCTTCAAAATCGTGAAGGAACTCTCCAACCCCAGCTCCAACACCAACGACATCCCGCCGTCGCAAGCCGTGTGCGACTCCCTCGCCACCTTCTTCCACCGCAAGATAGCAGAAATCCACGACAGCTTCAACACCCAGACAGCCCCAACAGACAGCAACACAACAGACCCTCCGCACACCATCGACCACGACCCCCTGCTGGCCTGGGCCAGCGTGAGCATCGATGACACCATCAAGACAGTGAGCACACTCCACTCTGGCTCCCCGTCAGATCCCTTCCCGCACCACATTTTCAACAAAGCAAGCAGCTCCATCGCACCCCACCCGCGCAACGTCATTAATCTCTCCCTCGTGACCGCGACCTTCCCAGAGAGCTGGAAACAAGCCGAGATCAATGCCCTACTGAAAAAACCCAAGGCAGACCCAAGAGACCTCAAGAACTTCTGGCCCATCTCTCTGCTCCCCTTCCCGGCCAAGGTAATCGAGAAAATCGTCAACAGACAGCTGACCCGATATCTCGAAGAAAACAGAATCATGGACCCTTTCTAGTCAGGGTTCCGCAGCAACCACAGCACCGAGACTCCCCTCATTGCCGCCACCGACGACATCAGGACCCTGCTTGACAACGGCGAGACTGCAGCACTCATCCTCCTAGACCTCTCCGCCGCCTTCGACACCGTCTGCCACCGCACACTACGCGCACGCCTCCACGTCGCAGGGATCCAAAACAAGGCTCTGGAATGGACCACCTCCTTCCTCTCTGGCAGAAACCAGAGCGTCCGCCTCCCCCCATTCCAGTCCAAAGCCTGCGAGATCATCTGCGGCGTACCCCAAGGATCCTCCCTCAGCCCGACACTGTTCAACATTTACATGGCCCCGCTTGCACATGTCACCCGACAGCACGACCTCAACATAATCTCCTACGCCGACGACACTCAACTGATCCTCTCCCTCACCAAGGACCCCCTCACCGCCAAAGCCAACCTCCACGAAGGAATGAAGGCCGTCGCTGACTGGATGAAGACCAGCCGTCTAAAGCTGAACTCGGACAAGACGGAGGTCCTCATCCTCGGCACCAACCCTTCAGCCTGGGACGACTCCTGGTGGCCGACGGCACTGGGAGAAGCCCCGACACCCACCGACCACGCACGCAACCTGGGAATCATCCTCGACTAAACGCTCTCAATGACCAAGCAGGTCAACGGCGTTTCCTCCTCCTGCTTCAACACCCTCTGCATGCTCCGCAAGATCTACAGATGGATTCTGACAGACACAAGAAAGACAGTCACCCAGGCCCTTGTCAGCAGTAGACTCGACTCCGGAAACGCTCTCTACGCGGGAGCCCTGACCAAGCTCATCAAACGACTACAACGCATCCATAACACCTTGGCACGACTGATCCTCAATGTACCACGCCACGGCCACATCATCCCCCCACCTGAGGGACCTGCACTGGCTCCCCGTCAGCAAGAGGATATCCTTCAAGCTCCTCATCCACGCACACAAGGCACTCCACAAGACCGGCCCAGCCTACCTCAACAGACGGCTCTCCTTCTACATCCCCAACCACCAGCTACACTCCGCCGACCTCTCACTAGCCACCGTCCCGCGCATCCAAAGAACAACCTCGCCTCCATGTCTTCCCACCTCGCCATGGAAGACATGGAACGCCCTCCCACTAAGCCTACGACAGACCCAAGACCTGCTGACCATCAGGAGGATGCTCAAGACCTAGCTGTTCGATCAGTAGTGCCCCCCCCCCAGTGCCTCGAGACCCCCCGGGTATGTAGTGCGCTTTACAAATGACTGATTGATTGATGTTGAACTAACAAAAACCTGTCCTAGGGGATGCAGCACTATCCTCTGCCCCCATGTTGAACTAACAAAAACCTGTCCTAGGGGATGCAGCACTATCCTCTGCCCCCCGTGCTCAACTGACGAAAACCCGTCCTAGGGGATGCAGCACTATTCTCTGGCCCTCCCTGTGCTCAACTAACGGAAACATGCCCTAGGGGATGTAGCACTATTTTCCGGCCCTCACTGTGCTCGCCTAGCCAAAACCTATCCTAGCGGATGCAGCACTATCCTCTGCCCCCCCCCCCCTTGCTCAACTAATGAAAACCTGTCGTAGGGGATGCAGCACTATCCTCTGCCCCCTTCCCCCATGCTCAACTAATGAGAGCTATGGGATGCAGCACTGTCCTCTGGCCCTCACTGTGCCCGCTTAACCAAACTCTGTCCTTGGGATGCAGCACTATCCTATGGCCTGCACTGTGCTTGCCTCACCAAAACCTGTCATAGGGGATTCAGTACTATTCTCAGATCCGCACTGTGCTCGCCTAACCAAACCCTGTCCTAGGGATGCAGCACTATCCTATGGCCCGCACTGTGCTTGCCTCACCAAAACCTGTCATAGGGGATTCAGTACTATTCTCAGATCCGCACTGTGCTCGCCTAACCAAACCCTGTCCTAGGGATGCAGCACTATCCTATGGCCCGCACTGTGCTTGCCTCACCAAAACCTGTCAAAGGAGATTCAGTACCATTCTCAGCCCTGCACTGTGCTCGCCTGGTCAAAATCTGCCACGGGGGATGCAGAACTATCCTCTGTCCCTCTGTGCTCAACCAGCCTAAACCTGTCCTAGGTGATGCAGCACTGTCGTCTGGCACTCTCTGTGTTCATCTAACCAAAACTGTCCTAGATAATGCAGCACTGCCCTCTGGCACTCTCTGTGCTGATCTAACCAAAACCTGTCCTAGAGGACGTACCCAGCCCTAGACTTTGGCACTCGCTGTGCTGAACTAACCAAAACATGTCCTAGGGGGTGCAGCACTGTATTCCGGGCCTCCCGGTGCTCAACTAACCACCCCGGTGGTAGGTCTTGCAACACTACTCCCCGTGCCCTCCCACCGCCACCTATAGCATATGTTCCAGCTGGGTAGGAGACTGACAGTGCGCGATCCAAGAGCCCCATACATCAGACATGCCAACCCTCCCGATTCAGACGGGAGACTACCGATTTCAAGGCTAATCTCCCGCCTCCCGATTCCTCCAAGCAAAAACCTGATTCCTCGGGGTTTCAGCAGACAGGGCTTTGTATTGTGTAACGTGCTAATTCTTCCAGCAATAGTCTGAGTGGCCATGCAGGGACTCTAGAAGGGGTGAAAAACCAACAAAGCCTCATTAATAAGCGAATGCTCATTTAAAGACCTGTGAAGTACTGGGGGCGGCTGTGTGTGTGCCCGTGAAGCTGTCTCAGCATGGGCTGCGAGGGGCGGGGGAGGGGGGTATGCACTGCCAGCAACCTGCCAGGCCAGTGCACAACACTTGCATCACCCTCTCTCTGCCTGCCATTGCGCTCCATGCTCCTGAAAGGTAAGAAAAAAACGTGCATTTACGTTTTAAATGCCCAATCCTGCAGCAGCTCACTTCCAAAGCCCATACATGACAGTAACCCGATTCAAAGCCCCATTCTCCAGATTTTTTTTTTTATTCTCCCACTTTGCTCTTCTTAAATGTTGGCATGTATGCATACATACACGTGGGCATAGACACTGACACCGCCACCAGGCTGGCAGGAGCGAACTTAAACACACATGTCGATTACACCCTTTCCTCCAACTTCATACAGAGCTCCCTGAAGTATTTCGGTTCCCAGAGGACGCTGTATGTCTGTCAGTATTGCCTCACCGGTAGGGGACAGTGAAGGCGCGGCCAGAAACGGAAAGGGTGCAGGACTGACTGCTCTTCAACAAGGAAGACCTCTCCCTTTCTCGTACCGGGCTAGCAGGCACAGGGCTCGGTGTTCGGAGTTCCAGATCTGATAGGGTTAATCTTCGAGCTGACCTGCTGGGAAATGCACCAAGTGCTGGGAAACCCTGGATTGAAAGCTTGCCAGCCTCTCTGTTACTGATGGGAAAAGGAGGAGAGCGGGCACAGGGGGAGGGGGCGGGAAGAATAGGGAGATGAAAGGGAAGCCTGTTGCAAGGGCACCGGCGGGGTATTTCCTGCACTTCCCTGGAGTGAGCCCAGAACCCACACTAGGCCCCTTGTGTTCCTCGCACGTGCAGCCTAGAATGCAGGCAGCCAATGAGGGCCCCGCGCGAGGCGCTCCCTGGACGCTGGCCAGAGCCCTGATTGTTGGGCCTTGCCCTTAAACTAGGATGACCAGACGCCCCGGATTTGCCCGGACAGTCCAGGTTTTCCACCAGCTGTCCCGGAAGATTTCGACAATTTTGGCTCATGTCCCGGTTTTTGGAGGGGGTCTACTGAAAACAGTAGGCACTTTTTGGGGTGTTCTAAAGCTGTGCTAATTAGCAACTGTTATAAGTAAGCAATTTAATTAATAGGTATGAAGTTGGTTGTATAAATTACATTTTATTTATTTTCTTAATGCATGTTGTGGAAACTTCGTTGATGAGGGCTGTCATTCTGCGCCATTCCGTGGGTGAAAAATTGTAGTCCTTCTATTTTTCGGAAATGTCCCGGTTTTTGGCTATCAAGATCTGGTCACCCTTATCTTAAACCCAGTCTGGCAGTAAGTAGACCTTATCTTCAAGGTAAAGTGACATAACACTGTAATTATGTCATAGTTTTTTTTGGGTTCCGAAGTTAGATTTTTGTGCACGCTCACCCGCTGAAGGGGAGCGGTTGTACCACAATTGTGTGCTTTACAGTACAGCGACACGCGTTAGAGTAACACGGATGTAGGCATGCCTGCAACCTCAGATAACAGTTTGGCCATCTGTTCGGATTAAAATAGTTTTCTTGAACTACGGGCACTTGAGTTGTTTCTTATGTGCCTATAACTTCAAAAAAATGAAATCCATGTGAAAATGCAAAAAACAGGCACCCTGCCAGGAATGCGCGCCTCGTGTTTGCATTGTGGCAGGCATGGGGAGGAACAGCAGTGTTTGTATTCATTTATTTACTGATGCGTTTTTATATAGCGTGTACTTTTCCTAGAGTAGTCAGAACGCTTCACAATAGAGCGAAGTACAGTAGATCAGACATTACAGGTAACGCGGTAGAGGTGACAAGACATATAACTACCAGAGTTATGAAGAGTGATAGTTACATATTTACAAAACATAGATTCACTAAAAATGTCACATTGCAAACTAAAGTTGGAGACTTATAACTTGTGCACAGGGGTATAACTACTACCGTCACACAGCGATGGTTACATAGTTACAAAATATAGATTCACAAAAAATTACACATTTCAAACTAAAGTTGGAGCGATTTGGGTTTCAAAAGTACATATTCAACATTTGAAGCGGAGGGTAGAACTAGTTCTCCAGTGAGGAACCTTTATTTATTTATTTTTGTGGTTTTATAAAGCGTGGACATGGCCCGCAGGCATCAGAGCGCTTTACAAGAGAGCAGTTATTAAACAATCACAATAGGAGCACATTAGAAATACAAATCTGCTCTCACAGTAAGTGGGAGACAAGCTGTACATGAGGGCAGACCATAAGCAGTCCGCTACAGGACTATTGAATACAACTTGGGAAACACAAAGCATACATTCAAGAGTGAGTGGGAACGAAAGGAATTTAATATGCGTTTCTTTCAAAGTTAAGAGCTTTGAGGTGCTTTTGAATGTAGCAGGGCATGGGGTCATGATATCTTTGAGTCATATTCGCGCTTTAGGAAAGTATAAATAAAAAAATGAAAAAAATGGATACCTACCATCAAAACATACAGTTGCAAAACTCGTGCATTGCCATGCATGCTCAAAGGCCTCCTTCTCATCATTGCACAAGTACCCATTTCTATGAGGCCCATTGGCCCAATTTTAGGAACATATAGATTTCACTCCTGTTTGTGTTTTATGTCTGGAGATTATTTGTGTTGGGTGTTAATCAGATTCAGAGAACAGACTGTGTTACTGTTCCACGACCTACAGCGGTCTATTGCTTCCCTGCAGTTCAGAACCAAATTAACAAGTGCACTTTATTTTAGTGTCAAATTGCGACGTAAAAGTCAGAGCAAAATTAAAAAAAAATATATGGGAACTTCATAGTCCTGTACTCATTCGTTAAGCAGCAGTGACAGGTTTTAAGCACTGCAACATTGAGGCTATCTTCACCCCAGACCCCTTGGGGTCCACCATGCTTACTCAGGGAGTCTGCAGCTGTTCAGAAAAATAAATAATATGTGCAGATTTATAAAGTATGTACACATAAAAAAGTGAAATGTAAAATTGAAAATGTTAAAAAGCTTTGAAAATCTGAAGGAATTTGAAAGAGGAAATTAGAATGACTGGTATTCTTTTCTGTACTCGTGCTGCTCCCACAAACCAAGCTAACACAAATGTTGACAATGGGTGGCCTCAATTGAAGGACTTGTATGTGCTGACACGAAAACAGAGGATATGTTATGAGCAAAAAGACGGTGATATTCTAGAGTGTAACAATTTGCTTTGTCTTTTAAGAAATACAACAAACTTTTGAAAAGCTTCAACTTTCCCATTAAAAATAAATTTTCAATGTTTCTATATATGTGTGTGACTTGAGGTAATCATTAATAATTTGTGTACTGTATACATGTTTCCGTAGTTTTGTCTAGTTTCGTTTTTTAACGTTCAAAACATAGAAATTGCTTAGGACGGGGTCCCTGGTATTCGTTAGTGATTTAATAGGGGTCCGCAGAAGTAAAAAAGTGAGGAATGCTGGCTTACACCACAGCCACATGCCTCCTGTTTGCACAATGGTAAATCAACCATCAGTGGTGTGCCCTGAAACAGTTGTGGTATCCTATTATACCACACTGTGCCTACAGTCCTGAGCAGCTCTGCAAGAACAAGAGCAATAGCATCAAAATATTGCTCTAGCAATGGTAAGCACAAGCAGAGCTCTGTGTTTCCTCGCCCCTCTGCACAGCACATGCTGCAATTTTGGGACCTATGTCACTAATCACATGTTTTCTTTTATAGTTCCATGCAGTGCAGTGCCACCTGTATTCCCACCGTATGGTTACAATTAATGTGGGCTCCTGTAGGAAAGTTCTAATGTATGTCCTTTTCTTGTAACTTATTTCTTTAGATTAATGTACCCTCATTCGATACTCAGTTAGGACTCTCCTGGGTTTTCCCTCTTTATTGTATCAGTAAATGTATCTCAGCGATTAGTCAGCCTGAGAAAGTTAGGGATCCCTAGCCCTGAAGAATGCTCCAAACCTGTTAAGGTTAAACACAAGGGCAGAAACATGTTGGCTTACAGAGACAGGTTTAGCCATTGTTTCTCAAATATACCGTCCCAAATTGGTTATTAGGTGTACTTGAGGTCCCCACTATTAATGAATCTGAATCCCGCCTTTGTCAGAGTCCACCCTGGTGGTATTGTCCTACCAGGGTGAGGAGAGGTTGCCCATGATGAAGCATGACACAAGTATATGTGTTAGGCTTCCTCTTTCATAAGAATGAGCTTTCCTTGGGCCTTGAAAAGGATTAATAGAACCAGGGGGCATATTATCAAGGATGGCGTCACAAATGATCGCCGGTTTAGCGGCAGAAAACTGCCGCTAAAGTGGCGATAATGGGCTTGATAATATGTCCTTGAGAATTCCAATAGAAGTCCTTGTTCTGGTGTGAACATGGGCTTCTATTGGAATTCTCCAGGACATATTATCAAGCCCATTATCGCCGCTTTAGTGGCAGTTTTCTGCCGCTAAACCGGCGATAATTTTAACGCCGTCCTTGATAATATGCCCCCAAGTTTTAAAAGCCTGGCTGAACACCAAGCTTGAAACACCCTCTAATGTTTAGAGTATGACTTCATTATTTTCCAAGACGACTGGATATCTAATTCCACCTGATGAGAACTTCCCAATTTCTCTTGTCTTACCCTCTTAATTTCTAGGCCGCTAGGCTCAAATGACGAAGGACCAACAATGAGAGATTGAGAAACTGAAGAGGAGGAGGAGTACCAAGTGGAAGAAAAAAAGGCCCCTACACTGCCAACTGAAGCAGTTGAGAAAACCATATCCCCCGGGGCCAAAACAGGGTGATCAGAATTACCATAGTCACCTCCTCATTCTTGGGAGGTGGGGAATCGGAAGAAAAGCATACAGATTCACTTTGGACAATGGGACAGAAAAAGCATCCACTGCAAGAGCCTGAGAAGCTGGGATCTCTGCTAATATAGGGAAAGAAGCGTTCTGTGGGATGCAAAGAGGTCGATCTCGGGATTCCTGAAATGAGCATAGACCAGATTGAAGTGAAACCGAGAAATATGATAATTGACTGATGATGGTAAACTGCAGCTAAGAGCATCTGTCTGATGATTGAGTTTGCCTTAAATATAAACTGCCTTGAAAGATAGGAGCTGCCTCCCAGCCCAGCAGAAAATCTCTTTTGACAACTCTTTCAATTACCAAGTCCTTGTCTCCCCTTGCCGGTTGAGTTGATATCTGGCAACAATATTTGTTCCTTCTAGGTGAGAGTGGAAGTATGAAAAGCCTTTCAACTCACTGACAATTCTCGCTAATTGGAAGAGTATGCTCCCTTCTCTTTGGTCTATTGACCCCTCACCTCCTGACTCTAGAGAACTGGTCTCCATCTCCAAAGGCTCACACCTTTAGTGGGAAGCAGCGGAGTGGGTAGATATAATGGAATGCCCCTCTTTAAGGTCTCCTCCATCAACCACCACTGGAGATCCTGAACTATGTGAGGACTGACAGGGATTAGGGCCTTGAAGTCCTGTGATGGTTGGTGCTAATGCAGTAGAAGATGATTAAGAATAGGTTTCAAATGGAACTGTGCTCAAAGATTCACTGCCAAGCATGCCGCCATCAACCTTTGGAATTTCAATGACATCCTGGCTGGAGCTGATTGGGCTGACAATAGGCTGTGAATATTGGACTGCAAAGTGGCCATTCTGTGAAGGAGGAACACTCATCTCTCTTGTGTGTCAAACACCTATAAAAGTCTCTTGTTGTTGAGGAAACAAATTGGACTTCTTCAGGTTGATGATCAGGCCCAAGTCTCAGAGAAGACTGCACACAAATTTCACATATTTCTTTACCTTAAAAACAGAAGTAGCACATAAAAGCCAGTCATCATAATATGGAAACACAGCAATACCACATAAGTGTAATGCAGCTACTACAGGTGAAAATTCCTTTATGAACACCTTCGGGGAAGTCGCAAGGCCAAATAGTAGAGCCTGGAACTGGAAGTGGTCGCATGAGGTATTTCTGGCTGTTGGCATGTATGGGCAAATGGAAGTATGCAACTTTCAATTCCAGAGTTACTAGAAAATCGTTCCTGGAGAGCAGAGGTACAATGAACTGGATTGATTCCATACAAAATGACTCCACTCTTGTTCAGATCCTTTAGGTCGAGGACCTGGCAAAAGGAACCATCTTGTTTCCATTCCAAAAAGATTATCGAATACAATCCACAAGTTCTCTGAGCTGGAGCAACCTTCAGTATTGCTCCTTTGCACAAAAGAGTGCATATTTCCTAAAGCAATGCATCCCTCTTTGATTGATCATGTTGTAATGGGGTACATTTGAAGCGGGCTGTTGGCGGAGCCTCTTTGAGCTGGAGTTTATACCATTCTCCCACGACTGAGAGGAGCCAACGATTTCATACAGTCTGTGACCATTGCTGAAAGAAATTTTTAAGTGTCCTCGTACCATCATTTAGGCATTTCTGCTGAGTCTCTGTGAGAGCTAGAACCAGGATTTATCACAACTGCCACAGGCCCAGCCACGAAAGGAATGCGTAGTGTCTCTTTGGGACTGTAGGACTATCTTCTGAAGAAAGGATTCCTTACCCAGAATAAATGTAGATGGTCTGACGACCTTTTCTCCTCCTTCTGCACCATAGTGTTACGTTCCTCACAAATTCAAAGAGGTCTTCTTCCTTGGATTGCTGCCCTCGCTGCTGTAGTTGTTGACTACATGGAATCAAAGGATACATTGGTTAGGAATTGAGCACTAAGTTCCATATTTGCCAACACTGAAAGATGATCAGATTCGTTTTGCAAACAATTAAACAACGGCTGAAAGTTCTTTAATAGAAATTGCAATACATTAGTTGCATTAGTATTAGCAGCAAGAGAATAGTTGAATGCCCCAAAAACTCTCTTCAGAATTCCCTCCACCTTCGTGCCAACCACCTCAGGGTACATAGCTTCCTTGGACGCCAAAGAAGATGACGACACCATAGCAGACAAAATAGTGTTGACTTTAGGAACTTGTGGAAAGTCTTGATCAAAAACCTCAAGTGGATTTCTCTTTGCCCAAAAATGTGAAATTGTCCACATTTTTCCTAAGTGTGCATTTTCATTGTCTTTTATTGAAAAGAAAAAACAAGCACTTTGCCAACAGACTGTGAGCTTGCTTTCCAGGAAAACGTGGAACATTGAATGTTTCTATTACAGAGTATGTGCTCAACTGAAGACTGCAGCAAAAAACAGGAATTTGCACTTTTAAAGCATTTTTTCTCTAAAGGGATAACATTTTTGAAGCATCAAAAAAATTACCGAACTGGTCTCCTTTCCCATGCCGGAGTCTAGTATGTTTTCTGGAAACACTACGAACTTTCTGAAACTGGAAGCTGCAAGTAACAAGTCCTTTTTAAAAAAAATAAATATTTTTATTGAGATTTTTACCCCTTTTCTTATTATAACGAGACATTGTACAGAAAAAGAAAAAAAAAAGGTTATGGCTCCTTTTTTTTTAAAATGAATTTTTATTGAAGAATTATAAAATGAACAAAAACTAATACATAATAAATATATATATATGTGTATATATGTATATCTATATGTTTGTGTGTGTGTGTATATATATATATATATATTCACTGAAAAAACCATAGGTTTCACACACGTTATAGTTAAGAATTAGCATTTAAAAAACCTTGCAAATTCACATAAAAAAAACATAGGTTTCACACATGTTATAGTTAGGTGGATATTTCACTCGTAAAAAACCAATGAAATTCCCCCGTTATAGTTAGTTCAGATAACTATAACTCGCGCGCCCGCAATCCACTGCTCATGACGTCACATATTACATCACTCATGACATGGTCAGTGGCATCACTCATGACATCACTGATGACATCATCCTTGTGATAGAGTGGCGGTCGCGCAAGTTATAGTTATCTGAACTAACTATAACGGGGGAATTTCATTGGTTTTTTACGAGTGAAATATCTACCTAACTATAACATGTGTGAAACCTATGGTTCTTTAAGTGAATTTGCAAGGTTTTTTAAATTCTAATTCCTAACTATAACATGTGTGAAACCTATGGTTTTTTCAGTGAATTTGTACGGTTTTTTAAATGCTAATTTATTTATGTTTTATTATTTTTTTTATATATTTATTTTACAATAAACTACGTATTAAAATGTTTTTTGTTTTTTTTGGGTTTTTCACCGTGCGCGCACGGTGCGCGCACCCCCGCGATTTTTACAAAAAAAAATTTCTGCCTTCGGGGTCCTTCAGGGACCCCCTGACAAACGCTAGGGGGTCAGGAACTCTCTACCCTGCCCCCTTTTCACGTTCGCCACCTTCGTTTTTCACTCTCGCACTGAAAACAAACAAAATGGCGGCCGACACTTACTGATTTCGACCGATTCGAACGTTGACTAACATGTAACCACCAATCAGAATTACGCTCGCGCACGTTAGGGTGCTCGCACAGTGCGCACACGGTGCGCGCTTATAGATATGTATATGCTTTTAAATGCTATTTTCTCAGGAACTACTGAACAGATTGACACCAGACCTGCAAAAGGCACTTCCTTGACCTGAGGACTACCTATCTGCCAAATTTCAAGTAATTCTGTTCAGCCGTTCGGGCTGTACCTTCGACTAAAGGTCCTATGGAAAAATGCATGGGGAAAATGCGTTTTGGGACCCCCCTTTTTTCTCGGCCCCCGCTTGACGAATCACCCCGAGACTTTCAGGGTAGGAGCTGAACGGAGTGCCCAATTAGTTTTGAAAATTTCGTGAGGATTCGTCAACCGGCGCCAAAGTTATTCAAAGTAGAATTTTCAGATTTCCTATGGAAACTCGGTCCTAACTACAACTATCTACTGGCGACCGCCAGTAGATAATATATATATATATATATATATATATATATATATATATATATATATATATATATATATATATATTCACTGAAAAAACCATAGGTTTCACACACGTTATAGTTAGGAATTAGCATTTAAAAAACCGTGCAAAATCACTTAAAAAACCATAGGTTTCACACATGTTATAGTTAGCTGGACATTTCACTCGTGAAAAACCATTGAAATTACCCCGTTATAGTTAGTGCAGGCAAGTATAACTCACGCGACCGCAATCCTCTGCTGATGACGTCAGATATTACATCACTGTATTTAGACACTTATTTACCCATGTCTTCTTCCATTAATTTTTAGCTATACATATATTACAAATATTTTTTTTTCAGAAAGACACATATGTCATCAGTGATGTAATATCTGACGTCATCAGCAGAGGATTGCGGTCGCGTGAGTTATAGTTGCCTGCACTAACTATAACGGGGGAATTTCAATGGTTTTTCACGAGTGAAATGTCCAGCTAACTATAACATGTGTGAAACCTATGGTTTTTTAAGTGAATTTGCAAGGTTTTTTAAATGCTAATTCCTAACTATAACGTGTGTGAAACCTATGGTTTTTTCAGTGAATTTGTACGGTTTTTTAAATGCTAAGTTATGTATTTATTTATTTATTTATTTTTTAAGGTTTTTCACTGTGCGCGCAATGCATGGGGAAAACGCGTTTTGGGACCCCCCTTTTTTCTCAGCCCCGCTTGACGAATCCCCCCGAGACTTTCAGGGAAGGAGCGGAGTGGAGCGCCCCACCTATTTTGAAAATTTCGCGAGGATTCATCAATCGGCGCCAAAGTTATTCCAAATAGAATGTTGGGGATTTCCTATGGAAACACGGTCCTAACTATAACTTTCTACTGGCGACCGCCAGTAGATAATATATATATATATATATATATATATATATATATATATATATATATATATATATATATGAAAAGCAAAATCAAGAAGCCGCACTCTTCCTGGATTTGGTAATTGCAAATTTTAATGACCTTCTCTCCATCTACGCGTCTCGAACTTCAACAGTTCCTGGTCACGGTGATTACATAAGTCCATCATTTGTTTTACTTATTTATACCAACTTTCCATGTTGCCGGCCATGAGGCATTATGGGAGTGGTAGTTTTTGAACGCCAAAGATATAAAGACGGTATTATCAAAACAAGCCTGTACCGCTGTCTAATCATATGCGTCAGTCATAAGCATGCAATGTTCTGTACTAATGTAACATTTACCTGTTGTTTGTCTTAATAAAGTTTTATAGACAAATTGGTTCAAACAGGTCGATCCGAGTATGGAGAGCAAATAGTTTGCTCAAATATGCATCTATATACGTATATATATACTCGGAATTGATTCAAGTGCCAAGTCACTTGGAATTGCGGCTGAGTGCCATAAGTACATTGGTTAGCTGGTGCTAGACGCATTGATGGACAGCATTACAAACAATGAAAAAAGGTTTTGGCCATATCTACAGATAGCTTATTCGTATACAATCAATTTCTTAAAGATATCTGAGGAGTTTTAAGATAACATTGTTAGTTATAAAGGAACAATTACACAAGTCCTTCTTATAAGTGTACATAAAGTTCCTCGTCTCCATTTAGCCCCGACGGAGTTCGGGTCTTGAAACGGATTATTAGTTTGGATTCCAGGCGTCTGAGTCTTTCAATTCTGTTTCCTCCTCTTTCATGTTCAGCGATGAAGGCTATGCCTGAATAGCTAATGTTTAGCCAAGTTTTTCCAACATGATTCTGTAGATGTTTTGTTAGAGCATAAGTCATGTCTTTGTTCTGAATTGCGCGTATATGCTCTAATATGCGCTTTTTAAGTGGATAGATGGTTGAGCCTATGTAACGTTTGCCACAAAAGCATTCAATCAAATATACCACAAATTGTGATTCACATGTAATTGTATTTTGGATATTGAAGGTTCGGTCATTTGGATCCTTAATTGTTTTAAGGTTGCTGCCTATTTTACACGCTTTGCAAGACATGCATTTGGTAAACCCCTGTTGTCTTTTTTCCAACCATGTTTGTTCTTTCTTATTTTGGAAGTGACTATTTACCAAGGTATCACATAATGATGGTGCCTTTCTGTACGTGATCAGTGGATAATTTCCTAATGTTGGACCAATGTCAGGATCTTTTTTTATCACATTCCAAAATTTCATCAGAATTTTTTGAATTTGGAAGCTTTCTTTGGAATACGTCAAAATTAGACGCGGTGTGTCATCCTTCTTTAATACTTCCATGTTATTTTTTCCGCTTTGTTTCTAGCTGTTAATATTTGGGGTCTTGTCTTTAATCTTGCTTTGGTCTCTCCACGCAAGATATCGCCATATTTATAGCCACGTGCTATGAAGCGTGTTTTTGTGTCCAAAAATTTCTTTTCCATCTCTTCTGACTCTGAGCAATTCTTTTTCATGTGAAGGAATTCTCCATACGGTATACTTTGTTTTAATGATCGGGGATGGAAGCTCGATCCATGAAGAATGCTGTTCGTTGCTGTTTTCTTTCGAAAAACTGTCGTGTTTATTTTGTTTGATTTTATATATACTTTTGTATCCAAAAATTCAATGTCTTTTGATTGTATATTATAGGTGAATTTGAGACCTATATCATTTTGATTGAGTACTTTTATGTAATCCACTAGTTTCTCCTTCGACCCCCTCCACAATAGGAAATGGTCGTCAATGAACCGGAGCCATAACACGACATCTGTGGTGTATTGATCGTTTTCCTCTCTCCAAGCTATTTGTCTTTCCCACCAACCCATGGTGAGATTCGCATAGCTTGGAGAGAAGGAAACTCCCATAGCAGTACCGCAGTTTTGAGAGTACATTTGTTTGTTGAATAAAAAAACATTATTAGTCAGGCACAGTTCAATCATTTCCATCAACATGTTAGTATGTTGCAGTTCTCCAATTGGTCTTTGTTTGAGAAAGTATGCAATGGCTCCCAATCCTATGTTATGATTGATCGATGTATATAGTGAAACAACATCAATTGTTGCTAGAAGATAGTCCGGTTGCCATCAGCACGGCTTTTAATGTAACAACCCCGCCCCAGTGGGCGTGGCCACTCCCGTGGCTTTCTGGATCATGTAGTACCAATTTCCCTACAGTGAGGTGTCGTGCTCAACCTCTGTGCAAAATAAAACCATGTGGCTTGTGCTGCAGAACTCGGGTCCCCGCTGGCAACATCACTCCTCCATAACAGGTTCCTGTCCCATAAGCAGCAGCGTAACTAAACGTCGTTGCAGGAAGGCTGAAACAGCCTTGGGGCTCACTTCGCGGCTCAGGCCAGCCGCACTTACATCCACTTCCAAGATGCATGCTAAGAAGGAGCCCAACAACAGGTGAGTCAATAACCAGCAATCTTTATGGAGGAACACACAGCGAGGAGAGGGCGCTGTAACACAGGGGTGAAGTCCAACCTGACGCGTTTCATGCCGGAGGCATTTCTTCAGAGGTGCCGGACTTGTGAGGCATCAGCACGGCTTTTAATGTCACAACCCCGCCCCAGTGGGTGTGGCCACTCCCGTGGCTTTCTGGATCATGTAGTACCAATTTCCCTACAGTGAGGTGTCGTGCTCAACCTCTGTGCAAAATAAAACCATGTGGCTTGTGCTGCAGAACTCGGGTCCCCGCTGGCAACATTACTCCTCCATAACAGGTTCCTGTCCCATAAGCAGCAGCGTAACTAAACGTCGTTGCAGGAAGGCTGAAACAGCCTTGGGGCTCACTTCGCGGCTCAGGCCAGCCGCACCTACATCCACTTCCAAGATGCCTGCTAAAAAGGAGCCCAACAACAGGTGAGTCAATAACCAGCAATCTTTATGGAGGAACACACAGCGAGGAGGGGGCGCTGTAACACAGGGGTGAAGTCCAACCTGACGCGTTTCATGCCGGAGGCATTTCTTCAGAGGTTCCGGACTTGTGAGGCATCAGCACGGCTTTTAATGTCACAACCCCGCCCCAGTGGGCGTGGCCACTTCCGTGGCTTTCTGGATCATGTAGTACCAATTTCCCTACAGTGAGGTGTCGTGCTCAACCTCTGTGCAAAATAAAACCATGTGGCTTGTGCTGCAGAACTCGGGTCCCCGCTGGCAACATCACTCCTCCATAACAGGTTCCTGTCCCATAAGCAGCAGCGTAACTAAACGTCGTTGCAGGAAGGCTGAAACAGCCTTGGGGCTCACTTCGCGGCTCAGGCCAGCCGCACTTACATCCACTTCCAAGATGCCTGCTAAGAAGGAGCCCAACAACAGGTGAGTCAATAACCAGCAATCTTTATGGAGGAACACACAGCGAGGAGGGGGCGCTGTAACACAGGGGTGAAGTCCAACCTGACGCGTTTCATGCCGGAGGCATTTCTTCAGAGGTGCCGGACTTGTGAGGCATCAGCACGGCTTTTAATGTCACAACCCCGCCCCAGTGGGCGTGGCCACTCCCGTGGTTCTGCAGCACAAGCCACATGGTTTTATTTTGCACAGAGGTTGAGCACGACACCTCACTGTAGGGAAATTGGTACTACATGCTCCAGAAAGCCACGGGAGTGGCCACACCCACTGGGGCGGGGTTGTGACATTAAATGCCGTGCTGATGCCTCACAAGTCCGGCACCTCTGAAGAAATGCCTCCGGCATGAAACGCGTCAGGTTGGACTTCACCCCTGTGTTACAGCGCCCCCTCCTCGCTGTGTGTTCCTCCATAAAGATTGCTGGTTATTGACTCACCTGTTGTTGGGCTCCTTCTTAGCAGGCATCTTGGAAGTGGATGTAAGTGCGGCTGGCCTGAGCCGCGAAGTGAGCCCCGAGGCTGTTTCAGCCTTCCTGCAACGACGTTTAGTTACGCTGCTGCTTATGGGACAGGAACCTGTTATGGGGGAGTGATGTTGCCAGCGGGGACCCGAGTTCTGCAGCACAAGCCACATGGTTTTATTTTGCACAGAGGTTGAGCACGACACCTCACTGTAGGGAAATTGGTACTACATGATCCAGAAAGCCACGGGAGTGGCCACGCCCATTGGGGCGGGGTTGTGACATTAAATGCCGTGCTGATGCCTCACAAGTCCGGCACCTCTGAAGAAATGCCTCCGGCATGAAACGCGTCAGGTTGGACTTCACCCCTGTGTTACAGCGCCCCCTCCTCGCTGTGTGTTCCTCCATAAAGATTGCTGGTTATTGACTCACCTGTTGTTGGGCTCCTTCTTAGCAGGCATCTTGGAAGTGGATGTAAGTGCGGCTGGCCTGAGCCGCGAAGTGAGCCCCAAGGCTGTTTCAGCCTTCCTGCAACGACGTTTAGTTACGCTGCTGCTTATGGGACAGGAACCTGTTATGGAGGAGTGATGTTGCCAGCGGGGACCCGAGTTCTGCAGCACAAGCCACATGGTTTTATTTTGCACAGAGGTTGAGCACGACACCTCACTGTAGGGAAATTGGTACTACATGATCCAGAAAGCCACGGGAGTGGCCACGCCCACTGGGGCGGGGTTGTGACATTAAATGCCGTGCTGATGCCTCACAAGTCCGGCACCTCTGAAGAAATGCCTCCGGCATGAAATGCGTCAGGTTGGACTTCACCCCTGTGTTACAGCGCCCCCTCCTCGCTGTGTGTTCCTCCATAAAGATTGCTGGTTATTGACTCACTTGTTGTTGGGCTCCTTCTTAGCAGGCATCTTGGAAGTGGATGTAAGTGCGGCTGGCCTGAGCCGCGAAGTGAGCCCCAAGGCTGTTTCAGCCTTCCTGCAACGACGTTTAGTTACGCTGCTGCTTATGGGACAGGAACCTGTTATGGAGGAGTGATGTTGCCAGCGGGGACCCGAGTTCTGCAGCACAAGCCACATGGTTTTATTTTGCACAGAGGTTGAGCACGACACCTCACTGTAGGGAAATTGGTACTACATGATCCAGAAAGCCACGGGAGTGGCCACGCCCACTGGAGCGGGGTTGTGACATTAAATGCCGTGCTGATGCCTCACAAGTCCGGCACCTCTGAAGAAATGCCTCCGGCATGAAACGCGTCAGGTTGGACTTCACCCCTGTGTTACAGCGCCCCCTCCTCGCTGTGTGTTCCTCCATAAAGATTGCTGGTTATTGACTCACCTGTTGTTGGGCTCCTTCTTAGCAGGCATCTTGGAAGTGGATATATTACCTACTGGCGGTCGCCAGTAGGTAGTTATAGTTAGGACCCCTTTTCCATAGGAAAACCTCAACATTCTATTTTGAATAACTTTGGCGCCGGTCGATGAATCCTCACGAATTTCTCAAAATAGGTGGGGCGCTACGCTCCGCTCCTACCCTAAAAGTCTCGGGGGGATTCGTCAAGCGGGGGCTGAGATAAAAGGGGGGTCCCAAAACGCGTTTTTCCCATGCATTTTTCCATAGGACCTTTAGAACGAGCTACAGCCCGAACGGCTGAACAGAATTACTAGAAATTTGGCAGAGAGGTAGTCCCTAGGTCAAGGAAGTGCCTTTTGTAGGTTTGGTGTAAATCTGTTCAGTAGATTCTGAGAAAATAGCCTTTAAATCAATATATATATCTGAGCCCGCTTACGGTACGCTTACCGTACGCTTACCGTAAGCGTACGGTGGCGTGCGCGAGCGCGATTCTGATTGGCTCTTAGATCTTAGTAAACATTCGAATCGGCCGAAACCAGGAAGCGGCGTCCGCCATTTTGTCTCTCGCACTGAGTGTTATTTATCAAACATGATGGCCAAAAACATGTTACGGGGCTGTTTTGACAACTCCCTCCCACATAATCATGTTGAGGGAGTCCCCAAACATCCCCCAAGAGCAAAAACGCTTTTATTTTTTTTTCGGCAATTTCGCCGAGTACGCTTACCGTACGCTTACCGTAAGCGTACGGTAAAAAAATAAAAAAAAAAAAACACTATCCACACTTACCCCACCCCCTGTGCTTTTGGTGGCCGCAGGCCACCAAATGTGCAGGGCTTATTAATTGCGAAAAAAAACTTAATTTTGGCAACATGAAATTATAAAATCGAAAAAAAAAAAACACTATCCACATTGACCCCACCCCCTGTGCTTTTGGTGGCCGAAGGCCACCAAATGTACAGGGCTTATTAAAGTTGATAAAAACCGTGCACGGAACGAACTGCGTTAAGTGGGCGCGCACGCCTCGAATGGCGTAAAGTAACTTAGCATTTAAAAAACCGTACAAATTCACTGAAAAAACCATAGGTTTCACACACGTTATAGTTAGGAATTAGCATTTAAAAAACCTTGCAAATTCACTGAAAAAACCATAGGTTTCACACATGTTATAGTTAGCGGAAATTTTACTGATAAAAAACCAGTGAAATTGCCCCGTTATAGTTAGTGCTGGCAACTATAACTCACGCGACCGCAATCTTCTGCTGATGACATATGTGTCTTTATGAAAAAAAAATATTTGTAATATATGTTTAGAAATGCTTTCCCTGACACTGTTGGCCCTTTGGTCGCCGACTGTGCCAACTTCTCTATCATGGGTGACCTAAACCTACATTTCGACACCCTCTCTGGCCTGACAGTGCGTTCCATCTCTTCTGACCTGGAGGCCTTTCAACTTCCCCAGATGGTTTCCCAGCCTACCCATCTGGGGGGGCATATTTTGGATCCCCTGTTTACCAATCTGTTGGGGATTCAAATTACCTCTGTCTCTCCGGTGGAATGGACAGACCACTTTTTGGTGTCCATCCTCTGCCCGGTCTCGGCCACTCCCTCCATCTCCTCGGCTAGAAGGGTTCAGAAGAGGGCTTGGAAAAAGCTTCGGCTAGAGGACTTTCATCGTCTTCTATTAGAGGAGCCGCTGGGCCCTTTGACGGATGTGGAAAGGGGGTATGACCTCTTCTGTTCATGGATAACTAGGGCCTTGGACTCTCTGATACCCATCGTCTCAACTAAAATCAATTCCAGAGAGTCGAGTCCCTGGTACGATGGCACTCTCCGGGCCCTAAAGGGTGCCTGTAGACGAGCAGAGAGGGCTTGGAGGAAAACCTATGGGGCTGATCTAAAAGCTGCATACGCCAAGTCCGTTAAGCTCTACCATCGAGCTATCTGCCGAGCCCGTGCGCCTTTTTATGCCATCGAATTCCGGAACAGTCCGAATCCGTCAAAAGCTATTTTTAAGGCCGTAAAAGATCTTACAGTGAAGCGGACTACCTCTACGACCGTGAGCTCCCTTTCCCATTGTGAATCCCTTGCATCTTACTTCTTGGGGAAGGTCCAAGCTATATATAGGACATTCCCTAGCATAGGGTTCACTGAGGAAAGTATAAATGGGGTCCATCATCAGACTACACTGCTTGTTTTCCCCCCCCTTACCTTGGATGGTTTTGGCAAACTTGCGTTGCAAGTCAAATCTGGGTCCCCATCCGATCCAGTAAGGCCTGCTCTCTTCCGAGATCAAGCTTTTATGGGGCGTACAGCCGTATGCTCCCTTGTCAACCTCTCCTTGGAAACGGGAACTGTTCCATCTAAGTGGAAACAAGCTGTGGTGTCCCCGATCATTAAAAAGCCCACCCTGGACCCTTCCAAGCCTGAGAGCTATCGCCCCATCTCGTTGTTACCCTGGCCAGCCAAGATCACGGAGGCCCACGTCAACCTGGCCCTGTCTGAACATCTGACTCGGACCAATGCCCTCGACCCCACACAAAACGGTTTCCGTGCTGGGCACAGTACGGAAACTGCGTTACTTGTGATGGTGGAACATCTCCGGGCAAGGTTGGATGCTGGTCAAACGGCGGCGCTTATTTTGTTAGATCTTAGCGCCGCCTTTGATACGGTAGACCACAGCATCCTCCTGCGTCGGCTCGAGGAGACTGGCATTGGCGGTCAGGTGTTGCAATGGTTCCGCTCCTTTTTAGATGACCGCTCCTTCTGTGTTGCCATCCCTCCCTTCAAGTCCAACTACCAACCACTGGCCATGGGGGTTCCGCAAGGGTCCTCGCTGAGTCCCACGTTGTTTAATCTTTACGTGAGACCGCTGGCGGATGTCGCTAGGCAGTGGGGCCTTACTTTGGTCTCATATGCTGACGACACTCAGCTGGCGGTTACTCTCAGTGGGGATGCGGAGATTGAGGCCCCCAGGTTTCAGTCCGGACTGAAGGCGGTGGCTAGTTGGCTGACAGGCAACTGCCTTCAGCTAAACGCCACTAAACAGAGGTGATGGTCGTCGGGAAGGGAGTGGAGCTGTGGGGTGACCACTGGTGGCCCTCAGAGTTGGGACCTACTCCGATCCCGGTATCGGAAGTGAAAAATCTGGGGGTATGGCTGGATGCGGGCCTCTCCTTTGTAGGCCATACTAAAAGAACCGCGGCCTGTTGTTTTGGTCTCCTGAGGGGCTTGAGACCTGTTCTCAAGTTCTTTGACGCCCCGACCAGGCAGCTGGTGATCCAGGCTACCATCATCTCCCGCCTGGATTACGCCAGCTCTCTCCTGGCCGGGGCTAACCAGGCCGAACTAACCCGCTTACAACGGGTTCAGAATGCTGCGGCGAGGGCGATCGTTGGCTTGCCCAGATTCTGCTCAGTTACAGGTGTCCTTCGCTCCCTACACTGGCTTCCGGTTAGGAAGCGCATCCTCTTCAAGGTATTGTGCCTTGCTTTTAAAATCTTGCGTGGTACAGGCCCGGAAATCCTGGCAAGTTGTCTGTCTTTCTATGTCCCTGCCCGTAGCCTTCGCTCTCAGGGTCTGGCCCTCGCGGTGGTTCCCAGATTTAGGCTTAGCCGCATGGGAGGCCGCTCGTTTAGGGTAATGGCTGCGTCAGCATGGAACTCCTTGCCTGTTGAAATCCGCGTGCTGAAGGACCTTCTGACCTTTCGGAGGGCTATAAAAACCTTCTTGTTTTAGCTGTCTTTTAGTATCTGTTTTTAGCCTGTGGTTGTGTTACGTGCTACCTTGTCTCTGCGCCAGGACGCTCCTTGGCTGGAGTATCTGTGCGCACAATAAATAGTCGTAACATAACATAACATAACATATGTATAGCTAAAAATGTATGGAAGAAGACATGGGCAAATAAGTGTCTAAATACAGTATTAGCATCAGCAGAGGATTGCGGTCGCGTGAGTTATAGTTGCCAGCACTAACTATAACGGGGCAATTTCACTGGTTTTTTATCAGTAAAATTTCCGCTAACTATAACATGTGTGAAACCTATGGTTTTTTCAGTGAATATATATATATATATATATATATATACAGTTTTCACATTCTCCAAAACAAGGCTCACTCACATTGGATCATAATAACTTTGCAACCAACCAGATTCAGCGTGTATCTTCAGTTTTATTCTTTGCCCAACGCGTTTCAGATATTCCAATCCTTGCTCACGGGCTGAGGATACATGAACAATAAAGTCAATCTCAAGGACTCTCTTTAAATACCCACATGATTTTCCAATTATGCTCAAGTGAGCGCCTGATAGTTCGTAATGCAGTATGGGATAAGTAGTCCATCATGTATCGCCAATACTTTCAATCCATAATACAAAAACCCTGATAAGTTATGAAGGCACTCAGAATGCAAGGTAGGTTAAATCCGCAATCCAATGTCCTGCCGGGCTCCGTATTCAAAGGGCCCCAGGTCCGCCATTACAATCTCGACAGAGGTGCGCCTCGACGGCTGGACGGCCGCCAAAATACACAGTTTTCACATTGTCCAAAACAAGGCTCACTCACATTGGATCATAATAACTTTGCAACCAACCAGATTCTGCGTGTATCTTCAGTTTTATTCTTTGCCCAATGCGTTTCAGATATTCCAATCCTTGTTCACGGGCTGAGGATACATGAACAATAAAGTCAATCTCAAGGACTCTCTTTAAATACCCACATGATTTTCTAATTATGCTCAAGTGAGCGCCTGATAGTTCGTAATGCAGTATGGGATAAGTAGTCCATCATGTATCGCCAATACTTTCAATCCATAATACAAAAACCCTGATAAGTTATGAAGGCACTCAGAATGCAAGGTAGGTTAAATCCGCAACCCAATGTCCTGCCGGGCTCCGTATTCAAAGGGCCCTAGGTCCGCCATTACAATCTCGGCAGAGGTGCGCCTCGACGGCTGGACGGCCGCCAAAATACACAGTTTTCACATTGTCCAAAACAAGGCTCACTCACATTGGATCATAATATCTTTGCAACCAACCAGATTCTGCGTGTATCTTCAGTTTTAGTCTTTGCCCAACGCGTTTCAGATATTCCAATCCTTGTTCACGGGCTGAGGATACATGAACAATAAAGTCAATCTCAAGGACTCTCTTTAAATACCCACATGATTTTCCAATTATGCTCAAGTGAGCGCCTGATAGTTCGTAATGCAGTATGGGATAAGTAGTCCATCATGTATCGCCAATACTTTCAATCCATAATACAAAAACCCTGATAAGTTATGAAGGCACTCAGAATGCAAGGTAGGTTAAATCCGCAACCCAATGTCCTGCCGGGCTCCGTATTCAAAGGGCCCCAGGTCCGCCATTACAATCTCGGCAGAGGTGCGCCTCGACGGCTGGACGGCCGCCAAAATACACAGTTTTCACATTGTCCAAAACAAGGCTCACTCACATTGGATCATAATAACTTTGCAACCAACCAGATTCTGCGTGTATCTTCAGTTTTATTCTTTGCCCAACGCGTTTCAGATATTCCAATCCTTGTTCACGGGCTGAGGATACATGAACAATAAAGTCAATCTCAAGGACTCTCTTTAAATACCCACATGATTTTCCAATTATGCTCAAGTGAGCGCCTGATAGTTCGTAATGCAGTATGGGATAAGTAGTCCATCATGTATCGCCAATACTTTCAATCCATAATACAAAAACCCTGATAAGTTATGAAGGCACTCAGAATGCAAGGTAGGTTAAATCCGCAATCCAATGTCCTGCCGGGCTCCGTATTCAAAGGGCCCCAGGTCCGCCATTACAATCTCGGCAGAGGTGCGCCTCGACGACTGGACGGCCGCCAAAATACACAGTTTTCACATTGTCCAAAACAAGGCTCACTCACATTGGATCATAATAACTTTGCAACCAACCAGATTCTGCGTGTATCTTCAGTTTTATTCTTTGCCCAACGCGTTTCAGATATTCCAATCCTTGTTCACGGGCTGAGGATACATGAACAATAAAGTCAATCTCAAGGACTCTCTTTAAATACCCACATGATTTTCTAATTATGCTCAAGTGAGCGCCTGATAGTTCGTAATGCAGTATGGGATAAGTAGTCCATCATGTATCGCCAATACTTTCAATCCATAATACAAAAACCCTGAATTGTTATGAAGGCACTCAGAATGCAAGGTAGGTTAAATCCGCAATCCAATGTCCTGCCGGGCTCCGTATTCAAAGGGCCCTAGGTCCGCCATTACAATCTCGGCAGAGGTGCCCCTCGACGGCTGGATGGCCGCCAAAATACACAGTTTTCACATTGTCCAAAACAAGGCTCACTCACATTGGATCATAATAACTTTGCAACCAACCAGATTCTGCGTGTATCTTCAGTTTTACTCTTTGCCCAACGCGTTTCAGATATTCCAATCCTTGTTCACGGGCTGAGGATACATGAACAATAAAGTCAATCTCAAGGACTCTCTTTAAATACCCACATGATTTTCCAATTATGCTCAAGTGAGCGCCTGATAGTTCGTAACTCAGTATTGGATAAGTAGTCCATCATGTATCGCCAATACTTTCAATCCATAATACAAAAACCCTGATAAGTTATGAAGGCACTCAGAATGCAAGGTAGGTTAAATCCGCAATCCAATGTCCTGCCGGGCTCCGTATTCAAAGGGCCCCAGGTCCGCCATTACAATCTCGGCAGAGGTGCGCCTCGACGGCTGGACGGCCGCCAAAATACACAGTTTTCACATTGTCCAAAACAAGGCTCACTCACATTGGATCATAATAACTTTGCAACCAACCAGATTCTGCGTGTATCTTCAGTTTTATTCTTTGCCCAGCGCGTTTCAGATATTCCAATCCTTGTTCACGGGCTGAAGATACATGAACAATAAAGTCAATCTCAAGGACTCTCTTTAAATACCCACATCATTTTCCAATTATGCTCAAGTGAGCGCCTGATAGTTCGTAATGCAGTATGGGATAAGTAGTCCATCATGTATCGCCAATACTTTCAATCCATAATACAAAAACCCTGATAAGTTATGAAGGCACTCAGAATGCAAGGTAGGTTTTTTTGCATTCTGTTCCACAAACATAGCGCCGATGCATATCAGTTCTACGTGGCCCCCTGTTCACGGGGTGGTGCTCCTCGGCGGCTGGGCTGCCGCCTAAATATAGTCCCTTACACTTGCCCTCCGGATAAGGAGCACTCGAACATGAGTTTAAGCTTCAAGCTTTATTCCAGATATGCGCACATTCAAAATGTCAATTGCAAATACAGCTCCGCCGTGATGAGTGCCTGACGCGTTTCAGAGTGAGTTCCACCCCTTCCTCAGAGGCTCCGGCAGTTCCCTGGATGTGAAGTGACACTCCCCTATATTTAAATGCCAAATTGCACGTCCTGATTGGACTTCTCAGTTACATCCTGACGCTGAGAATTATGGGCAATGTAGTGTCACCATCTCTTCATAATTGTTCGAAAACGGGAAATATTGCTGGCAGGGGGCCACGTAGAACTGATATGCATCGGCGCTATGTTTGTGGAACACGAGTTGAGGATGAGCGCACATCCTCATGCCAAGGCCCATTGTGGGCTTAAAATTTTGCCAGCAATATTTCCCGTTTTTGATCAATTATGAAGAGATGGTGACACTACATTGCCCATAATTCTCAGCGTCAGGATGTAACTGAGAAGTCCAATCAGGACGTGCAATTTGGCATTTAAATATAGGGGAGTGTCACTTCACATCCAGGGAACTGCCGGAGCTCTAAATAAACGGTTTCTTCAAGCCCTACTGTGTCACCTTGTTTCTTTTACGGAAGAAGACAACCTTGCAATAAACAACATGCAGTCAGTGGTACGTTTTTGGTCCAGTACAGTGCCGGTTTCCAACCTATACCACAACCGATGTCAGCCCTTCAATGAGGAGTATAAGCAATCAGGCTGACAGAACCACTCTTCAACGCCATGAACAAACTGCATGCTGGTAAATGCAGTCATTAAACATTGAACTGTTGGAGTACTTCTGGAGGAACTAGGTTCAGGTGTGTCCCACACTACTTTAGGGGATGGGTCTACACTATTTTAAAATGGAACCCAACAGCGCCAGAGGCATCTGAGGAAGGCTCCGCCGAAACGCGTTATGCCAGGCTCTAAATAAACGGTTTCTTCAAGCCCCGCCGTGTCCCCTTGTTTCTTTTACGGAAGAAGACAACCTTGGAATAAATAACGTGCAGGCAGTGGTACGTAATGGTGACCCTTCCTGAAGAGTTCCAGGGTCATTGACATTTACCCGGATCACCGCCCCTCCCTGAAGGCAGTGAATCTGCTGTCGTCTGACAGCCCATACTATATGGAGAAATGTCATTACTTGAATTGGCGTCTCCGGACACGCTGTTAACAGGGACAGGGGCGGTTGGAAGAGAGGACTCTAAGAGACTGTTTTTGGTCCAGTACAGTGCCGGTTTCCAACCTATACCACAACCGATGTCAGCCCTTCAATGAGAGGTATAAACAATCAGGCTGACAGAACCACTCTTCAAAGCCGTGAACCAACTGCATGCTGGTAAATTCAGTCATTAAACATTGAACTGTTGGAGTGCTTCTGGAGGAACGTGGTACAGGTGTGTCCCACACTACTTTAGGGGATGGGTCAACACTATTTTAAAATGGAACCCAACAGCGCCAGAGGCATCTGAGGAAGGCTCTGCCGAAACGCGTTACGCCAGGCTCTAAATAAACGGTTTCTTCAAGCCCTGCCGTGTCCCCTTGTTTCTTTTACGGGAGAAGACAACCTTGGAATATATATATATACATATTTATTACCTACTGGCGATAGCCAGTAGGTAGTTATAGTTAGGACCACGTTTCCATAGGAAAACCTCAACATTCTATTTTGAATAACTTTGGCGCCGGTCGACGAATCCTCGCAAATTTTTCAAAATAGGTGGGGCGCTACGCTCCGCTCCTACCCTGAAAGTCTCGGGGGGATCCGTCAAGCGGGGGCTGAGATAAAAGGGGGGTCCCAAAACGCGTTTTTCCCATGCATTTTTCCATAGGACCTTTAGAACGAGCTACAGCCCGAACGGCTGAACAGAATTACTCAAAATTTGGCAGAGAGGTAGTCCCTAGGTCAAGGAAGTGCCTTTTGTAGGTTTGGTGTAAATCTGTTCAGTAGATTCTGAGAAAATAGCCTTTAAATCAATATATATATCTGAGCCAGCTTACGGTACGCTTACCGTACGCTTACGGTAAGCGTACGGTGGCGTGCGCGAGCGCGATTCTGATTGGCTCTTAGATCTTAGTAAACATTCGAATCGGCCGAAACCAGGAAGCGGCGGCCGCCATTTTGTCTCTCGCACTGAGAGTGATTTTTAAAATATCAAGCCCAAAAACATGTAAAGGGGCTGTTTTGACAACTCCCTCCCACATAGTCATGTTGAGGGAGTCCCCAAACATCCCCCAAGTGCAAAAACGGTTTTATTTTTTTTTCGGCAATTTCGCGGGGTACGCTTACCGTACGCTTACCGTAAGCGTACGGTAAAAAAATAAAAATAAAAAAAACACTATCCACACTTACCCCACCCCCTGTGCTTTTGGTGGCCGAAGGCCACCAAATGTACAGGGCTTATGTTAAGGGCAAAAAACACTATCCACACTTACCCCACCCCCTGTGCTTTTGGTGGCCGAAGGCCACCAAATGTACAGGGCTTATTATAAGGGAAAAAAACTTAGCATTTAAAAAACCGTACTAATTCACTGAAAAAACCATAGGTTTCACACACGTTATAGTTAGGAATTAGCATTTAAAAAACCTTGCAAATTCACTGAAAAAACCATAGGTTTCACACATGTTATAGTTAGCGGAAATTTTACTGATAAAAAACCAGTGAAATTCCCCCGTTATAGTTAGCGCAGGCAACTATAACTCACGCGACTGCAATCTTCTGCTGATGACATATGTGTCTTTATGAAAAAAAAATATTTGTAATATATGTATAGCTAAAAATGTATGGAAGAAGACATGGGCAAATAAGTGTCTAAATACAGTATTAGCATCAGCAGAGGATTGCGGTCGCGTGAGTTATAGTTGCCTGCGCTAACTATAACGGGGGAATTTCACTGGTTTTTTATCAGTAAAATTTCCGCTAACTATAACATGTGTGAAACCTATGGTTTTTTCAGTGAATATATATATATATATATATATATATATATATATATATATATATATATATATATATATATATATATATATATATATATATATATCTTCGTGATTTGCTGCCAAAGCAGTCCCCAGCCTGCGACGTTGGTGCCGTCGGTGGCAGCAGCAGTCACCATCTATATTTCACAATTCTTATTCCGGGTAGAAGCTTCCACAATAAGGAGACGGCACACCAGGAAACGGCACAAAGACTTTATTGTGCGCTAGCAGTTAAAGGACGACGCGTTTCGGCGTTATGCCTTTGTCAAGTTACTTCCTGCAAGCCTACGAAACATAGAAATACCTTCCCGAGGTTCATGGACATAAACAAAATACTTTGACCATTCGACAATAAATTTCATAGATATGACCCGAATCACTTACAATGAATTGCTGTGAATAAAGAAAAATGTATATATATTACATGTGGAAAGCATCTAAATGCACAATATTACTTGCAATTGTATTAAAGGAAATGGTGGATTCAGGTGCATATCATTACTCGAACACTCGGACCTTGTTGGCAAATTCCAAGAGGGAACAATAAAGTTTGAAATAAACAGATAAAAAAATATATAAATCGGCAAAATATAAATTGCATACTGAGAATATGCCGTGTCTGTTATGAGTGCAGCATTGGTTGTAATCGCGATTGCATGATATGTCACTATGTGTCAGTATTCAATCTCACTGGTGTTCACAGCCATACTACGCATGCGGTGCTGCAGCGATATATAGAGGGGTAACATTAATAGTCCTCATAGATAACAATCGCGCAGGATTATAATAAACTTTGTATGTCATATATCAGGGCTAAAATAGCCAGTGAACCCTGCGCAGTAGGTATATCCATTATAACTGCAAATCCCAGCACCATTGCAAGGTTTAGGCTGCATCAGAGTTAACCTTCATTAGAAAAATGATACAACGACATGATCAGCTTCATTGAATAATAACATCGATAGCAAAATTCTCGATTCTATTGTGGCTGAAATAGCCAAATAATTACACAGCATTCTATACAGTCATGAATTACGAATAAATTCCAATTAATATAAACTTAAATGGTCGACATTATGTATTTCATGAGAAATCATTGTATTAATATATGACTGATGAATCAACTAGGTGACTATTACAATCATCTACCTGGATATATCTCAAAAGATTATTCATACAGTGTCCCTCAAATAATATAGTGTTTGCAGGTAGTATTCCTTATCAAGTGCTAGGTTTAAATGGGAGTGAGGGGAAAGTGCTGTGTGTGAAGGAATAAAGACTAGAATTAATTCATTCAGTGAGAAAAGAAGGGTATAGGAGAATACATGGGATGATGTACGGAAGCACCCATGATTCCAATGGGTGTTTCCGTTAATGAGGAAAATCCTACCATGATATCCCAATTGGGAAAAATCTTTCATCCAGTATGGCCCTATGTCCCTATCCTATTAAAAGTGATTTTGAAAAAGTATATATATAGAACATTAAAATCCTAATCAAGGTTAGGAATGAATACTTTTGTACTGTAGAAAGGATTATAGGGAGCTATATGCCTATATGAGTTGCAAGTTCCTCCCCACTGTTGAGTCCTTTAGGTGTCTTGCTGTCCAGATCTATAATGAATCTGGACTCAAGTACTCTTAAACGTTTCTCCCTGTCCCCTCCTCGTATGTGCCTGGGAACTCTTTCAACTCCAAAGAACCTTAAACTACTGCTGTTGCCTTGATGAGCCTCTGAGTAATGACGTGCTACCGGATAATTATGGTCACAGTTAGTGATAGCACGTATATGCTGTAGAATTCTCAATTTCAATGGTAGTTTGGTACTGCCTACATACCTGAGGCCACAAGGGCACTCAAGTACGTAGACAGTAAAATCACTGTTGCAGTTGATTATATGTTTTATTGGGCGTTTTTGTTGGGTACTTGTTATGTATTCCCTACAGTTCTTGCCATTGCGGTCTGCTTTACACATTCCGCATGTGGTGAAGCCATTGGGCATTTGTAACCATTGAAACAGGAGTTATTTTTACTTGAAAAATTAAGCAAACTGGAAATAAATAAATGGTGGGAGGTGGCCTCCCTTACCAACTACGTTGAGGTTGGACGTGTTCCCAGAGGCTTACGAATCACCATTGTACCTACATATGACAATCCAAATCAAGATCTTCTTACGGAATGGGCTCAGTTTATGGCCAAAACATGTAAAGGCATGTTAGAGATGCTCGTAAAATATGCGCAAATAGATTTAGATTCAACCAGGAAAGAACTGGCTACATTAAGAGCCGATTTGGAAAATTACAAGAGTGATAACACTTTGGAGGAATTTCTGAAAGCACTTCCGAAGAAATTAAAAGAGTATGAGGATGCAATCAAACTGAAGAAGCAGCGGAAATTTCTGAGGGACAAACGCGATTATGCCGAGGGGCGCATCTTGACATATGCGAAAAGATACGATTGGGCCCAAAGAAACTTTAAAGCCACTGAACGCACGACTGAAGTGTTATCAACAGGTTCAAGCTCAGACATAAGTACCGACTCGGAAGATCGTAGCACAACGGTCCCTTTATCCACACGCCCTCTTACCTTTTTACACGAGTTCCAGATACTAAAACAGAAAAAGGAACAGAATCAAGGGAACAAGCCCCAAACGAGAGGGCAAACAAGAGGAAGAGGGCAAAGAAGAGGAAGAGGACGAGGGACCACAAAAGAATAAAAAAGAAGAAACATAGAAACTTTCATACACCGATTACTCAAGACCAAACGGTAAACAAAACAGTTGTGAACTTATCCAGTAGAAACCTGAGTGAATTGGAAATTTCGGTATTACAATTGGGCTTGTCCTTCTGTCCCAGCAACAACTTGAACTATACAGATACTAGAATCCATCTGTTTCTTTACATCAGGAAATTGAAGTTAATGAAGATGTTTGCAACACACTCAAAATCTAAGGGTAAACAAGCATCTACAACCAACCCGGAGACATTAAACTTACAAGTTCAAGATATGGAATTGTTAAGAGTTATGAATGATCTGGAAATGGGAAATAATCACCATGGTAATGATCATGCACTACTAGAATCATGTGGCATTACGAGCGGATATCAAGAACATAGTGGGTTAAAAAGAAAATCGAAATTCAATCCCAATGTCCCATTCGATAACATTGAGGCATATAATTCAGCTGTCATCGCTGAATTAAAGAAAGCAAGGAAGACATTCCAGCACTCCAAATGGGATAACCTCACTAAGGAACAGAGACATGCCCTAAAAATCTTAGAATCTGATTCCACAATTGTAATCAAGCCCTCTGACAAGGGGGGCAATGTTGTGGTAATGGATGCTAACAAGTATAAATCGGAAGCCATGCGACAACTCACGGATGAAACATGTTATGAACTCATTGACTGGGTCCAATACAAGAAAACCATTGTGGACTATCACAAACTCCTGACTGATTGGTACTTTCAGGGACTGATCGATACGGATGAGTATACTTTCTTAAGAACGGATAAACCATGTATACCATGTATATACTTTTTGCCCAAAATCCATAAAAACGCCACTTCTCCACCAGGGCGTCCGATAGTTTCGTCAAATGGAGGGCTACTTGAGAACACATCAATATTTCTGGACTTATTTTTGTCTAAATATGTTCTTAATCTAATGTCATACTGCAAGGACAGCTCTGATTTTTTACGTAGACTCCATGACATACAGTGGGAGGATGAATACCTAATGATCAGTCTAGATGTATGCTCGCTCTACACATGTATTGATCAACGTCAAGGAGTAGCGGCATGCATGTACTTTCTCAAAAGCAGACATGTAGGTTTGTGGGAACACAACAAAATGCTAGAGACTATGATGCTGTTTTGCCTTCAAAATAACATCTTTCTTTTCGAAAAGTCAGTGTACCGTCAGCGGTCAGGGACCGCGATGGGTACTTGTTTCGCCCCCAGCCTAGCGAACCTTTTCCTAGGTTGGTGGGAGGAACAAATAGTATGGACACATCAACTTCAGGAGTATACCGACCACGTATTGGTGTGGATTAGGTATATAGATGACCTATTCCTGATTTGGAATGGATCTCAAAACCTAGCCCAGGAATTCATCAATAAGCTAGGAACCAATAATCTAAATCTGCAATTCACCCACAAGATTAGTCCAGTTTATTGTGAATTCCTAGACATAGCGGTAGAAATACAAGAGGGAGAGATTACAACACGACTTTTTCGTAAACAAACCGCCGGTAACACTCTGTTACATGCGGCAAGTCATCATCCCGTCCCTTTGAAACAAAGCATACCCTATGGGGAATTGCTAGGAGCCCGCCGTGCGTGCAGCACGGACTGTAATTTCAAAAATGAACAACAGACCATGCTCACACGTTTCAGGACAAGGGGGTATAAAGAGGAAACTCTAACCGTGGCTTTGAACAAAGTCAAGGATTTACATCAACATGACATACTCTCTAAGCCCTCTATCAGTACCATCAAGAAAAGGAATGAAAACAATGACATGCCCACAGCACCAAGAATGATAACCCAGTACAGTAGGGGAGCATGGGCTTTAAATAAAATCATGAAGAAAAACTGGAATTTGTTAACAGCAGATCCTATCATTGGCCAATGTATAGGCACAAGACCACAAATAACATATCAAAAGGCAAGATCCTTGAAAGACAAATTGGTCCATAGCTACCGTGGGGACGATGCTAAACCGCAATGGTTACAAATGCCCAATGGCTTCACCACATGCGGAATGTGTAAAGCAGACCGCAATGGCAAGAACTGTAGGGAATACATCACAAGTACCCAACAAAAACGCCCAATAAAACATATAATCAACTGCAACAGTGATTTTACTGTCTACGTACTTGAGTGCCCTTGTGGCCTCAGGTATGTAGGCAGTACCAAACTACCATTGAAATTGAGAATTCTACAGCATATACGTGCTATCACTAACTGTGACCATAATTATCCGGTAGCACGTCATTACTCAGAGGCTCATCAAGGCAACAGCAGTAGTTTAAGGTTCTTTGGAGTTGAAAGAGTTCCCAGGCACATACGAGGAGGGGACAGGGAGAAACGTTTAAGAGTACTTGAGTCCAGATTCATTATAGATCTGGACAGCAAGACACCTAAAGGACTCAACAGTGGGGAGGAACTTGCAACTCATATAGGCATATAGCTCCCTATAATCCTTTCTACAGTACAAAAGTATTCATTCCTAACCTTGATTAGGATTTTAATGTTCTATATATATACTTTTTCAAAATCACTTTTAATAGGATAGGGACATAGGGCCATACTGGATGAAAGATTTTTCCCAATTGGGATATCATGGTAGGATTTTCCTCATTAACGGAAACACCCATTGGAATCATGGGTGCTTCCGTACATCATCCCATGTATTCTCCTATACCCTTCTTTTCTCAGTGAATGAATTAATTCTAGTCTTTATTCCTTCACACACAGCACTTTCCCCTCACTCCCATTTAAACCTAGCACTTGATAAGGAATACTACCTGCAAACACTATATTATTTGAGGGACACTGTATGAATAATCTTTTGAGATATATCCAGGTAGATGATTGTAATAGTCACCTAGTTGATTCATCAGTCATATATTAATACAATGATTTCTCATGAAATACATAATGTCGACCATTTAAGTTTATATTAATTGGAATTTATTCGTAATTCATGACTGTATAGAATGCTGTGTAATTATTTGGCTATTTCAGCCACAATAGAATCGAGAATTTTGCTATCGATGTTATTATTCAATGAAGCTGATCATGTTGTTGTATCATTTTTCTAATGAAGGTTAACTCTGATGCAGCCTAAACCTTGCAATGGTGCTGGGATTTGCAGTTATAATGGATATACCTACTGCGCAGGGTTCACTGGCTATTTTAGCCCTGATATATGACATACAAAGTTTATTATAATCCTGCGCGATTGTTATCTATGAGGACTATTAATGTTACCCCTCTATATATCGCTGCAGCACCGCATGCGTAGTATGGCTGTGAACACCAGTGAGATTGAATACTGACACATAGTGACATATCATGCAATCGCGATTACAACCAATGCTGCACTCATAACAGACACGGCATATTCTCAGTATGCAATTTATATTTTGCCGATTTATATATTTTTTTATCTGTTTATTTCAAACTTTATTGTTCCCTCTTGGAATTTGCCAACAAGGTCCGAGTGTTCGAGTAATGATATGCACCTGAATCCACCATTTCCTTTAATACAATTGCAAGTAATATTGTGCATTTAGATGCTTTCCACATGTAATATATATAAATTTTTCTATATTCACAGCAATTCATTGTAAGTGATTCGGGTCATATCTATGAAATTTATTGTCAAATGGTCAAAGTATTTTGTTTATGTCCATGAACCTCGGGAAGGTATTTCTATGTTTCGTAGGCTTGCAGGAAGTAACTTGACAAAGGCATAACGCCGAAACGCGTCGTCCTTTAACTGCTAGCGCACAATAAAGTCTTTGTGCCGTTTCCTGGTGTGCCGTCTCCTTATTGTGGAAGCTTCTACCCGGAATAAGAATTGTGAAATATATATATATATAAAACACTGCCAATAAAGCATATAAACCAATGTAATCGGTAAGGATAATAAAACCAGTCACATAAGCATATAGGTATAAAGTAAGAATATTTTTTATACAAAAAACTGGAGGGAGATAGAGAAATTACAGGAGGAAAGAGAAAAGGGAAAAGAAGGATATAAAAAAAAGTTAAAGGGAGGAGTAGAGGAGATCTAAGTTACAGGAGAGTGAGAGGATAAATGTATAGTAAAGGGTAACCAATATAAATCTTATTTGTTCTTCTGATGAACTGATAATGAAGACACATTGGCTATTCTATGCTCATCACAAACAAAAATCCACAATTTTATTACAGATAACGTAGAAGTATCCTTCCAACAGGAAAGTGTAACTTTAAAACTCAAGTGCAATAAAAAGATCAAATAGCATAGGTTTAGGTGAAAGATGTTTAAAGTCAAGTGCCATAGATCCACGGAAAACATTTTGAATTGATAATTGAATATTTCACTGAAAAATTCTTAAACATTTAGGAGATATGATTTTCCAGAAACTAAATACATGAGGGCAAGAATAAAGTAAATGAGTAGATCTGGAACACGACCAGCATAATGGAGAGGAAGTTGAGGCAAATTCAGAAACATATTCAGGGGTAATGCCAGCTCTTTTATAAACAAAAAATAAGGATTGTGTGATACATGCAGCCTATGAGGTCCTGAATATTTTAACCTAAATTTTGTCCCAAAGATGAACAGGGAATGATATAGAAAGATCAGTTTCCATTAGTAATTCAGTGGGGTTTTTCAATCATACAGTAGAAGGGGATAGTAAAATGTTATATATATAAGAAGCTTTGGGAATAGAATTAGTAGCAATACAATGTAATGGTGTCAAGGATGAGGCTGGTACAATGTCAGGAGGAAAATTATTGGTCAATAAAAAAGAGTGAAGAGCAGATGATAGTGGGTTGAATTCCTATAAAAAAAAAGAGCCTGGTAGATTATATTGTGTTTGAAGTTGTGGGAAAGGTATATCAGAGTTATGCTTTACAAGGTGATGAACAAACGTAATGCCCTTCTCCTTTCAACATTTGAAATAAAATGATTTACGTCGAAATTTGAAAAACATATTGTACCATATAGCGGGTTTTTGGAGATAAAAACTACATCAGTAAATGAAAAAATGAAGATATTTTCAATAATGAGCGTTCAAACACAATTCATCATGGCATGGTAGAATCCTTTAGGTAAAGCATAAAATTGTCAAATTAAAAAAGCAGAATGTTATAACTTGCAATCAGGAAAACGAACAGCTCCTTCATTCTTCAGACGTTTAAGTTTAGACAAGGCAATACGTGAGTGTTTATTATTCCAGAAGAATTTGGTATAAATAGAATTAATCTGAGAAAAATAATAAATGGGTATTTTAAAAGGTAACATAGAAAATATAAAAAGGACTGAGTTCCAATCATCATCTGGTTGGTATCTAATCTACCCCACAATAAAAGGTGAAGGGGAGACAATAATGAAACGAATGTCTGAGGTTTGAGTTTTAAAGTTAAAATTATGGCCAATAATGCAGGAAATAGTAGTGAAAAACCAAACACCTAATTATTTAATTTTGGATGGATACCACATAAAATTAGCATCAGCAAACATATATTGATTACATAAGGAATTTAGGTGCCGATTCGGATCCTGGAGAAACCGGGTACGAACCGTCGGACGGAGCGTTTTCTCCGTCCGACTCGTACCCGGGAAAAAAACATTACAAACATGCAAGTACGATTCGCACGGAAACACCATTTCCGTACGAATCGTAAAAAACACCGACCGACGAAAATATACATACAAATGTGATCCGGGAAAGCGCCGACGTGACGTCGGGACGCATGCAGGCTGCGTTTGACGAACCAGGAAGTACGATCCGCACCGACGTCACCCCGCACGGATAAAATTCTCCGCCTGCCAAAAACTGCCGGGAAATCAGGACGACGCACGCAAGGAGCACCTGTACGCGACGGACAGCCATGGACCCGAACCTACGTGCCATCCCAGCCCTCATAGCAGTCCACCTGCTCTACAGGAACCGATGCAGACGCCGCAGAAGGTCAGAACAACACCCAGGGGCAAAGGGGGGGGCAGGGGCAGGACACAAAACCCCCACACAAGTCACAAATCATACATGCCCTGGACATACCTGACCTTCAGGGCCTGGTCACTTCGAGGGGGTGGGGGCGTGTCCAGCAACGGAAGTGGATGTAGACGCGAACCGGCAACACAACAAGTCCGGTACATACCGTACCCACGCCTTAAGAGCGTGGGTACGAGTCGTACCACGCCCACCCCTACGTCACCCCAATAATGGCGGTACGGCCCGTACCCACGTTCCAAAGGCCTGGGCACGGGCCGTACCCCCACCCGTGTATGTACGGCGTGTACCAACACCCCACCCGTGGATGTACGGACCGTACCCACACCCGCGTACGTATGGAGCGTACCCCCACCCCAACAGTGTATGTATGGAGCGTACCCCCACCCCAACAGTGTATGTACGGAACGTACCCCCACCCCAACAGTGTATGTATGGAGCGTACCCCCACCCCACCCGTGGATGTATGGACCGTACCCACACCCGTGTACGTATGGAGCGTACCCCCACCCCAACAGTGTATGTATGGAGCGTACCCCCACCCCAACAGTGTATGTACGGACCGTACCCACACCCACGTACATATGGAGCGTACCCCCACCCCAACAGTGTATGTATGGAGCGTACCCCCACCCCAACAGTGTATGTACGAACCGTACCCCCACCCGTGCATGCATGAGCATACCCAGACCCGCGTATGTTCGGAGCGTACCCCCACCCGTGTATGTACGGACCGTACCCACACCCGCAGCATACGTATGGAGCGTACCCCCACCCCAACAGTGTATGTATGGAGCGTACCCCCACCCCAACAGTGTATGTATGGAGCGTACCCCCACCCCAACAGTGTATGTATAGAGCGTACCCCCACCCCAACAGTATATGTACGGACCGTACCCCCACCCGTATATGTATGGAGCGTACATGGCCAGACACAGGAGGGCTGGGTGCAGAGTCCCCCCAGCAGTGCCCAGACACAGGAGGGGTGGGTGCCTATCACTCCCAGCAGTGCCCAGACACAGGAGGGGTGGGTGTAGAGGGCCCCCAGCAGTGCCCAGACACAGGAGGGGTGGGTGCCTATCACTCCCAGCAGTGCCCAGACACAGGAGGGGTGGGTGCAGAGTCCTCCCAGCAGTGCCCAGACACAGGAGGGGTGTGTGCAGAGTCCCCCCAGCAGTGCCCAGACACAGGAGGGGTGGGTGCCTATCACTCCCAGCAGTGCCCAGACACAGGAGGGGTGGGTGCCTATCACTCCCAGCAGTGCCCAGACACAGGAGGGGTGGGTGCCTATCACTCCCAGCAGTGCCCAGATGCAGGAGGAGTGGGTGCAGAGTCCTCCCATCAGTGCCCAGACACAGGAGGGGTGTGTGCAGAGTCCTCCCAGCAGTGCCCAGACACAGGAGGGGTGTGTGCAGAGTCCTCCCAGCAGTGCCCAGACGCAGGAGGGGTGGGTGCAGAGTCCTCCCAGCAGTGCCCATACGCAGGAGGGGTGGGTGCAGAGTCCTCCCAGCAGTGCCCAGACGCAGGAGGGGTGGGTGCAGAGTCCTCCCAGCAGTGCCCAGACACAGGAGGGGTGTGTGCAGAGTCCTCCCAGCAGTGCCCAGACACAGGAGGGGTGGGTGTAGAGTCCCCCCAGCAGTGCCCAGACACAGGAGGGGTGGGTGCCTATCACTCCCAGCAGTGCCCAGACACAGGAGGGGTGGGTGCCTATCACTCCCAGCAGTGCCCAGACGCAGGAGGGGTGGGTGCAGAGTCCTCCCAGCAGTGCCCAGACACAGGAGGTGTGGGTGTAGAGTCCCCCCCAGCAGTGCCCAGACACAGGAGGGGTGGGTGCCTATCACTCCCAGCAGTGCCCAGACACAGGAGGGGTGGGTGCCTATCACTCCCAACAGTTCCCAGACACAGGAGGGGTGGGCGCCTATCACTCCCAGCAGTGCCCAGACGCAGGAGGGGTGTGTGCAGAGTCCTCCCAGCAGTGCCCAGACACAGGAGGGGTGGGTGTAGAGTCCCCCCAGCAGTGCCCAGACACAGGAGGGGTGGGTGCCTATCACTCCCAGCAGTGCCCAGACACAGGAGGGGTGGGTGCCTATCACTCCCAGCAGTGCCCAGACACAGGAGGGGTGGGTACCTATCACTCCCAGCAGTGCCCAGACGCAGGAGGGATGGGTGCAGAGTCCTCCCAGCAGTGCCCAGACACAGGAGGGGTGGGTGCAGAGTCGTCCTAGCAGTGCCCAGACACAGGAGGGGTGGGTGTAGAGTCCCCCCAGTAGTGCCCAGACACAGGAGGGGTGTGTGCAGAGTCCTCCCAGCAGTGCCCAGACACAGGAGGGGTGGGTGTAGAGTCCCCCCAGCAGTGCCCAGACACAGGAGGGGTGTGTGCAGAGTCTTCCCAGCAGTGCCCAGACACAGGAGGGGTGGGTGTAAAGTCCCCCCAGCAGTGCCCAGACACAGGAGGGGTGTGTGCAGAGTCCTCCCAGCAGTGCCAAGACACAGGAGGGGTGGGTGAAGAGTCCCCCCAGCAGTGCCCAGACACAGGAGGGGTGTGTGCAGAGTCCTCCCAGCAGTGCCCAGACACAGGAGGGGTGGGTGTAGAGTCCCCCCAGCAGTGCCCAGACACAGGAGGGGTGTGTGCAGAGTCCTCCCAGCAGTGCCCAGACACAGGAGGGGTGTGTGCAGAGTCCTCCCAGCAGTGCCCAGACGCAGGAGGGGTGGGTGCAGAGGCCCCCAGCAGTGCCCATGGAAAGAAAAAGGGTGGAGTACCCACAGATCCAATGGCCACAATTGTCAGTCAGGTGCACAAAGACCCTGCAGTACATGTAACACATGTGTGCGAGGCTGGGAGTACACACATGCATACTGCCTAAAAGGGAACATGTCCACATGAAGTCATGTCAACAGACTACATACACAAGTACAGTGATCACCAAGGATGCCACGAATGATGCCGGTGAAGACATCGCTCTGCATGCATGGCCAAAGTTGAAGGGGTCCGTCACACACCCAGCTAATGTAGACACAGCTCAGCACAACATATTGGAAACACCCTGCAGGGAAGATGTCAGGGAACACAGAGGAAGGAACACACCTTGGGACAATTTCACCATGCAGTAACTGCTTACATGAACAAAGAAACTTAGCTACCACCTTGTGATGGCACACAGATACCAGGGTCCCCCCTATGACCAGCACACTACTACATTTCCCACACACCCAACACATGATCACCACCCAAAATTATGTAGCAGCCCCACCAACAGCAATACCAGAAAAGCAGTAGTGTTCTAAGGAGAGAAAAAAATGGCTTTATTCAGCACGATCAAAAAATGTTTGTGTGGATAAAGTTCAATATTTACAAAGCCCATAGGGCAGTCCATAAGTCACAGCTGGATGGGGGACACAGTGGGACACGTGTCCCCTAGCTTGCCTGCACAGTTCAGACCACCCTGTCTTCCACAGGGGGGGGCATCATGTGGGGGGGAAGGACCAGGCACCGCAGGGACAGGAGGGACAAGGGCAGGCGTTGTGGGTGCAGGGACGGAGGACTCCAACACAGGGGGTGGGGCAGCGCCAAGGGAGGTGGTGAGGATGGCGCTACACACGTCAGCAAGGTCTCCCAGCGTATCCCCTGCACCTGAAGGAACCACAGGCCCCAAGGACGGGGGGGCGGAGGAATGGGTCGCAGCGCCACTCGGGGAGGGTGTGGACAGGGGGGGGCGCTCAACTACCCTGACCGGCGACTCCTTTGCCCGCTTGCGGGGTGGTGTCACTGTTGGGCTCAGGGACAGAGCGGCCATGAAGGAATCTTTGCTGGATTCGTGGCCAGGAGAGCTGAGGGGAGTGGATTTGGAGGGAGTGGATTTTGCGGAATGTGGACTCCCACTCTGGCTGCGTGACTTACGTTTGCCCCCCGACCCAGTGGGTGTGCCTACCTCACCCTGTGTGTGCGTGCCAGTAGGTGTGCGCTTGCCCTGCCCTGCTGGTGTGGTGCCTGTGTCTGGTGGGGTGCGTGCATGCTGACGTCTGGGTGTACGTGGGACAGGCATGGGAGTGGGAAGTGTGGATGGGGCAGGGGTAGGGGGTGGGACGTAGCGCTGCAGGAGACCCACTGCTGCAGTCAGTGTCGAGTCTATGGACCTCAGCAAGTTGCGTTGGTCAGACTGCGCGGCTGAAATGCCCTCCAAGTATGCCTCCATCTGGTTGAGCACTTGGCTGTGGCCATGGAGGACATTAAGCATCGCAGTCTGACCAACCCGCAACTGCTGCAGGATGTCCACAGACTCGGCATTGGTGGCAGCAGTGGAGACAGGGGCAGGGGGTGCGGTGCCTGGCAAGAAGGAGGCACGTGCTGACTGAGCACGGCGGGAAGGGACACGAGCAAGTGGGAGGCCGGTGATCGGAATGGAGGGGGCGGGTAGTGATGGAGTGCTGGTGTCAGCTGTGGGACCAGCCACCGCCCCCTCGGAGTGCTCAGCCTCGGACCCGTCATAGTCGGTGGTGGTTTGACTGGACAGGTCCTCCGCTGCACTCCCGTCGGCCTCCGTGCCACTCGATGTGCCAGACAACTCTGCACTGCTGGCACTGGTGCTCGCTCCCTCCTCACGGTCCATGCCAGTGTCTCCCTCGGTGTCCCCCGACGATGCTGTGGGCAAGGTGAAGAGACAGGAAATAATCAGACACCTGTATACATATGTCACATGAGTCAAATCCACATAGGTCACAGTGCATAGCCTGAAAAGCAACATGAGTAACATCTACAATACACGGTACATATGTAGGCCCTGCAACACACAGTTGGTTGACCCACCATGCCACTGACCAACTATGGAGAGCATGACACAAAAGCAAATAACATGATATGGATTTGGACAGAGGAGCCAGGCACTGGGGACAATCCAGCACAGCATCTGCAGCACACAGCGTTGGCGTAAAAAGGGATGAGCAGGAACCATTGTCTATTAACTATAGGCACATGCTGCAAAGGCAATACTTAAAAAAATGCCCAACATTAATGGGTCACTGCACCTTGAGTGTATGTCCAGACAAACATCACACACTGGCCAGACCTAGCAAGGAGACTTCAGGTTTAGACATGTAGGCCTTGCCCGCACCAACCACCCCCTACATGAGACAACTTTTTGAGACACAGGAAGCACTTACATCTCTTAGTCTGGAATAAAAACACATGGCCTGCAAGAAATCCTGATTGGACACAAAATACCCCTGGTGCGCCGGTACAAATACATCATCTACAAATGGCCATCATCAGATCATTTTACCAAGACACACAGGCACTGGCCCCCGTGAGTATGAACAAGGGACATTTGGTCAGCCTGTACAGTGGACACATGTAGCAGAGTTTACCTAAACACAAATGGTGCCAGGGTACAATGGCACAGAGCACAATCTATGCTGTAGACACAGAGATTGTCGACATTTTTGGATTACACACATGATACCTAGGAAAAGATGCCCCAGGGGACAGTAGTGGCCACACTACTCCATGGTCCTGAATGGTAATGACTGCAACACAAGCCACCATCCCTGCACTCTGCATATCTCACACTCATGCACATCATGTCACAGGCCACAAAATAGGACATGCATGCTGTACAGCAATACACTTTAGAGACACACTCCTATGTCTGGACTCAGCATCAGTGACAACCGACATGGACCCCACAAGTACTGAACTGGACAGGGCACAGGCAAGGTCCCAAAACCTGTTACACACCACCCCCACACATGAAGCTGCAAGCATTGGGCACATCGATCGACTGGCAGCCTAGATAACCTTGTGCAAGTGTGACTACACACAGACCAGGGAACACATGGCAAGGAGGGGAAGGGAGGAAGGACAGAACCGCTACACTTTGGGGACCAGGAACTGCACTGCACATGTAAACCCTGGCAGTGTATCCATGCAACTGTGCACTTACAAATGCTGGTGACACACAACAAACACACATGTACCTACCCCCTTCCTGCTGCTGCTTTTCCCGTAAGCGCCTGTCCATGTCAGGGAAGACGACCGCCAGCACACGCTTGTGGATGTGGGTCAGACGGCGGCGCCCATGGTTCTTTTGGCTCACAGGTGAGTCCCCCAGCAGGACCCGTGCGATCCTCCGCGTCCAGCACCGGATATCCTGCCAGCGTTTCCTCACCTGGGCTAGGCGCCGCTTCCGACCATCCGTCTTCCTCACGGCACTGACGGCGTCCTTCCAGATCTGCTCCTTGGCACAGGCGCCTACCTGTGAGGATGAAAAAGTGAGACAACATCAATACACCTGCGACATGTCACAGAGACACACCTTAGAACAATTTGGCTGGTTTTAACAGGGCATAGAATGCATCAAACGCATTACACCTGTGTCATAGGGACACTTTCCTCTGTGGAAGGCAAAATGCACTAGGTGGCATTGTAGAGTACACAGGTGGCATGAGGGGTACGACACAATCAATCATCCAGGCTCACACTGTGCATCACAAGCGACACCAGGATTATGTGCAGCACCTCAAAGCAGTCATATGCCACAGGCCACTGAGGCGCCCTCAGCAGAGTACACAGACACACACAGCCACAGGACAATCACCTGCCATTGCCAACTGCAGCTACACACCTCACTCTGCACATGTGCCACTAGACTGGGGGGTGTCACAGGTGTGGGGCTGGCCCATCACCGCAGACACACAGCACTGCTCCCTGCTCACATCAGATGGGCAGGGTATATCCATCCCTCATGCAGCTGGGGTGCTACACTCCACATATGCACTCACCCACATGACAGGGGACTTACACACACACACCAATGTCCAGGGGACAAACACATCATTTGTACACTCTCAGCACATGTACATTAAACAAACACACATCTGTGGGTACTGCCACCTGTCACACTGGGGGAACCACAGATTCACATAAGGACTGTAGTAACAACATTCCCAGGAGGATTAGACAGGCAGAATGTGTAATGCCACCTGCAGTGATTGTCACAGTACACACAATGCAAGTGAGGAGAGCAGACATGCACCACAGCATGCTCTGGCTGGGAGACATTAGGCATTCCCCCATCCGGGACCCACCCTACAGTACATTGCATGTATGTTACACCTGGACACAATGGCAGAAGTCACAGTCACAAAAAAGGGGCACAGTCTTTGCTAGTGGACTCAGCACTCACCTGAACCCCTGGTCGACCATACAGCATGGGGTACTGTGGGAGGATCACATCCAGCAGGGCTTGGTTCTCCTCCTGGGTGAAAGGCTGGGCCCTCTCCACAGACCTGGACATGGTGCCAGAGGATTCACGAGCAGCAGCAGTGTTGTTGAATCAAAGGATGTGCAGGCAAGTGCTCTCTCATGGGACCTGGCTGCCTTATATCTGCTTTGCTGCCCTGTTTCATTCACAGGAGTACAGAGTGATTGGTCACTCACATTTGCATCCTATGTTTCCTCCAATCCCTTTAAACCTACCACAGTCAGTGGCTTTGCTTTTTTTTTAATTGAGCATGATGTCAACTCAACAACCACTTTGCAACAAAGTAAATTCTGTCAAACCGACTTTAGCTGGGCACCTGATGAAAAAAATTCAAACTTTAAACTCGGTCTCCATGACAACCAGCATGCATGTAGGGATTTATACTTGTCCCTCATGTGTCCCCTATGTAATTTGGACATTCACATACAGGTACGGTGAGTTCCAGGGCCCTAGGGCACCCCAAATGCATAGAAACGGCCCGTACATGCGCGTGTACGGGGCGTATCACTATGGGTACGCATACGCGAGCAAAGCCATAGTGAAATGGCCCGTACACGCGTGTGTACGGGGCGTATCACTGTGGGTACGCATACGCGAGCAAACCCATAGTGAAACGGCCCGTACACGCGTGTGTACGGGGCGTATCACTGTGGGTATGCATAAGCGAGCAAAGCCATAGTGAAACGGCCCGTACACGCGTGTGTACGGGGCGTATCACTGTGAGTACGCATACGCGAGCAAACCCATAGTGAAACGGCCCATACACGCGCGTGTATGGGCCGTTTCACTATGGCTTTGCTCGCGTATCCGTACCCATAGTGATACGCCCCGTACACACGCGTGTACGCTCCTTATCACTATGGCTTTGCTCGTGTATGCGTACCCATAGTGATACGCCCCGTACACACGCGTGTACGCTCCGTATCACTATGGATAGGCCTACGGCAGCACTCCCATAGTGATGGGGAACGTACACACGCCCTCAGAGTGCATGTACGGTGCATTTCACACCTGACAGTGGTGATAGGCAGCACACAGAAAGTAATAGATCTGACATACTTGTCCAAGGCTGGACATCAAGGCATTGTCTGTGCAGTACTACATATGTGGGGCACAGGTGTGTCAGGCTGTAATGTGGCACATTACTCCTGAGTTGTGAAGGCAATAGATGTATGATGAGATGTGTACAGATGTCATGTGTGATGGTGGACTATGTGCCAGGCATCCCCTTCACTCCTTTGACATGTGTGCATGTAGTACAGAACACTTGTGTAAAGCGTCACTGCCATGGCACAGTCAACAACACATACAACTGTCCCCTGATGCCAGCTACAGGGGTTTTCAAACCTGACATGTGACTACCCGCGTTGCACGATGTGACTATGTCATGTATGTGGCATGTGTTCCCATTAGCTTGCTGTAGGTGTTTGGTCAAATGCATCTGCAGTTGCTGCAACCAACATGTGTCTGTGTGTAGATGGCCATGGCACAGTGTTACGCATACCAGGCCACATGTGGAATCCGACGGAAGGTGTGTATGTATGCATCGACACGGAGTTTCAAAACAAGGACATATCTGCATACTCTCAATGTATGTGTCATCATTCTTGAAATGTAATCCTTCATGGCAAGGTGTGTGGTCTGTCCTTTTTCTATTACATGTGACCTGTGCCTCTAGTGTTCCGCAACCTGTCTGTACAATGAACATCCTTCCTCTGCACATATTTGGTTGTCTGTAACTCCTGCAATGCGTCTGCCTGCTCACTTACACTGGCCCACAGCTAGTTTCATGGCATGGCATAATGAGGTTGAGAATAAACGTTTGGAGCTGTCTCTTGGTAGGAGTGTCACATGGCTGGCATACGTGTCCATGGCATATTGCACAGACCTGACTCTGTATGTAGCATATGTGTATTGCCTGTTGACCCTGTGCTCAGTACATTGACATTGGTGGTGTACTGTACTCACTCTTCGTTGTCCCTTCTAATTCACTGCAGGGCTCCGCCTCTCCCTCGAGCAATTCCGGACTTGGCTGACATGCGGGAAAATGACTGTATACGCCGCTACCGCTTCCCCAACGTTTGATTGTGGACTTGACGACACGGCTGGCAGCACACCTCCAACCGCTACACAGGTATCCTGGTGCACTGACACCCAAGATGAAGGTGATGGCAGCCCTACATTTCTTGGCCATGGGTACCTTTCAACATACCATTGCCCATGTGGGTGGGATGTTCCAAACCATGTTCAGCCGTGTACTGCATGATTTTCTAGAGGCCATGTTGGAGCACCTTGATGAGTTCATTAAATTCCCAACTCCTGAGCAGTTGACAGCTGTCAAGCGTGAGTTCTATGCCCTGGGAGGGATGCCCCATGTCATTGGGTCCATAGATGGAACACATGTGGCTTTGGTACCACCACAGGCACAGGAGGTAGCCTTCCGTAACCGCAAGCATTACCACTCCATTAATGCCCTTGCGGTGTGTCTTGCCAACATGGTGATTTCACATGTCTGTGCTCGTTTTCTAGGATCAACACACGATGCGTACATCATGAGGTGTAGCAGGGTGCCTGAAATGATGCTGCAGCTGTGCAACGAACGAGCATGTATTGTTGGTGGGTATACTCTGGCAGTCCTGTATTTAACGTCATCTTCCTGTCTTACTGCTTCTCCTGACCCACTCTTGTCCATGATGTTTCCATGTAGGGGACGCTGGCTATCCCAACATGCCATGGCTGATCACGCCTCTCCGCAACCCCAGCACGGCTGCCGATCACCGCTACAACAACGCCCATGGGCGGACCAGGCGAGTGATAGAGAGGACGTTTGGCCTCCTGAAGAGCCGATTCCGTTGCCTCCACAAGACCGGTGGCGCACTCCCATATGCACCTGTGAAGGTCTGCAAGATATTCCTCGTGTGCTGCATGCTGCACAACATGGCAGTGGAGAAAGCTGTGCCACTCATCCTGGATCCAGATGAGCAGGACCATCCACCCGTGGAGGATGAAGGGCTTGGGCACGAGGCAAGTGATGTGGAGGAGGAGGAGGAGGTGGTAGAGGACATGCGGAGTCGGCTCATACGCGACTTCTTTGCTTAGTGGTGAGTTCCAGTGTCTGAGTGTGCACGCATTTGGCTGTGTGTGGCATGTGTTGCAATGTGTGTGTCCATCTGCATGTCTTCCAAGTGAGTCTGAGGTGTTTGGATGTGTCACTCGAGTGATGGTGCAATAGAATAATGTTGTTCCAGAGTCATCATTGTCACCTCGCATGTTGACAACCTAATACGTGTCGAGTACATGCACATGCATGCGGATGTGCTTCTTTTGGCTGACTTCTGGTGTGTCTCCCATCCAAAGGTACTTGCGCATGCTGTCTGCTGGTGGCATTGTTGTGCTCCTGCTATTCCTCATGAACACAGCAACATGTGCTGAATCAGCGTGACATGCACGGACAAGTTCGAAAATCTCCTTCGGGTAAGGGATGCAGCACGGCTTTTTGGGAGTGGTATTTGTTTTGAATGTGTGTGCACTGCTCCTGTTCATGTTTGGATACTTCATATACATGTAGATTCACCATGGGGCACATGACCTGGAGCAGAATTCACCTGAATTGATGGTCAGACTTGGTGACAGTCATCTGTAATGGGATTGTGATGGAGCCATCAATGTGTGTAACACTGGCCTCGGAAACATACGGGTTGCACCGGGTTGACATGGTGTGTGAATTCCCCATTAGGGGCTCAATGGTGTATAGCAGGCTCTCCGTGGGCAGCAGGGGGTGTTTAGCTGTAACCCGTCACTTGTGTGCCAGTGCCATGGATTTCCAGCATCTGTGGTGGTAAGGGGGTGCCAGTGTTGGTCCCATGTGTTCATCCACATGACCTGTGTATGTGTTAACAGAGTTGCATTAGCATTCCGACACATGAGTAATAAAGGTGTCCCTCTGCCTCCAAGGTGCCTCATCTCTGTCAATGGTGGTCTGTTGCCACTGTGCATGCGGCATGTTTGGCATTGTTCTCAGAGATGGGGCATATGAGTCTATGTGTAGAGTAGCAAGATGCAAGCTGTTTGTCAGGGATTAGATTCTGTATTGTGCATGACGTCCATGGCTGTGTAGGTTTTGTGGCATGTCAGTCTCCACGACGGCCACTGTGCCGCATGTGAATCCATTGTGTGTGTGTGTGCCATGTTGAACCAGACATTCCTTCATTGACATACACCTTTTGCATGGTTCCTTCCTGAGATCCTTGTCTTTGTGTGCTACTTGTGGCATTGTTTCCTTGACATGGCGCATGCTGCTGCAGGCCCTGCTGCAAGGGCACCCAGTGTCCACGCAAACGAGCTGGTGTTCATCATGGATTGCTTGCTGACATGTGCTATGCTGAGCAGCAGCATCTGTGCCTCATGCGGCAGCACACTCTGCATTATGCACAAAATCCCCAGTTCCATCCACCTCAAGGCAAGAGGGAGACCATCCCCCAGGTCAACTATGACATCCGTGTCTACTCCTACCCTGCACTCTACGGACATGTGTGTAAGAAATCCCATGATACTTGTCCACATCCAGGGTGCATCTGCACAGCTCTGCTACTACATCCGGCGACCAGGCCACATCAACGTCCAACAGAGATGGGGGGAGTGGATCACTGCCAGCTGCAGGATGACCTTCTCAATCCACGCACACCCTCAGGATGCAGCCCACACCCACAACACAACCTTGTGGCACTGTGATCCAACACCCAATTGTGCCATCTCCATGCATCCAACCTTAGCTGGCCCACCATTCTCCACATCCACCTGACTCAAGCATGCAGGACATGGTTCTGCCACATGTCTACACATACCTGGGACTCCCACCCCAGGACACTCTACATGATCCCTGACCTCTGTGCATGACTGTTGCTCTTCTAAATAGGTCTGTGGGCACAGTTGTGCGGGCACCCCCTCAGCTGGTTGGGCCCATCACGGGTGAGTATGGTGCTCCATGTCTGTCTTGGATGGTACGTTGTGACCCATGTGTGTCCTGTGCCAGACTCAGACACCAGGGTATGGATGTTTGGAGTTAATTCAGTAATCAGGCATTGTTTGACTTTACAACACAGACATGTAGTGGAATAATGCAAAATGACGGCATCATCTTGTGATTGTGATGATTTTTATTACTGCTGGGGTACGTGTTTGGGGGGGTGACAAGAGGTGCTTGGCGGGAGTGTAGAATCCAAAGTTCACAGGGGGAGTTGGTGTCCTTGCCATTGACAGTCATCAGAGTCTGTGCCACAGTCTTTGTCAACATTGGTCAGACAGTGACCAGCAAGGCCATGTGGCAGAGAATGTCCTTTGCTGCTGTGCTGCTGTTGGGCCAGAGGGCCAGGTGCCAGGCCAGGTGACCTGGGAGATGGTGATGTTCCGCTGGCTCTCACGGTCTTTTTCGTGGACGACCCACCTTCCTGCGGGGACCCTCAGACGCCTGCCTTGACGATGCAAGGGACGCTCCATCAGATGTATCCTCCTCCTCCTCCCTCCCTGTGTCTGGTGGTGGTCTACGCCTGGTGGCACAGGGAGGGTTTGCCAGGCTCTGGGCGATCTGATGGAGGGATTGGCTCACGTCCCTGTGCACCGCCAAGAGCTCTGCAAGTCTTGCCTCCATCCTGGCATGAGGCTCAACCTGCAGGGCCTTCATCTCATTGAGGGTCCCCACTACCTGGGCGATGCTTCTGAAGTCACGCCGGTATGCGTCCAGGATGGTTCTGACGTGTGCCATAGCCGGGTCCTGAGCCAACTGGTCAGGTTCACGCCTCCGCCGTCCTCCACTCCCACCACCCCTGCCCACTTGCGCCTGGCCTGCCGTTGTGGGCACATCGGGTCTCCGGGACCCCTGAGGGATGGCATTTGCGGTGTCGCCTGCCTCCTCCTGGGTGCCCGGAGAACCTTGTCCCTCCTGGACAGACTGGCTGCGTTGTTGTGTGCGGGCAGGGCTCCTGGGTGTCTCCTGGGATGTGGCAGGAATGGGGGTGGTGGTTGGCACAGTTGTACCTGACGCAGGTGCTGCAGGTAGATGGACACCAGAGGGGCCAGGTTGGTCTGGGTCATCCACGGAGTGGTGAGAGTCGTCGCTGCCGGTGGGGTCCTCTTCACGCAGAGCCTGGTCCTGTGAGTCTTCCCCCCCAGTGTTGGGGGGAGATCGATGACGTTGACCTGTGTGTGAGAGAGACAGTGTTAATTGTGTTACATGCGACATCCATGTTTCATTCTTTTTTGATTTGGCACAGTTCCTCTGGGTGGTTGGATTTGGCAAGCATTCCTCACACAGTGCACGGGTATGTCCCTTGGCCACAGCTTTCGACACTTTACCTATGTGTGACACAATCTTAGTTGATGCATCTTTTGGGAACGCAGTCAGCAGTGTAGTGAGCGGGCGTAGCAAGCCATGCAGAGCCGCCTTACGTGTTGCACTGTACGTGGCCAAATGGTGTTTATTCCATGCTATTTGAGAATGCAGGTAGGTAACTTAACTATTTGTGACTGGGTTCTGATGAACACAGTGGGTAGGTATACTGGGTGTAAGGTTCTGTTTGTGCCTGCAGCACGGATGTACTTGTGCAGAGATTGACACATGGCCTAGTGTTTATCATAGGTTGAAGGGGGGGTTAAGGCACTGCCAAACCTTGTCTACATGCACACAGTCCACCTGCTGACGAGCGGACATGGCCACACCACCCAAGGGTGAGTTGGTCTCCCTCTGTCTCCCTTTCTCCCTCTCTCTGTCAGCCTCCTCCCTCTGTCCGTCTCCCTTTCTCCCTCCCTCTATCAGCCTCCTCCCTCTGTCCGCCTCCCTCTGTCTCCCTTGCTCCCTCCCTCTATCAGCCTCCTCCCTCTGTCCGTCTCCCTTTCTCCCTCCCTCTATCAGCCTCCTCCCTCTGTCCGTCTCCCTCTGTCTCCCTTTCTCCCTCCCTCTATCAGCCTCCTCCCTCTGTGCGTCTCCCTTTCTCCCTCCCTCTATCAGCCTCCTCCCTCTGTCCGTCTCCCTTTCTCCCTCCCTCTGTCAGCCTCCTCCCTCTGTCCATCTCCCTTTCTCCCTCCCTCTATCAGCCTCTTCCCTCTGTCTGTCTCCCTCTGTCTCCCTTTCTCCCTCCCTCTGTCAGCCTCCTCCCTCTGTCCGTCTCCCTTTCTCTCTCCCTCTATCAGCCTCCTCCCTCTGTCCGTCTCCCTCTGTCTCCCTTGCTCCCTTCCTCTATCAGCCTCCTCCCTCTGTCCGTCTCCCTTTCTCCCTCCCTCTATCAGCCCCCTCCCTCTGTCCGTCTCCCTCTGTCTCCCTTTCTCCCTCCCTCTATCAGCCTCCTCCCTCTGTCTGTCTCCCTTTCTCCCTCCCTCTATCAGCCTCCTCCCTCTGTCTGTCTCCCTTTCTCCCTCCCTCTATCAGCCTCCTCCCTCTGTCCGTCTCCCTCTGTCTCCCTTTCTCCCTCCCTCTATCAGCCCCCTCCCTCTGTCCGTCTCCCTCTGTTGTCCCTTTCTCCCTCCCTCTATCAGCCTCCTCCCTCTGTCCGTCTCCCTTTCTCCCTCCCTCTCAGCCTCCTCCCTCTGCCCGTCTCCCTTTCTCCCTCCCTCTATCATCCTCCTCCCTCTGTCCGTCTCCCTCTGTCTCCCTTTCTCCCTCCCTCTATCAGCCTCCTCCCTCTGTCCGTCTCCCTTTCTCCCTCCCTCTATCAGCCTCCTCCCTCTGTCCGTCTCCCTCTGTCTCCCTTTCTCCCTCCCTCTATCAGCCTCCTCCCTCTGTCTGTCTCCCTTTCTCCCTCCCTCTATCAGCCTCCTCCCTCTGTCCATCTCCCTTTCTCCCTCCCTCTATCAGCCTCCTCCCTCTGTCCGTCTCCCTCTGTCTCCCTTTCTCCCTCCCTCTATCAGCCTCCTCCCTCTGTCCGTCTCCTTTCTCCCTCCCTCTATCAGCCTCCTCCCTCTGTCCGTCTCCCTCTGTCTCCCTTTCTCCCTCCCTCTATCAGCCTCCTCCCTCTGTGCGTCTCCCTCTGTCTCCCCTTCTCCCTCCCTCTGTCAGCCTCCTCCCTCCCTCTGTCTGTGTCCCTCTCTCTGCCCCTCTCCCTCCCTCTGTGTGTCACCCTCTGTCACCTCAGCCCAGCTTCCTGGGCACACACAGTTTGCAGGTCTTGCAAAGGCCATTGGCTTGTTCATGTGGGTTTGTTTCTTCTCTGCGGGCACCCATTGGGCGGAGTGTCTGAGTCTGCGCTGCTGCTGTGGCGGTGTGTGCTGACACTCTTTCAGTGTGCTGCGTCTTCATTGGCTGCTGTTATGTGCAAATTGTGCCTTCATACCCATGTCGTCCTGCAACGCGGCCACCATTAGTAGGCAAAACAGTACTGCGTGGGGACACACTGTTTGTATGGCTGTGCCCTTAGCCATATGGGCTGAGGGCATTGTTGTGTGCTTCAGAGTTGCTCTATGTTGGTTTTGAGGCCCACCCTCCCGGCATCAGGGACATCCTGTCTTGTGTTGGTGTTTTGTGTGGCCTGTGACTTGGCATGGCCTTGCTTGGGGCATGGGGCATGGAGGCGCTAGTGGCATGTGTGTGTTTTTGGAGTGTAGTTGTGTCTGGTGCTGGATTTGGGGGGGTTGCGTGCATGATTGGTATTTGGGTTGTATATGGCGTTCCCCCCATGTGAGTTGAGTTGTTTGTGTACTCACCAGGCTCTCGGACTCCTTCTACTCCGTCTACTCCCACCGGCGGCAGCGTGGCCATCACCTTCTCCTCCCAGGGATGGTAGTGTACCGGTCTGCGGGCCGGACCTCCTCCAGTGATGTTGGCCTGGTTGTGGTCGTCTGTCATTTTTCTCTTGACCGTCCTCCGCAGATCGTACCACCTGGCTTGGCACTCATGCCTGGTCCTTCTGGTGGCCCCAACAGCATTCACGGAATTGACTATCCTCTCCCACATGGCAGTTTTTTCTGATATGCTGGTCCGTCTGACCAATGTTCCGAAGAGCTGTGGCTCGACTCTGATGATTTCGTCGACAAGGGACTCCAGCTCGTCCTTTGTGAACTTTGTATTCTTGTTGGTGGGCATGGTGTGGGGTGTGGGTGTGGATGGTTGTGGGGGTGGGGGTGTGGATAGGTGTGGGTGTGGATGGTTGTGGGTGTGCAGGTGTGTGTGTGTGAATGTGATGAGGGTGTGTTTGTGATGGTGGTTGTGTGAAGGAGTGCAAGTGTAAGGTGTATTGATGGTTGAAGTATGGTGCAGTGTGTTGTCTCTGGGGTCTGGCAGCAGGGGATCTGTTGCAAAGGATCATGGTTTGTGTGTGTTGGGCCTTTTTATTGGTCCATTTGTGGGTGTGTCTGTGTTTGAACTTTCGGTGGGTGTGTTATAAGGAGTGGTAGTGGTTTGGGCCTCTGTTTCTCTGTTTGTCAGTTGCAGGTCAGTGTATAGGATGTATTTGGCCTTGTTGGATATGTTTTGTGGTGTTGTGTGCCTCGGATTGACTGTCCTTGTGTTTTTTTGTTTAGTTCTGGTTCAGTAGGAGTGTTTTTAGCCTCTGTACGGTGCGTACATGGGCCATGTTGTTGTACAGTGCTGTCCTTTGCTATGGCTTAGTACGACTCGTACATGCCCGATGTTGGGTGAGGTGCTGGTGTGTGGGCCTGGGGTAGGGTGCGTACGAACACGGGCAGGGTGTTGGTCCGCACCGTCCATCGGTGGTGGTGTTTCGCACGGTACATACAAGGAGGGCTGGGTGTAGGGTCCGTACATACACGGGTGGGGGTACGGTCCGTACATACACTGGTGGGGTGGGGGTACGGTCCGTACATACACGGGTGGGGTGTTGGTATGCTCCATTCATACACGGGTGTTGGTACGCTCCATTCATACACGGGTGGGGGTACGGTCCGTACATACACTGGTGGGGTGTTGGTACACTCCATTCATACACGGGTGGGGGTACGGTCCGTACATACACTGGTGGGGTGGGGGTACAGTCTGTACATACACGGGTGGGGTGTTGGTACGCTCCATTCATACACGGGTGGGGGTACGGTCCATACATACACGGGTGGGGTGGGGGTACGGTCCGTACATACACGGGTGGGGTGTTGGTACGCTACATTCATACACGGGTGTTGGTATGCTCCATTCATACACGGGTGGGGTGGGGGTACGGTCCGTACATACACGGGTGGGGTGTTGGTACGCTCCATTCATATACGGGTGTTGGTACGCTCCATTCATACACGGGTGGGGGTACGGTCCGTACATACACTGGTGGGGTGTTGGTACGCTCCATTCATACACGGGTGGGGGTACGGTCCGTACATACACTGGTGGGGTGGGGGTATGGTCCGTACATACACGGGTGGGGTGTTGGTACGCTCCATTCATACACGGGTGAGGGTACGGTCCGTACATACACTGGTGGGGTGTTGGTACGCTCCATTCATACACGGGTGGGGGTACGGTCTGTACATACATGGGTGGGGTGGGGGTATGGTCCGTACATACACTGGTGGGGTGGGGGTACGGTCCGTACATACACGGGTGGGGTGTTGGTACGCTCCATTCATACACGAGTGGGGGTATGGTCCGTACATACACTGGTGGGGTGTTGGTACGCTCCATTCATACACGGGTGGGGGTACGGTCCGTACATACATGGGTGGGGTGGGGGTACGGTCCGTACATACACGGGTGGGGTGTTGGTACGCTCCATTCATACACGGGTGGGGGTACGGTCCGTACATACACTGGTGGGGTGGGGGTATGGTCTGTACATACACGGGTGGGGTGTTGGTACGCTCCATTCATACACGGGTGAGGGTACGGTCCGTACATACACTGGTGGGGTGTTGGTACGCTCCATTCATACACGGGTGGGGGTACGGTCCGTACATACATGGGTGGGGGTATGGTCCGTACATACACTGGTGGGGTGGGGGTACGGTCCGTACATACACTGGTGGGGTGTTGGTACGCTCCATTCATACACGGGTGGGGGTACGGTCCGTACATACACGGGTGGGGTGGGGGTACGGTCCGTACATACACGGGTGGGGTGTTGGTACGCTCCATTCATACACGGGTGGGGGTACGGTCCGTACATACACGGGTGGGGTGTTGGTACGCTCCATTCATACACGGGTGGGGGTACGGTCCGTACATACACGGGTGGGGTGGGGGTACGGTCCGTACATACACTGGTGGGGTGGGGGTACAGTCCGTACATACACGGGTGGGGTGTTGGTACGCTCCATTCATACACGGGTGGGGGTACGGTCCGTACATACACGGGTGGGGTGGGGGTGCGGTCCGTACATACACGGGTGGGGTGGGGGTATGGTCCGTACATACACTGGTGGGGTGGGGGTACGGTCCGTACATACACAGGTGGGGTGTTGGTACGCTCCATTCATACATGGGTGGGGGTACGGTCCGTACATACACGGGTGGGGTGTTGCTACGCTCCATTCATACACGGGTGGGGGTACGGTCCGTACATACACTGGTGGGGTGTTGGTACGCTCCATTCATACACGGGTGGGGGTACGGTCCGTACATACACGGGTGGGGTGGGGGTACGGTCCGTACATACACGGGTGGGGTGGGGGTACGGTCCGTACATACACGGGTGGGGGTTCGGCGCGTACATCCGCGGCCGGGGGCATTTTGCACGTACATGCGGGGTCTGTGGTGGGGTGTTCGGCGCGTATGCGGGCACGTGTCTCCATGCTTACTATGGGAGTTCGGTCCGTACGGTGTTTTTTGCATACAGTTGTGAAATCGAAAGGACGGGAGTGATCGTACTTGCGCGGTCGGACTTCATTTTTCCGATTCGTACGGTAAATCGTCCGGGGATGTGTCGGACACAATTTCCGACCCGAGGATGTGTGGGGACATTTTCCCGATGTGATTCGTATGGAGTTTTTCCCATGCGAATCGTACTTGGCAGTTTGTACGCTACTTGTACGATTCGGACGGTAAAAAGTCCAGATTCAATTCGGACGGGGGAAATTTTTCCAGGATCCGAATCGGCACCTTAATGGTAGAACTTCAGTTTTAGAGTGGTTTAGTATATAACCAGAGACATTAGAATATAAGTTGATCTCTTGTAAAAAAGGATTGGAAGAGGGGTTAGACATATATATTAAATTATCATCAGCATACGTCGATAACTTGGTTTTAAGGGAGTGGTGTTTAAAACTAGATATAAGTGTATTACAACAAATACATTCAAGGAAGGGTTATAAACAAAAAGTAAAAAGAAAAGGGGAAAGGGGACAACCTTGTCTGGTACCTCTGTGTAGTTTAAAATATGGGGAAAAGCGTCCACTAACAAATGCACTGGCATGGGGGAAAGAGAATAATAATTTTATAAAAGAAATACAATTTGGAACAAACCCACACCATTGTAGAGTGAGAAACATATATTGCCAATTAATGCATTAATGCGGTGAAATGCTTTTTCAGCATCAAGAGATAGGGTTGCTAGGAGAGAGTGATATTTCTTGCCCAATTGAAGAATATTGAGGAGCATTTTGGCATTGTCCGCAGCTAGTCTACCCTTAATAAAACCAGATTGATCAGATATAACAAGTAAGGGGACAACGTTTTCAATGCGCAATGCTAACATTTTGGCAAATATTTTACAAGCATAGTTAATTCATGAAATTTTTACAACGGGTGTGATCTTTGTCGGCTTTAGGGAGAATAACTATTAATGCCTCCAAAAAGGATCCAGTGGCGTTTGAATCTAAAAGAAAGGAATTGAAAAGTTCAAGTAGTTTGGTAGTAAAAATTGAAAAAAAAGCAGAAAATAACTCAATACAAAATCAATCTGGGCCTGGGGCTTTAGCTTTTGTTTTAGGAATTTAATATCATCTATAATCTCCTGAAGAGTTATGTCAGCTTCCAATGATTTAAATTTATCAGGAATGGAAGGAGGATGAGGAAGACCATTAAAAAGTATGAATATCATTCTCTGAAAGATCGGTATCTTCTAAATATAGTGATTCATATTAATCTTGGAAAGATTTAGCGATGTCGGCATCCGAGGAAGAAATGTTGTTAGAGTTAATTATGAGTCCAATATTATTACTTTTAGATTACATTTTTAAATAATTGGCCAGCACTTTGCCCACTTTCTTTTGGTCTCTGTAATACTTTGATTTGACTTTATGCAGAATATTACATGCATCAGTGGTAGCAAGTTTATTAAGGACCTTAATCAAGTCATGTAAAACAGAGGAAGATTAAGAGGTATAGTAAAGGCTCGAAAGAAAGCCTTAAAAGCATCCCAGTTGCTAGGAACTGAGGTGTCAATAGGATTTTTACATTAAAAAAACTCATTAATAAAAGCAGTGGCTTCTGTAATAAAATTATTATCCGACAAAACAAAATTATAAAATTTCCAACGATTAGTTTTAGAATTAGTGAAAGATGCTTGAAAAGAAGATAAAATGGGATTATGAACTGAGATAAAAATGGAGCCAATTTCTGAGTATTTAATGGAGGGAAGCAAAGACTAGTGACTAATATATAATCAATTCTAGACAATTCGTGAAAAATGTAAATTCAGAAACATCAGGATTACAAGTTTCCAAACATCAAATAATAGACTACAGGTAATAGCAGATTTAAATGCCTTATGAGATCTATTAGGGTTAAAATTACACCTGAATTTCCTATCAATAAAGGGCTCTACCCACTGATTAAAACATTAATAGTAGGATTGTCATATGAGACCAAGATTATTTTAAAATTATTCCAAAAATCACGATACAGAGAAAATAGATATGAAATAGAGAGATCTGTTTGTTCTGAAAAAAAACGGAAGCCAGTTTGCATCGTCCATCAGTATCACATTGAGTTGAAATAATCTGTGCATGCACCATTTTATGAAACAGAATTGCTACACCACATTTACAGGTAATAGCTTGGGAATAAACAATCTGACACAACCCATTGTCTTTTTAACTTAAGTGATTTAACATCACTGCAGTGAGTTTCTGCAGAAAAGTAACATGTGAATTTAACTTTGACAGATGAGAAAGTACCTTTTTCTCTTTATCCCAATCCACTCTCACATCTTAAAATTGCTGTGATGTTCCTCCTTTGTGCTTCTAGATTTAATTGGTGGTATTATAAATATTTTAACTATTTTATATTCTATATGTTATGCTCCCTCTACATGCTGCTAGCCTTAACTGTAGTTTTTTAAATAAATATTTTAACCATATTTTATCTTATATGCTACGTTCTTAAGTGTTCTTATGCATGATTTTACAGTTTTAAGTTATTGTGTTTGCTTTTATGGCAATTGCCGAAATAAAGCTTATCATGGCATGGCAAACCATGGATGTTCCACAAGACAACATTAGACATATTGGGAATTAGGAGTAAAGGAACAAGAACATGGCTGACATGCTGCAAAAAACATGAAGGAAAACAAAAAGACACCAAATATTAACATCCATATAACATAAAAGGAATTCAAGCATGATAACAATAGAAAACGTAAAATCACTCATAGAAAAAGAGCAAGAGAGAAAGGAAGAGGATAGAAAAGAAGGAAAGAGAATAGACTGTAAAGTAAAGAGACAGATAAAGTAGAGATATCCAGAGCCGAATCGAAGAGTATGGAAAATGAGAATGAGACATGCCAGCACCTAGAACAAGAGAAGCAGCAGAGGGATACAAATAAGAATCATAAAAAACAGCCATAAAGACTCACACATAAAGAAAGAGAGGAGATGAGAAAGAGAAGCTCATAAGAAAGTTGTTAAGGAGACTCGAAAGACATCCATCTATCGAGGATTGAAGAAACAATTTTGTTTAACAGTATCATCAAAGAATCATGTGATGCCTTCATTGGTGATTTTACATAGGCAGGGATGCAAAAGGCCATAGCGAATGCTCAACCGTCTCATTTGAGGTCGAAGAGCAAGGAATCCTTTTTGTCTGACATTTGAGTCATTGAAAAGGTCTTGAGAGATAAAAATATAGTGGCCGGACCATTCGAGACAGCATTTTTTTTTAGCTGCCTTCAAAACACGCATCAAGTCAGTGAATTTGAAAAATAGCATTATGATACCCCTAGGCCTGTTGGAATGGGGCTGAAATCGACCTAAAGTATGTGCTCTTTAAAGATTCAAAGGTAGAGTGTTGGGAAGATCCAAAAGTTCAGGCAAGAATGTTTTCAAGAAAGTGAGAAATCTAGACCCTCAAGATTGTCTGGTAGTCTGTAAAAACGGAGGTTATATATATGTTTTCAAGATCTTCGGTGTGTAACTTAAGTTTATGGATTTACTGATCCATCAAAGGAATCCCAGTCGTGGCATCGTAGAGAATACTCATACATTGTTTCATGTCTAACATTTTACCCTCCATTGCAATCCACCGATCTTCAATTTGTTGAAGTTTGTCGTTCGTACCACTCATTAAAGGTTTCAGATCCCTCACCTCATCAAGTATTGTGTCCAAAACAGGATTATGAGAAGACATAATGGGATCATTCTTAGCCCTTTTAGGTTTCGCACCAGAGGAAGAGGGTTTATGTTATGTTATTTTTTATTTATAGCGTGCACGGATACTCTGGCCATTTTAAAGTAGTGCATAGAATGATGAGGAATCTTCTGAAGCTATCTAATCTTGCCCATACACTATAATGACAGAGTGTACAGATAAATTCGGAACATGAAGCGACAAACAGGAACTTCCAAGATGCAAATATTTGATAATAGCAACTGACCAAAGGAGACGCCTACTTTTGTGTAATCCAGGGCAGAAATATAGGCCAGAGGCAAATAAATGAAACAATTGTAAAAAAAAATAAAAGGAAAAAAGAAGATTTATTTAGCTGAAGAAAGTCACTCCATTATTCAGCTATAACAGGAAGGTTGCCACAAAAGATGTTAAAATACAGGCAGAATGTCCAAAAAGGGGCAAGATGAAGATAAAAATGATGAAGATTTAGCAGCTTGCAGACAAAATGATGCCATTAAACTGAAAATAATTATTTACAGGTGCAGATGAAAAAGAAAATAGAGCAACCTTCATAAAAGAAATGGGTGAGGGTAGTTGCTGTAGTAGCTCACATGACATAGAAAAGCATGTACAGGGCTTTGCTGGGGGGAGTGTGATAAAAGGTATCAGGAAGACGACATTGCAAGTGGCACACTAATTAAAATGCGGTAGCTCACGTCTGACTGAAACACACCACCGCAGCACAGGGATGAAAGATAAGCACCTGTCAGAGGTTCAAAATACTGCAACAATGGCAAGCAGCATTTGTTGAGGTCCTGAATTAAAAATAGAGCAAAAAGTCGCAGTTTAAGCACTGATGAGCTCCGCGGTGCGACGGAGCTCAGTAATCTGCGGCCATCTTGCTCAGCATGTAAACCAAGCCCCCTGGTAATGAGTCCTGGCCAGTTATAATCTTTTAATGTGTAAACTAGAATATGGCACCAGATGTCTTGTTATACAGGTAGCAAAAAGATGTCACAAGTTGCACACCGACCTTTTGCAACCAGTTTTTGATTTTGCAAAGTGATCTATTTGTTGTCGGGTCGCTTTATAAAATTGTCAGTCGTAGATGACTAAATATTAATGAGGCGCATTGTAGTTTGCAATAAAGGATGGTGACCTGCTAGGGACAGGAGACCACCCTCTGTGTATTTACAGTCCCAAAATGAAAACTTTTTTTTTTAACTCAGACGTATTCCTTAAAGAAGCTGGTGCTGTTGTAAAAAAAAATATTTGTTTCCTTTTGAGAAAACATTAGATGAGCTGCCCACTCCCCTTGAGTCTGCCCGCAGTTGTGGGGGAGTCTCTGCACTCTGGGTGGAATTTCCCCAATGAGAATTCTCATTGTGGAGCTTCCAACCCGAGTGCGGAGACGCCCCCATGACTGCGGGGCCTCTATCACGAATGCGAAGGCACTTTGTGAATCAGGCCCTCAATTTACTAGCCTGGTATTTTGTTTTAGGTTTCACACAATTTCATTCCACTCTACACAATTCCACTCAATGCCGTCCATTCCCTGCCACACAATTTCACACCACTCAACGCAACACAATTCCACTCCATGCCAAACAATTCCACTTCACTCCACACCACACAATGGTACTTCATGCTACACAACTCCACTCCACACCACTCAATTCCACTCCATGTAATTCCATGCCACCATATTCCACACAACTACAAGCCACACAATTCCACTGCACTCCCCGCCAAACAATTTCACTCCACTCTACACCACAAAACTGTTCTTCATGCTACACAATTCCATTCCACTCAATTCCACTCCACTACACACAATTCCACTCCACTCCACACAACTGCATGCTCAATGCACACAATTCTACTCCTGGCTTCTCCACTCAATTCCACTACATGCCACACAATGCCACTCCACACCAAGCAATGACACATAATTGCACTCCATGCCACACAGTTCCAAGCCACACAATTGCACTCCACTATACACCACACAATTCCATTCCACTCCACACAATTTCACTCTATGCCACACAATTCCACTCCATGCTACACAACTCCACTCCACACAATTTCACTCCAGATCACACAATACCACTTCACTTTATGCCACACAATTCCACTCCACTCTACTCCACAGCACACAATTCCACAAAACACAATTCTACTCCACTCCACTCAATTCCATTCCACTCTATGTCACACAATTCCACTCCACTCAATCTCATGCCACACAATAACACTTCACTACAAATAATGGCCCTGCACTCCAATCAATGCAATTTCCCTCTACTCTCCACAATGCCACTCCACACCACACAATACTACTACTCTCCAAACAATGCCACTCCACTCCACAACACTCAATGCCACTCCACTCCACACCACGTAATGGCACTCTACGTCACACAATCCTACTCCACTCACCGCCACACAATGCTACTCAATTTAATGCCACTCCATTTCACACAATGCCACTCCACACCACACAATGCTACATCACTTCACTCCACACCACACAATACCAGTACACTCCACACAGTGCCACTGAACTCCAAACAATGCCACTCCACTCCACACAATGCTAGTGCACTCCACTGAAAGCCACTCCACCCAATGCCTTTCCACTCAATGCCACTGCAGTCCACATGCCACTCCACTCCATGCCAAACAATGGCATGCCACTCTATTGTATCCACAACACACGACACGCCACTCCAACCATCCTTCACAACGGCACGCAACTCCATACCATGAAATGCCATTCCACTTCACGCCACACAATGCCACTCTACTCCATTCAATTCCACTTCACTCAATTGTAATTGTACATATATAGCGCTTACAACTCCTGATGAGGTGATGAAGCGCTTTGAGCCAAGCCACTCTACTCCACCTCAGGCATTGCCACTCCACTCAATGATACTCCACTTCACTTCACGCCACACAGTTCCACTCCACTGCACTCTATGCTACACAATGCCACTCTATTCCACTTAATTTCATTCCACTCCACACAGTGCCACTGCCACTCCACTCCATGCCACACAATGCCATTATACTCTATTCAATGCCTGTCTATTCTACTCCACTCCACACAATGCCACTCTACTGCACACCACACAATGCCACTCCACGTCGTGCCACGCCATTCCACTCCACTCTGTTCCACTCTACTAAAACCAATAAATCTCACATTGGCTTTGCAAGTGAGTGTTTCTGATCCTTGCCTGTTAAGAGTTTAACCTACTATAGATACATTGTTTGAACTAAAACATGTGCAATTTAGGTCATCCCCAAGAACTTCAGTTTATAAACTAGTTGAAAAAATAGGACTATTTGTATCAGTAAATGTCCATAAGTTGGTCAAGCTGCTGTTCAAAAACTGGATATATGTTTTAATGTAAACGTGATTTTATCCACATGGAACCAACATAACGTTTTGTAAATATATGTTTTAGATTTGCTGGACATGGCAGTTAGTTTCACTATGAAATGTAATGTGTGTGTTCACAGGTGTAAGTATGACAGAATAGCATGTCACATGCATAAACAGCAGTATTCCATCAACTTATAAAGACTGTATTATTCACTAGAAAAAATTGTCATGAGTGTTTGAATCAAAAGGGAACACATACCACAGGTATTATCTCTCATATAGTTTGCATCATTCTGAAAAAAACATGTACTGGGCCAACAACTGATAGCATCCATATCCCACTGCCATTACCTAAACAAACATCTCCTAGCCATGCTGTAGCCAGCTGTGCTCTGAGCACCATATGCCACAGACCACAGCACCCAACCCTCACATACACAAACTACTTCCAGTGGAGGCTGCTCGCATTGCTTGGTGAGGGGGTGGGGGTGGAGGGAACTAAAAAAAACTGGAATACAAAAAAATATTTAAATTGCACTTAACTGCTGCTCTGACGGCTACCACTTGGCTCCTCTCGCCTGATCCTCGACTCCGGCTGTACACTGTGCAGGCTCACAGATGCCAATCCAGGTGCTTCTCTCATGCTGCAAATATCATTCTCAGCATAAGGTAAGTGCTGGGATTGGTCTGAGTGGCCTGGTTTGCTGCTCTGACTGAGCCTGTGGCATTTCTCCAACCTGGCTGTGCAACACAGCTGGGTTGGAGAAGCGTAAGTGCGCATGATGGTTTGGCCAGCCTAAGGAGGCCTGCCAAACTGACATGGGCACGAAAAAGTGCCCACCACTTCTCCCCCTGCCATTCATGTCACGATAGGATTGCCTGGCGCCCTCCAACTGAAGACTCACGCTGACAGCAAACGACGCATGGCAAACATAAAATGATAATAAAATTACTTTATTATTATTTCATTTTCATATTTTGGCAGGGTGGCTGGAGCCCCAGGAGGGCGCTATGAAGGAGCCGCCCCTGACTCCTTTACCTGCTGCATTAACTGTATCGCCTCTTCCTCCACTGCATCTTTTGCTGGGAAGACAAATGCCGGTCTCTAGGTAAACGGATCCTATTAACGCTTCTCCTCTTTAGCACCTGAAATTCTAAACACTTATTTGAAACATTTAAAAGTTGTTAGATCAGGAGCATGTTTTTCACTGTAAGAGTCTGGGGTACATGTTATTGTTCCTCTAGAGCTGTAAAAGTAATAGCTTGCCATTGTAGACAACTTAATTTGCATCTACATGAACATTTCTAAAACAGGAAACAACCTAACAACCTGGTTATTACATCGCGTTACCTTTACAACACGGTCGTTACAAGGACCGCGTTGTTACATCGCAGTACATTACAATGCAAGTCGTTACAACGACTTGCTCTAGATGGCGCTCCAAACTAAGGAAGAGTGTAATTTACTATTCCAACACCTTCCCTACTGTTGCACACACTGGAGTTGAAAAAGTAAACTATACTATTCCTAAGTCCAGCGCACCATCTGGAGCAAGTCGTTGTAACAACTTGCGTTGTAATGTACTGCGATGTTACAATGCGGTCGCATTGTAAACGCATGCGTTGTAAACACATGCGATGTTATGGTATATATTCTTCTAAAACAGTTCCCTTACAAAGCACATATTTTCCACCCTTTCCTACCCTAGCTATATTGCTTTCAAGGAAAGACTGAGACATAGACAATGATGACCACGGAAATATAATCAGGATCGTTAAGTAACACGCTAACATCACAGTAGTATTTTTACAAATGTTCGCTATGTTAATATGTATTGCATATTTCTGTAATGCATTTGCATTCTCGCAGATATATAGGCTTGTACAGCTCCTGCACTGGTGGATTGTCTGTATTTTGTTAAAGAGGAACTACGTTACGTGGGCTGATCCAACTTTTGAATAAAGATTCCAGCATGGAAGCATTTAGATATCATGCCCAACATGTTGAGATTAGTGGGGGAAGCTCTCTGTTCAAGATGTCTTCTACATTCTGCAAATACTCACTGTCAGCCACTGAAAACAATGCACCATATGTTTTGCGATGGGAGCACTACCTAGGAGGTGGATCAAAACATCTTATCGCTAATAGCATGATGTGGATAGAGAAATACTCATCTGGGCTGATCTAATGTGTGTTTGGCACTGTCTAAAAATAATGGTGGAACGGTACTTGCCCAAACAAGCCAATGGTTAAAGTGGGCTGACCTTAAACTCACACTCTTTATATTGTTTAAAGGACATCTAGATGCTAATGCTGTCAAGCCAAACCAAAAAATGGTAAGTCTACATTTGCACAATAGGTGCCTTTCAAGCCACTACGCGTGCTACCTACCCTTCACTGATATCTCTAAATGGAGTTGTCTGCAAACACCAATCGCACAGTATAAACTTTGATACCATCACAATTTTTAGATCTGTTAGTGTAAGGAAAAATTCAAAAGCAAAATCCTGGTTAAATACTTATAATTTTATAGCTGACTTCAGCATCAATTAGATGGCCGTCAAAACTGCCTCTACCTGGTGGCAAGCAAAAAAGCATCATAAAGTGCATTACCTCTTCGTCCGTCTTCCTCTCAAATCTTTGCTTATGAGTTTATCTCCATTCATACAGAACCTAATTACCAAGCTTGACTTTTCCTTCCCAATCCAATATGGCCCCCATCCAAACGAGTAAAAATACTTGGATTGTGAAGGAAAAGTCAAGTTTGGTAATTAGGTTCTGCTTGAATGGAGATAAACTCATACGTAAGGGCTGTGACAAGGCAGACATGAATTCGAAGTAAAGAAAACTACCGGTAAATAACCGGGCATTCACCACTTTCTTCAAAACACCCTCCTTCCATAATCCAGCAAATGGTCTTTACTTAGCAGTGACTCCTGTTGCATTAATATCACAATTAACATATTCTGTAAAGAATCATTAATAATATAGGCTAATAAAAAATTTCTAAGTATCCAAACACAAATTTCACACCACAAAAATGAATTTGAAAATGTCAGCCAATGGAAAAGTACCAAAAAAGAGCAACTTCATGGTATATTCAGAACAAGATTTAAAAGTGTGACAGGAAACAAGGATCCCATCGAGCAATGATTTAGGTCCACACCACGACTAACCACTCCCTCAACCCACCAACAAAAATTTAGCTGCATTCTCAGACGAAAAGAGAGAGAGGCATGGCGTTAGGTGTTATATATTGCAAGACAATCAAACTACAAATGATAATCCCCACTCAATAAAACAAAATCACGTTTTCAATACGCCTAATATACATACCTCTTCACTACATCCTATAGAAGAACTATGAAGATTACTTCCTTTCTCTAATCTTTGATTAGCAACAGACTTTAGCTCATTGACCTAGGCAAATGAACACTGTGGAAAAAAGACAAAACTCACCCAGATAGATCCAGCCTCATCTCAAAGCATTGAATCTTAGCCAGATGTTCTAAAATGCAATCCTTTCTATAGGCCATACCTTTGACTGAGTTCTCTCTCAGAGACTGATATTTAAGAAACTCACTGTTGAAATGAAGAATTGAATTGGCCACTGTCTAATTTCACTCCACATTATCCTACCCTCCTAAAGCAAACATATATCTCTTCTTTTGACAAGAATGAGCAGAAAGCATAAGACAATGAAAAGGGAATGTGTACCTACGTGTTACCAATGTTCGTACCCCTTGAAACCGAACTCCTGGACATAAAAGCCTACACCAACACAATGTGAACAATAACCTGCACTTTGGCATTCATCAAAAATTACTTAGAAAAAGAGATACAGAGAACAGCAGCAATAGTTCACCTGTAGATTAAAGGCAATAAAAACAAAGACCGGAAATCTAGTCAGATAAAGATAAACATATTCTAAGGTCATAGTACAATACATCAATCAATCAATCAGGATTCACTTGAGGGTCTCGAGGTGCTGTATATGATATGGCACTTCTTGATGCCTAAAGGTAATTCAAAACAATACAAGATGCTTAAAGAAGTAGAAGCCTCGTCTTCCTTCATGAATACCCCTATCAGCTGTGCGCACGGGTGTACTCTAACTCACAACTATCTTATTAAAAAATAACGAACATTAGATTAAGTATCAGGAGCACTAAAAGAAATTCATCAGGCCCACAAAGCTATGCCAACATTCAAACAAGCTTTTCTAGGCATCTTCACATAAGAATACCAGCCACAACAAACCAATGACAGCATCAGAGCCATCAATCATGGGTTTGTATAGCGCAGCTACTCACCCGTGAGGGTCTCAAGGTGCTAGGGGGTCTTGAGGTTCTTCTTGAACTGAAGCAGTATAGGGCTTTGCCGGAGGGGTAGGTCATTCTAGGTCTTGGATGCGAGGTAGAAGAAGGACTTTCTACCCATTCCGGTCTTGTAAATCCGTGGCATTGTGGATAGAGAGAGGTCAGCTGATTGGAGGTTTCTATTGGGTGTGTGGAAGGAGAGAAGGTTGTTTAGGTATACTGGTCCGATGTTGTGGAGAGCCTTGTATGCATGCGTGAGGAACTTGAAAGGTAATCTTCTTTCCATGGGGAGCCAGTGGAGGTCGCAGAAGTGTTGGGTTATGTGGTTGTGGCGGGGGATGTCTAGGATCTGTCTGGCTATCATCATAATCAGCTGCGTAGACCCTGCATGTAGACTATGCTACCAGCATACAGTAGTCAAAGAATGCATCTACTAATTACCACCAGCAATACCATTTATAATTAACACATCTGTGGATGTTAGTACCATTCCATGCTTGTTAAAGTCCTTACTACTATAACAAGGACCACACCTTAGCGCTTGTTTTTAAACCATTGCCCATTTGATTGGCTGTTTGCTTTGATTTGTGTGCTTTTCACTTGTTTTTCTTCTAAACCCACCTAAGCATGTATATTGACCAGCTACTCAACTGTGTACAATAGCACTGTTCCAGTGTACTACATTCAGCTTGTGTCTCAATACTGCCATTTGAGATTCTTCTGTGGATTTTAGTTAGGTGAGTTTCTTAAAGGTGAATTGGAATGGGAAAGTTCAGGCACCATTTGACCACTCTAGATGCAGCATTTTAATTACTGTATAATTGGTTAATTTTTTTGTAGAGCGGGCAAGTTACAGATTTGCTCTGTAGTTGTGTTGTGTCAGCTTCCTAGCAAGGGCAACTTGACAGTCTCAAGTTCAATACGCATAATGTTATTGTAGGAAATCTACCCTGCTGGTTGGATCTTGCAGTGAGTAGATTTATCCGGGGGTCGCTCAATAAAGGAGCACAACTGCTTCATCAATCTCCCTTGTACATGCATTACATTCTACAAATTTGACAAATACCGTCAAGTACTGTGCAACAACTCAAAGAAAGCGAACCCACAGGCTGTTTAATCTATTACCCCAAGCCTCATTGTTGTAAACTGAGGGCCTCATTCACAATATTTTGACGCACGGCAGTGCTGCAAGCCTTCTTGC